>NC_090020.1:61169134-61817884 GCF_036417845.1 Apteryx mantelli
AAAAACAAAGTTAATTATTTAAAAGGTCTTTGTTCCATTCTTCCTTCTGTCTTGGCAATGGTTAGTATCTCGTGATGAGCAGCTACATGCATTTGTAGATCTCAAAGTGCTTTCCCAAGGTGAGTAAGCACCATTATCCTCATTTTTCAGATGGAAAACTAAAAGATTAAGTTACTCCCTCTAGATCACACAGCAAGTAGTAACCCAAAAATAGAACTCATTTTCCATATGTAACACCCAGTTCTGTATCCACCGGAGCACGCTGCCTTCCCACAAGCATCAGTCACACCTAATCAGCTGCGCAGAGCTGAATGTTGGGCAGCACGCAAAGAAAGTTGCTTTTTAACTCTTAAATTTAAGCCTACACCTTTTCACTTGCTTCATAGGCACAGACTTTTCCAGGCGCCCTACTAACATGCCATTTACAAAATTTGTTCCAATTAAACCATATGCTAGTTACAATACTCCTACAGCACCAAGTAGGGAAAAACGGAGGCAACACAGACACTTTATACTGTTCCACAAAATCGTATCAAGGCAGGATATCATAAGCATATGTTATCCTAACATAAAACCACGAAAATATCTGATAAAAAAAAAGAGTGGCTAACATTCCAAATTGATATACAGGAAACATCTTTTGCCTGACTAAAAAAGTTTTAGAGGGACAAAAGCAGTTGCTTTTATATTTTTTACAAAAAATATAAAACTAGATACTAAAAAACAAACAGTCAGTCAATGGTTGTTGAAATATTAAAGTATCCCTGAGAACACAGGGCAGAAGAATAGCAAGAAACTATTTGAGCCATCACATGCAGTCTGCTGCTATCACAAGTGATTGCACTACATCTGTTTCAAAAAATAATGGAGTTTAAGTTTCTTCTGATGACATAGCCATTCCTGAGGTAAATCTAATTCACCCAGGAAGAACCAAGGCCAGAGCTTATATGAACAATAAATATACCCAGTTTTATAATAGCTAGTGCTAACAAAGCTTTGAAACAATAAAACTCACGAGGTAGACTGCATGTCACTCATTAACTCTTTGGAAGGCCTACCATTATCCATCTCTCCACTGTAGGATTCTGCCAATTCTTAAGCATTTCACACTAATCTCTGCTGGAGGCTGCATACCAGACAAGCTCAACTGTCTAATCCATTACTGCAGTTCCTGTATTCCCAGTAATTCTAGCAAGCGATCCTTACACAAGAAAAAAAAAAAATTCATTCAGAATTATTTTCAACACCTGCTACAGTGGACATTAGAAATAGCTTGAATGGGCAATGTAACCTAAAATGATAAAAAAAAAATTCTCCCCTGTAAAAATTACTTTGGCAATCGAGATATTAAAATACCATTTAAGTGGTGCTCCTACTCTGAAGAGATCTCCAACTGAATATTGAGGTGGCCCATGTTTAGTATTTCTCAATGAATAAGTGCACTAAATTTGTAATTAAATGCACTTATCACCTGGTTTGACAGTTCTGCAGCTCAACCTTGACTTTTGTCAAATGCTATTTTTTCTGCTCTATGCAGCATCACTCTAAGGAAGTTCTCAAACTGGATCTTAATCAAAAGTTTTGTAGGGGATTCACAGGACAGCAAGCAATATGATTTTGTGGAACTTTAAGTAATACAGAACAATAAAAAACACATTGTTGGTAACTGCTATTATCAAGAGAATACATTGAACACACCAAATAAAAACTTAGCAAGTAAAGCAGTACCACTCCTACAATCATGCCATAATTCAGTACGCATAATAATTTATGACAACACTCAATTATTGCATCAAATGTATTTTCTGTAAGTACCTCTCCACCACAGCATCAAGAACTTTCCCCTCTTTTGCTGTAAGTTTATCACAAACTCTCTTACCATTCACCCTTGACTTTTTCCCCCCAAATTATCCCATTTGCAGTTGGAGGGGGAGAGGGGGAGAACAGACCCAATCTCCTCTCCTCAAATCCTACTTATCTCAACCACACACTACTACTCTTTGCTCCATCCAACTGCTGCTACCACCGGAGCTTGTATCTAACAGTTGGTTCTCCCTTGCACTAACGTGGTCCTGAGTCACAACAAGTTTCTTGCTACTAAAGCAGTATTTCCTTCTCATTATTTTTTAAAATATATATAATTTTTTATTACTGAATTACCATATACAGTGCGCTCTAGGCTCTACACACTTAGGATAGCAGTTGCTTTTGAATCTTTACCATCTAAAAAAACAGTGAGAATGAGCGGTTTAGCTTTTCTCTCATCAGCTGTCCAGTGTGGAGAAACAGATGATCACTTCCCTCTTCTGCTTCTCTGCTACTGCAGATGTCCTCTTCCACCTTCCTCGTTCGTGCTCACAATATTATTTCCTGCAGTAGTTTAGAGTCCTCCCTGTCCTTGTGTCATTCATGAGTTTTGCTTTCAATTTCCTCTTCTCTCACTTTATAAGTTCCCTTTAGGGGACAACATCCATTTCCAGTGTTTTCAGATAACCACTTTACACTGAGAACTTCCAAGTTTCTCTCTAGTCCTACTTCTGCCTGGCACTGCTTCTTCAAGTATCTTTTGAGCCTTCAAATGTACCTCACTATCTCAAACTATCTTCTCCAAATGCACAGTTTCCCCAGGTACTTAGGTCTGAGCTCTCTCGTATGCGCAGCCCTAAAAGCCCCAGTAGTATCCTCTGGTGACCTCAGTTATCTGGTTTGGTTGAGCCATCTGAATATGGACTACATGTACCAGGGCAGAAGCATGCACAATAATTTACTAAGTTTTGCGTCCAGTTAACAGAAGAAAATTATCCTCAAATTACCAGAGTTAGAACACCTCTGCTACAAAGAGAATTTCACTTTTCCTGAAACAAACTATAACAGGCGCGTGTGCGGGCACATGCATGTGAGGGAAGTGTGCTGTATGTACATATAAATCATTAAAACAAATGAGCTGCAAGACAGACAAGGCATCATGTTGTACACTGCAGTTTTATTCAAGGATATTTTGTTTTTATAGGTTTAAAGAGGCTCATAGTATTACTGAAAAACAATTGTCATATTTATACTTTCTATAATGTTCAGCAGCTATGAATTTAGAGATATAAGGTTTATAAAAGCTGTATTCAATTACAGTGCTGAATGATTTGAATAATAGACTGTCTGACATATTCCAAGATAAGTGGCTGCTACATTTCTTTGATATTAGGGTCATATACTGTACTTATCTATTTTTACTCCATGCTCTCCATTGCGTGTAATAAATTAATTTCTTACTATTAGTTTGGCATGTGTCCTACAGTTAAATTCATTTTCTCTCCCATTGAAGGAAAGAAAAGTTTTCTGAAGTATGACAACTATCCTTATTTTTAGAAGTAGTGGTCACAGATTAAATTCAAAATACTATTTTAAGAGGCCTATTCCCACACAAAGTCTTAAAAGCCATTTTTATATATTCATTTTTAGAAAATTACCAGATGGTACTGGACAACATGCGACTATAGTTATTTAACTACTTGCATGCAAGACTTTACAATTTACAGAATTCATTTGAAAGAACAACTTTCAATCTCAGTGTTTAAATTTTGTTACTTCCAGAAGCACAAAACACAGCAAAAAACCTCATGCATGTCTACAATTCTCATCAACGGCAAGAGTCAAGTGTATAGGTCTGAAAACTGAATGTGGCCCTACACAGGTAATCATTATGCAGACAGCAACAATTAGTTCTTACATGATTTTGGATAGTTTCCAGAGCTGGAAGTATGAGGGAGAGTTCTAGCTCTTTCTCTGGCTGTGCCCTTTAAGCAGAACTCTGCAGTATCAAGGAAGATGCATTTTGCAGAATCAACTCATTTATGCAGGACTTCCTCCATTGCTTAGCCTGTGCCTTTTAGCTCTTCCTATCTCATGCTTCTTGTTTTTTTCAACTACCTTCGGAAGGATGGGAGGCAGCAATTTTGCAATTGAATTGTAGCAGTTCTGAGGAAAGCAAGCACACCTGCGTGGAAGTGGAACGCGTGTTCATGTATTGTAGATGATGAAAAAACTAAAGACAAATAAGAGGTGTTCTCAAGCATCAAACATTTCCAACTGCTGTCTTTAACTTACCCTCAAAAAGGATAATTCTAAAGAAAAGCAAAGACACCAGTTATTCTTAAGCCAAACCATTACCAGGAAAACAGATCATATCCTGTGTTTTGAGCTGTTAAAGCCTTAAAGGATGGGGAAGAAGCAATTGTGGTTAACTACCCTGTGTTGCACCAGTGCAATTCCTTATTAAATTGTAAATTTAAATCAGATGCACAAAATGTTTAAAGTTAAGAAAAATAAAATAAAATAAAACAAAACCTGAACACAAACCATTATCCTCCTGCAACAAAGGAATGCCCTTTACCTCCATGACTTTGCTAAGCTTAATTATACCTATAGTTTTGAGATTCCCTAATGGAAAGTGCTACAAAGCAGAAAGCACTAACAGAATGAATCATGACACATACTGATACACCACTGATTGTAAATCTATACCCTTTTTATTTGCACCCAGGGGCTATGCTTTGTATACTCATGAAAAATTACTTGCAAGTAGCAAAATGTCATAGTTGGAGGCATGTATGGAAAACAGCAGGTTAAGAATTAACAAGTATTTGATTTTATGCAGTTTATTTTTTGATATTGTAATAATTAGAGGATTTGGAAGATCTGCATGGTTTGGATACTTAATTTGTGTATACGAGTTTCCCTAAGGCAAAGAAAAAGCCATATTGAAAGAGAAGGTTAAAACACTTTGAAGTCATCCTTCTTAAAACATTTAATAGTCATACTTTTCTCCACCTTTCAGAATTTCATTATTACAGATCAGAAAAAGCTGTCAAACTTGCATGTAAACCAAAACTTCATACAATACCTGACAATACCTGACATAAAAAAAGTATTCTAAAAAAAAATTTAAGTTCCCCACGCACCCTTTTTAAGGCTACTTACATCAATGACTGATGAACCTGACAGACTTAATCCCTCTAGGTCTGCTGCTAAACTCGGGGACAAAACAGCTGCTGCAGGAACTGACAAAGGAGATGTCACAGGATAGACTAGAAAAAAAAAGTTGATACTTAACTTTACAAAAATTTAGAATACTGGGAAGGACAATAAGCTATTTTCATTAAGTGTACAAAGATTCTAAATCTTGATCTAATTCATTTATGAAACCTGAAGAACTGCACTACAAGGCATAGCCAAGAAAACTCCACCAGCTTTACTCTGCTCTTCCAAGATTACATTTTTATCTGTTTTTCAGAATTGTGATTTTTAGTATCTTATTACAATCGTATAATTAATTCGTAGGTGAGAATGCACAGATGTTGTCAAAGAAATATCCATTGGTACAAGAGGAAATAAATCCACTTGAAAATAAGTTCAGACATATAAAATTTCTCAAAACAAATGTTTTACATATCAATATATTCCAAATTTTGAAACTGTTTCTCAGTTTTAAAATAAACAAAATCATGTATTTAATAATTATGCTTCAAAAATAAGTTGATAGTCTAAGTGATATATATTTCTGCATTAGGACACTGGAATGATAAATGAATCATTGTTTCAGACATGTAAATTTTCACTGAATTAACTGAACTGAGTTTTTCCCACAGAAAAAATGAGGTTTTAATCAAGATACTTACAGTCATCTAAATCTAAGAGAAACACATCTTTTTTATTTGGAGCTTTTCTGTCTTGTATTGGTTTTTCTTCTTTCTGTCAAAATATATGAATATTTCATCTTTTACCATATCAGCAAAAGAATGTTTTTCTATACTTCTACAATGGCAAAGTGTATTTCTGTTTTAAAACCAAAATGTACCCATTTTTAGAGCTCAGCATTCAGAGAATTCACCTGGGGAGAAATATTTCTTTTTATAAATAAACTGAACTGTACTCCCAAAGTCCACATTTCAGTTAACTGTAACTTCTCTGAAGCCCATAACTTGATTTAATATTAACATTAGTTAGTATTCAAATAAAACCTTTAGCAAGAGATCAGACACTTTTGTTGAGAGCAAAAAAATAGTGATTGAAGGGTTTTTTTGTTTTTTTTTTTTTGAAGACAAAAGACTTGAATACTAACATTTTTGTTTCTTTATGAAAACAGGACAAAATTCCATTCATAAGAAAGCAGTGTTATCTAGCTATTATCTATGCTTACCTAGAAGCATGGACTTCTATTCAGTCATGTACTGGGATTTTACTTAATTACTGGACAAACATAAAAAAAGCTGGTTTCTGTCACAATAAAAGGTTTAATATTTAAGTCTTAAAATGAATTTTTGTAATAAAGATCAGCAGAATTGTAAGTAAAGGGTAGAGTGGCAATAGAGTAATCTCAGTGACTTGACAAACAGAATATTTCAACAAAATTTGTTTCAATACAGCCAAATAAAAGGTTATAAATATATCTAATATGAATGAAAGTTGGTCATACCTACAGAACATATCTGAACAGTGATGATTCAGTATAGAATTTAGGTGTCACAGCTGGAAAGCAACTCAAAGTGAGCTGCCAATATGGTGGTTTAGTAAAAAGGATTGAGCTTTGAACCTTGCCAGAACCTGGACAACACCTTCCCTGCTGGATGCTCAGTCTGTCGTCATGCTATTCCTATCTACTCTGAAGCATTCTTCATCTGGATCAGCCACAGGACTGCTTCTGTCTTTGGTCTCTCTGGGTCACTCTCCGGACAGAAGGCCTTGTCTTGAAGCTGTCCTTAAGCCCTTAAACACTGCTCCTAACCCAAGATATTCCAAATAGCTTAAACACACTTTTTCTAAGAGTTCTACTTTTGTGAACTCACCAACTTACTAGTTTTGCTTTTCAACAGCACGTGACAGTCAAAATTATTGTTATTTTAATAAATTAATAGATCTAAATAAAACAGTAAAACTCCATATGCCCATCCTGTCCTCTGTTTCTTGAGCATTAGCTTGCAAGCTATCACAGTCCCTTCAGGCACTCAGGACTTCCCACAGGAGCTTGGAGTCCTTCTCACAAGCTTAGCAGCCAGAATCACTTTCTTTGTCTAGCACCATAGTAAAAATAATGACCCCTCTTTTCTAAAAAACACACTTCCTTTCTCCTGGTGTCTCAACCTCATGAGCAGTTTCAAGCAAACATCAATGTCAAGTCATTTTTTTTTCCAATTTTGGGGGAAATTCCAAGGATCCCTCCAATAAACAAGGACAAAACTAGTTTTATATTCTCACCATTTGAATGGGAGCTATTTACATTAAGGACTATCAAGCCTGATCTGGGACAAACTGATATTATTCCTTATTTTCGTCCAGCAAACCCATGGCTCAACAGGCAGCATTCATTAGCATGATTGTTACAAATATGCTTTAGATATTCTAGGAGAAGAAGAATCTGGTGGACAGAACAGAGGGGAAATCACTACTGTTTTTTTTTTTCTTTTTAATTTACATACTTGAATGGTCCTTATCACTACAGTATTCAAGTGCTCCATCATCACTGATTTATTTGGCCTAAAATATCCCTCTGGATCAAGGAAACATTACAAAATATCTTTAAAATAGTGTTAACGTGATTCCATTCCTTAAATGCCTTGTCCAAAATCAGTCAGGCAGTCTGTTGCAGAACCAGCTCTCCCGAGTTACATTCTGGTCACAACACATCAGACTTCCTTTTTCTCTTTCAGGGTGAGTACTGGCAAGTAATTTAGTTGTTTATGCCTAGTTTTTTTCATCTGTAAAATAAGGATAAATAGTATACTTCACAAGGTATGGGTACTACTTGAATTACTCATATCTATTGAGCATTAGATAAATCATTTCATGACAACTTTTTTAGTGAGCTTCACATGTTTTTATAGCTCTACTTGGTGAATGTTTAGCCCTGAAATGCATGACCTGCAACCCTTCTACTATAAATTATATATCACACCTGACTTAATTTGCTAAAATACAGATTTAAGACACCTGTATATACCAAAAGAGAACACAATTAAAGAAATTGTAAATATATATATATTTTTAAAAGCTTAATTTCCTGACTCTTTTCCTCCCTACCTCCACTTGTCACTAAGATTCAGCTCCATCTTCAACTATGATTAAAGTTCAAAGGTTATTTTTAGCTGTAGTTCTATATTTGCTAATCACCCCAGTAGAGATGGGATTTCTCCATTTCCTTTAATTATGCAGCCGACTAAATTTGACGAAAAGTGGCTCATCCACATGAGAGGCTAAAGCACAAGGAAGAGAATTTTGAATATGCTTCAGTTGTGCCAATGACAGCATTGCTAGGCTAAGATGTTTAAGAGAGGAAAAAAAAACCACCCACCCTCAAAAGTGAGATTTAAGAACAGTGCTACATGTAGCAAGCTTACTTCTTTAAACTTCTAAGCAACCACATATTGCGAGACCAAAGGTTGTGAAACTCAGCAATACAGTAACAACGTAAGTGACACAGATGAACAGCTCGCCCAGAAGAAAGGGGCCAGAAAGCCAAGGACTGCTGCCCACTCTGGCACTGCACAGGTGAGGATGAATGGTGGGACAGTGAGGCGGGCGAGGAAGGGCCTGTGGCCAAGCCACTTCGCTTCTGTTAGTATCAGCTTCCCATTTAAGGGGTCAGAGCAAGTGTGCTGGATGACAAAAGATTTTAGGACAAATTTTAACCAAGCACATCTTTTACATTTTTGGACACACCTTGAAGTCCCAGAAATTCAACAGAGCTGCTCACATTCGGGATTTGTCTCATTCAAGATTTTTCGACTATTTTCATTTAAATAAAGCTTTCCACATGAAGTTTTCTTTCTGTTTATCTGTTCACGAAAAACTCCTAAGATAAGACATTCTATAATGTCACAAACACCCAAATATTAGTCTTCAGCTGAGGCTTTCTAGTATTCATTTCACCATTCTAAGGTAGTTACTAAGTACATATTACAAAGCTTGGTAAGTAATTCAATAAAATAAAACCCATTTCCGCACTGATAGTATTTTACTATGTACTTCATCTTTAAAAATGAA
Organism: Apteryx mantelli; assembly: GCF_036417845.1. Lineage (NCBI taxonomy): Eukaryota > Metazoa > Chordata > Aves > Apterygiformes > Apterygidae > Apteryx > Apteryx mantelli. The sequence continues at coordinate 61,178,168 of NC_090020.1, forward strand.
AAAAACTCTTTGAGGGGGAATATATTTTTTACATTTCAAAATCAAACTGGTTTCCTTTCAGTATTGAAAAAGGGTAATAAATGTTATCCTGTACTACTTTTTCCGGACAAAATTAAATTAAATTAAAACAAAAAATCCCCCAATAATCTTAAAAAAAAGAGAGATAAGTACAGGATCACTACCTCAAGGTAATGCATAGCAAGAAAAACTTCCACTGCACACCTTATCAGAATACTGTACTTAAGTACAATCAGTTTGCAGTGAAAAAAAACACACACACACACAACAAAAAACAACCTTATCCGTGTAGAATGTAGAATCTGAAGCTAACTACATCCAGATAAAGGTGATGTTAAAGTATGATCAAGTCTTATTTCCTACTTCAGTCAAATGTGTCAAACAAATACTCAGCCACTTAGGAGTCATGGGTCTGTTAGTATGCATGCATATACATATAAACACAAATATTTTCATATCTATATGCATATTTCTACAGACACGCGTATATGGATGTACATACATGTGCATGTGTGCATGTGTTTCCTTAAAAAAACACTGATCAATTTAAATTGGTCTTTCCTATTACAGACATGATTATTTTCTTTGTTTTTTCAAAGAAAAGAAAATTCATTGGCTTTCTAGGAATAAGAAATAGCCAATGACTGCAACAAACATTACTGACAGATATTTCTACTGAATGAAAAAAGCTTTGCATTCCAAATCAAGGCAATAAAAAGGTTCTGATGTGTCTGGCATTTCTCTATAACATTATTTTTCATCTTTCTTTCTTAAAAATAAGACTACAAGTTCCAAATAGCTTCCTACCTAGAGAGCCAGCTACAGAAAAAGCTGAATACTAAACAAAGAAGTTAAGCTTTATTCCATCAAACATTTCTCCATTTGCAATTTATCTTGGTAATAGAGATAGAATCTGGTAAATGCATATAGGACTTGAAGCAGGAGATTTCTCTTGCTCAATGCATAATTCATGTGCTCCGTCTGCAAAGTGTGTAAAATGAGAATTTCACACCGCAGCACGAGCCATGGAGCTGCAGTGAAAAGGCAGATGAAATCATATTTTGTTGTGTGAATTTTATTTCTTATCCTCCCAATATTTATACAAAACCATCACTGACAATCCAAATGCATTGACAGATCACCCACTGTTTTCATTGTGTTAGCACTTGAAAAGAGATCAGGCAGAAAGATAGACAATTTGTTTTCGTATATTTTTTAAATAGTGGATCAGGTTTTTAACAGCTGAGTGACTGTATTATACTTGTATAAGGAGGTCAACAGTAGCTTATTTTAAAATCCCACTGTAGAAACACCTCCTTATATATGCATCATCCTCAGATCTGCATTTCAGCTCTACAATATTTATATTACAGTAGATTATGTATCTGAACACCTCTAACTATCCACATTTCAAAGAGAAATAAATACTGTAGTGCAAGAGAGTGACTTTTCTACTCACTGCAACTCAATTACAGAGAGCACAACAGCTTTTTCAAAATGAATTCTTCTGGAGTGAAATACGTGAAAGCATTAATAACTTATTCAGAGAAAATAATCTGAAGTTTTTGTAACATATTATTTTTATTTTAGCCAATGCACAAATTAAGAGTCCACGTGAGTGTATAAAACTTTGTTCATTATGGAAGTTCTGTTAAGCATACACTGGTACCCAACCAAACATACAGAATGGAAAACAACCCCCAAAATATTCTCTGTGTAACGAAGTTCATGATTTGTGGCAAACTGAGAAACTTAAAAACAAACCCTGAAAACTTCTCCTCTCATCAAAATGTATTTCACAAAATATTTTCAGTTTTATTCACAATGAAAAAAAATGCTAATGAATCATCTCCCCATATACACTGAGTAAATTAAGAATGCACTGCAGCAGGTCCTTCATTGGAATTAAATGAGCAACGCCTTTCCCAGCAAAAACCTTTTAGAAGAACTACATGCATTTCTGAGGGCCTGGCTGAAACAGTCTGCCTCTTGGGTGACCTGAAAAAAGTCAGGTAGGGGGCATAAAATGCCAAGATTTTCATGGAAGTAAAATAATCATGGTTGGTTCTTGCAAAATATACCTTGACACAAGGACTCTAATACAAGACTTTCAATAATGTTCTTTAAATTGTGTTAATTATTGCTTTTCTTTCCAATCTGGAAAGGCCATTTAGGTTATCACCCATTAGCTCCACCTATTGTCTTGATATTGCTCAAAAATACATAAAATACATAAAATTCTCCCCTCCACCTCCCAGCCAATTAAGTTTCTGAATGTAACCAAATATCAGAAACATTCTGGGTATAAACATAGGCATCAAACACAACTTAAATGGAGACTTTTTGGTCCTAGAGATTAATAGAGTACACTGAAAAAATCCTCTATGTTCAAGAGCATTAAACTCGCTTTTTTTTTTTTCCACTTCATATATGACCATTTCTATTTCCATATACTAGCCCATCAGCCATACTCTCTTTACCCCTACATTTAATAATCCAATTTCTTAGTGGAAAGAAAAATGTAAGGAATATAGTTATTTGGCTTTTGGATAGTCAGCTCTATGCTATCTTCACTTCTCAACAATCTCCTTGCCTCCTTCCTTGTTGTCATGCATATTAACCCGTTGCTATTTGTTTTAATAATTTTTGTGATGTTTAAAAGCTTGGCAATTTTTCATTTCTATGCTTTCTAACTGATCAAGTGTTATGTCAAGTACTCATAAACTCTCATTATTACTACCAAATTTCTTTTTAGGTGCTTTTTAATCAAGTAAGACGTTAAGACCACTCCTGCGAGTTTCTTGTTGTTAAGATCCAAGTGCTTGACAATTTTTAACTGACTTCATGGAAACAATCCCAAGCTTCTTGGGCATTCCATTTCCCTCATTATTCAGTACGTTTGACTTCACATGGTCTCTTGACTGCTCAAAATTTGCTGTTTTAAAATACAAAAAGCTTCTTAATGACAACAGTCTTCCCATTCCCTGTGAAACAATCAGAGTAGTTTAGATACTGTAGTGACAGAAACCATGAGCGACGGCCCCAGGTGTCCTGAGGAAAACGGACGAGCGCAGCAGAAAGGACGCTGTAGTTTGAACGTGGTTTTGTAGTGGCTGCTCAGAACTAAGCAGGTCAGAGTACCTATTATTTTTTGGTGAAAAAATACTGTGCTTACATGAGAAGCTGCAAACTGTTAGATGAACTAATTCATCTAATATCATAAGAGTTTATGCTGAATGGATTTAGATTACTTTTGTTGCGCAGCCATTTTTTGGTAAATTCCAGTTTGGTTTCTGGATTAGAAAAAACTTTGATGTCAGCTCTGTTATCCAATGTGGTATTTGGGCAGAAAACAATGATTCAACAATGAAAACGCATTTCCATTTCTGAAGCGTTATAGTCTCACCTCATTTTTTGTTTTGCTTTGTAGAAGAAGGGAATAAGTTAAAAGTTAGGGTTACAATTTAGGGTTCCTAGGCAGACCTAAAGAGTTACAAACATCGCACTTTCACAACATAATCTCAAGATCTAGATAAATACAGAGCCTTCCCTGCCCAAGTAAAGCTCACACCAAAACAGCTTAATAGAGTTCCAGTTAAGTTCAAAGCATGCATGCCTTAGAGCTTCTACCATTGCATCAGATGCAACAGATGATGCCTGTTTTGACTATTTAGTGACCTACAGTGGCATTGTGATTGAAATGTGTTGGTTTAATTTAAAATGCTTTGGAGTATCAATTAATTTTCAAAACAACATATCCATATTAAAATGGAAATGTTTGAGGTACAATTTTACCCTGCAACTTTTATAAAATAATATGGAAGGAAATGCACAGAAAATCTTTGATAATGGAAAAATAAGTTTCAGAAATTCTTTTACTCTTCTGCCTTGACAGATTTAGCATGAAGCTCCTCAATTTTTTTCCTCTTTTAAACAAAAGGTAGGTAGATGAAGATGATATTAGCTTTAGCTCTTTCTTCACTAAAGCAAGCAATTAAAACTAAGTTGACACAGGAATGGCTTTGTTGAACACTTTTGCGCCCTCCCACATTTCGGAGTCCAATTTAAAAGAAAGATATATTTGAAAGTTTGGTACTTCATGCATATTGTAAGTAAGGTAGTGGAATTTAGAGTAATGGAACCCTCTATATGCTTTATTCCTATAAAATATATGAAGCAATAAAAGTTGATTACTCATTAAGAATATTCACTCTAATAATCTCTGTATACCCCTCAAGTACGGATTAATTAACCGCACTTTTCTCAATTTTAACAGGGGTTTTGAAAACAAAGCCAGCTGTTCTACTAGTTTTCAAACCCTTAAGACGCAACGTACTGGCATTTGTTTCTTAACCGCTGCTTCATGCCAGCCCCAAGTCCTGTAGTAATTATGCTTTAAGGGCCCATTTTGATGTGATAATTATACCAAATCAGAGTATTATTTTTGTCAACTATCCATGTGCTATTGTTTCACCAGTTGAACAGTTATCTAAAACAAGAATTATCTTCTTTTATTCTTTAACTATTGGGAATAAAAATATAACAGAGTTAAAACTGAAATTTGTTTTTCATTATAAAATTCTCTTACTTGCGTAAGCTATCAAACAGTTACTATTTTGGGATTGGTCTATGAAAGATCAACAAGTACTTTAAGAAATTCTGCTTCTCAGATATCCATAAAAACACAACCCAACTCCATTCCCCCGAAAAGAAAGAAACATACATTGATGGTTAGATGAATCTTTTCATATTTTACAGCTTTTTTTTTTTTTTAAATACATGTTTTACCTTACTAGAAGTAGCTCTTCCAGATTTTCCAGACTCAGAATCACTTCTAAGGTCTGATTCTGACTTGGAGTCTGAAGAACTTTCTTCTGATGAACTGGACTCTGAATCAGAGGAACTGGATGTGTTTCGTTTCTTGGTGATCCTCTTTGCTTTCTTTTTAATGTCCTCTGAATCACTACATATAAAAAGATTATTATTATTATTTTTAAAAAGATACAGACCTAAAACCAAAGAAATGTGCTTAGGGAGTACTGGATTCTACATTAACATTTCAACATTTTATTAAATGAATTTTAAGTCAATATTTCTCCACGATAATGGAAACTTGTCTGAGATAATAGAAATGGCAGGTTTTTTTAAGGGAACACAAAAGGGAACATCCTATTACATTACACAATACATCATCATATATGATCTAAAAAGGGGAAAAGGTCAAACAAAAATATTAACATCTGTGGGTATCAAGCTTGTGACATTTCAGAAAGAAGTGCAGGCATCCTTTTAAATAAAGGAACTTTCAAACTACTCCATCTATGATTAATAGAATCTTGATGGGTTTATATGACGTTTTTGCAAAATAACATTCCTTTTTAAAATCAATACATGGATTTTAATTGTTCATGAATCCTTCTAAATCAAACCACCTAGAAAGATGACTTACAATGCCTACAAATATTTCAACACCTTAAAGAGTTTATAGAAAAGAGCTATTGCAATGTTACATTCTGACACCTTTGGTCACACTGAGTAGCTTGCAGCTGGCAGACCCATAGACTTCAAGGGACAGTATTCTGCACACAGTGCAGTTCCGTTCACCATGGCAATGCTGGATTATGTTGTTCTATGTTAAGAGCTACTGAATATTATAAAATCTGCTGTATTCATTTCTAGTAACAGGATCACTACAAACTCATATATTACTCTTTTGTCTCTGGAGGGAGTTACTAACTAGAAATACCACTGGAAATAAAAACTGTTTTCTAATAGTTATCATGGGGCAAATAAATTAGTATTGCATATAGAAATAAAGCATCCTTCTTAGCCCTGCAGGCAATCAATTTATACATTGAAATCAGGTGTTTCATTCACTACCTGATTCAGCTTCCTCCCCAAGACAATAAAGTGGATACTAAAACGCTTTAAGAGTAACAAGGTCAATGATAATTAAACAAACCCAGACCACTCAAATATTTAGAGTCCCTTTGGACTCAAATTAAGTTGTTATACATTTTTGATTAGCTTTATGAGCAGTATAAAAGAATATACTATGCTGTGATACTGTTTCAGATGACAACAATTTTATAAGGGAAAAATACAGGGAAGGGAAATTGAAAAATGTAATAGAATGGAAGTTAGGGGGAACACTTTCTTCTTCCCAATAATTTTCTAGGATGGAATTAACAAATATGATAAAAAATATTAAAAACAAAATTAAAATTTAATCCATGATAATAATGCCCCACCCATGTAATTAAAGTTGAAATCTAAAAATAAAATTTTAATAGTCATAAGAAGTTTTTCTGAAAGCAGCAAACTTTAAGCTTGTGAATCTAAAAATGAAACATGAGTACATATCACAAAAAAAAGCCATGCAGCATATCTGATGTTAAAGTCATGGTGAAAAAACAGGAACTATCAGAATGAAGTTGTAATACAACAAACATATTTCCTTAAAAACCTATCTGAGGTCACTGAGATAAAAACAAATAAAATCCACAAACGTTTAAAGTTTCTCCTTCACTACTACTATGCAGGTAGCAACAAAATTGTCTACATTTCCTTATCATTGAACAGGAATAGCTGTAGCTGCATCAACAAGCAAGCTACTGTGAACCCATTAAATCTTTTTATCTGTAAAGCAAGTTGTTGCTTAAAACACATAGCTTATCTTGAAAACAAGATCTGAAGATAAAACAAAAAAAATACTACTTTACTATACATCAGCCAGTTTTGATGGGTAATCATTGTTTACCTTTCTGCTTAAAATTTCAGATGTTATTCTAATGAAAAGAATTTACTGGTAACTAGCTTTTTAACTTTGCGATGATGAAAAGCCTGTATTAATTTAACCTACAGATTTCATTTGTTCTGAACAGGAAAAACAATATAAATCACTTTTAAAATCATTAAAACCTGACTTAAATTAATAAAGTCATAATTAGGGCATTATGCTGTGTTTGTTATGGAAGTGGCAAGGCGAGCTGCTTTAATTACTGTCTGTAATAAAAGGAGCAGAGTGTGTACCGCGCCCCAATCAGCGCTGTCAGCCACGACTGAGCTGAGCTGCAAACTCATCAAGTGAGCTGGCAGCAGACTACAGAGTAAAGAGCGATCATGTCTGCAGAGGCCACTTGCTGACAGCAGTGGAAGAAACAGATTCCTACAATCCAAGGTATTAGCCCCAATTACTCAAAATTTTAATGATACTTTAATACATGATAATGCTGTTGATAATGGGCAATCTTAAAAAGCGCTAACACTTAAATATCTTATGACCGTTTCCCTTCACAGCCCTTGCCTCTAATATTTGGATCATAGTCTTTTTAATATAACATTATTTAGAAAAATCAATTGTCTTAGTTACATAATGGCAAAGTGTTGAAGGACTTAATTTTAGCTCTCAGCAAAATTGCTGCAAAAGGTAATTAAGTGTTTCATACAACTGTTTGATCACTAATTCAGCCTCCCAAGGTTACATCAATTTTCAGAAAGCCACCCAAGATTTTACTGAAGCCAGAAATTAATTCCAAACATAAGAGTAGCCTTATTAATGAAAAAAAAGAACCCAGTTCACACACTAAATATATACAGGTAAAAAACATATATGGGTTAAAAAGGAGAAAAAAAAAAGGGGGCGGGGAACCTAATTGAATGCTTAGCAGACTGTTTACAGCAAGAGTGCTCTAAAACCTAGCAACACCCCCGCAAAAAATTTTCTTTTAAACACGCATACGCACACCTACCTTTTCTCAGCAGTTCTAGATGTTTTCTTTACTGTACTTTCTTTGCTCTCTGATTCACTGTCACTCGATTCTTCACTGGAAGAGGAACTCCCACTACTCTCATCGCTGCTGCCTTCCTCCTTATCTTCCTTCTCACTTTCACTGCCAGACTCGCTCTCTGACATGAAAAACCTCTTTTACATATTTTTTCTAAATATTTTACATAATTTTTATTTTCAGGATCCAAATTAATTTTAAAATAAATGATGTTTTAGCACTTTAAGATCCACTTGGAAGTTTTAGCATTATTTACCTAAGACAAAAACAGATGATAAAATCACTTTCCCCTAACATTTACAAACTTTTGTTGGTTTAAAGCCTGTTATCTTTAGCATACAGTACTGTACTTTACCAAATTAGAACTAATAAATTAGTTGTAATGTGGATCCTTACCAATGTCTTCAAAATTACATAACCCTATCAAGAGTCGGAGATGACCTCAAATTCTCTAATCTATATATTCACTTTACTGCAAGATTATTTTTAAACCGATTGCTTAATTGGATAATCTGTTCTTGCATACTGATAGTGATGATGATTAAACCACTGATTTAAACAAATTATGCATCCTCTAATTAATCCTATAGTTACAAAATGTTCAAATATCTGAAGTGAATATATTCTTGCTTCAAAGATCATTAATTTCCATGATACAATTCTTAAGCACTTCTTTTCCTTTACTTATTTCCTCAGTTTGGGAGTGAGAAGGAAGAAGTTCTACATTCAGATTTGAAAGTCTCTCTTTTCCATTCAACAAGATGCTGCCAATTCTTTTAGGTCCATAATGCTAAATACTGGCTGTGTCTAAGCTCTGGACCTGGTAGTTCTCCTCTGCTCTGAAGTTTAGAAAGGGCCAGTGAGAACCTTGATCTTCACCACATGGAAACAATCTCGGGGAACCACCCATCTAGCATCTCGGGGAACCACCTATCCAGCATTAAGTGAGAGACTGGTCAGGAGTTCCTTAGGTCACTTATTTTGATAGGCAGCTGCCAGTTATCTTCTCCATCATTACCCCAATAATAATAAACAGACAATAGAAATCCAGAGTAAAACTGTAACACAATCATGGTTTACTAAAAATTCATGAAATACACAGTTAACTAAGTCTGACCATCTGTCAACACAGCAACACGTTATCAAAACAGTATTTCATGAACAACAAATTTCAAAAAAAGTTCAAGATTATGATTCCCATCAATTAAGACTGTAGGCATTCTTCTTGCAAAATGTTAGGTGCATTTAGATTTAATTAGAGTTACAAACCCTCATTACTTCTACCAGATACAATGCTGGATGGAAATAGCATGCCAGCTATTTTAACTAGGAAACAAAGCAAATTCCAATTCATTTAATGAACATACAGGTCATAGTTGTACAATTATCAGATATTACATATTTGCAGTGAATTTAACTTTCTCCCAAGTTCCTTATTTTTATACATACTTTAGTGTGTGCGTGTGTGCGTGTGTGTGTGTGTTAATTCTTTTTAGATTTTTTTAAAATGATTCCAGCTATTATAGCAGCCAGCTCTGATGATAAAGTTGTCTCTGCTACAGACATGTAAGTTAGTTTCCCAATACCTACCTGTTGCACTGGTGCTGGCAGATTCATCTTCCTCCTCTTCTGATTCAGAGTAAAACTTTTCAGTAGGTTTCCCTTTCTTTGTCTTACCTAGAAATACAGTCCATTCTTTTGCCTATAAATAAATTTTAACTTGTTTACTTTTACAGCCAGCAATATAAAAATAGACATACATTGTGGCAAAGAAAAACTCCTGCAGTAGTAGCATTAGGCAGTTTCTAAACAAATGCTCTAAGCAAGATAAGAGAAACTATTAAACTTCCTATTATTTTACACAATTAGGAGCACTAAAAGTTTTGTACATACCTATAAAAGGGGAGATATGTCTATTAGGCAGGCCAGAAGAAGATTTACTGAGGTGGATTAAAAGCATCAGTAACTATAAATAAATTTCTATGTCAAAGAACCTGAAGTCTGAGAGCTATATCTCTGGATCCAGCTCAGTTTAGCCTATGACTAGACTGAAGGAAATGAAGGGTAAATACAGCTAGTCACCACCTTTATCATCCCAAATTTTAAGGTGAAAAAACTGGTGGATCCAGTCGACAGCAGAAGTTCCAGTATGCACAGAGCAATTATATTTTACTTCATTTGCAATTCCCAAAGTGAGAGCAATTCTTACAACCAAGAGAAGACCAGAATACTACAATACTTTGGCCAGACTCCCCCGCCATTCCCTTAAGCCTACTGAAGAAGAAGAGGCAACAAACTTGGACAGGCCAGGAAAAAAACCAAACAGGCAGACAACGATATCAACAGTGTGATACAGGTCTGCCTCAGCGAGGGCCGTGATCTGGAATAAGACTTTGGAAAGAGCCCTAACAATGAGCTTGAGTGGCGTATGGCTCCAGGAACACTGGCCTCTTAAACCCCAAAAGCTGTCAAGGCTTTGCAATTTTCTACCCAGCAATTAATATTTAGAAAGCCAAGATTCCTTTGGATATGAATGATGATTTAATACTGGATTGCAGCTTAACAACTCAGGTTCACTCATATACTTTGTATAGGCACATACGGTATTAGAGAAACCACAAAATTAATGACAATGAGGCACTCTCCAAAGGGAAATATTTTGACAAAAAACCTTGGAAAAGGATTTTCATGTTTGTTTTGAGGTTTAAATGGCTGGGAGGAGATGTATCCTGTTATATTGCAGACAGATGTTACTCCATTTGACCAATTTTCTGCAACTCCAGCAAGAAAAAACATCAGTAATAATTTTTATTTTATGGAAGAAGGTGCCTCCACACCTTCTTTCACACAACCCCTTCATTTATAATTCCTGCCCAGAGTTGATTGCCTTCAGACTCTTCTCAAATAAGCTTCTGGAATTTTGTATACAAATATCTTTTTTTCCTGAAATGCATGTAAGGAAGTAAGTAATATTAACCTACTAAGGAGAAATGCTTATTCTACCACATCATTCTACTTACTGGCCTCTACAAATAATATTTGGGTTTTTTTTTTTTTAAATTTCTCTATCCATTCCCTTCCTACCACTTTAACTGCAAATTACTTCATGTGCAAATTAATGTAGAAATTGCTCATGACAAGGACCACAATCTTTTTTGGTTATACCTGTTACAACAGCGCATCTCTGGTAGTATCATCACCGCAGTATATTATACATTATATTATCACTGTATACTATACATATATACATTTCAACTTCTGTTACGGTTCAATAGCTTTCACCTACTTTTATGAGGACTCTGGTACCCGATGCACAAATCACAGCTCCTGTACCAGGCCCGACTCTGCCACGGAGTTTGCAATCCAGCAGCAAGAAGCTCTCAGCAGGGAGCAGACCGGCCCTGTCATGCCGCACGGCTAGCGCACTAACAGCTGCCATTTGCTTTTTATAAAAACTTTGCAAATTCTGTTACGACAATCTGAAATGCCAAACCTGCTCTCTTCGGAGCTTTACACTTTGAAACACAAATGATTGTTTCCCCTGTTGCTGCCTTCTCTGTGTATCACCACTTTTTCCTCTTTAAACCTGGATTTGATTAAGCATCTGTATGCTAACAAACCTCTGTTCCCCTCCTACTTTGATATTGCAGCAGCTCTCATCATTAACAGCAATTAACATATGGCTGCAGAGCCAGTAAGAGAGGCACGGTACCAAGGGCGAGGTGGAGGGGAAAGCGGGCGTGTAACCTGGCACCCAAGCAGAGGCAGCTTAGACTGCTACTGCTTCTTTTCATTTAAATGTTCTGTTTCCAGCGTAGGCTAAAACAAGCTGAACAGACGACGTTCACATGCACCAGCATTTTCCAGTATAAAATAAGTCTAGAACTTAAAGACTTATATTTTAATATAATAGTATATACCCACAAGCGCCGTAAGGAAAGTTACTTTCAGTGATGCCAACCTACCGCCTCAGGGGCTTCGACGTTGCGCAGGGCCGGGTCGGGCGCCACCTCTGGCCAGTCCGACAGCTCCAGGTAGCCGGCGGCTCTGCTGTTCAGCGTGTGCGACAAGGTGCCGAGCTGGAAATGATCCCGAGCTATTAAAAAAGGGGGGAGGGGAGGTACAGACCAACAACGTGAGCTCTACCACAAAGAGCAATCTTAATCAGGGCTAAAGGTAATTGGCATTATATTACCTCAAATGTCATGGAATAAATATAAACTAGGAAGCTCTTCATAGGTCAAAAAACTGATTTCAGTCCATAGATTACAATAATCTCCCCCATAATGGTCAATAAAAAAGCTAATCAGTCAGTGTGTTTAGAGGTGTTGCTCTGAAATGTAGCTTCTCTAAAAATTACTTTACTGTGAATATTAAGAATGACAGCACAGTTAAACAATCCATATACATGTCTTGGCACAAACACATCCAGAATTTTAATAGTTTTTCTTCAAAATGGACCTGCTTTTAGAGCCTCAAAATTAGGATTAAGTAAGTATGAAAATTAAAATTGCAAAGCATCATAGTAACAGGGCATTTTTAATTGAGATAACCCGATAACCTTCTCATCCCAGAAGACAGACAGTAGTTCTTATTTTTAAAAAGACAAAAAATGCACAAGGAAAATTCTCACTTTGGAAAAAAATAATAAAAATCTAATCTATCGAAATTCAGTTTATTTCAGATTGATAAAGCTTCTACAATAGTCACATCAACAATCTTCTATTAAAGTCTAGTTAAAAGACTAATGCTGTTTTTCTAAGCGAAAGTGTATTTTTCCCGTGAAAGACACCCCGGTGTTATCTGAACCAAATTTAAAATCAACAGGAACAAGAACTGACCAGTTTGTCCGGGATTATCGTTAGATAAATGCAACGTGGGTGCAACGTGCAGACCTTGCTCACTGAAAAGCAAGTAAGTGCAGCGAGGACCCTTGCATATTAGTCACTTGTATTTGCTAAGTGACACTGTCGGTGAGCGTATTTGAAATAGAATATGCCGCCGCATTCCTTTACACCAGGAATGTTTACCAAATGATTTTGGTGGTTGTACCTTTAAAAGGAGACTCGAGCAACGGGGCAGGTTTCTGTGCCAGAAATATTTTTTTGGCATATTTGCTTAAAGCTCCACTCTTCTCGTTTGGAACAATAAGCTGCCTAATAAATCTTGTACGGTCTCTGATGTCGTAGCTTTGATCATACTTGCCGAGATTTAATACGTACTGGGTAAGCAATTTTGTCTGTGGAAGAAAACAGGACAAGAACGGAATACAAGTTATTTATGATTATTGATAACTCTGGATAAACATATTTAAAGAGGTAATAAAAATGAATGGTTATGTCAAACAAATGTTGTTCCACAGGGAATATGCATTTCTAAAGCTGCAAATGGAATTCTGAAGCCAAAGCACATGTCCTCTTCTGTATTGGGGAGGTGAATGCTGAGTACTGAGAAGCAGCCATGTGCTAGATTATTAAACTGCTGAAGTGGAAAGAAAGGCATCATTAAAAAAATAATCATATATGGCAAACCCACTGAAGGGTCTACGTGAGGATAATGAATGTGGAAATACAACTAAAAACATGGCACTCAAAACTTAATCGGAAAAATATGCAGGACATCAAAACATCAGAGGGTATTAGGGGGCTGGCAAACTGCTTCTGCTGAGGTGTGTTTTATGAAGAGATACTGTCCCTGGCATAAGCAGTGTCTGCACTCTGACTGCACTCAGTTACTTTATCCTGAATTATGACCCATTAAAGCAGACACATGAATCACTGAACTGGATTACTGCAAATTATTTGCAGTGCATTTAGCTGTTACTTTTTCATAAAAGCAAGCTGCTGATGCCCTCTAAAAACCAGGATAAAAGACTTCTTCCATTTTTTTTCTTGGAGCTTAAAGCCTCCAGTAATATCGGTCATTTATTTATTTATGTAAGAGAGCAACTTATATTATCACAGCTTTTTACAGCATAATCGGATTTCCTAATTTGATGTCTGAGAATATTACCATGTATTAAATAATTTTAATAATTCACTTTAATTTTTAACATCTGGGGGGGAAAAAAAAGAAGACTTTCCAATACCTTAGAAATACAGTAAACAGAAAAATAATGCTGAACGGACTTGTATCCATTAAACAGATTTGAAAGTATGCTGTTTTCCTCATATTGACATTTTCCAAGCAAATAGGAAAAAGAATAAAAATCATTTGACGTCAGAAGAAAGTATACTTTTAGTGTACCAACTCAGAATGGGTGAATAACACAGGGTTAAAAATGCATTGACAAAGAGGTTTTTTTTTTCTTTTTACCAACCATCTTTCATACATATTTTTTTACATCAACTTTGCTTGCTAATTGTGCTATGTTCTAAAAATAACACAGTTTCAATTATGTGAATATCTAAAAAATTCAGTCAATTCAAGTTTGCTAAAGAAAAGTTCAGTTTAATAATTTCCACCTTGAGGATGCAAGTTAGAGTTTTTCAATTAATGCAAAAATACTTTTTCAGAATATTCTGATTGCCATAAATGAAATACATAGTAAACAAAAAACAGGTTTTAATTTTAACTGCATATGATGCAATGTATGCAAACATTTCACAAAATGTCCTATGGTACCAAAGATTTGAAGAAATTGGTCATATTACATTTGAATAATGGTAAAAGTACAGTTAGAAAAACCTTTCAGTGAAACACTTCTTTTCCTTAATTCTTTTTTCTCTCTGCTATCCAAGGATGGTTCTATGAAAAGATATTTTTTCTGCAAGGTACTGTCTTAGCTCTGCAAAGGGGAAAACTTTCCTACACGTATTTTGTAGCTTACTGGCAGCTATTTCTGTATCAAGGTATAAAATTTTAAACAACTACATCAGACAGAATACATGTAATCTGCACTCATGCAGGGCTTACGCTATTTTATCTAAATGGAAGTGGAAAGGTAGCATGGATTAAACAAAACCAGGGACACTTCCAGCAGCCTTTGCCATCACTTCTCTGTAAAACAAAACAAGCCTCCACGTCATGGCAGAAGCCTCAGCAGAAGGGAGCACAGGACACAGTGACGTTTGTTGGCAAATTGCTACAGGGACAGAGAAAGCCAAGGGCCTTGCTATCATTGTAGGCATTTTTTCCATGAGTATGGATGGACTGGGATGAGAGGTGATCCTGAAAAGCTGCATTTTCTTTAATGGGGTCATCCTCTCCACATCCCTCTCTCTCTTCCTCCTCCTTCTCCTCTCCCCCAAAATATTTCTTCCATATCCTCTAACAAAAAAATAAAGAAACAACAATTTCTTATGGGAGAATGCTCCATATCTACAAGAAGTTTCCTTTCAAGTATCATAAATAGCATAAATAGTTTTCATGAAAACAACAAGAAAATGCTATTTTTTTTCCTGTCTTATGGCAATGCGACCAAACAATCGGAGAAGCTTTTCTACATAGAAGTAGCTAATAGAAACAATTAATTTTAATTAAAACCAAAAAATAAATTAATGAATACACATCACTTTTGCCAACAAAGAAAATACCAATAAGAAGCTGAAAATTATTTGAGCAAGCAAGTTAATTTGGTGAAATATGACAGAGTCTGCACACAATGGCTACTTCATAGCACAGTAAGACAAAGTAGTGGGATATACAGATATCGTACATGTAATATCAAATGCCAGCATCACTCGTTATCTGGACATGCTCATTATACAGGCAAACTCTCTCTTTTATCCCCACATTGTTAGCATGTTAGATTGTTTGTACCTTTTGGATAGGCTAATGTGAGAAGTATACTTCAGGTCACCCTTCAGTAACCTTTCTAGAACTTTCTAGTGACAATAGTCCAATTAAAGAATCTAATGTGTATCCTGTATTAGCAGCAATTAGCTTTTTGGTAGATCCCCATTTGAAAAACACTGTAATAAAAATCTCAAAGGATGAGGTTCTACAGTGGGAGAGAAACAGCTACCTATCCCTTCCTTGACGTCATTAGCTTGCAGTAATCAATTCTTTAGGTATTTAGTTACTTTTGACAAGAATATTGAGCTAAACTACATTTGAGAGAATATTTGCATGTATACTAGGACTACTTGGAGCTTTTTCCAGTGTGGCTTCTACTATGTTACACAATAGAAACACACTGAAAACCCTTTTTTCCTTCCTGCTACATGCAAAAACAGTTCAGGCAACTAGATGTTGTGTTTTCTGCAAAACTGTTTCTCTCAAATGAACACATCTTAGCTCTCTAGCATATTCATAAGCATGTTTACTGAATAACCTAGACAACCAGAAGAAAGCCTGTTCTTACTCACTATCTATCCAAACAGGATAGAACCTGAAGCTCTTCCTTAAATTACAATCAGTCTTTGAAAATTCATGGGGTGATCAGAGGACTAAAAGAAAGAATATTACTGAAACCTCTTATAAAAATCCTGAATCTTAAAAGTATTCCCAAGAATGTGTTGCATTAAGTATTTGAACATATGCCTAAGGAAATTAATGGCAAAATCAAACAAGATATTCTATGTAAAGTGAAAAAAATAAAAAGTTGCATTTCCTCCAGAATTTTGTGCTTTTCTCTAAACTTTCAACAGATGAGCTGCCTTTCCCTCACTTGGGGAAAGAACACTATATATTTTTTCCTTTTTTGTTTTTGATCATCTATGCTATCCCACCATTATTTTTTAAATAAAGTGACACTGTATCTTTGAGATTTTCACAACTCCACTCACTTTGGATGAAACTGCAAAGGATTAAAAAAAAATTATATGTGTATGTATATACACACACACACACACACACATATATATATATATATATATATGGGGGAGTAGAATAGTGGAAGCAGAAAACAGGGATGGAGGACAGATGGCCAGGCTGACAACTGTGCAGCCAGATGTAGAAGTTTTGTTTCCAAATCTGAGCATTAGGATGAAAAGTAGCTGGACTTCTTAGAAATTCCAGGTCATTCCAGAAAGAAATGTTTTAATACTGAGCGGGTAGAGAAGAGTCTTATTCCTGGGAATAAGCATGTACATACAGGAAGAATGTTGCCAGGGTAAGATCCTAAAGGCAAAACTTCACATCCTTGTTTGGAAAGAGCTTTGAATCAAGTCAGATCATCAACCTACTCCAGTAGAATTTTGCATATGAATAGCTTGATTAGTTGAGAAGACAACTTATCTCCCACTGAACTAAAATTATTGCCAAAAGGAAAGCACCCTTCCAAGAAATTCATCACGTAGCAAGTACCTCGGGAGACACAGTTCCTTCAGCTTTATAAGTCCCTTTTTTATATCCAAGGATATGGAACACTTTCAACAACTGTTTAAACTGTATTAAGATCATGCAAAAGTGAAAAAAGATCACAAACTATGATCTCCTTTGAAGCCAAGGAATTTTGGCCATCTGACACAGTTAGAATATTACGTAATGGGCCAATATGAAACTATGAAGATAATCAAATCAGTCTTTCCTTAGCTCAGTTAGCATCTTCATTAAGATGAGCACTGACAGAAAGAGGAAGTAGTCACCTTTTGTTGTTGCCCCATTTTAGACTGTATGAGCAAAAGACAAGCAGCTTCTTGTGTGAATGAATGCCAAGGCAGTTCATCTCCTACATGCCCTAGAGCATATAGTCTCACTGATCCAGATACCACACAGAAAAACTACCAAGTCTGTAGTTGGAGCTACCTATCAGGGAAAGAGAAGACATCACAACTGTAGTTGTGCAGGTGCAAGAACCAGTGCTGCCCAGCCTGTTGTAAAATAGAAAGACCTTACAGTCCAGGAAAGTGTATACATCTCAGACAACATTTTCATTCTACATTTGGGAAAATATCTTTGATTTTACAACCTTTTACAGTAATAATTGGAATTAGAGTGAAAAATTAGCATCAAAATGCTATATTCCATAGCTCTAGAGTGACAGAGTTCACAGTGCTGTCATTGAGATGAATGAAGCAGCTGGCACCTCTCATAGCTATTGCTTTTTGGCTGCCTGGAGATTCTGGCAGGTCTAAGTTCATCTTTTTGTATTATCTGACATTTTTAAGATTATCTTTATCACTATAGAGGATCAAAAACTACCATCTTCACAAGGCAAAGTAAAATAATAAGAAATATAGAAAAAGGGAAAGCAGTCACTATCTTTAAGACGAGCACTGATGGAAAGACATAAAGAGGGCTTTTGATGGCATCTCCTTTTAGATACTCTGAGCAAAATACAAGCAACTTCTTGTTCAAATGAACAGCAAGACAACTCATCTTCCACACTGCCCACAGTATAAGTATATGGTCAGTCATTCTGACTCAGCCACCACACCAAAAATCTGCATCATCTGTAATAGACTGTGCTATACTGCTAGAAGTGGCTAACAAAGATCCAAAATGACAGTTCACTGAAAATTCTGCTTTTTACTCCAGACAATAGTAAATCAGTTTGAGAAGCACCAATCTGTGCTACTTCTGTGAATAAAAATAAATAAATAAATAAATAAGATTTTCTCAATAAAGAAGCTAAAAAAAGTGATCTCATCAATACATTCATATTTACAATCCAGCACATATCCAAAAACTCCTGATTAGATTTAATCTGTTGGAATTCTTGAAAACTGAAGTTCAGGGTTTTTTTGTAAAACAATGTAAATAAGCTTAAATTATTTTTATAAAAGAAATTGCCACTGGTCCATATGGAATGCACAGAGACTACCATGACTGCAAATGAATACATATGTGTATTCAACATTAGCCTTACCTGCTTTGAGTTTGTTAAATAGAGTTTTGCTCCCAAATTTAAGATCTGCAACTTTACAAGGTCATCTTCATTAGTGAAGCTCTTGGCTGTCTTTCTCAAAACATCAGGTGCAATCTTTGGAACTCGTTCACAGTACTCCCCAATGAGCCAGAGAATGCTTGCCCTTGCCACTGGCACCTGAGAAAACAGCAAATGCTCTAAGTGAATACATTCACAAAGGCTTTTTGTGTACTTGTACATGTATGTGTTCAGTAACAAATTAAACAAAATATTATTTAAACACAACTGCCATGCAAGTAATGAAGACCCAAACTAAATATTATCCATCACACCTACTATGGTAGACAGAGTGTACCTACACATGTAAGATGCCGATCCTGCCCTCCCCCCAAAATCATTCCAAGTATTTTGGAAAAAGAGAGCAGAATGGAAACAGAGACACAAAGATGCAATCTGTTCCTGTCCACAGTACAAGTTGGTGGCAGTTGGGAAGAGAATCCAAGTCTCTGAGATGGGGCTGGAGTCCTTGCCACCAGATTATGTTAAACACCATGTTGAAACACAACACTTTTTGTGACAGATATTAATACAGAAATGGTTGCCAACAATACAGCTTCCTCAATCCTGCCCATCTATTTAAAAAGCAGAAGTTCTTTAAAGACGATTGCCAGCTTTCCTTCATTTTTATTTAAAGTTTTTTGGCAGCAAGGTTCATATTTTTGCAAATGTACAAGACAAGCTGAACATAGAATTTGAGAGACAAGAGCTCAAAATTATTTTTTTCCAATATTTGAGTTGGATCCAAGAGTGTTTTTTTACCCTCCCTTAATTAAAACACTATGACCAGAAACTTCAAACAGGTCTTACTCTTCTGGTGCTACTCAACTGTTTTTCATAGAATGACTGAAGTAGCAGTTGTTAGATGAACTTGCAGTGCATAGTGTAAGCACAGTATGGCCACAGTCAGAGGAAAAGCAGAATGAAACACCACAGAAGGAAGCCAAAGCTCAGGCTCCATGCAGAACTGGGCTACAAGTAGTCAGCAGTTAGATGAAGAAACACACATATACTCTTCTCAAAGGCAGGTTATGCTATATCCTACACAATGGTCAAATTAGAAATTGCATCTATGCTATATATACCTCCAAGATACAATGTTTGCCTTCCTCTCAAGGAAGGAGGAAAGTATATGATGAGGAAATTCTTCCGGGTAGAAGCATGTCTTGAGAGCACCACAGTATTTAGACACTATGCAAGTTTTTTTTAATAGACTCCTGTTCAACATATTTTGAAATATTATTAAGGAAAAAAACCATGAATGTTCTCTCCTGAAAAATAATTGACTGTAGTTTGAAAAAGAAATGTCAAAGGAAAGCCTCCAACTTTAACTGCAATTTCAAGTAATTTTTTGCTGCACTTTTTTCAAAGAAAAAAAAGATTTGTACTAACACCTTCCATCACTGTAATATACAGTGATCTTTTAAATAAGCTCAAATTTAAGGTAAAAATCACAGGATAGGGCAAGCTTGAGAAATTCAGCCTTGTGGTTCTCAAAACACTAATTCTTACCATCCTATCTGTATGTTTTAATATTTTTTCCACCATACAACAATAATTCATATCTGAATATATATGTGGCAGAATAACAATAGAAAACAACAAAGGAAAACAACTGTTAAGTATCCTATCTTGTATACTTTTAAAATCTGGAAGTAATGCTTTTGAGTTACCTTTATAAAAGGTAACAAGTGCAAATAAACCACCAACATGCAAGAAAGCACTTCCCAAACTATGGTCCACAGTCCCTATTAAATAGTCCACTGAACCATGCTAAAGAAATGAAGATTACGTTTTCAAGAAATTTAATGATTAACAATGTTCTATTGCTCCAAAAAGTTTGGAAACAGCATTGAATAAAGTCAACCTAACAATATCTTGCTCTATGCTTTACACTGTTGCAAATACAGATGCCAAACAAGCATGTGCCAAACAAACATGGGGAAAGCAAAGGATTAACTCTACTAGAAGAGAAGGCAAACACATCATGGAAAGACAAAATTACCATAATAATAATAATACACCTCAAGAGACATAAATGCCAAAACCATCACTGAAAAATATTTAACACAGGGATAACATACTTGCAAAACAAATGAGACTGCCATAACAGAGATATAAAATAAATAAATATAAATTCTGATCAGATATAGATAAAACTTTTTTTTTTTTTTTTTTTTTTGCAATATTGACAAAAAAGATTTAAATGGTCTTGGAACCTATAGGATGAGAGAAGGGAACATGCTACTGAGCAACTGCTAAACATAAAAAGTTTAAACACAGTTAGAAAATGTTCGCCTGCAATACAGTGAGACTAATGCCATTACTGTACACTGATTTCAGAAGCGAAAGAGGTTATTTCCAATGTTCCAAAGGTTACACTGCATTAAGACCTCACTCCCAATCTATTATTTTAAATTGGGCTAAAGAATAGTAATTGAGTGATACATTAAATTTTCCAGTATTGGAGCAGTTCAAGTTGCCTGCTGTAGAGATAGATACCTCTAAATAAGAATATATGGGAAACTTCAGATTTCAGTTATGCTAGATTTATTTTTCTTAAATATTTCATTATAGACTTGTTAAAAAATTAGAATTCTACAAGAGATCACGAACTAAGCCAGTTTAGATAGCAGCTTACTAGAAACATGCTTTATCCTATTGGTATCTTTTTATAAATCAAATATAGCTTACAGGGCAGACCAATTTCAAAAACAGTATTAATTATCACTGACAAACTTCAATCTTGTACTTCTCCTAGTTAAATCCAGGCCTACACTTTACATACAATGAACTACATACAGTGAAATATTTAAAGCCACACTGTTTTATTCTTTCAAGTCTTTCCCATTATGTGGGTTTGTAAAATGTTGCTCTTAAAGTAACAAACAATTTATTTTTAGAATTCAAAATAAATAAATCAGAACAAAGCTTAGTTTGAAAAATGGTGAGAACAGAAGAGAGATGAAATATCTCATGAGACTCTCCCTTTTAACCAGGTGGTTAGCTTACTATGTAAATACTGTATATATTAAACACAGTTTTGTGCAAGAAGAATCAATATCAATTAAAGACTTTTTGAATCAAATCCTAAGTGGAAGCCATTTTAATGAAAAGTATATGTGGAACTGATGAACCCAACGTTTCCGTGTCACTGGATTCGTTTGGGGTCAAAATCACATAATATTTTCAGATTTCTTTTTCCTCTGTTTAAGTCTCCCAGTCCTCAACCATGTAATATCAAGAGCACAATCCAGCTGCCATTGTTTCCAGGGCATTCAAACAGCAAACAAGAAACGAAGCCACTTCTAGACCTTCATTGCCTTTTCCAGTATAGCATAAGTAGGGACCTTGAATCAACAAAAATGCAGGAAATAATACTTTCATTATGCAGCCCTGCTCTGCATTATCCTCAAAGGCAAACAGGACTGTAAATTACTTTGCCTGATGTTTTATTCTATATGCCCTGAGCAAGTGGTTAAGTGCACTTTTCAAGCCTTAGTACCAGAAGGCAGTTTCTACTGCCATTTTAACCCATTACCTGTTGGGGGGGGGGGGGGGGGTTTGGAGAAGGCAAGCAAAAGCAGGGGGGGGGGAAAAAAAAAAGCCCATCCTTCTCCCCCAAAGTAAGATCCTGGTTGCTCTCTGAGGTCAGTGAAAGACATCTGGAAAGATTTTACAAGTCACTCTTCAAGCAGCACAATTCGAAAGCTATTGTACTTCAGCTCTAACCTTATTAGACAATACACCACACCAAAGTAAATCTTAAAATCACCAATACTGGTTACATACCTTTGTCATGAAAAGCCTAAGTAGATATTTGAACAAATAGCAAATTAGATCTAATTTTCTACATTCGCATCTATCAGTTTTTAAATTTTACTTGGAATCAAAAACAGAAAAAGGGATGTTAGTGATGTGAAATGTCAGACTGTTAGCAAGAAGAGAAGGGGCACAAGAAAGGAGTAAAAGACAAGTGTTGCTTTTTGTTTTCAAATGGTAAAGCCTTTCAAGGACTCCTCCATTATTTGAACCTCCACATATAAAATTTCTTTAAAAAAGGATCTCTGCTGATGACTGCCCCCTCCTATATAGTGTTTTATTTTTTTATTTGTGTTTTATTCAAGCTAACTACTTGCTTCAAATTCAGCATACAGTGTCTGTGGGTACAATGTTCCAAAGGCCACATATTCAAAAAAGGAAACAGCTTCTTCTCCCTTTATATCAATATTAGAGCAAGTAAATAAATGACCAAATTAAGAGAAACACTCATTAAAGCTTTATATCTAAAGGTTTAAAGATGCATTATTAAAGCGTATCCTAGAACAGAAGGAAAAAAAAAATGTGGCTAGGATCTGAAGCTTGCAGAACTGAAATACATACGAACTATAAAGCTCATACCTTGTGACACCTTCCCAAAACTAAGGGAAAGGAGAACGTAATTAAAGAAAGCAAACTGTCTCTGCTAGGAGGCCATATCAGAAAACTAGCAAAAAGCAGGATCTACATAAAAATAGTTAAGAGGAACTTAGATTTGTTATTGTTGGATGAAGAGATATAGGAACGAGTGTCAAAAACTCCCAATCAACTATTCTAGCAATAAGAATCCCAACCAAAACCTCATTTCCCCAATAATTAATAGTTTTCAATTGCTTCCATCAGTGATGCATTTTTTTCCAGGTATTAATCTAATCCAATAAATCCAAATTTAAGTGCATCTATTTTATTCTTCCTCTAAATCTGCAACTCCTTATTCTGTCTTAATCCCATCTAAAAGTGCTCCTCCCCACCTCTAAATTAGATAGCACTTCAGACTTAGCTTATATTCTCATATTCCAGAAGGAATTAGAAATACCTCTGTAAGGAAAAAAGAGGATGTCAGAATTCGCCAGCTAGCAAAAGAAAAAACGACCTTATTAGATAAGACAAGAAAAATCATACCAGAATTACAAAATTCCCATCACTCAGAAAACAATCACTACAGGGTACAAGGTATCATCATAAATTATTTTTCTAAAAAGAACAGGGAGAAACTAATTTGGAGCCTACTGCAGCTTGTTTATTTGAGGAAATGCACAAATGTAGACCAGCGTCGAGACATTCCGACTCAGAGCTAATTCTTGTTAGGTTGATTTAGCTCCATTCATTCCTAAAATAAATTAAGGTAAATCAAATAAGGCATACTTCAAATCTAAACAAAAGGTGTCTCCTGTGTTAATCCAGTTTAATCAAGCTAGTCTAACCAATTCACTTTAAAATTTAATTCAGATTAAAACTGCAAGTTTTTGCACTTAGACAAACTCTGGACCATAGATGTTCTGAAAGAGAGATATTTTCTTATGAATTTGTACAGTATCAAACACTGATGCTGAAGCCATCATGTGTGATTGTAATACAACCCATCCATAGAGGAAAACTAACAGCACTTCTGCACTAGTATTCTAGAAGTGAACCAAGTTTATTTGCTGCTTGTATTGATAAATGTAAAGTATTCCTGCAACTTTTTAAGCATTTATGCTTTTATTAAAACTGGATTTGTCAGGCCAATAAGAAATATCACTGTCCTTAAATATACTTTTGATTATCTAAGATCTTGTTTGTGAGGGTGCAGGCGGATCAAGACTAAACTGTTCTGTAACTCTCTCATGTCATTACCTTTCTAGAAGTGCATGTACTATATGACGCACATTTGATGAGCTCCTCATCAATATCTTTGAAAAGCTAATCCTTCAAGTGGTAAAAAGGCATTCTCATGAATTGAAAAAAAGGACTAGAAAAAACAGAAAAATGGTTACAATGAAAAGCAATTATCAGAAGTCCCATAGGGATCTGTAGAAGAAAACATGCTGCTCAAAAGATTTGCAAATAGCCTACAAGAGGGCTATCTAGTGAGGAGACTAAACTTTGCTGATATAAAATTATTCAGGGTAATCAAAACTAAAAGAGAACATGAACAGTTGAAGACAACCTATTAGTGATACCTAAGAACTAAGCAGAAGTGCTGCAGATGGACTTCATACATTAATATCAGAATTTCAGAAAAACAACACTACATATAGTGATGGACTCGGAACTATTTCTAGGGGGAAAATATCCTGGAATCACGAACAATTCTACAGTTCTCTGGAAATATAACTCAAAGTTTAGCAGAAGTCAAAAGGCAAACAACACTAGGAAAGCAAGACAAATACAAAACAAATAATATCGTTACATCACTACACAAAATTTCTCTTTCATACCGCAACTGCTCTAAGTACAGAGGTATCAGAAAAGATACAGAGAAGGGGGACAGGATGATCAGAGATAGGAAGTATGAGGAGAGATTAACCAGACTAGGATTAACTAGGATTTTTAGATTATCCACATGATGATGTGGATAGCAACATCAAGCTCTTCGTCAGAATCTGCAAAGGTACATTGGAGGAGCATCACAATGAACTTGCTCTACTCTTTTACTCTCTCCCTAGAGCACCAGTTATTGGCCACTGCTGAAGATGAGCATGTTCTATTACAAGGACTTTTGGACTGAACCAGTATCATCCTTCTCTAAACACCCCCTTTCTATAATTTTTTAATTCCTGCCACTCTAAAAAGCATACAGACAAAACTAAGCTTTCCTCAGAGTGAACACCTAGCACAGACTAGCACTGCTTAGATTTCTGGTCCTCAATTTACTAAGTCATTAAATGGTAAGGCACAATGGTAAATTAACTTGACATATTGACAGTCAAAACAGGAACACTCTGTATGATTTTTAGAAAGCAGAGATTTAAAGAGATTCAATTATTCTCTTGTTTAGTATCTTCAGAACACTAACAGACCATTTCCAGTTACAGCTATTGAAGTGTGTGGAAGAAAGGAGCTAGCTCGAGCTGTACTACATAAAGAACTAGGTACTCAAACACCATAAAAACAAAAACATAGATCCTTGCCTGGGCACACCCAAGGTAAAAGTTTAGACATGCAAATAGTAACAAAATGGAAGGTAGAAAGAAAAACACTGGTTTTGAATGCATACTAGATGTCAATTAAAGTGAAAACAAATGGGCCTACTCTTAAGTTTTATTGCAAGTAAGAGTACATCTTAGCATGGTCTAAAAGAGCTCTGTAGTTTTTAATCAAACCTCCTAACTTTTCACTTATTACTTGTAGCTGGTCAGATATACCTAGCTTATTTATCCACCCTGCCACTTTGTAAATGGCTTCTGAAGAGCTTCCACAAGAATGAGTAAATTTCAGATTGGATGACCTGAAAGAAACATTGCTATGAAAGATTTTTTTTCCTTTAACTAAGGTCAATTAGGCACCTCTTCATTGAAAATGACAATCTCAGCCTAACACAAGTGAAATTTGTAACAACATGAATGCAACAAATTCAGGAAACAACCCAAAGTACCATTCCATCCGGTTTACAGCCCCTAAAATAAACAAAATCGGTAAGAGTTCACCATTTACCTAAACTAAAACATAGTAGAACAATCAAAGGCTGATTTTCACCTTAATTAAATGTTTTTCTACTTAATTTTATTTAATTCCAATCATTTTTCTGCCATGTTTTACACAGTATTAAATTCAATTCAATTCTAAGAAGGAACAAAATATTTATCTGCCCCCAGGTTACTTTCAGGTTCAGTTAAGATCATATCTTATCGTCTGGATAGGGTCCTGGGCAATGTGCAACGTGATGATCTCCAGGGGTCCCTTCTAACCTCAGCCATTCCATGATTTTGCGATTTATTTGCCCGCTTCTTCTACACCCAAATATGAAAGTCTTTTACAGACAGTGGTATGCTTTTGCATAGATGAATAGGGTAGGTTCCTTAAAATTCAATCCCAATTTAAAGGTGAGCCCAGAGGGAGGAGGAAAAAAAAAAAAAAAAAAAAAAAGGGCAAAAACCCCCCAAAACCAAAACTTTTCCCAACAGAGGTCAGGGAAAAATAATCTCCATAAAATGTGTGTATACACACATGCACATACATATATATGTATACACGCACATGCATGCAAGTATATATATTTATATGTGTAATAAGGGTCAGGAAGCCTTGCTTTTTTTCTTATAGTAGACAAAAACTGAGGCAACTGTGTTATGTCAGTTCACAAAGATTCTTGCCAGTGAGTTAAATTTTTAAAACACACATGCAGATCTTGGGTATTCCAGTAAGCCTTCATTAAATGACTAGAATTCAAGCTTATATTTTAAGTAGTTATACAATCCAAATACATTTTCCTTAAACACATGCAAAATTATGTTTATCCTTTTCAGAAGTGTCTGAAGGAATATACCCATTTCCAAACATAAGAGGTGCAAAATATTTCAGGAGAATTATTTGAATAAGATATATTCAAATAACAAACATGGACTTCCGAATTCATTTTTTAATCCAAAACCTCAAACATGATGAGGAAGAATTATGAAGAGAAGAATGAGGAAATTTCTAGCAGCGCCTATTCAAAAATTGCAGGGAAAACTGTAAACCAAGACGTACAACAACCTTCCTGGAAAGCCTACAGAATCACTCTAACTGCCTCCCTTCTTGAATAAGAAACCGAGTTAAGATTCAGATTTAGGTATTTACCTTATTCCTATGACTGTTCAACTCTACAGACTGTTCTCTCACTATCTACTACCTTTTATTATCCTGTGCAACCTCATTACTGCAGAATGTTAGGATGGCACACTATGGCACTGGGTCATATTTTTCTCCTTCTCCAAATTAAAAGGGGTTTTATTTCCTTTCCAAAAAATCCCTGTATTTAAAACTTGAAATATTGTCTCAGAAAAATTCATTGTATAAAATAAATGTTAGCTACAAAACTCTTCTAAATGTTAACTAGGATATTTATATTTTAAAATGCCGATTTCCTATTGTAGAATAAATACATGGAAGTAAAATGACAAACTCATTTGGTGAAGTGCCAGAAGATGTATACAATAAGACTATATATAATTTATGAGATTATAATTAGTAATCAAAATATTACAATTTTTGTTCTGAAAACATAGGTGATTATTATAAAATAAGCAATATTGTTTGTTATGTAATTAGCAGCACTACCTTTCCTGCACTGCCTTAGAGCCTCTTTAGATTCTGGATATGAACAATCCAGTAGAACTACATTTTCTTGACATCAATTATCAAGTTTGATCATCTCTTCTTAAACACCCATTTTAATGGCCGAAGATAGATTTGTTTAAGCTATTCAGAAAGCATGGACTATTTTTCTTTCTCTTTTAATATCTAAACTTTCCCAAATTCAACTATGGAAAATAGAAGATTCAACAATTTAGAAGCTACTTACTGCTCAGTCATCAATAAATGTGATTAATTATTTCAAACTGAACAGTCCTGTTTAGAGCATCTATAGCTGTCTATTCTTGACATCAAATTCTGCCACCTTTGGGGTATCATGCAATAAGTAACTAAGTCCTCAGCACTACACGATAATTTAGGATACAACACTAAGTGTTTTATCAATAACTTAAACTGTGAGGAGAATTTGGGTAGTAAATATTGACATACCTAAACTTCAGTGTAATCTAAGGGTAGATAATAGACAATAACCCAAATTTTAATGTTAAATGTCACAGAATTTTAAATATCCAGAAGATAAAAGTCTGACAAAAAGCACTGTAACATGTCCACAACAGTGTACCATTTGGTACCATGGGAGGAAGGTAATGTGATTTGGTGGAGAGGGAAAAAGATTTTAAAAAAAACAAAAAAACAAAAAACACCACACACACACCCCCAGGAAGACAGCTGGAAATCCTTAAGTTTAGAGCTGCTTTCTTCGTATTTGCATTTCAACTAACCGCTCCTTGCTCTAAAGATTAAACCTCCATTTCATCTTGGCCTAATGGTACTAGAAAATACACATTTCCAGTTATCTCCTTCAAAATAGCTTCCCAGATCCGAGACATAAATTGATCCCATCTGATAGCTTCTACTTTCTCTTCCATGAAAACCATGAAAATGGTATTTTATAAAAAGCCAAAAATAAAAACTTATATTCTACTTCTTTAATATATCTATTTCCATTTATGGTCCAAACTCAATAGATATAGCGTAATTTTTAATCAGTCATCAAGGAGAATAAGGAACTGTGCACAAATACTCACTGTTATGTTATCCAAGAGTTTGGCCATATGTTTAATAATTTCACCATGGTATGATGGCTGGGTTTGCAGCAATTTCTTAATGACAACAACACTTTCAGCAACTACAATTTCTGTTTAAGACAAAAAAAAAAACATAAAAAACAAATTATTACTCTTAAAAGCATTTATGCAAAAGAGAGTCATAAATAATAGATTGTAAAATATGTTATCAGTTTTCAAAATATGCTTTGCAGAACTGAATTCTATTTACAAAGATGCAAACTACTTTATTAAGTAATACAAGTTCAGCTTCTGGATATGAGTTATGAGCAGCAAAAAGAGGACAAAAAAATGTTCTAAATATAAAAATATCATCATCCTATTACAGTTTTTGAAACTGTTTTTGTAAAGCTGCACTTTGTATTTCTGCTTTTCAAAATATCAGTATTTTTGCAGAATAGCAATCTGTTTTGCATCATTAAAATTATGCATAGTCATAAATAATTTGGTATCTGTATTAAAAGTGCAAACACTTGTTTAATTTTTCAATGAAATATACATTGTTAAAAGTGTCAGCTCATTCATAAACAAGAGAAATAGCTAAGCATTTCCTTTGCACTTTTTCACCTTCTAAAGGGTCTCTCTCAGGTCTGTAACCTAATCTCTAGTACATTCAAATGAGGCTTCTAAATAGGCAAGCTATTGTAAGATTTATGTCAAAGTCATGCACTGGAGTGCTTAACTACTGTAACAAGTAACATTCACAGTCTGATCAACTTGTATGAAATGTACAATTTTTGAAGTTGAAAAAAACCCACTGGTGCAGAGGTAAGCTTCTATGCAAGAGCAAGCTCATACTGTAAGGAAAGATGAAGGAAAGTCAAACATGGCCAAGACTGAAATCAAAACAAAAGACGACTGTAAGATTTCAACATATTTTTAAATTTCATTTCTACTACAAAAAGGGAATAACTATTTCTCCTAAGCTATCAATGCTGAAAAAAAAGAAAAAAGAAAAAGTGTATCTACCTTTCCTCAAGCATTCTTACATTTGAAGAGTTAGTCTCACACACAGAACCTTCAGTTGCAATTCATTCAGTAATCAAGCAAGCTAATGTTTCAAAAGGGCATGGGGGAAGAAATCTCTAAAATCATTATTGTGTTTTTTAGAAAGCAAACTTTTATGGAGAATTTCTGTTTAAAAGCTGCAGGTATGTGCCATTATGCCTTAAGCCTCTGAAGAGCTTAAGCTTTAGCTTGTAGCTCTCTGTGTCATCCTTTATTTGACATGACATCTCAGTCGTTTCTCTAGACTAATTTCTTGAAGCAAGGTTAAAACTGTATAATTAAGAGAGAAAATCAATTTCATAATATATCTGCTTCATATATCCCAAGGACTTATGCAATCCTTCAGACCAATTTTATTTAGACAGTGTTGTGTCCACTTTCTTATTTCCAGTTATTAAAGTAAGAAGAAAATTCTCATTTTTAAAAAATGACAACTTGGAATATTTGGAGCAGGGAACACTGGGATGATAACTTTATCTCTGAAAGTTCTGCAATACTACTTAACAGGCAGAGTGGTTAAATAAAATAAAACAGAACCCAAAAGACTGAGGTGGACATGAAGTCACCATTAAAAACACTTCCTGACATTGTAGAACTGACCATGACAAACTGAGATGCAGAGTATGAAGTATCAACCATAGAACTACTTTACTGCAATCTGTTGAAGCAGATTTGAAGAACTGAATCAGAACTGTAAGCAAGTAAACTAGCATGATCCCACATTCCAAATAAGAAAGTACACACAAAAGCACATCAATACCTCTAAACCAAACATTACACACAGCTAGTTTTCTTTTACTTCATTCTAATAGTAATTCTAGTAGATAGGTAGTTACATAAGAGGTATTAACAGTTCAAGTAATTCCAGGATCTACCAAATTTGCATAGATTGTTAGGGAAAAACGTGTTTTAATTATTCTTTGCACAATTGTTTTTATATTCTCTATTATTCATAAACTTTGTGCAACTTTTAACAGAAAAAAATCATCATCTATCTTAGAAAAACCTACAAGATCTCTAGTACAGGCACTCCAGATAGACAAAAGGGACTTCCTAATCCCATCTGTCTCTTACATCTAAAATGACTTCTATGTCATCTTAGTGTGGCCAGCAGTTCAAATTGAGGCAATTGCTTAAAAGAAATACATCAGTCAAATGACAAATGTTACAAAAATAATTTTTCTTTCTGGGCTTCCTTCAGCAGATGAGGAAGGAAAACAATTCTCAGCCTTCAACATAAACAAGGCTGGGGAAGAGGGGAATTGCTCTTGAAATTTTATTTGCACTTTTAAGAGTGCTTTTTTAAAGTCAACTTTCTCTTATTCAGGGAAACTGGAGCCTAAAAACAACAGCAACAAAAAACATAAATCACAAAAGCTCCACACACATACAGGAACTAGAAAGTTCAATGATGAGACACCCAAAGAGCTCTGTGAAGTGTTATCCCAGCTGGACCTGACTGACTCCTCAAGAGACAGTTAGGTGTAACTACACTCTGCCTCTCAGCAGCCAAGTTACAGAAAGACTACTGGCACAGGTCCTCATGCTAGATCCACGGTACGCTTGAATACTGGGTTGTATCTTCAATAAAGGACTTTCTAGAAGAGCACAGAATGGGAATTGTGGTTTTGCCACTAGCTAGTTCTTCAGGATTCTGTTTTGATTTGATAGAATTAGTTTGGTTGCCTCTTTTCTGTACTCCACTGAAATCCCCATAATAACAAAACAGCACAGAGAAGTCTGGGCCGACTCCACTTCCAGGGACCTCAGAACTGCTGCACTTAGCAACCCGGCCTTTGTGCTGCACAAAGGCAGCAAAACTGCTTCCAGACTTGGAGCAACCCTGGAAGAGTTGCAAAGACATCTCCCAACCATAAGATTACCTGCATCCCTTGAAGATGAAAGTTGGAAGAATGCAGGACTAACCAGGGACTTACCACAACTCTATTCTACCCAGACAGATTTCTCTTATACAAACCAAATCTCCTTTTTTCTCTATCCCATCTCCAAAACTCTTCATGTTCAGAAAACTGTAAGTCCTGGTAATTTCCTACCTCCTGAGTAAAGGTACCATGTAAATTATGCCTTCCTGCTCTTTCCTTGAAAAGAATCAGAAAGACACTGCAGCTACGGTAAGGCAATTTGTCAGCTGCCAGGTCTGAAAGATCCGAACTGTATCCTTTGCAGTCTCAAAAATTGTAAGCACAAGAACATACTTATAAGATTTGTAAAATACAGTAAAATAAGTCTTTTATGATCTTTGGAAGTATTTGCTAGACAATTACAACTGGCCAAGAAAACTTCAGAAAACTAACCTTATTCAAATAGATCTTTATTATAGGCATGTATATGTACATAAAATTACAGATAGGGAATTACTCTGAAAGAAAGACTAAGTTGAGAAGCTATGTTATAAGAAAAGCATTTTCTTTCTTCTCGGTTCCTGATTAGCAAAAAGAAAAACAAAGCAAGAAAACAGTAAGAAGGATTATTACATAACTAATTCAGTATTCTAAAATGATAGTTTAATTATCCTATCCTATCCCTATGGAAAGACGGGGACATTGTACATGCTGAAAGGAGCCTACTGACCTAGAGGAAGATAGCTGGTAAAATTAAGTGGAATCAAGAACAAACTTTCAAGCCATTATTTTCAATATGCTCAATACTGACTGTAGTACAACAAAACAAAAAACCACACCCATATGTTTGTTGCAGAAATAGCCTTATAACACAAAGTTGGAAGATATTTTAAATACAGTGGAGGACCAGAAAAGCATAAAGGGACCATAAAGTCTGTAGTAATAGAAAATTAAAGTTACATAGCTTAAAAGCTACCAAACAATACGCTGGCACTTCATAAAAATTTCTTATACAAGTTGATGGGGGAAGAAAAGAGAAGAAGGACTCACAATTTATAAATAACAAAATAAAAGAAAGATCTGGGTGTATCAATGGGTCACAGGAGGATTACACCCTACCAAAGTGATGTCCCTGTTAAAGACATTCTTAGTATTACCAGTACTATTTGCAGTAGATATGGAGAGGATAATGCTGCTTTACAAAGCTTAGAGTAGAGTTCATCTCGTGTTTTCTGTACAATTCTGATCACACATGCCCCCCCATCCATCCCAGCTCACCCTCCCAAAAAAAATTCAATTGGAAATGCTACTGGAGCAATAAAGAAGTGGAAGTCATTGTACAAAAGAAAAAAAATGTTGACTCAAGCTAATCAACAAAACTGAAGTTAAGAGAGGATATTTATACAAGGAATATAAACACACTAGTAGGGTAAAAAAACAAAGTGGTATGGGGAGAAGACCTATAAGCTAAGGAAGTACTACTTAATGAGCAAATGAGTGTACGGTAGATATAAATACATTTATCTTGGAAATGAGAGTAATGTTTCTAACCATACAAGGAACAAGTTTTTACTATAGCTTTTCAGTAAGAATAGGAGAGTCAAGAACCTTGGCTAATTTTAAGACTTCTGTTTGAGAACTTTACAAAATCTGGTCACCATCAGTAAAACAAATGGACATAAGTTCAAAATATTAACTATTAAGACATGTGTTTTAACATTTGGGATAATATTACATGCTGCTCCTCCTTCCTGACTTTATTCTGTTTGATTACATCTGTTTTTTCTTCTCATGATTTAATCATATTCATGTAGACCCTACATTTTATAATAATCTTTTGATTTTCTTATTAACTTCCTTCTGCATAATATTTATTGCTAACTAGTAGAAATATACAATATTATCAGATATTCATTTACACTGCTGCTATATACTATTTGGCTTAATCTACTCCGTGTTGTGTTCTTTAGCAACTTGCAACTCCATTTCACCATATAAAAATAACATAAGATCAAGCTAAATTACGGGCTGTTTATCCTAAAATTATTTAATGTTTTTTTCCAGTTAGGCATTGATACACATGAAAAAGCCATTCCAAGCTTTCAGCACCCTCTACAGGCTAATTGTTTTGATGCAACTAAATATATATCAGCAAGATTTCTACTAGTATTCTCTATGATCATCACAAAACCATAATTTTGTAATTATAGAGATTAAGAAAAAAAGACAAACAGGTAAAAACATTATTGTAGGCCGCATGGAGTTAATCTCTGTAACAAATGAGAAAATAAGTAACCACTGATTATGACAGCATTTCCAAGTGCCTCAAACTTTTTTTTAGCTTACCATCCCTGTTGGACAGCAAACATACTAGGCCGCTAAGGCATGTGTCAGTCACTTCGGTGATGTTGGTTGCACATCTGCCTATGGCCTGAATTGTAGCTGCAGCAAACTGCTTATCTTGGCTTTTCACATAAGTCTGAGGAAAACAGGATTTTCATTAGTCAATACAGTAGCCCTGTCAACAAAAGACTTACCACATTATCCTCATAAGATAAATGCACCATACAATAAACTGAATTTAGAAAGCTACATTGAACATTAGAAGTTGTACTTTTCTATTTTTCACTTCATTTTTGCTTTAAGACATTTTCTTGACAGCCTTGGTCACCGATGGCCATGGGAACCTCTGATTTCGAGAGAGCTTGGGGCAGGGGGCAACTACCCCCAAACGGCAATTAGTTTGAGTGCAAGGTTGGAGGAGTTTGAGTTCTCTCCTCAGGGAGGTTTCACTTCATTTAACCAGGAACATCTGTGAAACTATGAATAACCCACCTGCCTGAGAACCAGTACCTTTCAGAGAAATCCAGCCAGAGAACTGGAGCAATGAAAATAGATGTCATAGGCAAGGAGGAAGGAAAGAAGGACAAACACCGTTTCACCATATAGGCAGAACATCTTGCTGATGCATACACAGGTGTTGGAGAAAATATGGCAGATAATACTATTTATTCATCAAATGACTTGCAGAAAAGTGGTCTGGCAATAAATGCTAATGAGCAAATATTGCTAGAATTAAGATACCATTTTCCAGTGTCTTAAAGTGTGACTCAAGTTGGTAGGATTTGTTTTTAAAGAAACTGGAACAGCTTGAGGTTTTTCTCCCCTCACTTTCTTGTGGCTGGAAGGAGAATTAGAAACAAAACATTGAAACTTCTTTTCAAACATAAAAAGATCCATTATCCATTATGATATGAGACTGCTTCACACTTCTATTCACACTTTATCCTGGAAAAGATTTTAACTGGAAAAATTTAAGACTTTAAGAGTCTAGATGAAATACCCAATAACTGCAGTTGGTCAGTAGAAAGCATTTTATTTAAGAAGAATACATTTTCTCCACAAACCTGAAATTCTCGTAGCAGAGTTGATATGTTGGCTTCATTTGCTAAATTTGTCAAGATTTCAAGCTACAAGGAAAAAAAAATGTATTTTTACTAAGAGTTAAAATAAAGCATTATAAACAGTACCATATATACCACTTATTATTGTGCATAAGTAAAAGATAATACTACTAGAAATACCACTTAGCATTTAATAGAGTATACCAGATTTCAGTATAAACTGATGGGAGCATCGCATTTAGGAGGAATACTCTCCATGAAAGTAAATGCAAGGTTTCCAAAATAGTACTCTTAAGATTCATTGATGCATTTGCTATGAGCTATAGTTTTACAGTGTTGTGTTGCTTTTTGAATGGACTTGAAATACTTCTGGCAGCACAGTTTCCAATGTGATACATACAGGGAGGGCATAGCCTACAAAGCCATGTGACACTGTAAGAAGAACTAATGGAAAGCATAACAGCAACTGGGGAGATATAAATGAAATGTCCATAATATTCAGAGGAACTGTGATAAAGGATCTTTAAATCAGGGAAGAAACAGTTGCTTCTATGAAACTATTTAGCTCTTAACCAACACCAACAGCACTGCACTCAGAAAGGCCTCTTCCTAATTCCCAGTGAAGAAGAGGATGATGTACAACATTGGGCATACACTGTTAGGATGCTATGCTTCCAAGCTGCTTTAACTTTGCAGAAGAAAGAATTCCAAGCCAATCTGAATGAGGTAAACTGAAGAAAAAGACAACTCTGTAAAGGGAAGACATCTCCCAAATCTTTGGGGGGTTTTCTGAGACATAGATGCACACAGATAAGGAGATTCAATTGATAGAGTCCACCTGTATTTCAGAAGCCATTTGAAAAGGCCTCTCACCAAAGAGTCATAAATAAATGTAGCTGGCATAGAATAAGAAGTGGACAAAGGAGGACAGGAATGAGCAGGACTAAATGATTGGTTTTACAGTTCAGAAAGGTTATCAATGGAATCCCACAAATATCTTTGTTGATCTTGTTTTTCAACATATTCACACATAAACTGTGAAAGGGATGAAAAGGCAGATGACTGTTTCCTGCTGATGCTAAGGTTTTCAGAGAAATGAAGACAAAAGGCTGACTTAAAAGAAGAGCTGCTTAAATCTTAAAATATTAGATGACTGGCTGATAAAAGGTCAACAGAAATTGCAACTCAACTGTAAAGCGCTGTAAGGAACAACACCCTAATTTTGCTTAGAAAACAATGGGCGCTGAGCTCATTTACTACTAATCTTAAAAGTGAATTTGTGGTTAAAATAGATAACGCCGTGAAAATAAGCTCAGTGCTAAGCAGGGGTCAGAAAAGTAAACTGGGTTTTTGGAAAGAAAAAGAACAAGACAGCAATTAACAGTGAGCCAGGTGAATTCAAAGGTGTCCCTACATCTTAAATACTGCCATAGGTCTGGTCCCTCCCATCTTAAAGCAGATAGTGTAGAATCAGAAAAAAGTACAGAGAAGCACAAGATTTTCTCAAGTATGTAACATCATAGGTAGACTGAAACTCTTCAGTCAGCAAAAGAGAACTGAGACAAGATGAAAGAAAAGAGCACAATTTCTACTTCTCCAGACTTTTACTGTTGTGTAACATTTAAATTCCCTAACTAATTGATATCAGCTTTAAATTATTTCAGGAGTTCAGTGGTCAGTGAATTTTCCTGAATAATAGTAAGTCTTACAAAGTATTCCCACAGCTTTCATAACCATTAAATTTGGGGAAGATCCTTTCATTTCCTTATGTCTCAAATTTCCTCAGATGTAACACTGGACTAATAAAAATAACATGGATTGTGTATAGCTATCTTAGACTGCACCACTCTGTGCATGTAATGAGTGTGCAAATGCACGTAAATTAATAATAAGGAAAAAATCAAGTTTAATAAACCTGTACCTTTCACTCCGAACCACAAGTGCCCATGACAATCCAGAAAGCAAAGACAAGTGAAAACACACACAATAGCAGACTGTTTTTTGACTATTGTTTTGTCAAGGATTCCATGTCTTCTTGACAACAAGAAGAAACAGCCCAGAACAGGCACTGAGATACGGCTTTGAGAAAAGCCTAAAGTAATTCTCTGGTTGAATGCTGACTTGAAAAGGGACTTGGGACTCTTGCATTGTTCCATATTTGACTCCTGCTTTGTTCAGTGAAACATACTTAAACGCTCCTTTTAAGCAAACAGTATCAAAGACTGTGTGATGTCATTTCTCTTCAACTGAGAAGATTTTTCCCTCTTATGAAAACAGTCTAACTCTAAATGCTTGAATGGCAGGTTAGATCAAAAGGAATAGCAATGCTCTGTATCACTGAAAAATATCAAAAACTTGAGCAGAAAACACAGTCCATCTGCCATCTACAATATGGCATCAAGAGAAATTTCCAGACAGTCTGACAAGCCTGAAGGTCACTTGTGGGCTTATCTAAAAGCCACAATGCTAGACTTAATGAAAAAGGAACAGAACAGAATGATGTGTGTCATAGCAGTGCAAGAAAATTTTACTTTCCTTTTGCAAAGAGTGATTTGTCCAGAAGTATTCAGATGAATCGCTTTTAAACTCACCTTCAGCGTTTTGATCATTGTTGGATCAGTTGATCTAACATAGAAACTCTTCAGATAAGGTTCAAACATGCCCTGCAAAACAAAACTTATTTAAGTAGCTTGCCTGTGTTTAATATAAAATGTAATTTAGAAAATTCCAAAGAAGTTATACCTTTCTCTGAATTGACATAGTGGCAATATTTTGCAGAACAATATACTGCACCTCCCTAGAATTTGAAAAGAAAAACAGGAGTTATTCTACAAAATTACAGATACATAGAATAATGTATCATGGCAAAGAAAGACCAATTCTACTTGAGTCCAAAGTACATTTGATTTGGCACAAACACAAAAGAAAGCTTAGTGCCAATTGTCACAAGTGACTCATCTTCTTCACAGCAAGATGCATCACAAAACCAGGCTCTCGCTTTTAAAAACTTTAATATGTAAAAAACGTCCTTAACACCAATGTAATGGTGTAATGCTTCTTGTAGGTATTAGGTCTTTGTTTAAACAAAAAATTAACAATTCATTTAAAACGTTTGCATGTTGGCTTCTCCAGACTCAGCTCATAAACTTACTCTTTTTGCACCATCTTGAAATTTAAATGTTTCGGGATGACATAGATGGGAATGAAAACATACAGACTTTATTTATAGTGTAGAAATTGCTGCATTAGCTAAGCAACAGCTAATACTTGCACTGCTACCAGGAATTAGTTTGGCCTTTTTTGTCTTGAAAGAATTTTTTGATTATAATTCTCAAAAAAGGCCAAGCTCTCCTGTGACTTGCAGTATATAGCCAGGTTCATGCATCTATTAAAAAGCAGCACTATAACATCACAGGCAAGTCAACCAATTGTTTAAAGCCTAGGTAATTACAATAGTTACAGTCAAATTTTCTGAACCATGGGTCCTCAAATTCTTTCATGATGCAAATCACACCATAACAGACAAATCATCTCTTCAATTATCTCTTCTTATTCAAAACTGTAGAATAGACCTGTGGTAAACCACAGCTATCACTTGCAAAGCAATGTAATAATACAGAAGTACCTAATATTTTTTTAAACCTATTTTCGTGCAATTCTTATTTAAGTACATGGAAACAGTTAGCCATGCATGATGGACCAAGACTGGAAATCACTATGAAATGCTCTTCCAGGCACTCTAGCCCTCACTAGATTACAATGTATTTGACATTAATTTAAAGGCCATAGGCATGTAACTTAAAGGGTGAACAACAAAAGCTTGTTTCAAACTGGGTCTTTACTAGCAAGTGTTTCATGCAGACTGTCTAGAGAGAACAGACAATTCATTCAAGGTATAAAAGTCAGAAGACTAGTGCTGTTTTAGACTAACTAGCCGAGATAAAGGAAAGACAGAGAATGACTTCTTATCTGAAGAAAACCGGATATAAGCATCAGGAATAAACAATGTGCAAGAAGAAGCCTTTCAACCTGTGAATATGACTTAAGTTCTATACATTATCTGTAATAAGCTAAACTGCTTTAGCTATTCTATCTATCTTTGCATAAAGAGAATTGGAAGCATCTTGCACTATAAAACCAAATACATAACAATAAAGGCAATTCATTTTTATCTGAAATAAAAACATGAATACTCTAAGCAGCCCTATTTTTCCTTAATAGTCTAACTTTTAAATGATACATTAGCTCAAGAAGTTTACAAAGAAACAGTTTTATGGTGACTGGGCATGCAAAATTTAAACTAAGTAGTCTTGTCAGATGCAACTAAAGTGACTTTTGTTTTTAAAAAAAGCTTTTTGTGTGTTTGATGTTACCTAGTTTTTAAAAATAAGTCATTTTCATAGCTAAGTTCTATCTAAGATGACCATATTTAGTTAGGAGCTGAAATACTAAGACTTTTTCAAAATAACTTTCTATCACACCTTCTGGGCTTTTCAAACAGACACATGGAAGCTAAAAATCTAAAAACTGGAAAAAAAAGTTACATAAATATTGGCATAATATGCCTATATTATCAATCACCAAATCCCTCCAGAGTATTATCAACTTTATGAAGCATATGGCAAATGAGACCCTTGATAGTAAAGTATGACAAGGTCACACTGAAGATGGTCAAGTCAAAGTTAGTGGGATCGAATGAAACACAAACTAGTTCTTTAAAAGCACTGTCTGAGGATTAAGAAAATGTAGGGGATTCAGCAGCATCTACTGCTAATTTAAAAATACCCGTTTCTGTTGACAGAGAAACTAAGAAGTCATCAATATACAGGGAGGGAAAAGATTATATTTATTGGAAGACTTCTTTAGTGCCTAGCAGGACAGTAAGGAACCATAACATAATTAAACTTCCAATAATTAAACAAACTCAAGAAACCAAGCTAACTAGTTTGTACTGTCTCTATTTGCATACTAACTAGTCAATCATGATTTTTTCCTCAGAGTAAAAGTGATAATTAAGAATGAAATGCTTATGGTAGGGACATGATACTGAAAATCATGGAATTACTTTTAAGAATTTTCATTTGTTGAATAAACATGAATGTTACAGGACAATTTTAAAATGAAACTCTAATAGTGCTATAGTTAAATAGACAGACAGATAGACGACACTGGATCTAAACAAGCACGTACAAAGAACTGTCACAAAAAAGTACAGACAAC
The DNA here is from genome assembly GCF_036417845.1 of Apteryx mantelli. Lineage (NCBI taxonomy): Eukaryota > Metazoa > Chordata > Aves > Apterygiformes > Apterygidae > Apteryx > Apteryx mantelli. The sequence goes on from NC_090020.1 coordinate 61,218,440, forward strand.
AATTCAAAGAAAGGACATGACCTACCTATTGCTACGGAGTAAACGCACTAATGATTTAGAAACAATGCCAGCTTCAGATTTTGGTGCCAAATGCCAATAAAGCTGTGCAACTGCCATCACCACCTAAAAAAAAGAACATTCAGAATGGCCTGTTAACTCAGAATAACCATATATATACATCACATTTGCTTCAAACCTGCAGAACCACCGAGTCACTCTTCTTAATTGCATATTCATGCTCCTTGAAATCAACAAAGCAGACTGGCAGAGGGAAGAAGGATACCAGGAGAAAGATACTTTTATTTCTAAAATCCAAGCTAATAAGTAACTCTCATTCCTACCAGTATTTATTGTATGACATAATACACAGAGGGACAGAGAGAAAGAAGGAGGGACAGAGAGTGAAAGATGTGGATAGATAACTCAAATTATAATCACACTAATATCATCCTTAATAAGCCAGTACTGCTAGCATTAGCTAGACAAATTAATGATGAAATACTGTTTAAAAAAAAAAATTCTGTAAAGCTTGTGCTTTTATTTTTATTAAATACAGGTTCAATATTACCTATTCTTTAGTTTCCACTAAAAACCTCCATCCATTACTGTATTATGCAATTTATAATATGACAGCTGCATTTACTGGCAACTTCTAAAGTCTAAAAATAAAGTAAAAACTATAGGGTTATATATGAACATCCCAAGTAGCAAAAAGCAGAAGAGTGTGAGGTATAATAAAAATTATGGATTTTAAATTGCTTTTCAACTTTTTCTTCTGAGTAAAAGACAAATGAAGAACTTTATGCTAGTCACACCATAACCTTCCCTACAATACTGTCATGGTCACCTTTCAATCTAAACTAAACAAATCACAGAAAGGAGAATCTAAGTAAAGACATTATTATGACACTTGACTTGGTATGCTAAATCTTAAACACCAATTAAACAAAAAGTGGTTTTAAAAAATAAATACTAACTGATGAAAAGCATTTTTAAACACAAAATAAATAGCAGATTTTTTTTAGCATAATACAACAAGGATCTTATATTATTGACAAAAAGCTAAGGTCACAGTGAAAGCAATTAATATCACTGCTGGTAAATGCTGTGAATGGTACAAAAATTGGTGTAATAACAGCAATTCAAAGTAGCCTGATTTCACTTGACAAACTGCACTTAAACATCCTAGTTAACTTTAACACTGGAAAGTTCCGGATCATAAATGTGAGAATCAATATCACACTTAACAGATACAAAGGAAGTGATAAACAGAATGTAGAAGATAAGCAACTGAAACAGCATTCTCAATGCAGTGTGCTGGCAAAGATATCTAACATAACCATTCTTTGCAGGAGATGAGAAAATATTACATAGATGTTGAACAGTGGTTTTAGCATAAGGTTGTGTTCTAATATAATTGTTCTTGGAAAGCTGTATTTAACTTCTTTCCAAAGTTTGCCGACAGATTAGAAATGGTTTTGATAAGACCTACAAGTTAATTAGAGTCTAGAAATGTGTTTCACATGAGGAACTAAAACCTGATCCACTTAGCTTATCAAAAACAGGTTAAGAGGTGACTTGATCACTGTTCACTAATTGTTCTTGTAAAGTCTTATAAGACCTTCACCTAAACAGATGTGTAAGATGATTCAAGATTAAAAAAAAAAAAAAAAAAGTACCCTCTTTCTAGACTGAATTTGTCTAAGTTAAGCTATGAGAACATTTTGCATAGGAATATGTTGGACTCATTGTCACTGAAATCTTTTCAGAAGATATCTAGTCTTGAGTACTATTACAGACTGAGGTTAGAAATAAAGTTCTGTGGCCTGAGAAATGTCACAATGACTAGCTATCAGCATGACTCTTTCTAAATTTTACTAGATTAGTAAAAATTTTACTAAATTACTAAAAAATTTACCTGCATATTAAAGTCTCCTCGAAATAGTGTAGAATACACTATACTCAGGAGGTCGTATCTACCCTGGAATCCTGCCAAGATACCAACACTGAGAATCAGGCTGGGATTCACACAGGATTCAGGCATGTAACTGTCTCCTTTTAAAACAAGAGACTCAAAGGAAAGTACCACTTAATGAATCAATAACAACTATGATTTTCTTTGCAAGTCTCTATCGTCAAAATTGACAGTGTTTGTGCCATCCTAGCTGCTGAAAACTTAAGCATTAACAGCTAGCTATGGTATGGTTACCACATGCTACAGAAGTCGGATTCAGATACCTCAGATACCTCATTTGTCCTTAACACCTGGAGCATAAAACACAATCAGTTCAGGTATTTTACTCAGGAGCTCAGTTAATTTGAAAAAAAGTTATATTTAGTAGAAGAGAAAAGAACCACCGTAGTTTTCCTGTAACAGTTACTACACAGTGTTGCCACATTAAAGAGGTATAGATTTTATTTCTAAACCTTTTACATTTTCTAGAAGCATTGGTACTTAGTAATTCAACTTTTTAATCAAAAAGAAATTTGTCATACAGCAGCATTTCGGCTTTGAAGCAAGGGCTTTGTATTTCGTAACAGAAGCCGGTGGTCTGGGTCCATAACATAGGTTTTTTTCACTTTCCAATCTTTTTCTTTCTGTTCTTCATCAGATTCATAGAAATTATTTTCATTATATTCTTCCACAACATCGTCATCATCCTATCAAAAGACAAAAGTGACAAAAACATATACAGAATATTTGAATCAACCGGTTTTATTGATTTAAAAAATACCATACAACAAAACAATTTCATGTAAGAATTCTGAACTTTTTTTTTTTAAATGGCCATTGTCTCTTCTACCCTAGTTCGCTGAAAGCAATAGATGTATCAACATTTAAAAAAGCCTTAATAATATACGCAAAATTTCCCTGGAGGTAAGATCAACTATTAAATGAAATGCCTTTGTTAATATTTTGTAAACCTGAACAAGTGAAAATATTAGTCCCTTTTGGACTTAGAGCCTATGATCTAATATTGACATTCCTGAAAAATGTTAGTTCTTTAAAATTCACTCTGTTTTGAAGACTTTACACAAATCACCTGCATTGTCTAGCAATATATAAATTATCCATAAAAACAACAAATCAGGACAGTTAAGGAAACTTAAGCAAAGGACAGTTCTTTAAGAAATCAGACTGGCTAAAAAGTTATGTATCCTGATCCTGGCTTTCCCTGATGCAGTTCATTAGACTTGTTAGAGTTTGAGATACTTTTTCTCCAAAGTGAATGACATCAAGGTACACTTTGGTTAACCAAATTAATTTCTAACATTCACAGGCTTCATATGCAGCTGCCAGGTCAGAGCATACAGAGATCTCCACTTGCAGTTTTAGATAAGAAATCCTTCATAATCCTCAGATGGATATATATTGTTGTACTGCAAGCAGGCCTAAAAGTCAGTCTGATCAAAGATCATGGCCTTAAGGCTGGCAGAAAGCAACCTGTTTGTAAAAAAAAAAAAACAACAAAAACAACCAAAAAACACACCCCTATATTAAAATGGTAAAATGGTATTAATATATTTCATGTTATTAAAAAGGAGTCTATGGAGAAGGCAGAGCCAGGAATTCTCAGAGGTGCATATTGAACGGATGGAGGCAAAGGAGACTAGTTGCAGCAAGGGAATTTCCAGTCAGATATTAGGAAAAGAACATTCAATGAGAGTGATTAAACACTGAAACAGGTTGCCAAAAGAGGCTGTGGGCATCTCCATCCTTCAAAAGTTTCAAAACTTGAATGAAAAAGCCCTGGGCAACCCAGGCTAACTTTGTAGTTAGCCCTGCCTTGAGTAGGGAACCAGACTAGAAGACCTCCAGAGGTCCCTTTCAACCTAAATTATTCTGTGGTTACAAAACTCACCTACTTTTCAAGAAAAACACTTTACTTAACAGAGGAAGTTCATAAAACATAACATAACAGATCACTTGAAAGGTCTGTTTTGTTCAGTTAATCTTCAACGATGGCTCAGGAAACGGTTAACTCATTGGATGGACAGCACAATGATCGTTGCTTTAGTGTATTTTCTCCTTCTCCAGCAATCTGTATCTTAGATTGAAATGCTCACTTCTGTATTTATCATGTTTAATAGCTGCCAAAAGGTACTTCCTTATTTAATCAACACCCTCCTTAAAAAAAAAAAAACCACCACGCATTTTATGACCTCCAGTGCAGACTGTGGCAATGAGTCCTGCAATATGTGTTTGCACAAATATTTTCTGTTATTACTTTCAACATGCTATCAGAAAATTTCATATATGCTAAGAAAAGCAATGGAGAAAAACCAGGTTACTTGATCTTTGAAATGCAGCATCTACATCTACATTTACAGAAGAATGTTTGGGTGCTTTTATGTTATCAGTATTGAAAAAGGCACACTCAAAAACGTGCCCCCACTGTGTATCATATATGCAGAAATAAAAGAAGGTAGAGGATATCCCTCACCCTCAGTTCCTCTCAGTGACTGAAAGCCTAAGGTCGAGCAGACTGAAAAGAAAAGGGGTAAGAGGGAGGGCTGTAAATGTGTATATACATGAACACAACCCAGATAAAAATAAAGCTAAGCAGCCTGTCTTTCTCCCTTAAGTGATTAACTATTGCCATACATGAGGGATGATCACAATCAGTTTCTAGATAAGGGTCAGTGTTTAAATAAGAACTAACAGCACCACACTACCAACAGTAGCTTCAGTAAGCACATGCTATTTAATAAATGCATCAGTGGAGCACCAAGTAGCTCTCCTGAAGGTATCAACTACAGTCCATTCAAAAAAAAAAAGTTTCTTTTATATATTTGAATATTCAGGGTTAAGTTATCTGCAAATAGATTGAAGTTTCTTGGATCTTTCTGTCACAGACTATCGCAGATGAGTGAGAGAGGAGTGATGGGGAAGGAACACACTGTCTCACAGACACAAAGGAGTTCTTCTGAAAGGTCTTGTCCTCTAAACACAAAGGACAGAGCATCTCTAACGTTTAAGGTGTGAAGAGATAGTTTAGAAAAAGCAGTCTGAGATCTGGGAAAGACAAAGGGAAAGTTAATTTCTTGACAGATTGTTGGGGAGTGGGAGGGGGGAAAAATGGATGAAAACGGTTGGTCTTTATGGATGGTTTTCATAGAAGGATTGCCCATAAGAGGCAAGATCTCACTCTTCTGACAAAGGTAATTTCTACCAGGATGGCTGTATTTGTAAATAAATACAACAGAATCAAGAGGCCTCTTTTACAGGCCTAGCAGGAATCCAAAAACAGTAAGAGAACCTGAGATTCAAGAAAATAGGTGTAGCACAGCTAAATTGAAAGTAATGACACTTACCAGCCCAGCACTCGAGAATTGGAGGAAAGGCAGAATTCGCCCTTCTTAGGTTTAACTGCACATTCAGGATGTGGGATGGAAGGGCTTGGAGCATGCCCCAGTACATAAAGGGCTACAAGACTAATGACGTTAGCACAATAGTAGGCATGCTGTCAACTGGAATACAGATAATCACAGCTAGGAGAAAATCCTTTTTATAGCAATAGGTTCAATTATTTCTACTTAGACATACTTAAATGCATTTAAAACTTTTTAAAAAAAATAACAAAAGCCTGAATTACCAAAATTCGGAACACTCAACATTACAAAAACAACTGTGTTTTTTCTTTCTTTTCCATAAGCAGCAGACTACTGAAGCCTGTTATATTCAAATATGCCCCGGTCTCAAATTCTTCCATCTCACCCTGTCACCAGAATACCCAACTAAGAGACAAAGCATTACTGTGGCTAGCTGGAACTATTCACACTACAATTAACTGGCTCCTACCAAACATCCAGTAGAACAATAGCTCTGCCTGTCTTTCTCCCAAGTCTCTGTCCAACTATTTCAAGTATTATCCAGCCCTATACGTCTTTTTAATTCTAGCTGTAGTTAGCAAAGAGATCAAAAGTGAATGGGAGAATGAATAGCTAAATACGAAAATAAGACTTATTTAATAAGTCTTCAGAAAACCAGGTGTGCCTTAGTCGAGACCCATAGGTAGTGAAAAAGCCTATAAAAATATCTTCAGTAGAAGAAGCAGGGCAGGCAGGATGGGAGGAAGGAGCTGACAGTAAATGTCAAATCTGTAATTTTATTCTGTATTTATCACAATTTGAAAGGACACTGAAAAAAGTTTCCCTTCACATTTCCTCATTTTTATTATTGATGCCAAGACTGCTCTCAGTGTTTTACAGAAGCCTTAACAAGCATTTAGCTCTTAGATTTCTTATGTAACAGCAACCAAAGTGATTTAATTTGCTTAGGTCTCTGTCTATCCATCTCTACAAGTAGTTACCCTTTTAATTTAAAAACTCAATATGCTAAATCAAGAGTACTGGTAACTGAATCCTTCCCCTTATCTACAGGAGAGGCAACTTCAAAGCAGGATTCCTGATCCCAATGCATCTGAACCCTGCACTGAAGAAAGTTACTCTAACAGAAGGAGGATAATTCGATCTTCATTGATTCAGTCTTCAGTATCACTGCCTTGATTGCTAACAGGCACACATATCAGTACTATTGAACTCAATAGGAAAACAGAGCTGGAAATAGTATTTAACTCATTAATCACCGTTATAAAAAAACAGCTTGAGCTCACACACTTCTGATTTTTTTTAAACGCATTTCTTTTTAAAGAAATGTTGGTTAGAAATGTTTGAAGCAAAGTTCCTAATAATTACAAAGCAACTTATGCCTCTTACAAAAACTTTTCATTTAAAACTTACTAGAATCTTTGTAGTGTACCACTTTCCACATATCCCCACAGAAGCAGTATTAATGCAATCTTTTCTGATAGCCAAGTATTTATTCTGGTCTTAGAATACTCCTCTTTTCTCAAATCTGTTGAAATTTTATGAATTAACATGACGACACCACACAGGGAAATAAGTCCAGTGAACTGAAATTCATTAAGATCAAACTGATGAAGTCCAAAACAGTGGGAATTTGTAATCACAGAAGGCATTTACTAAGACAAAGAGAATATGTAATACTGCAAGATTTGCATGCTACCATGGAAATGAAAATAAAGCATTACATAAAAGAGCTAGGAGACCAAAGATAAAAACCTGTAGGCAGCTTGGTGTGTAAGATTTGTTATTTCAAATTCTATTAATTATCCCACAGACAGATATAGAAACCAGTTATCAGGAAACGTGAAAACATTCAATCATTAGTCACCTTAAGACTCAACCTGAACTGCTGAGTATACACACTGCCAAAAGGAGAAAAACACTGCAGCATTCACAAAATTACATTTATAATTTCTGCTATCACAGACAAGCTTATTTCTTGACAGCACTCTGTACCAGTACCAGTATTCTGTTCAGCAGTTCGGGGTCTAGTAACCAGAAAACCTAAAACTAAACCCTTCAAGAGGTGGCCCTGTTAAGCTGATTGAGGCACAGAGTGCAGCCAAGAACCCAGACCATCAAGCAAAAAAATTGTCTTGAAGAACTAGCTGAATTCCCCTAGTTTTGCTTTGCCCTGTAACAAGAGAAGCCATAGCACTAGATGCCACTGAAATGTCACTGCCTGTAGTGGTACAACAGCAAGATGCTGAAGAGGGTGGCCAAAAGCCTGGTAGGAAACTACCTGCAGCATGTACCCAGTAAGAAACATATGGCCTGTCTGTATAAAGCTCAGGCGTGGGTGGGGGGCTCTTTGATCCTTTCTGGCAAGGAAGTGGCAGCATGAGAGTTCAAGAAGTAGATTCAAGTACTCCAATGTTTTCTCTTGTCCTTTCAATCACTTTAGATGCAGTTTCCACCACCGAATTAAGGCCAGTTATACCATTAAAGGAATTTTTTTTTTAAAGCAGGTTTCATTTTCACCTGGCTCAGTAAAATGACCTGGCTCACCCTGTGGCCATAGGATCACTGGAACTGCTGAAGGAAAGTAGTGGGTGGTAAAGGGAGAAGGACAGGAAAGAGGCATTCCCTTTCAGTGGCTGCCTTTAGTTAAACTGCATTATGTACACTCATAGTTTGTAGTAGCGCATGATTTAATTGTGCAGTTAATAGCTTTTCTAAATTTGTAAATCACTAAGAAAGTTCAGAACCTTGGGAGAACGAAGTGATTAAACACAGAGCAAGACCACTAGCATTCCACGCTAGGAATTGCAAATAGACTCTGTTCCACATCATCTGCAATTTATTTAATCCAGTACAGAAGAGAATATTTTAGTGCCAGAGAACATGCATAATTCTTTTTTACATTATTCCAGACATACAGCTTCGGGACATCTTCATAAAGTATTAACAGTTTAAATGAAGAGACTGCCAGATAACAAGTTCCATTAGCCTGTTGTTAAAGTTACTAAGCAAATGAGCCAACATTTAACTAAGATCCTGCTTGAAGTTACATTTAATATGGCAATAAAGTTGAGAATGTGCCTTCCATTTAGGGTAAAGCACATTATAAGAATGCTACAATTACCTCCAAATGGAGCTTCAGTACATCCACAAACTCAAGAGTTAATGGAAAACTTCACTGAAATCCAAACATGAACACATGCTGTTTGCCCACGCTAATAGCCCTAATCCTGCTCTGTAACCTGAAGCAATTCAAGTATTTATATTCCTAGGTTAGGTACAATTGATTTTTAAGGCCATAAGCTTCTATTTCTCTCTTTAAGGAAGATATCTGTAACTCAGGTTCATAAGGAAATGCACAGGAAACAGAAAAGCCTGTGACTGTATTTCTACACTTGCCTTTCCACTCTCCCCCTCAGCACACCATTTCCCCAACAATAGCCTGGGTGTGCATGTTAGAGCTTAACCCTTCCCTGCCTTATACTTGTTTTCCTCCTTCCCTGCCACTCATCTTTCTAGTTGAATAGATCTAGTTGAATACCTGATTTTTCAAAAGGAGTTCTTAACAGTTGCATCTTATTATTACATCATATTGCTCTTCTTCAGAAAGTAATGTTTGCTGCTGGAGAATAATATAGTTTATGGAATTTCACTTGTTTTCAAGTTTTCAAATATAATACACATGCAAAATAAGGTTAAATAAATATACAGAAAAAGAGTTACTTATAAGCACATGCATGCAATGCTTTGCAGCACAGGAGTGTCAAACTACAGAAAAGAGAACAAAAAGCCTTTTGGGGGGGGGAAGGAAATGGGTAAAAAGGAGTGAGGCAGAAAGTCACTATGCATTTGGACAATATGTCTCAATGAATTCAAACTGCTGCTAAGTGAATTTCCACTTTCCACTCATTCATATTGTAGGTGACTTCAAACATCAATCCCCAAATCTCATTCATATCATCACAGCTATCTGGAGGCAAGTGTTTGTGCAAATAGCAGCTATAAAATTGTTCTGCCAAATCCTGAAAGCATCTTCTGTGACAATTATACATAATGAGTTTATAGAAGGTATTTCAGTTGCTGCTCTACTGTTATCTGAGATGGGTACATTTCTCAGCAAAGCCTCCCACAGAACACAAACTTTGGTGATGCTTGCTTTGATCATGGATCCACTTCAAATGCCTCAGAAACAAACACCCTGTGATAAAACTAGTTATCCACTTTGACATTTTTTGGATGGGAGGGAAGGAGGGGAAGGAAAGGACAGGAAAGAGACAAACACTATTTTTTAGTCTCTCAGGATAAGTCTGAACAGCATTGGGGGACCATCTGAAACATCCGGTCTTATAAATAGAAGGGTAAGACTCTTCTGACATCCAGAAGATGTAAGAACACTTTGATGCTAGAGACATGACATTTAAGGAAGGAAATATGCAAATTAATTCTCAGGTTAGGTGGATCTCAGAAGGCTCTTCTGAAAATTTAGGAAAGGTTTGAAGAGATTTTCTACATGAGAAGAATAATATGCATAACAACTGTAGCAAAGTTTTCCTCCACTTTTCTAGAAGGATTTTATTACCAGGAAAGGTATCTTGAAATATAGGTGCTGCAAGAAAAATTTATAAGAGGCTCAAACACAAAGGCCAGATGAGTTGTAACAAGTGAGATCTTGCTCAGGAACTGTGTCCTCTAATAGCTATATATAATTTAACCAACTCACCCTTTCACAAATTCAAGGATAGTATGGAACACAAGGGTATGGGGCAGGATAACTATTAATTGCACTTTGACTGAATTAAGGGAGAAGTCAGACTTTGTCTTCAGCAAACCAATATAAGGGGACTGAACAGGATAAAGATCCCAGAGAAAACCAAGTCATGTAATAGAATCTTTTGCAGATAAACCTGTCTTGTAGAGTGCTTTCTGATGTTTACAAAAACTGCTCTCAAAAGAGTTTGGGGTAAGTTACGTTTGGAAGATAAGAGCTTTAGGACTATCCACCAGTAGGTGAAGCTAATTCCAATACCAAAACCACCTTAGCTGAGCAAGATCAGTGCTCCACTTACTGTATCACAAATAGGACCCTTGGATAAGGGAAATTCTAGAAAAGGTATAGAGAGGCTTTCCTAAATACAGAACCAATAATGCATCTGTAACTTTGATGTTGTGTGTGAAGAGGCCTACCTAAATCCTTCCACATGCTTAAAAGATGGATTTCTGAATACTAGACTAGACCACCTATTTTGGTCTATCAGAACAAAATGAGAATTATCCTCAAGACTGTTCAAAAAGCCAAGATGATAAACAGTGATAAGTTTCAAAAGGATGACATTTGTCAGACAGATGAGCAGAACTCAACCACACTTGTTGATAACTACACTCTAGCAGAAGTACCCATCCATCCTTTCCATAATAGGGAGTCCTTGAATAAGAGACAAGTATGTCAGAGCAGGTAAAGTTTCACACGAGGAACTGCCTGTTGTCTAAGAGAGGCACAATCTCACGTGGTAAAAAGATGGCCAAAAATTTAAATGGCATTTGGCATTATCTGAAGCCAGCCTGGAGAAAGGCCTTAGAAGGCACGAAGCCAAGTTTGCCACAAAGATCTCCAGGTCTCCTTCCATAAGGGTGAATTATAACTTTTCTCTCATTAGCCAAAGGGAATTAAAGAGTCAAAGAATAAAAGGACCAGACCATCCACTCCATAGACAATGGATTCCTTCTGACTACTAACCAGCCATCTAAGTACTCTCTCTTTCTTAGGTATGCAGCCATTATAACTAGTTGTGCGATAATGACTCATGATGCTGTTAATGGGCTAACAGAACTAATAGTGATCTTCTGAAGAAAGCCATAGCTCTGATGGAAATATGAAAGTAGGGGCGTATTTCTAGTGCTTAAGCATAAGTATCTAGTGCCATTTTATACTCCCTCAACTATGAGAAAGATCTGCACGGGTCTGATAGGTCCTGAAGGTACGGGACCTACAGGAGATTCATAGCAACTGAAGACTAGACAGGGCACCCTGTGGCATTTAGTACAACACTAGACCTTTATGTTTAGATAGATGAATCATATGCTGGTTTTCCTAAAGGTCGAAAGGCTTCAGACGTTTCCTCTTTTGTAGGATGAAATTATTGAAGCCCATCACCAAAGTCTTTTCATTCTTCAAAGTTACCTATTTAATCCTTCTTCATCTTATTAAAAGAAAACATCTAAGTTTCTAGCATCTAACAAACTTCTGTTGACAGTCTTGTATGCAGAGTCCTTGAAAAGGAATGAGGTGAGGATTACAGGACAGCTGAGAAAAACTGGGTCACAGGACCAGGATGTAGGTTACACTAACAGTAATGAACAGCAGCTATTCCTAAATGGACAGAAAGCAGGAGGAGATGTTACCGTCACAAAACCTGAAGCATATTCTGCTTGGCTTGGATACTATGCATTACAGTTTTCAGTTGCTTAAAATAGAATGAAACAATTCTTAGAAACTTAATTTCTCCCTTCAACCACACTTAGAAACTAAAAAGATTCTGGTAATGAAGCAGTGGTCTGGAATTCTACCAGTAAGCACTTGTAAAGAGGCTTCCTGATGAAATACATAATAATAAAACATATGCCTGTTATTCTCTTCTAAATTAAATATGCTGAACACTTTCAGCTAATATTAACTAACTCTAAGAAAACAGTGTGAATGCTCAAAAATGCATTCTACTCTAAGTCAGTTCCTTTTGGGGTGGAAAAATATACAGTAGAAGTCAGCAAACACAGAAGGCAGTGTTCAGGTATGCTTTATATATGTACAGACTATATATATATATGTATATATAAACAATTTTATACATAGAATATGTATATAGAAATACACACATACACACAAAATTATCACACTACCTAAACATTGCCTTCTATCACTCTACTAGGGACCAGACCTGTTGCTTCTACACAAATTAATAAAGTACACATGCATTTTCAGTTAAGTGAACAGTAATGGAATGAAGAGCCAATAAAACTTACAAGATCATCAGGATTGTCTTGTTCATCTAAAGAGATAAACACACTGTCAGCTAACACGGGCTAATACATTCAGATAATGTTGAAAAACAATCCATTTTTCAACTGCAAACATCTGCCAGGGAATGAAGCACCCTGAGAAATAGCTTACAATGCAAGTGCAATTGGTATTTCTTACCAAATTTTCAATAACTCAATGACCAATACAGTCTCAAACATCTGTTCATGCAAGAAGTCAAGAGATATGAGAAAGAGGTAGACTGAGAATCCTGTTTTCACTGGGTTCATTCCAGTAGAGACTCTTCCTTGTTTTCAGGGCATGGACCAACCACAGCACATTGAGTTCACACAAGAGGTACTGCACGCAGGAATAATTATTTTTTGAGATTTCACCTCGCCTTTACATGCCCAAGTTCTGAGGTCAACTAATCCTTTTGTTAAAAAGGCTCCCAACTTTCTACTATTGCCAAGTTGTTTCAAAAAGGTTTAATAGCTGAGGAAAGGAAGGAATACAATTTCCAGAGTTATACTTTATATGAGCTTGATCCTGTGGTAATGGTCTCAGGTCTAAGAGTCGCTTGGCCTCACAGCCCCAGCACTTGAATCATTTAGAGTTTAGCATCGCCTGAACCCAGGTGACCTCACAACTATTATGCACTACCAGTAAGAAAGGAATGGGTCAGCACATGACTATAGTTCAGAGCTGCAAGAAGTAAAGGATTCAAATTATGCAAGATTATCAACAGTATTTATTCTTTGGCTTTAAAATACTAGCTTTAATCTCATTTCAGCTTCAACAAACAAGAAAGTCATAGCACAAAATTGTCCACTATCTCTTGGTCCTCTATTTAATAGCAGAGTTCACTGACTATGACTTTTGTCAACATCCTTGTAAACAGCTGTTCTAGTGCAACACCAAGGAATCCTTACATAATGTAAGGTCTCCTGCAACTCAGCTTACCTTGTGGTAGTAAAAGCCTCTGGAGTTATGCATTTCATAATCATCAAAACATTTTCATATTTCTTTAAAAAAACAGTATATAGCTAAGTTTTCATGTGGTTAAGACAGACACAAGAAAATCCTACTACTTGGGGGAAGGAGGAAAATTTAGTATACATTTTTAAAAAGCCTGCTATATAAAAGGCTTTCAATTTGAAAATATACTAAGAGCTTGATACCTAAGCAACACAAAGGTACTAAGACACCTAGTGAAACTTGAGAATCAGACTGTGTAAAGTGAAATTTAACATTAAGGCATTTTGAGTCAACACTTTTCTTAGCCTACCTTCTGTCATATATAAAGGTTAAGTAATAAACAATAAATAATCAAAGCTTCATTTATAGTTTACTAGATGTTTTCCCCTCATATACATACTCTAAGACTACATCCCTACACATTCTCATTTATATAACATACTACCCTATATAATTCCATTGCAGATGTACATGTTTATTTCATTCTAAGAATCACAATTTCGCATAGAGCTATGTATATGAACTCATTTGTCCCATGCAAGACTCTTCAAATACACTTAAGGACAGCATTACACTGACTTAAAAACTTCTTTAAACCAATAATGTACTTATAAATACAAATTCAAAAAAAATGTAGTGAATTTAAGAAGTTAGTGAAAAGCTAAAAATCACAAAACATTCTTCAGAAAGCTTGTACTCATACAAGTTTTGTACTACAGCTCAGAGACAAGAGCATCACACAGGTGGAAGTAGAGGTTTCAGGACCACTGAGTATTATATTTTTCCCCATATATCACAATTACAGAAACACCTGTGCTAAGTAACTTCATACTGAACTACTGTGTAAACACAAGACATATTCAAAAGCTCATTCTCATTTCTATAAGTAGAAGTAACTAGAGTACATGACTGCACTGTAAAAATAGGGGCTAAGAGTTAAATATGCTGCAGTCATTAACATCTTCCTGCAACAACCCAAGTTCCCAGTTATTGCAACAACAGTCTCACAATACCTGCAGCTGGAATCAAAATAATAAATTATGATTTTTAGATCCATTTATTCAAAACAGTTCCATTCTCCCCAAAATGCAAGTCAGGCATAAAATAGCATCCTCTTACTATAAAGAGGCTCTCACTTTAACAGTGTGTGGAAAAGGCATTTTAATGAGAGCACAAAGAAATACAGATTTGCAAAGGAAAAGACAGAAAAATGTTTAGTGCATAAGGAAAGAGAAAGAACAGAAAACACGAAGAACAAGAAGAGATATGGAAAAGGAGCAATGGTGAAAGGATAACTAAAGGGAAAGGATAGCATCTGCTTCTGGTACTGGCTAATAGTTCCACAGGTTTTTCTCAAGTCTGAAAATTAAAGTGGAATTTGGAACTTGGGTTCAGAAGTTTGGTTAAATGCTCGAGTGGTTTGGGGGCTTTTTATCTGGGTCAAGGTTCTCTTAGGCTGATCTCAGGTAGGTACCTGAAGAGGCAGTATAAGCTATCCCATCAGTATAGTAAGCGCTTCAAAGCCAACTGTGGAGCAAAGGTTCTCTTCCATACAGTTGCACCATAAGTGAACCAGGTAATTGTCAGTTATCTGGGCGATCCAACTCAAAGCATATGCTCTACCAGTAGTAGTCAAAACCTGTCATGAATTATAAATAAGTCAGAGAAACAGGATCTTGAGGATCTCCAGCTATACAGAATTGTAAGGGTTCACAGTGCCTCTTACTTTCTAATGTCCCCAATATACCCTCTAGCAACACTATGTACAGCACATGCCAACTCTTGCAAAACAATTCAGCTCCTTTTCCTCTGGAAGGAACATACATATTCTTAAAAGTTAAGTCAAAGAGATCCTTTCCCCATTCCCCATACATACAAACACACTCATATCTTTATTTTTTATTTTTTGCTTAACCCTACCAAGAGCCTTAGGATTGTTTACATTTTAATCCAAACTTTCCTAATGGCTATAGGAAGGAGGCAGAGCTGCAAATAATCACGTCTTGCAATAATGGCATGGTTAATTACTTGACACAAAGCTTGCTACAATGAAGAAACATGGCTAATGTGGGGAAAAAAAGTGTCTGCCCTACTGTCCTAAAAAATTAATCTCCCTGAAGCTCTCCTCATCTGTCTTTTGGGGAGGCTTGAAATCTTCTGTTCTTGAAGAGAAATCTTCAACTGAAGATAAAAAGAGATGACATCTCAGGAGAAAAAAAAAAAAGTCAGGGAATCAGTAAGTTAATTTTTTCTAAAAATACTAAGACTGTATATAAAACAGAAGTATAAAAACCAAAGTCTTCCAAGTATGCAGTTTTCTTCTCTGCTTCTCTGTCCAACAGACATGATGAAACACACTAACACAATTTTAGAGATAAGAAGTTCTCTCTGATTTGTCCAGTAATTTCCAAAAGTCTAACTTGGGTCCCTACTGAACATGCATTCTAAGACTAGAATTTAAATAAGTGTACTATGTGGTACTGTTTTTCTTTCCTGTCTGGAAAAATGAGAGTGAGAAGAAACTACACTTATGCACTCATTTTTCAGTATTGGGGAATGGCTACAACAAAGAGCCGCTTTTCAGAAAGATGCAGAGTGAGGTGGGAAATCAAAACACTAGTGATTATATTTGATTGCAAATCCATGTTAGAAACAATCTTTGGAAGACAGATAAATTCTCTAATAAAACCCTTCCATTAAAGAAAATAATCAGGGGAAAACAGCAAAGTTGAGCAGCAATTCTTTAATTCTTCAAATCCTATCAAAGACTGTTATTGTAAATGCAATATAGCTGTAAGTAAACTATGACATTTGTTTTGAAGTTACTACAATGATCATCCAACGTTTAAACCATATTCGGACTACTGCCCTAGTTTTAGATGTTAGGGGCCTTAATTTTCAAGACAGAAATTGACGGGAAATCTTAGCAGAACACTGATTGTACCAATCCGCCTGTCCTTAAATTGGCAATCCGAGATGAAAGTTTGATATCCTCACCCGAAAGTCTGCCCTACTTGTCTAAATAACATCAAGGGACATTAAATCCTGCATGATAGTTTTTTCCTTCATCCCAGTACATAAATCAGCAAAATCAACTGAAGATAGTACAAAACATCAGCTGATTTACTTCAGTGATAGTCTCCCACCAAAAACAGGTGATATTTTGGCCAATGCTGGAAAAGCAGGCATCGCTACTGTTCAGGCTTAAGCTACCCCCATCTTGTCGTCTGGCATTTTTCCAATCATAAACTGGAACAAACTTGTGGATAAACTGCCGAAGAGATGGATACTATAAGATAGTTCAAAATTTTTGATAAGCTATTTACTGTTCTCCATGATCCTTTAGAAACATGCCACAGCTGAGCAAGAATTCTGCCTGGTACTATATTAGTTGAATTATATGTTCTCAGATTGAGAATGTTAAAACTTCCTCAGAGCAACCAAACATATCTTCCTCAAATAGAGGAAAAACTAACCAAAGGTTCACTTTGCAAAGAGGGAACTAAAGAAGCTTATTTTAGTTTTCATCTTGAAAATAGTGTTTATCTCTATCTAGATCATTGGCTTTTAACAACTTAACTACAACAGATGGCTAGAATGAATGTCTCTCACCCTATATATAAAGTAATAATAATAAAAGCCCTCACTATGAGTCAAGAAGGTAAGATTACAGCATTGGATAGATTACATAGCAACTTTGCCAGTCAAAGTTATGGGAAAAACAGGTCCTAGAGACCTTGCTTACGCAGATTCTACCCACTGTAGCTATTCTACCACAAGTTTGTCATGAGAATAAGGAAAACCATAGCAATACACTTTGCTGCAAAGATGAGTGGCATTTTTATTTACAAACTGTACTTCTCTTGTGCCAGCCACAAAGCAAACCAGACCAGGAAACTCATGTAGTGAAAAGTTAACCCTCCCTGTCCCTCAAGTTATTTTTCTGTTGGATCAATTCTCTTATCTAGATTGTCTTAGAAACACTAGCCCAAACAAGGGAGGGGAGGGAAGGTAGAAAGACAATATGCTCCCTTTCAGGGGCAGGGGAGACTATCATACAGTGATCATGAAACTACTGTCTCAGATTACATCCATAATAAACAAAAGATTTCAGAATTTCAAGTATTCTGCTTTCCATAATTGACCTTAAGCCATTTTTTATTATAAATCTATGCTCTAAATTATTGTCAACCTATTAAGCTGTACAAGCTGTAGATAAAATAAAACCGATATTACAGTAAAATGGCTTGCCCATCCCTTTTATGCCCAAAGGGCTTCAACAAAAGAGAAATGGTAACTGAATACAGAATCCTCCAATTCAGACAGGTATACTAGGAATGCAAGCAATAAGTAGCATAATGCATAACTTCACTGTACACTAACTTTTCTAAATTTTAGTCTTTTGATCTTAACAGCCAAACCCGGCTAATGTAAATCTATTGATGTATGTGGTTTCACACCTGCATCTGAAGAGGACAGCTCGATAGGAGCTGAAAATGGGCTGACAGCTTTTAATCTGAAAGTTACCGTTTTTCTGCGTGACTACGGCTTGGAGCTCTGCTGCGCTCTACGACGACTGTTGGGAACACCCAGTCGACTGAATTGTTTTGGAAAACAGCAAGCCTCCAAGACAGTGCGCCCATGTGGTAGTGCATATGCCCGGGGATGGCTGCCGCAGGCCCTGCCTCCTGCCATCCTTGTCTCCAGAGGCTGCTGCCGCTGAAACAGGGGTGGCTGAACAGCTCATAAACCAGCTCCTGAACCGCTGCTAGACTGCAGCCCGACACATCCATGCAAACCAACAGCGACTGGCATTGCATGTAGTAGGCCATGTAGTAGGTCATAAGCTGTAAAGGTTCAGAAGCAGTTCACAACCCACTCAGCCGTCCCAACAGTTTCTAGAGCAGGGCAGAGTTTAAGCTGGACCGCATTACAACATTATCTGTCATCCAATATGTCACTACCTAGAAAACTGTTGAAATTGTTGCTCCCAGTTAGTTATGAGTAGATATTTTCACTCCAGAACATGACTGACTTGGCCTGTTTAGTTTAATAAATGTTACCAGTGGATACAGTTGATGCGAAACAAGGTTTTTCAGAAACTGCTATTCACAACTAACTGCTTCAAAGGAGTCTTTAAGTATTTCAGGACTAATAAAACAAAACAAGGACATTTTTCATCACAGTGTTCAGCATCAGAATTGAAAATACTACCCATCAGAGAAGTTAAAAATATAAATAGATTCTTTTAATTAATGCATAACTCCATTAGACTTCTACAACAATTTTAAGCATATTGCTTGAAAAAGGATTTTTCTTCATAACTGGGTAGTTTTCCAAACATTTGTTTAGGTTTCTAAGGGCACAAGAAATCAGTTCAAAACATTAAACCATTACTTGTGAGTTAGCTCAACTTGAACAATAGAAGCGTATATTTCCCAAAAAGTAAGGTAAATTTTAGTAAATAAAAATGCAAATATGCATTTTAACAGTCTTGAATTTATTAATCTGATAGGTTTAATTTCCATTTTCCTGCATCAGCTTTATTTATAAAATGTCATGCCCTATAAATATGCTGTTATTTTCTATAGTCAAGCACCCTCTTAACAAATCTTCTCATTAATATGTAAATTTAAAGTCAATCAGTCTTCTCCCTGACAGCACCATGAATTCCTAGTGCACTGTATAATCGGCTTTGAGTCGGCATCCACTATTTATCATCAAAGATGTCAGTTAGAAAAATTATGGAAAATGTACTGCAATTGATATGCCTGCAATCTACTTTGTCAACACTTAATTGTTCCTCAAATCATACATTTACATATAAACAGCCTAAATACTGATCCATAATGATGCAAATAAACTAAATTAAAAATCTCTTCTACTACACAAGATGCCCTGTTGTATGATGTGTTCATTTAAGAACCTATTGACAAAGGCATGCATTTCAACTAGCCCCAGAAAAAAATATTTCTGCTAATTTAATTGCTGAGTAAGTAGACAAACTAAATTTTGCACTGAAGCTTGTGAAAGTGGAAACCAAGTGTTGTTAATACTATACCACTGATGAACAAATTTTAGGTTGACACAGGCAGCAGCCTGACAACCAATACTATTACATGAACCTTCTAACTTCCTATAGCATAAGTCACAGTAATAATTGTCATCCATCCAGTTTCAGTGAAAAGATCACATTACAGTCTTTAAAAGACCTAATCCCATCAAGACCAAAACAGTAGGTCACCCCCTTTTTCTATTGTTCCTTCTGCAATCACAAACTAAAACTGGCTTAAACCAAGTGTAAAGTCATATCCTTAGGTAAAGTGGACATTAGGCATTGATTTTAATTCTTTTTAAAAATTCAAGTTCTGGGAGTTAAGAATGCATGTTATTTTCTTTCAGTAAGCAAACTGTAATAAATATTCTGCCTCAAGTACTTTAGGAAAACATATTACCTAAGTGCCTCATTACCTAAAGAGATTTTGCTTATTTTGAGCAATCTTCTGGGAAGATATGTTCTTAAAAACAATTTAATTTTCACCTAAAATGAAAAAAGGGAACCCAAACAGTAGTGTAAAAATCATGACTCTACATGAGAGATTTTTGCTATGCTTCTATCTTTCTAATCTTAAAGCATATTATACTCCTTCCTTATTTAAGATGAACACAGCTGTAAACTAAGTCTGACTGAAATTAATAGTTTGTCCAAATATATCTGCTGATGATTTTCACCTAATACATTATATATCTGTTAATATCAAGTGCCACTGCATTTAAGTTCCATTCCCAGACACAGTGTACAAAAAGGCAGTGCTTGAAGGAACTCAGTGAAGCCTAGCAAATTGCATTCTATATTCCAACACTTACCAAAAATAAAATAAAATAAAACAAAAACTTTAAACAGTTACTGTGTTCTCATTTGTTCTAGTCACAAAGCTCAATAACCTGCACTGAAATAAGAATGCCTGAACACAAGTATTAAGGCACATTAGCTGAGCTAAAGCAGAACTATTTCAGTCTAGAAAAATTCAGGGGAAAACCAAATAATGGAACTTCCTCTATGGTTCTGGGATCATCTCACATTCATTACAAGTAGCTACCCCAAGCATCCTTTAATGTGACTGTACAAAGTCCATCTTAAACAAAACAACATGCACATCATTAAATACATAGAGCTTTAAATATGAGTTAGATTCAAACTAAATGGTAAGAGTTCAGTTAACAGTATTAACACCTCAAACTTGCACAATAGATGCAAACAAATGGAGCCATAGAGCAATTTCTAATGTTTTTTCCAGAAGTATTCTATCTTTTAACTTAAATTCTTCTTCAAAAGTAAATCCCTTTTGAAACCAATGTTAATTGCATTATCAATTTCTTGAGCTCTTTACTTTTTGTTGTTTTTAGGAAGTGACAGGACTTGGAGTTTGAACATCATTGTTTACTCCACAAGTTCTAAAAGAAGAGTGAGTTTGCTCATATTTACATAGTAAAAATGAAAATATCACAAGCTTTTTGCATTGATCATTTCATAAATACATATGCAACTCTAAATAGTCCCTCAGCATACTAAGTTACTTGTCTACACTTGGATATTGTTCAGTATGCTGTGATATTAAGTATTCATATCTATAATATGTTTTAGAATGATAAAGCCTGAAAGGGGTCAAGTAGATTCTACCCAGTTTCAGGACAGAATAGCAAACCTTTCTAACTCTGAGTCACATAAAATCTGGGAAAGAGCCATGCAACTCAAAGAACCACAGAAAAAAGGCTCTCTCTTCTGCCTATGATCACTGCACTGTAGGATCTGTCAAGGGTAAATCAAAACAGCAACAGGTTATACCCTGGAAAGACAATTCTTATGCTATGAAGAAGCACGGAAGCCTTGTGTTACTAAGACTTTTGCATTTGATTTCTACTTTTATTAAAGTCCGCATGAAAATGCATCTTAACCAGAGGACAAACCACATCTGACAATGGAAATAATTCAGAATGTGAGCACAAAACAGAAAAATAATGTAAAAGTCACAAACTTACCTTCTTCCACGGACTCACAAACTGTGTACGTGCATATCGAGTTAACATGTGGATTATAACAACTTGACCCCACTCTTCGACATCAACCAACAAGGTACACAGCTTTCGGTAGTTCTTGTGAATCAGATCTATTCTGTCTGGACACACTTCCTCAAATGCCATCACAACACTCCCAGCTACCAGCTAGAAAACAAAATATAAACCAGAAGGTCAGTATTCCTTCTACATAGCATCCCACAAGTGATCATCAGAATTAATACTAGCAGTTCTCAGTATTGCAAGATATGTTGAATGTCAAATTGATTCTATTTGGGGGGTGGAGGAGAAGGAGAAGATTTCCCTAAGCCCACAGAAAAGGTATCTTATGTAAAACAGATTTGGGGTAAATTCATTAGAACAGAGCAAACATTTACTATTTCTATTACACACTTAAATCTTAGCTCCCAGTCCTGAACACCCAACATAATGTAAGCATAATTTTTTTTTTTTCTCACAGTTATAGTTTCCAAATAAATTATCAGAGAACTTGCAATTAAACTAGAAATAACAGGAAACAACAAGTATAATAGAGTGATGTGCCTGACAAGGTCTGTTGGGATCCCCTTACTAACACTGGTATGATCAAACTGAAAAAAAGTCGGGGATAAATTTCCCAGCACTACTGGAATCCAAACTTCTCTCTTAATATGGCTAAATTAACTGTCAGATGAAATTTTATCTTTAGAATTTCATGAAAACACTTTGCAAAAAAAGGCATAAAATTTAAAATATCACTGTACTGTATTGCTAATACTTTTCCCTCAAAGAACAAAAACAGAATTTCTGCATGCTTTTGAGCATTTTTCTATTAAAGTTACAGAAACTGATCATTTATGCCCTGGTATACCCCCAACATTTTCTCCCCTAAAGACATACATCTTTTATATACACATTATATACATACGTATGCACCTGTGTGTGTGGTCTCTATGTATGTGTATATATATCTCCTCATACAGACTGTGATCATAAAAATAGCTTTGTTTTCATGAGAAAATTAAATAGATTCTCAAAATTCTAACACTTAAAGCCTTACTCAAACCTTCTGATGGGATGTTAAGAACAAAAAAGGAAATCTTTATAGGGGGTGCCTGTTAAAATGCTCTCAGCAAGTTACTTTAACTGTGGGAAAGCTTCAAAAGCTGACCAGGCATTATAAGGAAATGTTATTTTGTGCCTAGAATTACTATTCTCCCTCTCCTAATTGCTTTAATTAAGATTTGGTTTGTGTCAAAGTACATGTTAAGTCAAATAACTCACATGATGAGACTTTATATGAAGCAGCTGATATGTATGCAGTTAGCATGCATGCAGTATAGCCTTCTGGCAGCAAATTAATGTCATATTCTATCTGAGCACTGGGGATCTGCATTTCAACCTCTAAAATTTCCCCAATGACTTAAAGTAAGCAATTAAATAGAAATGCAGTTTATTGAAATGGTACTTTTTGAGAAATATTAAATACAATGATATTCATATGTTACATTTTCCCCTGCTGTATTTGGCTGACATTTGGTTTATTAGTATGCACCCAACATTACAATTGAAAGAAAACAGCTCAGAATATAGTCTTGCTATTATGCTAAACAAGTTCCAGGCTCTGTGGGGATTTTATGAATTACCAATAAGAATAAACGTGAAGTTGCATTTATTGTCTCTGGCACCATCCACATGCTGGGACCAGCAGGTACCAGTAAGCATACAATTCATTCCAGGGAGCAAAGATTTTAAACAGCTAAATAAAACACACTTTAAAACCTAAAGTAACTTCCTATTTTTTGCTATATCACAAAAAGAAAAGGTCTTTTTATTCATTTTTGTTGCACTAATATTTCTTCTTAATAACCACCTGCCTTAAGTTATTATGTAATTTAAAACTGCTCTCAGTTGATGTTTGGGTGTGGAATCTGACTGGTCCAAAGCACAGCAGAATATAGTGGCTAACTCCTGGCAAATCTCTCAGTCCTGAGCAGGCATTCAGTTAGGCCAGATAAGCTGAGGAGGGAGGAGAAGAGAGGGAAGAGTTTTACGTCAGAACTCACAAGGGGCAAAGCAATTCCATCAGGATAAACTCACAACTACAGTTCGGGCCAACTTGCAGAGGACAGTCTAGTGGTTTCAGAAGAAAGGGATGAACACTGAGACCACAGAGACTTGCTTTCTCACAGTCCCACAGACTTTGTTACAGATATTCCATACCTACACACTACAAGATGGTGTAGGCTCATTTGACAGGTTTTACACATAAGGGAAGGAGAGGGAGAGAGTAGGGGAGAAAGGAGGAGAGAGAGGGTGAGAGAGACATACACACATACAGATGGATTTATGATCATAAAAGTAGTCTCCCAGCCTAATATTTAAAAATACCCGCTTAGGCTCAAAGGTGAAGGGCAATACAGATGCTGGTATCCAACTGTAGTTCTGGAGTAGATACCTTTGTCTTCTACTGCTATTAGTATTGTACATATTATATTGTATTTTTCCTTTATTTAGATAGGATATGGCTTGGAAGCTGACATAATAGAATAACACATTTAACATTAATTTAGATTTCTTTTAAAACTGAGAACATTTTCTACAGAATGGATACCTAAAAATATATTCCTAAATCGATTGCAACTGAGCTGAATCACTAAAAGGCTGAGCAAATATTAATTCTCTGTTTCTCAGAGAACAACGGGCATTTCATACTCAGCAACTGCTGTCTACCTAATCTGCAAAACTATAGACTCAACAGCCCCTTTGCAATTCACAGGGGGTAAGAAAGTTTAAGAATTTATGCTGGAACACAGAGGTGATGTAAACCTAGTCTGTGCCTTCTTTCTGCAACAGAGCTGGAGCAACAATAACGAACAGAAGACCATCTGAATCATCTCACATGAACAGCACCGGCTTTTTAAAAGTTCAATTACTATAGGTAAAACACAGCTTGATACAAAGGATTTCAGTCATACTGAAATACAAGAATATTGAATGTTTCAGTTACATATATCGGTTCACATCAGTCAGCTACTCAGGTTTACAATGAGAATGCTGTCACTTGGGATTGACAGTTCCAAAACAGAACATTTAAAATATATTAATAAAAACTTGAACATATACCACAAAATGCAAGAGGTACACTGGATGATCAAGACTTATTCCTGTGGTGAGAACCTAGTTTTGTGAGTTATTCAGGAATTGCCATACATCACTGCACAGCTTAAGATCACGTCCCTCTCCCCATTACTGCATTTTCCAAAATTAAGCTTTTCATTTTAAGGGAAGAAAATGGGAGAATACAGAACAGATTCAAAGCACATTGGTAACAAAAGGATCTCTCTCAGAAAGTTTCCTCATGCCTTCTTAACGAGAGATTATTTTCTAGTTGACGCTGTTTCCCCTATAGTGCAATCCTACTATACATCTAAACATTAGAGGAACAGCTAATAATCTTTGTTTATTAAATGCTCAACACTCCAGAAAAAAATTTAGAATTAAAACAAAATGATCCAATCAGAATATAAAACCAAAAAATATTGGTTTCCAAAAAACAGTCAGTTAATTTCCATCTCGCTGTGTCAATAGTAGCTTTTTGCATAAGGAGAAAATATAAATCACTCCAACAAAACTAGCAATGAGCTCATCAAATTCAAATGCTGCTTTCCATTTATGTATTTTTTATATTAAAGCAATAAACATGGTTCATTTGTCTTCCACTGGTTACCACGTTTTTCTGTGCTGTTGCTATGAACTTCAGCCATTAGCTGTGCTCCAAGGTAAACTACATGAACCATCAACAAAAGTGACACCCAATCTATGGAGTTCATATTTTCTCCAGATTATCTATGCTAGTTGACAAGCTGGTAATGAAAAAAATCACACTAAGCAAATGGTTCCTCTAATAACAATAAATTTTCTATAAAATTATGAAGGGTACAAAACGTTTCCTTGCATCTATTTTGTCATGAATTCTAATTAATGCTGCGAAAACCTGAGAGTGCTGGGTCATCACAAGAAGTGCATCGAGGTTTGATTGATAATATAGTGCAAGTTGGCCTACGCTGCCAAGATTCCTCTCTTAAATTAATAGCCATCCCACCTGCCCTAATCATACAGCCCAAATGATATTCCCCTTCTTATTTCAATTTTCTGAAAGCAAGGAAACTGGAAAAGATCAGTCATTTATCTTCTAATAGCTGGATAATAGATCTATCACAATAAAACATCTGCACAAACTTAGTGATTTTTTTCACAAAAGTGAAGCTTTTACCGACATTAAATCAATAAGTTATGAAAACACTGACTTAGCCACACATTTCAGTTCTAAATGAAAAAATTAACTGACTAACAGAAGCCTGCTGTTGAAAAGGAAAGAGCCCAGCTTTCTTTTCCCATAATCCCCAAAGGCGCTGCTTTAGTTTAAAAGATCAAGACTCTCATTGCAAAGCCATGACCAATTCCTAGGATCATTTTTAATGTTAGAGGTCTGACTTCCCAAGAATCTGTGCTTCATCTAGTAACCATGCAGTCCGTAAAACCAATCTCAATACTCACTCATTTGTATAAAGCCTTTTTATCTCCAGAACGGAAGTCATACTGTTACTGAATTGCATTTATTATATTTAGGAGTAAATTTAGGTACATTTCAGAGTAAATTTTCACATCAGAGATATTAAGAGTAGTTTAATGTGATTAAAATAGTCTCATTAATGGGGAAAATATTTAAGCAGAGGCTAAAGGAAAATTTAACCCTTGGAAAAGACTGTATAAATCTTAAGCAGCAATAAGTAGATGCCAGGCAATAATTCAATTCACTATCAAGTCTCCACCCCAAATTTGCCTCCATCCCATCCAATATTTCTTCAGAGGTTTCTGGGGACATGACATCGGGAGTACACACCTGGGAACTGATGAGCATCTGCAATTCTGACTAATGTGTCCTGAAACTTCTCTAACATTCTTCTTTCTTAGAAGAGTTCAAAAGTAGCACTGCACTCCATAACACTATATGGTCCCAGAAAAAGGGCTAGAATAGCAACAACTTAGGATATACTGCAAAATTTATGGGGACATTTACTAATCCCCTTCTTGGTGATGAAAAGAATAAACTCAAATACATACACTATATGATATAAGATTTTCACACAAGTATTATAAACCTTCATTGTTTCTAATAGATATTTGTTCAAACAAAATAAGATTGGTTCAGAGCTAAAGAAAATGGAAAGCAGCAGCAAACTTGGACATTTTTAAATATGCCCAACATCCATACACAGACTATAACAAATTACAGTGTTAATGCAAAAAAGAAAAAAAAAAAGTAAAATAACAACAGAAATCTATCTATCAAGCAGTTTCATAGAATAAGCAGCTCCTCTGGAGATGAACACAAAACACTGATATATCACATTCTTGCTTTTAAATTTTGGTTAAATTTTTGAATTATAAATTGTAAGTGCATTTTTTCTTTTCTAATCTAATGCAAACATTAAAGCATTAACGTAATAAAATAAGAACATGTGAACCAACAACTTAAGTATTTTTTGCTCGTTTTGGTAATTCAAAACTATTCCGTAATGCAACTACAATATGCAGTAGTTGTATTACAAATACACAAGTCAAACCGAAAACCAAGATAAGAACAGCTAAGCTAAGTCTAAATCACTGCACAATGCACACATTTACAGATTTAAATATGCTTTTCATCCTAAAAATATTCCATTACATAAGAGTTTCTAATCACAGTCTCAATCCTGCAAATGTGTTTGTAAAAAATAGATAAACTACATAACCATTATACAAGCAACCCAGCTGAAATCAAAGGATCACAGTTATGTTCCCATCAAAAAGAATTCTCATGCATCAACAAAGAAACAGTCTTTCAACGTACAACCTTAAATTAATGTAATACCCTATGGAAAACATAATGTAATATTTCCAAAATCATATTTAAATCAAGACGCAAAGTAGCATTTGTTAAACATTGATATTCCTTGAAGTTTTCCGATATAAAAACAAAATACTGAAACTGAAGCCTCATAAAGCAAAAACAGGCCTCTATTCTGTCTTTTCTTTTTAGTTGCAGCTTTAGATACTCAATTTTAGACTCTGGGATACTTTAGCTTGGACCAACGAATGCAAGTCAGAAGTTTCCTTACTTTCAGGTTTGGACAATGCACAAGAATCCTTTTCAATACTGACATGGAAAACTTCTTTTTCTTTTTTTATTTTAAATGCTGTATGGTTATGCATACAGGTATGATTAATGTACTTGTTTTTTATTATTGTTTTGCATAATGACAGTGGTAAAATACACAGACTACAAACAGAATGTAATTCTATAGTCCTACACAGAATGACAAAAAGCAACTTAAGCAACAAATCCTTCCTCAAATGCCATACTCTAAAGCTAGAAGATCGAGCTCGTAAAGTGAACAGGTGGGGGAAAAAAAAAAAAAGAAAAAAAAAAAAGAAGAGAGAGAATTAAATGGAGAAGTGATACAAAAAACAAGTGCCCTCCCATCCTTCGCCCTCCCCCAAATAATTTACCCTAAAACACCTTCCTTTCTACATATCGTTTCTAAAATATGTTCCTTTCTACATGCAATCATATCATTTGCTCAATTATCTAGAATTACTAGAAAAATAAAAGGAGCAGGCATTCAGTCCAATTTATTTGCTTATTAAGGTCTGAGGTACTTTTTCTATAAAGCAAAGGCACAAAGCTAATTAGATTGTGTGAAGTCACTATAATGCAAATACTTTGAAACATCTAATCTTTTTAAAAATTAAAAACACTGACACAGAATCACAGTTTTGTTGCTACACTGTAACTCACAGCCACTCTTGAGGGTATGTTAACAAGGGTTTGCTCTTGATTCTTTTTGCATCTTAGATTAACGGAGTTCTTGGCTTTTAATTGAATCTTTGTGTTAAGTAACTTAAAGAGTAGGGTGATCTTTCATTTATCTGACCAGAAATTTTAATGAAATCTTGGGTTAAGGTTGGATCTTATCTCATTTTAAGTTTTGCTTACCTCAGCTTATATTAAAATTTACTACTGATTGAAACCTAACAAATGAACATATTTGGCACAGTCTGATAAACTGGCTTCATTTTACTTTAGGAAAATTCCCATCCACACAGTTTCTTGTTACTTCAAATGTAAAATGACTCCCACTAATTTAAATACATTGTGCCTTTTCTATGCAACATAAATTGCATTGATAATCCACAACAGTATATTCTCTTTTAAAAAGTTCTACTTTGCATAAATTTAGAAGCATCTCTGTTTAGTAGCTATTTCCTGTCATTTTAATGTAGAGATTTTGTCAATAAGTTTCAAAGATTCCACGTGAGGTCAAAAGGTTATAGAAAAGAAAAAATGTGTTAAAAAAATTTTTTTTAATTAAACTGAATGTTCAATCATCATTTGAGCAACAAAACATTCTCAACTGTTACATTAATCACTAATGCTAATAATTACACTCCCCCTACAATCATATTTAAAACAAATGAAGTAATATCAAACAAAAATCATATGCTGGAATTCCCCTTTCCTGCCCCCCCAGGTATTAGATACAGTGCACTGACTGTGGCTTGTTCAAGGTTTATTGGTAAGTACAGGGAAATGCCAAAAACTAACCTGACATTTCCATGGGAAAAGAAAGGTAGAGGATCATCGATGTTCAGTAGGCCTTTTTAAAAAGTCACTAAGATCCTCCTACCCTTGTGAAGGGACTATTTAATGAAAATACCACCAATTTCCAAACTCACTCATCTGCTGACATTGGATTAAGACAATCAAACACTAGCCTCATCTAGCTGAAAAGCAGGAGTTGACAAGTAATGTTGGTACAAAGAGATAGCTTCTGTGCACTCGATCTGCAGGAAACCAAAGATTCCTGTTGAGTAAACACAAGGTCTGGGCTCCACATAACCGTCCCACAAATTTCAGGGTGCCTCACTGTCAAACAGGCAACAGAATCTGCAAAAACTTGAGAAATACCATTACTCAAACAGGTATTTTAAACAGGTTTTCAGACAGGACTTCACATGCTGTTGTTCTACAGCTCAGGACCCCTTCCTAGAACTCCTGTGAAGACAACTGACAGCTTTCCTCACAAAGGCTGCAAAATGTTTCCCAAAAGCTTTTGTCTTTTCTATATGTAGGAGGAGCTTTGTCCTCCCCATCCCCCCATATAAACTCCAAGTGTCTGAAATTTAGTTTCCCTTGGAAAATATAAAAAGTGGCTCAAATTGCTCAAATTCCTCTTGAAATTTTTATCAAGACTTAAAACTAGCCTACCTGACCTGTATATAAGGAAGAACCCCCACAAGTGGCTGCATCTCTTCTACTTTTAAGAGCTATGCAGTTGCTGAAAATGACAATGTTTCCTACACTATGAGCAAACTGCTATGCTCTCTAGAGGCACAGAGTAGGAGCTTATTCAAACTGCAGCTATGCGGTAATAAAACACTTTTTTGCACTCTAGGCTTTCTGTTAGTAAATTTGGAGACTTTGGGGGAACATCCAGTGGAACATGGCAAAAGAAGACTACTTGAACTGAAGCTTTTTCATGCTCCACTGGTCTTCCCAAAGACAAACTATCAATGATTAAACAAACAGGATCCATTCTAGATCATGACAAGCTGTGGAGCTTGGGGTGAAAGAGCACATACTAATAATATTTGGTTTTAATTCAGAGAATCCTGGAAACAAATTGCACTGTTCCCTTCTGGAATAATAATTGCTTCTTGAAAAAGCAAAACTCCTGAAGCTGAGATGTCTCAACCCTGGCTGGAATCAGGTCTTGCTAGGGTACAGACCAAGAGGAATCAGAGGGAAGAAAAAGCTGCAGCAATTACCCCTCCAAGGAGGCTTTTCTGAAAAGGTCCAGGAAAGCTGATTCTAGACCATCATTCTTAGCTTCTTGAATGTGTTTGGAAAAAAAACAGCATAACCTTGGCTATTGCTCCAACTGCTATCTTCATAAATACCATGTCCTATGTCCATTATTCAGTGGCACAGGGGCACCAGAATTGTAGCATTTACTAAGCAATGAGCATTATGCTTGTAAATATCTCTAACTGCTGGGAGCAATGTGCTGGGAAAAGGAAGACCTATATCTACTGTATACATTTTTCTCCATAAATTTATATTAAAGCATGTGACAAATTATCCAACAACTAATCATTTATACTAAGCAATAAGGACTAGAGAACAGAGCGAAAATGCAAGGATTTCATTTTCCTACCATCAGCAATGGAAAGAAACAGAGATGGCTTCTCTGTCCGTTATGCCTCCACAGGTATAAATAACTGAATCTCACATTCACAGATTGGATGCACACCGAGAGCATGAACCACAAAAAGAAAATACACAAAGAACCACTGGGGGGCAACTCCATAGAAGTATAAAGGCCTCTGACAAATGAACATAGGTCAAGCATGGATGCAGTCAGGAGAACTAACTAACTGATTTACTGTCTGCTGAGCCATTAAGCTCTGACACTCTCCTTCAGCAACCCTTCAGCGGAAGCTGCTAGATGTCTATTAGGGAACAACACCACTTATCTACTGGACACCTGGACTCTACTAGAACAACAGAAGATATATTCCTGTACGTTATAAAGAAACACTGGGCTAACAGTAGATGAATCAACACACCATTTGATACCTAGTAATACTTTCATTTAATCAAAAAGCACTATATTCACTGAATTAGTCATTTAAACAAGAACATGAGAAAAGTTTTAATTCACAACTCTGTTTTCTATCTGAAGTCTTTGACTCATTGCTCAATTACCTTTTTGACTTAGACTTGTGAGACTTGCGCATAGTGGATACAGAAAGAAAAATATTTGATTGTGCATTCCTGACCATTGTGAGACATCCAAGAGGTCATATAAATTTATAGAAATCCTGTTTCTGTATTAGGCAGGCAAAACATAATAGGAGTATTACATCTACAGTAATTAAGATTGTCATTGGACATTAGTTTTACCTACCATATTGGAAGCAGGAAAATTTGCAAGAACAAACAAGTGTATGCACTGCAAGTATCATGGGTTAGCAGTGATACACGCTACAAGGTCGACTGACATCAACAAGAATACTATGCATTGCACAGAAGTAATTTATTCTTACAATATCATAACCAAATAGAAACAATCCAGCTATCTTTTCAATGAAAAAAATGTTTATATGAAGACACCTGTACACTGATTCATATCATCATAAAAATTTCAGTTTCAAAATTAAGTTTAAAAAAGCATACATAAAGAAAACATATTAACAAAACAAATTAAGAATAAAATCCTGTGACATAAGCAAAATTACCAGTGCTATTAAAGGAGATGACCAACATTACATCCAAAGTACAATGCACAAATACACTGTGATAGCTCTATTTAGAAGCATATCAGGAAGGGTTAGGCAAGTGTATTATGTACTGCTGAATGACAGCCTGTAGTGTAATTCTTAAAAATTATGGTCTAGCAATATTTGTCACTTACCGTACTTCTATCCTTCAAAAGCTTTTCTATCACTTCAATTAACATTTCCTTTTGCTCTGGATCAAGACTAGAAGGAAAAAATAAAGGGCAATTTATTCACTTCTTTCAATATTCCATTTATATATTTGGTCAGATACACCAGATATTAAAAGTGGCTAGGTTTGTTGACCTCTAGACACAAGCTGGAAACCAAGAGTGCTGAGGAAGCCACTTTCAGTAAAATCAAGCATTCCAAATAATTGATATTAAAAGAACTCCACTGAATAAAAACTAATCATGGATTACAGAAATGAAGTAACATAAAACTATAAAGATTATAAGACACGCATAACTAGTATAACAATAGTGAAAAAAGAATCCTAATACTTAGACTTCTATAAAAATTTTAAGATTTTAAGAAACATTAACAGGGGCCAATCCATCAGAAAAAAAACCTTGCCTGAGCTTCAGATGTTAAGTAACAAGAATCTCACTGCTTCCGTAGAAGGGAGCTTCAGCAAGAAATAATTCAGTGGTAAATGAACATCAGGCCAGAGCAGAGCTGTACCTTTAGTACCTAATTATTGGTAGAAAGCTGCAAATAAGGTACTTTGTTAACATTACCATTTTAGACAGAAGTGTTAGAATTCAGAGTTTAGAAAGTTGTATTCAAGTGTACGTATACCAAGTTGGTGTGCAAGTTGATGAAAAATATAGACTACTTGAGGTCCTATATAAACTGTAAAGCCAGAAGAAAAAAAAATTACAGTGATCCTTGTACTGTCCTTCTGCATATTCAAAAGGAGAGCAGAGAAAACTTTGCCAGAAGCACCCATTATTGTAAGACCTGCTTCTTAGCTTTTTTGTGTACCATATCAAAGACACAAGGAGCAGGTAAGGACCAACCTGCCATTCCAGTTGCTTCTTCATCATGTATCTACAGAGCATGGAAGAACCCAAAGCAAAGGCAGAAAAGACAAAAGACAGTACATTCAAAGAGCCATTTATACAGATAATAAATTTTCAAAGATGTAAAACTACTTTCAATGTGGATACTATTACAGACAAGTAAGGAAGCATCTGGTCAATATTGTGCACTTCAATTTTAACAGGGAGTAATGAACTGCCCTAATGCACAGTACATCATTTCCAGCTGCAGACTCACAAAGTGAATATCCAGCCGAGTATTACTTTGTTAAAGCTCTGACACCTAGCGATACTAGAGCATGCTAAATGGATAATGTTAAACGCTGTTAGAAGCCACTACCATTGGCATATGCAAAGCACCAGCACACAGTTCCACAGGTACTTTTACAATAACCTCTTGTTACAACTTCTGTTTTTGTCAAGAGTGTCATGGATCTTCTGCAGAGGACCAAAACCTTTAGAGGAAAAGTCAAAAGTCTAACATGCCCTACTTTAAATCTTCAAAATTGGCATAAAATTTAAAGAGAAATAGGTGAATAACTTCTTACTAAGAAATTTAAAAAAAAATACTAAGCAAAAATTTTGGATGCAATCTCAGGAAAATCTTCAGTAAGGGCTCTTACAACTGAATTCCCACTTCTCCATCTCCTCTTTGCTGATGTTTTAGATAAGAAAGGCAGCATTCTTGCGGGGGGAAAAAAAAAAAAGGCAGAACAGGCAAAGAGCTCAGAGTGATTCTGATCCCATTACGGTATCTGTTAGTAATAGCACGGTATCTATCAACAGCAATGACCAGACTGTTAAAAAGTCCTTTTCCAAATTTTGCTGTGACTAAGTGCAAGGACACAGTAGAGTTCTCTATTGATAGACAGAAGATACTAATAGCTTTGAAGTGCACTCAAAGTGAAATAAGCAAGAGACCTGACATTTTCAATGATAAAATTACTCTGATGTACCTGGTAATGTTGATTGCATTGGGCACAAATGTTGTTGTTCACACTATGCCTGAAATCTTTTCTGTTTGGCTATGTAAGCTTCACGCTGTTAGGATTGATTGAACCACTAATGAACAAGCTCTTTTAGGTCAGACATCCATCCAAACACCATGACACTGAACACAAGGAAGATTGGAGTATCGAACCTACATCAGGTAGTCTGACTGGAGCAGTTAAGTGAACTACAGAACTATGAAACAGGTAGAGAAGTTATGGAAACCAGGAAGTAAATGGAGCATACAGGCACTATCAGAATAAATTTACTTTTTCTTGGTCAAACTCTCTCAGAAGACAGGGTAACTGGACGTAGGGGAGTACATAAATTGTTGACTGATCTTCAAATCAAAAATCCATTCCCTGCAGAACTCTGATTCTGACCAACTATAGAGTGAGTCTTCTGACATTTCTTGCTCATTACAAATAGGCCAAGAGATGACCTTGCCAACAGTATATGATTTTTAATCACTGAATTGTGGAGCTACCAGTTGTGATCCCTGCTGAAATATCTGCTGAGATTCCATTTAAAGACTCTTATTTGTAGACAAGCCAACTGTTCCTGCCTGTGGACAGGTTAATGTGACAGCCTCTTTCACCAGTTCTGAGTGCTGCTGCTTCTTCACACGATCCAGAAAACTACTTTCTCCCCCATTCCTGTGGTAAACCAATACTATGAGATACAACATTTGTATGAGTAAATTTTGAATGAATGACAGCAAGAGTTCACGTGCTCTCTATAAGCAGTTCCCAAATCCTACTACCAGGGACACTATTGTTAAAAGTTATGACTCCACTCCCAAATAATGTCCAGGTAAGGTGGAGTTTGCAACTACAAGAGTTTGAAAACTCCTGTTATGATGCACAGAAGGTTTGTGTGAAGTGAGAACTCTTGTGAATGATGTACAGGCCCTCAAAACCATTAAGGGTACCCTTACAGAACACTATTTTCATTAGCAAGGGAAAACAGACAGGAATTACTATGCAAGCCGCATGTCCATTTTACTGCCAGTCAGGAATTCATTGGAACTAGAAGGGACCATGGCCAGTTTCTCCAGACTGTGCTGTTGGAGATAAACTTTTTACCTTAGATATTGTAAGAATGATTGTGAAGTCTGGTTGCTGATATCACATAGATACCCTCTACTTATGTGAGCCACAGGTAGCAAAAAATACAAGTTACAGACAAAGATGCAATCATATCTGGATGATTGGATGAAACATGGATAAAAGGTCTTTCAAGAATTAAGCTAGATTTCAGCACCTTCCAATTTTGCACCAATAAGCTCTTTAGTTTGGACTAGTAAAATAAAACCTGGTCTATGATGACACAGAATACGCAATTTAAGTTAAGATTCCCTGGATTATACTGTTGTGCCTTGTTGGCACAGACAGACTGTCATTACTGCCAAACTCTTCCAAATGGTTTTGCTATTATTAAAAAAAAAAAAAAAAAAGAATAGTCCAGGCCAAAATTTGTGTGTGTGTGCTGGAAATATCTATCAATCAGCTGCTAACAAAAAGTTACTCAAATAGCAGAAACTTAAGAGCCATTTCCTCTTGTTAGGTTATGTGATAAAAGGCTCGGTCTTCACATACACAAAGGAGCACAGGGGAACAAAGGCAGGTGGGGGAACCCGAGTAATCCAGCTATTCCCTGGGGCATCTCATGAGAGCGATCAACTCATAAAAGGTCCACCTCCACTCACACAAAGGAATACCTAAGGAAATGACAGGCAAAGGAACCCCAATAACCCAGTCAGCAAAAAGGAGCCCCTGCCCTGGCTCTTCCCAGGGCTGTCCCAGGAGAGCCAGCAGCCTTGTTGGCCAGGGGTGACACCCATCACAGTGAGTCAACAGGAGAGGCTCTCAAGAGAAGCTTTCAGACTGAGCTGTGTTACTACCTACCTACATGGCTATGAAACTTATTATGGGATACAGGGAGGAGCATTTGGGGATTGTACAAGACTTATTATGGGATGTTTAGGGGAGGAACTAAAGGCAGGGAAAGGGAGGGATCAGGCTGGTTTAGGGAGGAGCAAGCATGGGAAAACAGGGGGATAGGGGATAAAAGTAGCCGTTCAGGTGTAAACATGTTGCTGGTCAGTATGCTTGCCTGACCTTGCCCTACACCTGATCACTGCAGTCTGTCCTGTCTTCGTATTAAACTCAATTTCTAACTATTCTCCTGAGTGCGGGGGCCTCTATTCTGTGTGCATGAAGGTCTAAGTGCCAGCAACTGGAGTCAGATCAGGATCACGGGGACCCATCTGCCTGTGCTGCCAGCAACCAGAATGAGAGAGGGTACATATGTCAGCATGTGGTCGCCAGTGAATATCAACCAGACTAGCCGACATGGGAGCCAGGTATTGAAGCAGTGATAAGTCTGGGTTGGATATGCGTCTGTGTCTCTGAATGAGACAACAGGGGAATTTAGCTGCTGGAGAGACTGAGTACCCAGGCCAAGGACTGGGGAGACTGTGAGGTCTGGGGGTCAACAAACAGGGGAGACCTGTTTGTATGTGTGTGTGCACATGTGTGTTGCTGTGCGGGAGGCAACAGGCTAGTCTGAGCGTCTAAGCCCAGTTACTGGAGGGATCCACAGTGTGTGTATGGGTGTGTGCAAGGGGGGTCTGTGCCAGCAGCTAGGGAGTGTGTGGATCCAGGGCCAGTTACGGTATAGACCAAGTGTCTAGGCCAGTGACTGGGAGATCCATAGTATGTTTAGGGCGGCAGGATAGGGGGAGGGAAGGGAGCCTGCATTGTGTCTGTGAGTGAGGGGGTCTGTACCAGCAACTGGAGTGGGACTGTGCACCTAGGGGGCTCACACGAGCAGGTGCCACCAAACGGGGAGACTGAGGATCCAGGGCCAGTTACTGGACGGACTGAGTGTCTAGGTCAGTTACTGGGGAATTCATATTGTATTTATGTACGTATTTCCCACTAAATGACCACAGGCAAAAGAAAAGGGAAATTAGTAGCAGGATGAATGCCCTTCTCTGAGCTGGAAAGGTATGGGTGCTGTTGTCTCCAGCTGAGTAAGCCACTGCCTTGACAAGAGCTTCTGAAGAGGGAAGAGGAAGATGAGTTGGAATTGAATAGATAAAATTTCTGCTAGTTTATATTCATTTGTCCAGCTGGACTGCATACCTTCAGGATGAAAGATATAGAAGCTAAACATAGAAATTTTGGATTCTCAGAAAACCCATCAAAATAGTTGCTACACAGACTATAACAACTGGGATACTAAAAGCAAAAGGTAGTATATCAGTTTCTCTTTTGTACCCATTTATACTTTGTGCTACTCTCTTCAGACAAGAACTCCCTACAATAATATAAACAATCATACCTGTTACATATATTGTAAGTGAATTTTGACACATCACACAGTTTTTAAGTTTTCATAGGGTATAATAAGCTCTCTTCCTCTTTAAAAGTAAAAAACAAAATGGGAAAAACAAAAACCATGACCAGTCCCTAAAGTTATGAAATATGAACTATGCTGACAATATACACAGTAAATAGGAAGACTATTAATGCAAATAAGTAATCTGCAGGTTGCACCAAGCACAAGCTGCTAAATTGAACCTATCCGTTCTGAAAAAGGAAAGCAGAAGAGAAGACCAACAAAAGTATCTTCAGAATATTTCAATAAAAGTGTATTCTTATTGTTTACAGAAGTGCCTTGTGATTTTTATTTAGGCCTACTATTTTATTAAGGCCTACTATTAAGCTAAGAATCCAGTCCATCATTTCAAAGTCTTCACTGTCCTAGCCACTTTAACCCAACAAACATTGGCCATTGCCAAAAGGGCCAGTCCTCTCTGCACCTTTCTTCTCAGTAGCTTGCTTCTTCCACTTTGTATATTTTGTGCCAGTAACAACATAGTTTGGCCATGTCACTTGCTACTAAAGAGCAAGGGGGGGGAAAAAAAAAAAAAAAGCACAAATGACACCCTTGATACCCTTATTTATTACCCTTGTACTAACTTGCCCAACATCTACTGCAATGAACCCTCTTCCCCCAAACTGGGACACTATCCCCACAGTTACTCTAGCAAACAACAGACTGTTCTGAAGTGTTTTGGAATTTATTCTTACATTAAGGTGGATCCAACTCTCAAACAAAGATTTTAATCATTTTTTTCAAATATTTTTCTGAAATTTAAGATGTATAATAGGTGTCATAACTATATCAAAATGCTACAATTATTAATCAAAGCATTTTTATCTTACAAAAATATTACAACAATACCATGAAAAGCAAAGGAGGACAGAGAAATGCAATGCTTACCAAATGGTAAAGAATCATATTCAAAAAGAACAGAACTGTATTTACAGGAAGACATTATAAACAGACAGTAATGATTCAAAAAAATAAAATCTCAAAGTACTCAGTGTCTCCATTTCACACGAGTAGAAGACAGTAGATATTCTCGATCTCAACTGCTGGCAAAAAGCATATGAAAACATTTACTGTAGTAATTGAGGAAGAAAAATTCCAAAGTACCTGAATTCTCACTAAATCAGTTGGGTGACTGAATGTCTACATATTCTCTACACTTTTTCAGAAATAGATCGGAGATATATACGTGCATAAATGTGTGTGTGTATATATGTGTATCATATACATGTAAAAATACATATACACACACCCCTTAATTTGTCTTACTTTGTGTTATTTAACAAAGCCCACAATGATTTTTAAAACTGCTTTTCAACACGTGAGAATTACTTACCTGTATAGTTTTTGGATTGCATGGGCTGCATTCTTCCTCACATAAGGAGATAAATCAGAAGAAGCTTCCTTAATAGCAAGCATCATAATAGGAACAATAATTGGCACACGGATACTGGATAAAACTCTTAAAGCACTTGCACGGATTAACTGATTAGGATCCTGAAAAATGGGAGAGAAGAGGAGGGAGAAAAAAAAAAAGACAGTGTGGAAATGCATCATTAAATCCTCTATAGTGCTTACGCTAATTAGTGTGCATTAAACCACCTTTTTCCCCTTTTATACCATCAGTCAAGCTTTCAGCTTAAGGCCACACAGATATGAAAACGTGCCAAACTTCACACAATAAAGTTTCATCAACTGGATCGGGGGCAGGGGAGGGGAGAAGAAGCAGCAAACATTATGAAAATCTGACAAAGGAAAGCATTGACATAGTGCACTTATCCAAGCAAAATATGAAAATGATGGACTAAAGACTAATATTTTATGATCTGAAGCATTTTCTGCAATCCAAGTGGAATTCAGGTATTCTGAAAAGACACACCTGGCTCAATTTTATTACTTAAATATATCAATTAGCAGATGCATATGTGGTTCTCTGTTGTGACACTCCTACTCAACTTCTTCCTAACTACACACCCATTTTGCTCTTTACTGCAAAACATCATCTAAGCTGGGGTTTTGTTAAGAACATGTAAAATTTTTAAGCTTAATGTTTTGAGACTCTCTTCTACTTCCTACCTTCCTTTCTTTGCTCCCAGTTCTCTGCCCCCCCTTTATAATGCTAGGGCTAGCTTGGAGATCCAACAATAGCACAAAACATCTGCACTTGGAGGCACCATTATGCTAAAGTGGTACATTAATCATGGGCTTGGGACACAGAGGGAAAAAAACAAAACAAAACAAAAAAAACAGTGCTTAATCAAGCACTAAATCCACTAGAATGTAGAAAACTGAAGTTGTGGCTGCATTAATTCAGCGTGCTACCTGTCAGAAGGGCACTGTTCAAAGAATATTTCAATCAAGGCCTAAGAGTTGGCAACACAGGTTTCTGGACTGTTATTACTTCATAACCAATTTATCTAAGCCCTCAAAATGCCTAATTTATAGCAACTTCTGGGCAGCAAGTGGATGGTGAAACCACTTAATTCAACTGTTGTTCTGGAAAACAGTCTTGTGTTCAGTGTTGCAAAGCTCATCTCCAATCACACTAGCGTTTAAAAAAACTCTAGCAAGTTCATAGCGGGGGGGGGACCCCACACATAACAAAGCTCAGAGTTATATTACTCATTACAAAGCTGGAAGCACAATGGTACAAAAAAAGAACAGAATGAATTTCATTTGGTTATTTTTTATGGTTGGCTTAAAAATTTCCTTAGTTACTCCAAAAAATCTCATCAAGCTTAGATTCTACCTCCTTGCTGCATCACCACTTCTGAGTTACTCACAGCCACAACTTTGAGTTATCTCCTCTCCTTTTGTTCCTATCCACAGCTTCTTAAAAGTTATACCAGAGACATGTTCCCTGTACATAGATCTCATTAAAAAGTTCAGTTGAATTCTAGCTTTTCGTGACAGCCACAGATGGCAAGCATGTCACACATGAGACATTGAAATAAAAGGTAGAAGGAAAGAGGCAGAACGCTATATTCAGTTGTGGGATGCTCCTAGTGTTGCACAGCTGGCGCTCTGACTGCAACACACTTTCTGACAAGAGGTAAGGTCTGGATCAGTGATGCGACAGAAATTAATTACAAACCTAGAGTAGCCTTACAAGGTACAGGAGAAAAGAAAACTCTTTTTCATTGGCCAAACTTAAGGGCAGAGAATTAATAAATCTTTCTAACTCTCCACAGTCACACTTCAAAGGCAATCTTAGCTTTTGCACTCTAATCCCACTCCCCATGAATCTGAAAAGAAACAGTAGAAAATGCTATTTCTTTGGTACTTTCTAATAAAAGTAATATGCACTACACATTGAATATTTTAATGTAGGCGCTATAGTTTTCCTTACATTCCACTTCTGTTACACTTAAGCATCTTTTACACAAACTAGAAGAAACACAAGGTTCAAGGTAATAACTAGATCTCCATCCTACATACACCAATCAGCTGCACTACTTTAGTGAAATAGTTCTACTTCAAGCAAGCTTAGCTGCCTCATGGGGCTTGAGGCAGCACAAAAAACTTTGTGTAAATGACATGATAACTTGAGACTGCTTTACCAGATGCAGATACCTACATGCTTTAGCTTACCAGACTACACTTGCACAGATCTTTTTATTTTTGTGATAACACCTCAGAATTCTCAAAGAAATGCTATCTAAAAGGTACTCACCTTTAAAGCACGCTGAAAAGTACTGATGGACAACAATGCTAGATCTTGCTGCTCTTCTGCGTAACGCATCAGATAAACATATACAAGCTTTTTTATCTGAAAACAAAAACACAGAAACATCATTATCAGAAAGTTTTGGTATTCTATAAAACTGAGCTCTAGATTGCACATTTTCATCAATATTTTATTCTTTGAAGGAATGGAAAAATTAATACATCACTGGAATAGTCACATGCTCAATAATATTGAAAGGGACTTCTCAAGAGTCTTATGACTTACTGTAAATCTTTTAATAAAAATACCCTGAGATGCTGCAAAATTCCCTAATTAAGGATATGGTCAAATGAAGACTAATAAGATAGAGTACTGCTTTGTGTTATATATTAGAAAATAGAGACTTGAATAATCTAAGAAGTTGCCACGTGGCAACTGACCACTTGAGCAATCGTAATCCATTCTTAACAAAAACAGCATAGATTAGGCTAAACTGCAATTGCCAAGGATTTCAGCAAGTCCATTTTACCTTACTCTGAAACTCAAAGTCAATTACTTTAACACATCCGAAAGGGAATATAACTCCCAGCTGAAGGGTGGTAACTTACACTATTTAACTTTGATTAAAAGAGCACTTCTGTCTGTCTTGTACAAAAGCAAAGGGTATTAGATACACCTTTGCCTGATTACAAGCATTCAAAAGATGCAGTCATTCATAAGCTTATTATAAAGGATGCAATGTTCAAAGATTAAGAAAACCTCAATACGATTTGGGGGGAGGGGAGTTTTCAATTTAATTCATTTTACCCCCTCATGGCCACTGTGCGTCAAGTAAGCATTGAACGCGTTCTTTACATTTGAGTTGTAAACTGACTTATTGGGGTTTATAATGGAAACTCTGAAAGACCCTCAACTACAGCTGTGCTATAATTACCATCACTATCAGAAGATGCATCTTTGTGCCAATTCTGGCAAAAAGAATAATATTAAATCACAGAAGGTTACACCACCCTAAATTATTTGTTGTTCAGCTACAGACAAGCAGCAATCAACACTGACCACAAGAGGCCTATGCACTGAATGACTGCAGGTGTGCAAAGAAAGCCTCCTTTCCTTGAAACCACTCTGTGACTAGAAATGGAAACACTTAGGGCTTCGTGACTACACTGTTCTTTTATCATTTACCTTTATTCAATGTTAAAATGCTCCTTTCTATAAAACTAATCATAACAGGGGCACATTAGGCTTGAGGAACACAGGCAGATCTGTTTAATTAGTTTATCAATATAAGCACATCAAACTCCATGAGTTATTGACCAAGACTTATTTTTGTTCTATACCACCAATTGCTTATTAGGTCACTTTTTGTATCCTTACCATCCAATGACATGATGCATATAATCAAGTCGAGGGCAGTATGTACTTATAAAAAATAAAAATCACAAGGCACTTCTGTAAACAATAAGATGCCCTTTGCTTCTCTTAAGGCAAATGAACGTGTTCTACTGCTTCTTCACCTCCATTTCCCTCTATCAGGGCGTTAAGCATGGTTAAAAGAAAACAGCAGCCATTTCTGGGCAGGAAAGTCACTTA
The DNA here is from genome assembly GCF_036417845.1 of Apteryx mantelli. Lineage (NCBI taxonomy): Eukaryota > Metazoa > Chordata > Aves > Apterygiformes > Apterygidae > Apteryx > Apteryx mantelli. Next base: position 61,260,897 of record NC_090020.1, read on the forward strand.
GATAAACTAATGCATTTTATGCTACTGCATCATAGTGATTTGTACAGACAGATTTTTGTAAAGAAATCTTACAGACCGCAAAAAAAATTAATAAAACAGTATCAGGATCAACATACTAAGAATCTGACTTAACCCATTTCAAATAATTTCTAGTAATTTCAACACTACCCTTAAAACTGGATCAGGATAAAGGTATGTGGGAGCCAGAAGTGCTAACTGGTTGGCTCTGAGGGTAGTTACATTTTGAACTAAATTGTCATCCAACAGCCCTGATAAAGGAGAGAAATCAGTCAGCTATCTTTTCTGAATGCCCTGATATCTTTTCAATTTAAGAGTCTCCTCCTCCCACAAGCATATCTTAGTGCTAAATTGCAGGAAAGTAAGTTATGAGGGAACTTTAACCACTGTATGAAGGAAGACATGTGAACTCATAATTATCCATTTGTTTTAAAACATAACAAAAAGGCCTATAAAATAAAATGGAGAAGTTTTCTGCTAGTTAATAGCACTCAAGATTAATAGTTTCATAAGCACTCTTTTCAGGAACACTTTTCAAGGCACTCCTTTTTGGTCAACAGTTTTGAACAATTCAAAACTGGTCCTACAGTACATAAAATTCAACTTAAGATAGAGGGGAAGAGAATATATTTGACTAGTTCCACTATTTCCTATCTTAAATTAAAATAATACATATAATTCTCTGCACCTTTCACCACCTATTATTAAAAATGTATTCACAATGCTTTTAAAAGTATTTAAATATATTAAGTTCTGAAAGACTCTGATCTTGCCCTCTTTGCACCCCAAACATCAACTTGCCAGAACTCAGTATTTAGCCTCAAGCAAATATATGCATTGTTTCAAAAAAAGGAAAAAGCAAAACAATGTTTTAAAGTAGTAGCTAAATAAGAACAACTTTTTTAAAGCTAAAATTAGAATCTAACTTGCCTATGCCTATCCATTAATGTAACACAAAGAAAAAAACAGACACATCAGTGACCTACTGTACAGCAACACAATAGGGAGAGTTAGGGGTTTGCTGAAGTCATCATTGCAGGAAATATAATCTTCTGCTGCATAAGCCATGGAAAAAGCAACTTTTTTGTTCATATTCATAATAGAAGGCTGAAATACATATTTTACAGGAGCAGAAGGAAGAATTGAAGTATGCAATCAGTTAACTCCTCTTCTTAAAACACTGTGCTTCAAACAACTATTCCCTGCATTTTTCCATAAATATGTTCCTGTGCAGTAGGATATAGCTAATAAAGTTGCATGCTTGCTCTGCTATCCTCAAACTGTCACTTGTCAGTCGCTATGCAGTTCAGACTTGCAAACTTATAACTGTGACTTTTCATCCAGATTTTCATTTGCCAAGGCAACTGTAACTCTGGCACCTCTGCACTAGAGCTGATAGCATGTAGTACAGGCAGTAAGTACTAGAGTAACACATTTATTTTTTGTTTACAAAACCTTCCCATTGTACAACTTTCTAACGCAGATGCTGCTTTCAGTTTCTCAAGCCACCTAGTAAGCCTGTGGTCTTAAACACATCATAGTCCAACACAGTCTCCATTCTTAACTTGAACTTCCTGGAAATTAGTTGAATTCTCTCTAGTTCAAGATAGTTTTTTTCTTGCTTTCCTATGAGGCAAAAGTTATGAAGCAAGCTACCTTGTTTGTCTAACCCCTAATGTTGGGGCAAAAAACAACAGGTATACTGTTAAAATAGGAGAATGGTGTGCAGTCAGAAAGAAAAATTCACGTTTCTGCTAGTGTTTTATCCATGGAAGTCCTGAAAACATCTGTTAAATAAGTCTCCTACTAATTAAGCAGAAGTCATGCAACTTAGTGTACGTCGAATAAATTCAGTCAAGCAACCTGAGTCTCAAAAAATTAACTCCCATCACAGATGGTTCGGACCCAGCTACTTCATCAGCTACTTTTACAGGAAGTTTGATCGTTCTCCAGTATGTCCCTTCTTCATATCACTCCTTTCATAATCCTTCATACAAAGTAAATGAGTAAGGGGAGTAATCCTAACACAGGAAGCGGCTTCACAACAGAAAGGAGAATTATGGTACCATACCATTCACAGTGAGATAGCAAATGGGACTCCCTGTCAAAATACCTCATCGTTTTTAGCCAGTTTATCATTTGGATATTTTTCCATGTATCTCCATAGAGTGGCGAGCTTATTAATGCTTAGCCTAAAAACATGTTAAACCCACCCCCTTTACTGTATATACTAGCAATAAAATACAAGAGCTTTTATGTATGGGTAAGTTGTGCATAAAGTCTTGCTTTCAAGTCTCCATATCTTGTAAGACACTCAAACAAAAGTAATCCAAAGATCTGGAGTTACAATGCATCTAAGCAAAAATTTCTTCTCAGCTCAAGATGGTACCTATTTTTATCTCAATAGTCATGTCTTCTGAAGAGATTCTGAGATTTGAAAGCTACCTTTTTGTAATCTTCTCTAATCACAAGCATTTACATTGACAATTTAGAATTTGTTTAATTTTAATATTTAAAGAACCAACACTTAAATTTTGTGGAACAAAACATTATTTTAAACAAACTTGATTTGTCATATCAGATTTTGTATGATCATGAATTCTTACAGAAACTTATTTAATCAAGTTAAAATGATCTCATTTTGGAAAACCTAATGCTGAAACATTCCATTTTTAGAAGAAGCGTAATACATATCTAGCACAGAGAGAACTTTTTCCCCCAGCCTTGCCTCTCAGCCTTGATCTGCAACAGATACTTTCAAATATACTGTAGTTCAATCCCCACTCAAATTTTGCAGGTAACGCTACACTTAAAATACACCAAAGTGTCTTTCCTCAGAAAAATGTAATTACCACCACATTCTTCTACAAACTTTCTCTAATCAGTCCTCTTGAGAACTATTTTCCTGTGTTTTTGTGTATAAATGAAGTTATTATTCCCCCCAAAACCAAATCACCAGTAAGGTCCATTACTTATATGTTAAACAATTTCCATAATACCGTCATTGAATTTAAACTCTGAGAAGTTCTAGTAAAAAAAAAAAACAAAGAAACACACTACAGATATTTTATGGTTTATGATGAAGTCACAGACACAATTAGATACAATTTTCATAAACAAGGATCTTTCATAACAGTATTTAATAAGCCATAGGAATACCTCAATATTTTTACTGGCAACATTCTTCACAACAGCAGGAAACAACTCTGAAGCATTTTTTCCCTTTGCAATCATCTAAAAACAAACAAACAAATTATTAGTTTTAAGACATGCATTATTTCAGATCTGCATTTCTTCTTCGTTTCTACATAAAATTGACAATAAAGTCTCTGTTATTTTTTGTTGACAGCCAAGTTTCATGGGACACTCACTATAGGACAAAACCACTGAATGCTAGCTAGTAATACGGTAGAGAAACAATGGACTCTATCATACCATATTGCAAACCATTTTAAATATTTTTAAAATGACTTTAAAACAAGACTTGCTCATTCCAAAAGCTTTACAGCATTCCTTTTTGGGAGCTGCCTTCCTGGAAAAAAAGAAACACCATCAGCTTAGAGACCTGCTTGCAAAAAGGAGCAAGCTTAGTTCAAACCAGGATTACAGGACAAGTTATATACATTTTGAAGTCCTTTTCCTCTCCCACAAATATGATTTTAGTGTGCAAGAGAACTCAAAAAAAATCAATATCAAATAGACATCACACTTAAACCAAGAACAAAACAAGGTTAGTTTCCATAACAAGTTAAACACGAAAGACCTTGCTGAAGTGTTTATACAGAGCAAAAATAAACAAAGGTAAAAGCAAAATCAGTCAAACTACTACTGTGATTTTCTTGTTTAAAAGGAAAAAGTTTTCACATTTAATCTCATAGAAACATCTGAAGGTAGGGCATACAGTAAAGGAAATAAAATTGTTCTTCCAATAAAGAGCACACAAATAACAAAACACAGTTTAGCTTTATCCCTTGTATGAACAGCTCTAAAGGAGGAAGCTATTTATAAGAATCAAGTACATAAAAAGGATAAAATATTTCAACACATACTTAAAGTGTACAACTCCCTCCTCTCTTAGATCAAAGTTACAGTAGCATGTCTGCCCATAATTCAAGTTATGATGCTGCTGAATACAGACTCACTCAGGACAGAACAGTCCCAGCTAAGGACAAGGCCAGGATCCAGTCTGCCAAACATCAAGCTAATTGGAGAGGACAAGAGGTCAAAAAGACAATCAAATATGCAGGGGTCCGACACAGGAATATAAAGTTTTGCAAACGTAATCACTATTTTTCATAACTATCTCACATCCTCATCATTGTTCAAGTTTACATAGCTGATCAAACTTCATACACAGGCATGCCTCAGAGATATTGCAGGTTCGGTTCCAGGCCACCACAATAAAGCAAATATCGCAATAAAGCAAGTCACATGAATTTTTTCATTTCCCAGTGCATATAAAAGTTATGTTTACACTGTACTGTAGTCTATTAAGTATGCAAATGTACAAACCTTAATTAAAAAATACTTCATTGCTAAAAAATGCTAACCATCATCTGAGCCTTCAGTGAGTCATAATCTTTTTGCTGATGGAGGGTCTTGCCTCAATGCTGATGGCTGCTGACTGATCAGGGTGGTGGCTGCTGAAGGTTGGGGAGGCTGTGGCAATTTCTTAAAATAAGACAGCAATGAAGTTTGCCACATCGATTGACTCCTCCTTTCACGAAGGATTTCTCTGTAGCACGCAATGCTGTTTGACAGCATTTTACCCACAACAGAACCTCCTTCAAAACTGGAGTCAACCCTCTCAAACCCTGTCGCTGCTTTATCAACTCAGTTTATGTCATATTCTAAATCCTTTGTTGTCATTTCAACAATGTTCTCAGCATCTTCACCAGGAGTAGATTCCATCTCAAGAAACCACTTTCTTTGCTCATCCATAAGAAGCAACTCCTCATCCATTAAAGTTTTATCATGAGATTGCAACAATTCAGTCACATCTTTAGGCTCCACTTCTAATTCTAGTTCTCTTGCTATTTCCACCACATCTGCAGTTACCTCCTCCACTGAAGTCTTGAACTCCTCAAAGTCATCCATGAGGGTTGGAATCGACTTCTTCCAAACTCCTGGTAATGTTGATATTTTGACCTCCTGATCTTCTCCCATGAATTGCAAGTGTTCTTAATGGCATCTAGAATGGTGAATCCTTTCCAGAAGGTTTTCAATTTACTTTGCCCAGATCCATCAGGGGAATCACTATCTATGGCAGCTATAGCCTTATGAAATGTATTTCTTAAATAATAAGACTTGAAAGTCAAAATGACTCCTTGATCCATGGGCTGCAGAATGGATGTTGTGTTAGCAGGCACAAAAACAACATTAATCTCCTTGTATATGTCCATCAGAGCTCTTGGGTGACCAGGTGCATTGTCAATGAGCAGTAATATTTTGAAAGGAATCTGTTTTTCTGAGCAGTAGGTCTCAACAGTGGGCCTAAAATACTCAGTAAACCATGTTGTAAGCAGATGTGCTGTCATCCAGGCTTGGTTGTTCCATTTATAGAGCACAGGCAGAGTAGATTTAGCATAATTCTTAAGGGCCCTAGGATTTTCAGAATGGTAAATGAGCATTGGCTTCAACTTAAAGTCACCAGCTGCATTAGCCCCTAACAAGAGAGTCAGCCTGTCCTTTCAAGCCAGGCATTGACTTCTCCTCTCTAGCTATGAAAGTCCTAGATGGCATCTTCTTCCACTATCAGGCTGTTTCATTCACATTAGAAATCTGTTGTTTAGTGTAGCTACCTTCATCAATTCTCTTAGATCTTCTGGATAATTTGCTGCAGCTTCTACATCAGCACTTGCTGCTTCACCTTGCACTTTTATGGTATGGAGACGGCTTCTTTCCTTAAACCTCATGAACCAACCTCTGCTAGCTTCAAACTTTTCTTCTGCAGCTTCCTCACCTCTCTCAGCCTTCATAGAATTGAAGAGAGTTAGGACCTTGCTCTGGATTAGGCTTTGGCTTAAGGGAATGTTGTGGCTGGTTTTATCTTCTATCCAGACCACTGAAACTTTCTCCATATGAGCAAGAAGGCCGTTTCGCTTTCTTATCATTTGTGTTCACTGCAGTAGCACTTTGAATTTTCTTCAAGAACTTTTCCTTTGCATTCACAACTTGGCTGTTTGGCGCAAGAGAACTAGCTTTCAGTCTGTCTTGGCTTTCGGCATGCCTTCTGCACTGCGCTTCATCATTTCTAGCTTTTGATCTCAAGTGAGAGACGTGCGACTCTTCCCTTCCCTTGAACACTTAGAGGCCATTGTAGGGTTATTAATTGCCCTAATTTCAATACTGCTGTGTCTCAGGGAATAGGGAGGCCCAAGGAGAGGGAGAGAGATGGGGGAACGGCCGGTCAGTGGAGCAGTCAGAACACACACAACATTTATCGATTAAGTTCGCCATCTTATATGGGCAAGGTTCATGACGCCCCGGAACAATTACAGTAGTAACATCAAAGATCACTGATCACAGATCACCATAACTGATATAATAATAAAAGTTTGAAATATTGCAAGAATTACCAAAATATGACACAGAGACACGAAGTGAGCACATGCTGTTGGAAAAATGGCACCGATAGACTTGCTCGACACAGGGTTGCCACAAACCTTCAATTTCTAAAAAAACTGCAATATCTGTGAAGCACAATAAAACAAGGCATGCCTGTACAAGAGATACAAGTTATGAATATACATCTCATTGGTAAAACATAGTGAGGGCATAAGGAACTTGGATTTCATGCAGCAAAGGCAAGAAAAGAAAACATGAAACTAGGCAATGTTTGACAAATTGCATGTTAGGAGGTTAGAAAAAGAGAAGCTAAAAAAAATAATAAGGAGGAGTTGAAATTCAAACTATTACTGAACCTTCTGAAAGACTTTAAGACTAGCTATCCAACATAACATTTCATTTTAACAGAATTAATAACTTAAAATTTATTTTTTGGCAGCTGTATTTAAGTACAGGAAGTGACACAAACTAAGAATAAATGGTATTGTATGGGTTTCTGGGATTTTTAATTAAGAATCTAAAAGAAACTACTGCTATCAGGACTGGGGTCTTTATAAGAAATGCCAGTTTCAGAATGACCAGAATCAAGCAGAACTTAGTAACAAGATGCACTGAAGAAAAGTAGCATAGAAGAGCATGTTATCACCACATCTTGATGTAATAGAAGTTATTCAAAAATGAGGATGATTCTTTAACTTTAAATTACAATCACAGTGTTACACCCTATCAGGAAAATCTACGCATTACTTGCATTATTTAACTGACCAACCATAATAGCTCCAGTGTACCATGTAAATATGTATTTAGGGTCTCTTACAAGGGTGTATTTTGACTCATTAAGTCATAATGATTAGCATAAATCCTTTTTAGACCATGGATTATTAACCTGGAAGAACATAATGGTCCTTTCCAAGACTAAGGTCTATCGTGTCAATTTTGCTGCTGTGCCTAGACATTCTCCAGTTGTGGTAAGTCTTATATAACTAAAGCTCCTGCACAAGCAGGAACTTTCATTCTGCAAGAAACACTACATCTGCCCACAAGTCTGCGTGCCATTCTGTCCATAGAAAATATAGGACATGTGGGCTGTGCTTATGACAGGGTGCACTAAACTTTTCGTCCGCCCCCCCCCTTTTTGAATGAGAGACAGACACAGATAGACAAGAATTTTGCTGCGGGATCTTAGGCACATGAATTTGTTTCATAAATCTGAGCCTTGAAATTCTGAAGGAGAAAAATTCTGCTGAGATTTTTCCCAGATGAGAAATTTAGAAGGGCAGAAAGGTCAGGTTTCACATGCTAACAAGAGTACCTCGATTGTTGTAATGTCAGCAGCAGGTCTTGAATAGAAATATCGGACACTGTCTTCATGCATATAGTCAAATACACTTAGTAGCCTTACACAGCTTCATACAAAACAGGAAGTTAAAAGATCAATAGGAAACTACTCCTATATTTGAAATTATGTTGTAAATTATATGCTTAACAGTCATTGCCTGCAGGATATGTTTGTTTGTTTGCAATGAATTTCCTTCTCTCCAGCAGAGAGTTTGCAACCCAGCTTAAAAGGGGAAGAAGCAGCACAAAGAGCTATAAAAAGTGTTCTCCTGGTACTTTTCCCTGCACCTATATGGAGGAACAAAGGTTCAACCTCTTGAAGTCTACTAAAAGAGTAAGAAAACTACTGGTTTGGACAGCTTTTTCCATATATAAAAGTAGGGTGAATGAATATGTGGGTGAGGCATGTTAAACAATACTCTGACACTGGAGTTCCCTTTTCCTCTAATTACAAGGCTAAAGGAAGCCTTTTTTCCTCTGGAAAACACATCCCATCCATGAGAACTTGCTCAGCTTGACCTCTTTCTAGATGTTCTACAGATCTTTTGTCATCATCCCCCCTTCCACTACCTATCTGCCAAACCTGCTTCCTTTAGTAACATACAACATTTGGCAGAACTGATTCAGATTAAAGGGGAAAGAATGATGCAGAACAGTAATTACGCTCTGTCAAGGTGTTATTCATACAGACATTCACACTGGATGTTCCCCCAGGAACTCAAGCCCAGAGAATTAAAACCTTTGCAAGAGTGTCAGCAATACATGCATCCACCTACCCTCAGGATTCATGTATAATTATAAAGCCAGTGCATACATTATTCCTCAGCTTCACATAACACTAGATGTGTTCCCTTTTCTCTGGGACTCCAGAGAAAAGGGAAGTGGGAGGAAAATAAATAAATAAATAAATATATATATGCACATTTCCACCTACATTCTACAACAAATAAAATAATACACTACCATCTTTTCATCACCTTAAGTGATAGTCCACATGCATATTTACACTGTGAGTGCTGTGAATCAGCCACTCTCTTTCCTCAGCCATGCACTTAGGTTGTCTGAAGAGGATCTCAAACATTTTCACATGGGAGAGCGAGCCTTAAACCACTGTAACAACTACATAATTTCTGGAAGCCTTTGTATTAACATGGTGTTTGATAAAAGTATGACTGGAGGTCCAGGTGGCCACTCTGCAGATGTCAGGATTAGAGACATTTTTCAGAAAGGACATTAAAGCATCTCAAGCCCTGCTAGAGTTTGATCAGTGAATATAAGTTCACTTTTCAGGAAAAGCTTTCCCCATAACATGTTCAGACAAGCTTCACACAGAAACCACTGTGTCACCCACTTGGGGATTATCGATACACATCTATGTTCTGCAAACAGAGAAACAAAGACCACTTGACTCCCAGCATTTCAAGTGATGAGTTGATGGGGTCTGCAGCTCAGAAAAGAAAACAGAATGATTCATTGTGTAGCCTGAGCTGAGGCCTGTTGCTCCCCCAGAAAAGCAGAAGCATACTAAGCAGGATTTGATTAATATTAGCTTATTTTGAACTCAACCATAAGCACACTAATATAGCATAACCGGTAAATAACAAGCATCTTTATGCTCAGTGGCCCAGCAAGAACAACATCACCATTGCTACAGGCCTTATGCTAATGTGCAAAGTCACAGTCCTGGCCTGTAAAGCTTGCTGTCAACTTGTTAGGTGAACCAGAGCTTGATACCAAGTGCCTCTTGTCATGATGCACAGACTAAGTATGGGATAACAGCAAATACATTGATAATATGGAACGGACAAAGCAGAGGCCCCAGAACTATAAACTCACTGAGAGTCAAATAGTGGTCAACTTTAAGAGCTGGAAAAAGGCTGCTTTTGCTTTAAGAAACAGCAGCTAAGCAAAAAAAAAAAAGATCCAAGCAACAGAAGGTGCCTGCTGTGGCCTGCAAAAGTAAACCCACCCACCCCCACCATTGCATTGCGCTAGCATAGGAGGAGAGACCTAGGGCTGGGAACTGTCTAGAACCGCAAACATCTTATAAAAGGACATAATCTTGAGCTGGGAATGGGGGAGCAGGAGAAAGAAGATGCTCAATTCACTTCTGGCTTTCCTTACCCAAGGGCTCTCAAGCCTGATCACCCGCCACCTAGGACCCTCAAGGACCATCAGTGCTAACTGTGCATCACCAGTTCCATGCAATAATTATTCACAAGTAATTTAAAATATGATTGTTAAGAATTAACTTCATTGAAGATGTAGCAGCAAAGTTTAATAATGAGCAAGAACTAACCATTAGCAAAGTACATTGTTAATGAAGATCGATCTAGTAAAGCTTTGCTTTAAAGTTTGAAGCTGACCTGATTTAACAGTCTTTAATTCCCTAATTGATAAACACACACACATATATAGTGTGTGTGTATAAATACATACATATATACACATACATATATATGCACATACATATAAAGATATAAAAGTTTTCCCCCCTCAGCTGCAAGAGTTTCCAAGCACAGGTCAAAATCCGGTCACCTGTACCCACTCACTTAAGTATATTCTCAGAGAGGACTGAGTCACTTTTAAACACAAACAAAATAAAAACACAGAAGACCAAAGGAACAACGAGAGAAAGCAATTACAGAAGTCCCAGAAGAACAAGTTAAATGGACACTGAAGTGCTTTCTGCAGCACTATTAATACTTATAAGAAGAAATAAAGGGGCTTAATCCTCTTCATAATATTCAGCCTGCAGACTTCAACACATATCAGTTTCAAAGATTGTTTAATCACCACTTCATGTACACAGCTCACTCAAAATGCTTTGTCAAGCCAATACTTAAACATGCTCATTTTAAATAAAAAAATTCCTTATATAATCAAAAACAGTAAAAGCATATTAAATGCAATTTGTCATTTTATTCCACCAAGTTTCTGTAGCTTCCCAACTGCTGAACTAAGATGACAACTGAAGCTTCTGTATGAACCATTTCTTATTTAACATATTGACTTTATTGCCTCTCTACTGAAAACAGTTTATAGGCATATTGGCATTGTTACACAACTATCATCAAAATACGTGCAATTATATACTTTTAAATATAAATTTTGACATAAAAATTCAAATCAAGTACTTCACAGTAGCTTTTAAATACCATTTAGACATTCAAATGCTGACTTAGCACAGGATGTGTGAAAGTAAAAACAGTATTCACATCCAAGGGAGAAGAAAAATCACATACCCCAACAATCCTTTTCATAGCATCCAGCTTTGCAGAATCTTTACTGCTTTCCAACATTTGCTTTAGGTCTTCATTTCTATGGTAGGAATATAGAAAAGTGTCAATTAGAAAAAATATAATAAAAAAACATAATACCGTTTTTATATTCTCAAATCATTTCAACAACTTAAATGAAGCACTGCTCCTTCTTGCCCATTTTTAAATTTTGTTAACTTTCTGGCGTAGAATAATGAGGTATTTAGTAACAGAATCTATCAGATTCCAACAATAATGCAAGCGCTTGCAACTCTAATCCACTATGAGCTGAATCCCTGGCTGGAAGGTTGAAGTCTTGATGCAACAGAACAGTTCAATTTGAACTGATCATTCATTCATCTTTTTTCAAAGAGTGCCAGATGTAATAGCCTGAGGTTGACATTTTTGCGTTAGAATATAATATCAACTTACATAAATCACTGAAAAGCCTGATAGCAGGTTTCAGTATGGTCTGAATTTCAACAGTAATCAAGATCACACTGTATTATCTCTCTCCATCAGTCCTTCTGGTTTGCAGATTTCTATTCACTGCCTTCAGAACGAAAAACCTCAGGTCTGTAGTACAGCTATTCTACAGCCCAGAAGAGTAAGGTAGCCACATGGTTACACACATCTAATGTCTAAATACTTTTTAGAGATGAAGCAGCGTTCTGACATGAAAATATTAACTTGGTAATGATGTCTTTCACAGGTACAGCTTCTCATTAGCAATCTCTAACCCAAAGTCTAAACTTGCTTGGCTTTTTAGACAGCAAAGAGATAACAATTATTCATGGAGGTAAACTGCATTTGTAGGCTCTAAAAACCTACAAAAGAGATTTTGAAGAAACTGCCTTTTATAAAATTCTGTATTTTTTTAAGTATACTAAAAATGCAAACTGCACAGTGACCCACAAAAAGATATCCGCAAAGTTCCAAAGAACTTGAAAAACATTCCAAGTTTACAAACCCTGGGAACTCTCAAATGTTGAAAGACAACATGGAAATCCAGAGCAAGAACTTCAGAAGTGAATACAAAATTTTAAAAATATTCTAATTTATCTGTACTAACAATTTGAGATGGGGGCGGGGGAGGAAGAAGGTTTACCCCCCCCAAAAAAAATTAATTTTGAAGAGACAAAATTCTGACATCCATTCCTTCATAAAGCATTAGATAGCCTTTTTTCCTACTTAAAAGGGATAGTTGCTCTAATAGGCAAGAATTAGTATTTCATTACATTCCATAACTGTGAGTTAAGGAATCCTTTTCTCTGAAGTAGGTTAAATTTGTTTCTTCTACTTTTAGGCCCACTGCTGCTTCTATATTTTTCCCCCCCACAGGGGATGCATATTGTCCACACACTTTAGAACACATCCACAAAAACAGAGTTATAACCAGAGGAAAAAGGAACATTTTTTTCCTAATAAGCCAAATGAAAAACATGCAAAACTTCAGAAAGCAGAGAGTTACATGTAACTTCCAAGTGAAATCTAAGCACTTTTTCAAAAATAAGTGTTTTATGAAATACGTGAACATCTTAACAGAGATGGCCTGTTATGAGTCTTAACAACATAATATTTAAATACTATATATATATATATATTTATTTATTTTTAGGAAGTGGAAGCATTCCACTTCTTCGATTATTCCAGGAAATGCTCAAAGAACTATCTGGTCTATCTTGTATTGTTACTTTTTTTTCCTTTTTCTTTTTTTTTCTTGCCTTTACTTCTGTCCTTTAAATTATACTTCCCATCCAAATTTGTTCTGAAGTTTTCATACTGTTGAAGCCAGTCTAATATGTCTATACTTGTCCTTTAGCTAGCAAATGCAAGTGGTAATGTCTTGCATACTCTGTTCCTGTAATACCATCCCAAGATAACAGATTTGTTAAAGACAACCAGCGCTAAAGCCATGATTTTATGCATCATCTTCTATCCCCTATGCAACGCAGTTGCTGAAGACACAGCAGAAGACTGGACTTGATCTAGAAAGTTGCTTCCACTCCTACGTTCCTGCTTCCAGTTTCTTAATACCATTTTACCTCCTCATGCAGAAATTGAGATGGAGATAGCAGCAAAAGGTAAAGTACAGAATAATATTATTAAATTGTGATCACCTAGTTCATCATGTGATTGGTAGGAGGATGCTTCAGTTCCTTGGCACAACCAACCAAGCAACTATTTTTTAAAAGTTAGTTTTCTAAACAAGATCAGCTGGTCAACTATTTCTGATTTCAGAACAACATATGGTATCTCTTCCACTTCACAGAGAAATTAAGGATTAATAGAAAAATTTTAAATGGATAAAGATTTGACTAAACAAATAAAAAAAAGATACGTTGAATGGATAACACTAGACTACAGAGAAGCTGCTTAAGAATCAAGCTAGGGACTATATTTACTAATGAAAATACTAGGCATAAAATGAAAAAAGAGAATATGTCAACAAAATTTGCAAATCACAAAATAGAAAATTTGGAAATAAAGTTTTGACCTACAGGACTGAGTAACAAAAATGGATGAAGTTACACAGCATAAAATTCAAGTTCACACCTACAGACACTAACAACCAAACATTCTGCTGAAAACTAGCTCCCAGCAGTTGGAAATGACAAAAGAAGGCAGTCACAGGATAAGTTACTAGTGAAGAAAAAAAAAAAGGGGGGGGGGGGCAAAGTTGCATTTAAGACACAAAGACATTCCCAGACAAGATAAAGAAGAAAAAGTATTTAAGGATGAAATGTACTTCTAACTACTTATAGAAAATATTTTACCATGTATTAACATTTCAGAATAGTTTTAATTGTAACAGAGAAGATACAAACTGGAGAAATTAAGAGATTAAGATTTGCTTACAGCCAGCCTTGCTTTTCTAAGAGCAAAGCAGCAGGGGAAAATAATATATTTTTAAAAAAACCTTAAGAAACCAGAAGTTCTTGATATATTAATTTGGAAATTAATTTCCTCTTCAACTGTTGTAATTTTTTAAATTTCTTACTTTTCTAATCTAAATTACAATCTAGGATTAGCAAGCATTAGATACTTACAGAGTAAAATATTGCTCCACATATGCATATGGATCAGCGGCAAGCCCTTTTTCTTCTACACTCAGATATGGTTTCAGTGTAACATCAAACCTCCCCCCTTTAAGAACAGATTTAATAGTGCAAGAAACCTCATTTATTTTACCCAGCATTCTAGAATTTTGTTCCATTAAGTACAATATTAAAATAATAATAATAAAAAAAAATTTTAAAACGCAGTCAGCCAAGCTTGCCTGCCAAGACTGAGGTCTACTCAACAAAAAAACCCAAAACTTCTCATGTAACAGGAGACCCACTCCCTTGCTGATTCACTTCTAGAAACAAATACTCTATGCAGATCTCAAAGGTCATTTCCCTCCAAAAACAATGCTTAGCAGCCTCAGCTAACAATGGTAAAGGCAAATACTTTTCAGCCTTTCACAATATAGCTTATCGTACAGTACAGCAATATTTTCATATTCTGAGCATTAAGAAGATTTAAGGAAATTTTATTTCCTTAAGCAAAACCCTTTAAAATAGAATGTATAAATACAAATCTCACAGTGTTGTTCATGTCTCTATATTCATTAGTTAATCTGAAGCGACAGTTCTTCAGTACACAAAGTTAAACAAATGTCTTTATCATTTATGTCCACCTGCCAGCAGCTCAGGAAAGTGCAAGCAACCATCCAGCTGCATCAATAATTTTTCCCCCTCAAACTTTGAGAGTAGTTTTAGCCTAGGAAATTAGGCGCACATTAGAGATCACTGAAATATGAGCTCTATTGCTTCAGTAGCAAAACTAGGCTTAAAGAAGCCTAATCTGATAGTTAACGGATAATATTGAGTTACATTAAGCAAGGCAGTAATGTTCCCAACTATGGTAGGTGCAAAAAATTTTACAAAGAGTAAATACATTGTTTCTCTGAGCTTGTTTTCTGCAAGTGTAAGAAGAGATGAAATGACTTCCCAAAAATCATCCACCTGACCACTCACAAATTCTAAGAACGCTGTATTCGCATTAGTGCGCACATAGTCACAAAAATTGGCATCTTGCCTAGAATAAAACCAGGATTTCAGACTCCTTGAGTAACACTACCCTCCTCTACAAAATCAAATAGGCCAGGCATAAATGTATGTCACTGAAGTTTAATCCAACTATGCTAGTGATAAGCCTCTCTCTCAGTTCCATCTTCTTCTCTAGGAACAATCCTAAAACTTCAAGTGCAATGATCATTTAATCCACGCAAAAACACCAGCCCATAACCCGTGGCAATTCATTTGCCACTGCACCTACGGTATTCTGAACAACTGTTATTGATAACAGAATGCTTACTCCACCCTGGTAAGATACACATTTATTATACCTCCTATTCTCTTTTAGTAATACCATAATATAAAAGCATAAATTGACAATATTTGCTACATTTCAAGTGCATCCAGCTACTGAAGTGATCTACAAATCCTGATGCATTCTTTGTAAAAAGCGGAAGTCTAAGTTTCATAATGTCAAAACTGCAACTGAAGCCCAGCAAGCAATCAATGATTCTTTAGCTACAAAAGCTTTACTCCTTGAAATTTATCAGCCTTTTGCTGCTAGAAAATAAGAATACTATGTTTCCCCATTCTGTATGTATGCCCCCAAAACCTGGGACCTGTTTTAATCACCTTGGCATGAGGGAAAGGAATTTTAAAAGAAATCAAAAACTGGCAGTGAAACAGAGGTTCTTCGCATACAGGGAGCACTGGGTTACTGCATGAATAAGATACAGGACATATTGAACGTAAATCCACTGCAGGGGAGGAAACAAGCTTCATTAATTCTGACATCATGAAACCATCTGTTACAGAACTAGAACAGAAGTAACAAACATCCCATTTAAAAGAGTTTTAATAATGCACTTCTGAAGTTCTCAATCTCTTGCATGCTTTTAGTTACAACATATCAACTGCATTGTTCCTGCATTTCAAAGCCTTCAGGAAGCTTCAGTCTGGATTACATGCTTTCAATCACAGCATACCCAGAGATTTTTTCTGTGCAGTATAGGGAAACATTCAGCAAAATGTTCCAACATGAAGTGCAAAATATCATGAATGTTACCAGGTTCAAAGAAGAGAATCCGCACTAACAGAGCAGCTTAACTGGTCTTTGCACTTGTAGAGCAATGAAGTCCTAAGAAAGGCTCCCCCAGAAAAAGGTTCAGAAAAGAAAATCAGGTTTAACAGTTTATGGGTGCTGCAAAATCCTTAAAATAAATTGGTTTCTTCTAGCTCAAGCAATTGCCTAAACTCTAAACAAATTTAACACTTAAAAAGGAACTGTAAATTGATTTCAGAGCCACATAAGATGAAAGCTAAAATGGCAGTGAGTACATGCTGCAACTTGAGGTCATTTTACTCTAGATTTGGGCTCTTCCTCTAGCAGGAAATTACAGAATCCTGTTTCATTGTGAGCGCTTCATTCTATACCACAAACTGCTTGCACGACATCTTGTGGCGCTATTCAGTATTGCCTTCCTCTCACATTATAATATTATTTATATTCATTGCCAATTCACAACACCAAGACAGAATTCAACTATTATTTCAAAGGAGACCCAAGCTGTGTGGCTTTCAGTGTAGCTGTATTGTGGTTTAAAGAGAAGTTACAAGAAGAGAAAACAGATATTTCTCTTTCAGCCACACCTGTTTCAATTTGAAAAACAAACATATTACCCAAAAAGGAAACTTAGTAATTTTAAAGGGTATACAGCAGAGATATGAGGAAAAACAGGTTAACTACAGTATGATGTAAGGCAGAGAGACACAGAGAAGAACAAGACAGGATATAGTCCAACCAGCAGGCAATGTAACTCATTAATGATTGCTTTGCCACAGCATGCTCAAAGCACTTGCCATCTAGAGGTTTAGGCACAGTCTCATCCTACTGAGTAAGCAAACATACAGAAGAGTGTACAATTAAAACTGAATAAAGCATCTCTCTAGTTCAAGGCTGTCATACTGTAGCACCTGAACTAAGCTTGAGAATCCAGTACATGAACATCTGGAAGTTGCTGCTGCCATCAACATCAATGCAGATATGTTAACAACCTACATTTCAGAAGCTCTGACCAGACCACAACGCCAATTGCCATCAAGTAGTTTGAAAGATCTAGAGAGGATGGCGGTTTAATCTAAGATTAACTATTGCCAGTATAATTGTTAAAGACACTACTTCACTTAGTGACAAGAAAGGTTATTTGAAAGGATGAATTCCACTGGATACGACCTTTTCTGATAATGCCCACACCTCTGAGGCTTCAGAGAAGCTTCTGCAAGAAGAGAAAAATCCTTGGTGGCAGAGACTGGTTTCCTGAAGACTGCTGAAGTGGCATATGGGGTGCTGCCACTTAAGTGGTTACATCAGCTTATGGCCTGCCTTGGGAAGGCCAGTGATCAGAATTTGCAGATGTTTGTAGGTCACTCAGCAGCATTTGAAAGATGTGAAAGGAGATTATTCACTGCTTCTCACTCTCCTGTATCTCTATCAATTTCTGAAAATAGTGAGGGGAAAAAAAAAAGTCTTCCTTTAAAGATACCACCAAAAAGGTGGTAGTAGCACTGCCGGAATCTGCAAAGGTGTTAGTGTATTTATGGATATATGCCCACAACACCTCAGAAACACTATTTAAGAGTACTCCAATGTACCACTGTTCATCTTCCAGCAAGATGCCAAAAGAATTCCAGTTTTGCCTCAAAGTAAGAAAACAACCTATGGCCGAGGGCGGGGGGGAGGGGAAGGGGAAGGAATTAGATAAGGATAGTCTTCAGGAAAGCAGAACTAAGAACAGGTACCTACTTTTTTAAATTTCAACCTTATGTTGCAACAATGTTACTGAATGGCATTTTAGGGCCATTTATGATATAGACTATAACAAGTGTCTAAAGCAAACATGTGACAACATAATAAACATACAGAAACTACAGAGAAGACCTTATTCTATAATGATTTCCTTTCTGAGAAGAAAGCCTCAAAAAAATTTTAATGATGGCATTATAGAGAATCAGAGCAAATCAACAGCTCATTGCTTAGATCCTCATACATGCCAAGTTTGTGGCAAAAAACACATTCATTGTGACACTGGCCATCAAATCTGACCAATTTCTGCTGAAGGTGTGCTCTGCAATACCGTACTCATGTTCATATATTACATTTAGTTACTATCATGGTACCTACTACAGGGTTCAGATTTTATCTTGCAGAGTCATCAGTTCATCCAAACCATTCATCTTTACTAGCTTGTACATCCAGCTGAAACTGGCTTATTACCCTATTAGTGGGCATAGTGCCATTACAACAGATGGGAAAGAAGGCAGACTTGCCAATAAACCAGTATATGCATCAAGTTCAAATATTAGGGCTGGACTCTCCTCCAAGACTTTCATAAATGACTGTCTATACAAGCTTTCCATGACTGGTTGAACAGGATATGCCAAGGCAAAACTAGATTAATTTAAGACTCCATGAACATCTCTGGCAGCTGTTGGAAGCAAGTTTTTAGCTCTGATGAATTTGGGAAAAAAAGGCTTCTGAGCAGAGTATTGGGGAATAAGTATCTTAATGAAATCACCACCTTAGATCAGCTCTCTGCAAAACAGGCTTGCAAATCTCAGGGGGAAAAAAAAGAAAAAAAAGAGAAAAAAAAAAAAAGGTTTGCAGCCCAGCCAAGTTTTCTGATGAATAGCTCAACAGAATGCATAAGCCAAATCCACAGGAAAAAAAAAAACTTAATAAATTACAAATGTATTTTGCTTGGCAGGGATCTAGTTTAAAGATGCAAATCAGTAAAGCTGAAAATGTTTGTTGTAGATTTTGCCATCTGCTTCAATACTATACTTATCAGCATCTACTGATGTTCTTCATGTGGTTCACTTGTAAGTTTTTACATTTGGTTTAGATTGAGCAACAACTAGTTCTACTGCTGAATGCATATTGTTTCTAAGAACCAAACTTTATTACATACAGCTAAAAAAGTAATAAATAAATATAGATGAAGATCCTCTGTCCAACTACAATTAATAGTAGGCAGTAAAAGCTGCATCCTGACATAAGCAATTGCACATTGATTCTGGGTTACTAATTATCTCTTCTAGTTTGTCTTAAATGCTGGAAACTAGTTAGACTTTTAGCTCTACATAGATCAACGGTACACACTGCAACCATAAAAGTGTCCTATTAACTAATAGAAGGTTTGCATCAAACAGGATCTCTCTACACTACACAAATGATTTTGACAGTCTTCCATCTAGGCAGTTCTTTCTTTATTGATTCCATCAATCTAGACCAGGGAGAAACAATTTATGGTCTACAGGCTGGATTCAGCTTGTCTACACAATTTACATGACCCTCAGCTCTTGCCAATTTTCTCCTGAAAACTCATGTTATGAGCAACAATGTACTATTTCCATTACTCTGGTGTCTCAAACTGATCCTTTCTCTTCTCCTTCAAATGGGTGGGTTAAGTGAGTGTGTATCTAGAGGACCTAGACGCTGATCTATGCTTGGGACGTAACCAGTTTATAGACAAGTGTCAGATTACCTAGGAATTTATTCAGGTTTTATAAAGAATACTGTATGCGACAGCTCATGTGATTGGGGGGGGGGGGGGGGAGGAACAGGCAGAGAACAGAGGCATTTCCAGCCATGCAATGTGGCCTGCTCCACAGAAAAAGGTTCTAAATCCAGACTGATTTATCTCAGCTACACAAAACCTCTTAATTATTCAATTATTGAAAGAATAAGCAGGAAGACAAAGTTTGCGCCCTCTGACTAGCAGATCCATTTCTGATGTATTTGAAATGATCCAACTAACCAATGGGTTTGTTGAAAGCAGTAGGTACTGAACAGGTAAGTTATATTCTCTTTTGTCAAGATTCAGTACCCGCAGGAAAAGCTATCCCCAAACTCATATATCTTTGAGTGAAAGCTTTCACAACAGAGTTCAGCAAAAAACAGTCAGAAAACAGTTCCTTATGTATGTGTTATACTTACCGTTAATTGATATAAGGACAGCGTTTAAAAAAAATCCTAAGTCATTCCTCACTTATTTTGTCCTGAACATTTACAGAGTTTCCTGACTGAGGCAGGATCAAAGTTCTATTTTAACAATCTCAATTTTTTTCACTACATTGGGTGCATGCAATATGTAATTAATGAGAAACATGCTATTTACACATGATGCAGGCAATCCATTTACACTTGTTTGTACCAGGATAACAACTATTTATTCCTATGATCATTTCACCTCTATTTAACAACCAAACCTTCCCACTTACTCAGATTCTAGATGCCAGCATGACAGATAATTTCCAAGGCCCTGAAGTATTTCAAAATTCACATTTCATGTGTCTCAAGCAAACCACAATACTAACATGTCAAGAAAGTGTTATGTTCATTAGCTGACCTGAAGATTCTATTTTTAATTGAAAATTAATGAATGAATCACAGAATTGCTTAAGGCAAAAAGAGAAGCTTGAGCAAGCTGGATAAAACACATGGGCTTTTGACACCAAGGGATGCTCTTCTTGACCTTTCAGAGGATAAGAACTTCAGCTGAGTATTTCTACTGAAATGATAAAAACAAAACAGTTAAGAGAAATATTTTATATTAAGTCAACTTTAGACTTCATCAGACTTAAGTCTACTGAAACTCATTTGTGCCTCTTTGCGCAACTTGCCAGAGACTGTTCTATGTAATAAGTGTTACAAGACTGAAGACAGTCTATCCCAACAAATTATTGTTGGATCTCCAGAAGCATTGGCATTGGCTTACTTCCACTTCATGACAAACAAAAGACAGACAACATAAAGAAAAGAGGTTGGGCTTTTTTTTTTTTTTTTTAATGTTTAGAATAATTCCTTAGCAGTTATATTTTAACCATGTGATATTGTTCAGACTAACTTTCAAGAAGCAAGTGAAGGTCTCTTGTCCAACAGCTATTCCAGTAATATTCTGGGCCATATATTTACCTTGTGCTCCTCCACTTCACTGAGAGAAAAAAACAAAACTACTACTTCTCTCATCAGTAGGCCTAAGGAGAAATTCTCTTCCCAGCAACAAAGAAGCTTGCAAAGCACTCAAACACCACAGTGATATGGGACATAAACATATCCAAAATCAAATATAGCAGTGTTGAGTGACAATCAAAAAGAGATCAGCAAACAGAACTCTGAAAAGTCATAATGGTAATTTTATTTCACCAGTATTTTATATTCACCAGTGAAATCTCCCCACAACCTCGTATTTTAAAACACATGATACAGAAATAACTTGCGCTCTTCTGTATGCCAAGTAGGGAGGGACCAGATTTGTCCAGTTTAAAGAACACAAAACCAAGACATCCGAAGTTATGGTGTCCTTAATCTGGACTATAGCCACCAATTTTAGAAGATTTATTTCAGCTCTAAGGAAAGGAAGTTTTGCTTGTTTCTCAATAAGGAGATTTTGGGTCATTACCAGTGTTGAATATATGGTGTACGTATGCTTGATAAATGACTTCCACATTTTCCAGACAGAGTACAATACAGTAATCTCTCTCCCTTCTTTTCTAATAATCCCCACCTGCAGTCCAGGGGCAGAACACCAGCTTTGTCACACCCTAACAATTTCATAATCTTTTCTGCATAATGTTCATTCTTCAACTCTCCAATCCATATTAAGAGCTTACCTACACAGATTTAAATCAGGGATAATTTCCTATTTCAAAAAAATCTTTGTTTGGCAGCTGCAAAGACCAGGCAGATCAAAGCCTGCTTCCCTCTCAAGCCCTTGCTTTACAAGAACTTCTCTCCCCCAATTTGAAGGGCAAGCCTGGAGGGGTGATTAATAAGGCACACACACATATCACAGTCTTCTCAGCTACTCTGTTTTTTCCATGTTCAAAGACGATCATACATGTACATGTGTACAAAAAGCCTCAGGAGACCAGAGTTTTATTCACCCAGACCACTGGACAGTTTCAGGTAAAAAAATCACTCACTTTTGCTCCTCCATCCAGAAAAATGTAGATTGAAACATTTAACCTGCAAAAAAGTCTGAAATTTAGAATGAAACAAATTACTTATAGAATTATGGCCATGATTGGGGTACTTCCCTCTGTGGAAAAGCAGAAGCAGAGCAGAGTTTGGAAAAAAAAAAAAAAGGCAGAAAGTTGTTTCCATAGGAGGGGACAAGAGAAGAAGGGTGCAAACAGCATAGATCAGCTATAAAGCACAAGTCAGGAGAGGATGTCAGATCAGCAAAAATTTTAACTGGAAGAGAAAGAAAAAGCAAAGGATGTAGTGTAATAGCAGGGAAACAGAAATGTGACTCTTTTGGCAAACTGAGGAGGCCAATCAGCTACTATCTCACAGCACTAAGCATCAAAATGACAGCAGTCGCACCTTGTTGTGACGTTACTTTGGTGGCGTAAAAACAACCACACCAGTCGAGGTTTCTAAGCACAGATGCTCTCTTTGCGCAGAGCAATCAAACTGAAGAACAAATGATTGATTTTCTAATGTAAACAAGACCTTAGTTTATGGTTCTTCTCATCAGTTGCTGTAAGAAAAGATTTCCAATTTGTTGTAGGATACCCTTCTGGCTTAGTAAACCTCTTGATCCTTCCACATTTTTTGTCTCTCCAATTCAGTTTCCCGTTAAGGAGTTCCAGGCTCTCTGGCCCTGTCATTTACACTGTTTTTTTCATTTCCTCATTTTGATTTCAGATCAACGCACTAAACTAGCAACACCCTCCCACTTTAAGCTGGCCACCTAACTGCGATCAGCCTTTCCAGCTACAACTTCCACTTACGCTTCTTAGCACCTTTGTAAAAGGCCGATTTGAGGGCAAAAGGAAACGAACGTCAGCGCAGTTAGTCACCAAAAGAGATGAAAAACTATAGGCAGCTTTTTTTTTTTAATATAACAACTTTGAGATTATTCTTCATTCCACTGTGAGCACCTAAAACATCAGCAACTGAACTTTTCCACGAAGTGACGGAGGGCTAAAAAACCGGGCCCCGGGGGCGCTGCTTTATCGCCACGCACCTCGCGGCGCCGCCCCGCGCAGCAGCCGCGCAACGGCCCCGCGCGGCGCCGCCGCTCCTCGGCGCCTGAGGGCAGGGTCACGCCAGTCCCGCACCCCCTCAAGCCTCCTCCCCGCCTGCCCACGGCGCCCGGGCCGGTCCCCGCCGCCCCCGAGGGACGGCACCTCCCGGGCCGCCGCCGCCGCCGCCGCCGCCACCGCCCCGGCCCCCTCCCCCGCGCCGCCGCCGGCCCGGCCCGGCCCGCCCCCTTACTTCTTGGTGTCGCTGCTGAAGAGCCCGAAGGCCGCGGGCGCGGAGGGCGCCGTGGTGGGCGCCGCCTCCTGCGCCAGCTCCAGCGCCGCCTCCCCGCCCTGCTCGCTGTAGCTGAGGCCGTTCCCGGCCATGCCGCCGCCGCCCCGCGAAACTTGCCGCCGCGGCGCCCCCGGCCCCTCCCGGAAGCGGCGTGCGCGCGCCAGCGCGGCGGGGCGGGGCGGGTCACATGCCGGGAGGCGGGGCCGAGCGGCCGGAGCGGAACTGTCCCCGTCCCGCGGCGCTGCCGTTGCTACGGCAACGCGGCCCGCGGAGGGCTCGAGGCCGCGGTCCGGCCGTTGGCGCCCCCCCCCCCCGCCTGCCGCCTGCTAACGGCTCCTGGCGGGCGGCGGGGGAAGCGCAGGCCTAGGCCGCTGCGGGGCTGTTTCCAGCCGCTCCTCTCACCGCGCCCCCGCTGTCCTCCCTCCCACCCGCCGGGCCGGGCCGGGCCGGGCCGGGCCGAGCGAGGGGCCCCAGGGTGCCCAGCCTCGCCTGGCGCCTCTCGAGGGGGAGCGCCGGGAGAAGCTGTTGCTCCGTCCGCCCTCAGTGCGCTCGGCTGCGGCGGTCTGGCTGGCGCAGGAGCTCCAGAGGCCTGGCGTGCCGTGAGGTGAGGACCGGTCCCCGGTGCGCTTGGGGAGAGAAAAGAATTTAAAAAGTCTCAAACACAGATCCTCCGCGGCAGCTTCGGGACGCGTCGCTGCCGCAAGCCCGCACTGCTCCCAGCCCTCCGGGGCCCCCTGAGCACAGCCGTTTTCTCGCCTGCCGTTCACGGACTTGCAAACGAAAGCTGACCCTGCCGGGGCCCCGTATCGCAGCTTTGGGAACAAACGGCCCGGGCTGTCGAAATCTACTGATTCACCGTCCTCCACCGCCAACGCCGGCGTGACTTCCGCGGGCCTGGAGTGAGCTGTGCCTCGTTCACAAGGAAAATTTGAAGTATAGCCCTTATCGGCTCGTCCGTTGTTTCTAGTAATCCGTATTACAAACTAACTGGTTTGTCAGTAAATGTGAGTACTTTTTGCTGACTTCGCTGCAGGATTGTTTCTAGGTAATGCACAACAGCTTTCATCAGAGTTGTTGAATGTTCAAGAAGTTACTAAAAGCCAAATCCGATGAGCAATCTGAATTCCACCACACGTAAGGACCAGTAAAAATGAAAACGAGAGAGAAACACTCACAGGATATTATAGTCTGACAGAGAGATGATGCTGTTTCCAGTGTTAAGAAAACTCACCGTTAAAGCAATGGTGGTGTAGCCTACATTACCGACAGCAACTTGAATGTGAGAGGCCAGGCAATGTAAAAGGATAGTCAGATGTTGTATGAGGAAAGTTTCTCTTAATTTATTTTTGTAAGCTCATTTCTTTTTATAAGCTCATTTTTCCCAGTGTTTTAAGGAATAATCCGTGTTCATTAAAATGCCTTTCTGTCTATCTGCTGACATAACTTATATTAATGTAGTCCATCCTTTTCATCCTGAGAACTGAACTCATTTCCAAAAGGTTACAGTTCACAATCAATACTTTTTATCTTGCAGAGAAAAAAAAGGGGGAAAGTGGTTTGTCATAGTATTTTTAAACAGCTTTTTTGAATTGCTTGTCCTTCGCCAGCTTGTAATTTCTGATCAAAACTGAGTCATTGCTAAGAAATAAACTTGATAAAAGGAGTTGCCAATGCATTATTTATGAAGTGAGTGAAGCAACTGTAAGAGAAGATGTCACCTAAGACATCTCCAGGTATCAGAAGAATAGCTCCTGGTGCTGCAAGGGAAGAAGTTAACCTTTCCTACTGCCTCAGTCTTTGCCTTCTGTGGATACCAACATTTCAGTTTCATTTTATGATAACTCACAGTTTTTTCTTCTTTGTAATACAGTCTTCCTCAAAAGCCATGGCTTGGAGTAGGAAGAGCCACTGTTGACTTCCAGTCACAGCCTGAATTTCTTTGACTGTCACCATTTTGCACATTGGTTCTTTAGACTTATTATTTTTTGTACAGCCACTTAACGCTATTTATAGTAACAGCCACTTACTCTTCCTTCCCTGTCGACATAAATATCTCCTCATTGTAACTACCTCAGACTGTCGCAGTAATTGTTGATACTCTTCCCATGATGTGATTCTTGACTTGAGGCAGACCTCTCAATCATCCAAGATCAGACAGAATCCTAGCTGCTGATTTTTGAAGGATCAAATAACAGAACAGACTGCACTGCTGGAGCTTTTGGTCAGAGCCAGAGGAAAAAGGACAGTTACTTCTCTGCTCCAAAATCTTTAAAATATTGCTATGGTCTGCATAGGAATCTGAGAATTCATACCAGCAGCCTTTTGAAATTGCCTCCAACTCATTTCTTCCAACCATATATTACTTTGAAATCTAATTGTGCAAGCACTTGAACTTTGTTCCCAAACATAGTTATGCATATATGAAGGGGTCCCTGACTTACATCTTTTGTTTGTGTATAAGGCACATACAGTGCAGGAAGAGTTGACTTGCTATACTAGGTCAAGCCCATAGTCTTTAAGATCTATTCTAATTCCTTTTGAGACTGCCTGTTCTCTGAAACAAGAGGGTTTAAACTGCTTGCTCATTTGTACAAATCTGTAAAATACATGTATTCATTGCTGGCAACAAGAAACGCCTTAAGTATAACCAACTAATTCTCCTCTTATTATTACATAGAACAGTTTAAGAGTAATTTCAGAGGAAGGATTAATAGGAAAAGAGAACAGTAGATTGTAGATTGTTTGGGGAAAATTTGTGGGAATGCAAACATGGGGAAAAACAGACAAATGGGCTGTTGAGGCGAACGATCATAGGACTGTGATACAAAAAGACAAGTAGATAATAACAGGAAAGCAGAGCTGGGAAGGGCCTTGAAACGGAGAAGAGAAAGCAAATATTGTATGAAGATTTATGAAGTATCTTTGAACAGTCATATCAGGAGGAGTATAAACTCTTGCTATCAGTTCCTGCTATGTAGTTTTAGCCTGAAAATGCCGCAGCAGTTCCTTGAATAGTGTTCTGCTGGCTATATTAACTCTTCAAGATCACTGTGAAGTATGAGCACATTGCATTTATACCTGTACAAAATTAGTTCAAAATTACTGAATTATGAATGGCAAAATGCTACTGAATAAAAATTCTCCATTTACATTAATTCATTACAGTATTCTGTATTTCTGGTTATTGCACAGGATAAAAAAGTACACAAGGTTTAAAACAGGGAACAATCGAGGCTTTTGCGTCTCAATTTTCCACTCAGCATATTTCTTTTTGAAACCATTTTACCACCATGATTCATTTCTATTGTACTATCTTCATAACTGATACATAACTGATAATAAATGGTAAATTACATAGTTTCTTAATCTTCCATTCATGGATGTAAACAACTAGGTAATGCCTTATGCATAGGCATTACTTTTAAAAATTAATTGCACGGAACTTTACCTCCCTATATTCTATGGAATGGAAAATGTGTTTATATGGGTAAATACACATGCATTTTCATCAAAACTCACATATTGTATATAAGTATGCATTTTATGGAAAAAATTTTAAGTTATTCAGCACAGTTGACTTTTCTCAGCTTTCTGAAGCATTTACAGAAGCTATTTTGCAATGTTTTTTACCAAATAAATTAATGTCCATTTTGTTTTTCAGCTGAACTGGGCTGCCATATTCTTGTCTGGTGCCCTCTTGTGGATCAGATTATTAATATACTGTTCATCATACTGAGAAAGGTAAATGTAAAGTAGCTCATTTTTTAAAGGAACTCAAGCTGTGTATGACAGAAATGCTAAGATGTTAAATACTTTGCTGATATTTTCTATACTACTGATATTTTCAGATATATTTACTATATCAGAATATTCTGATATATCTCTTTTGACTGTTTACATTTTTAGTAAATATTAATGCCATTGATGAAAGAAAAGTAAAGATATGATACAAACTTCTGAATATTAATATTTTTAATTTTGTAATAATTTTTAAATATGATGTATAATCAGTTAGTTTAAAATTAAACACTGAGAGCTTTTTCCCTAACCTGGAATAATAGGTTGTCTTTAGAAGTGTTTTTCAGCATGATGTATGAACTCAGCAGCTAGTAGTCCAAATTAGTTTGGGAAAGCTATTATGCAGGTAAGAAAATCAGTGGGTTTGAAAAAATCTTTGATCTACCTCTCTCCAACTGAATGTAGATTTGGGACTGTAATGAAAGTGGACCATTGCCCTTTCAAAAGTACCTGTTCTCCATCCCTTCTTATGAGAGCTGGCTACCATATTATCCACAGGAGCATTTCACACATGCAACACTGAAACCTGCAGGCCACAAATTCTCTTTTTTTCCTACAACTTATATGAATGATAAGATTAGACCATATGTGCCTTCTGGCTCCATCAATTAATGTTCCTTCTAATGGTTATGAAAATTTTGGTGAATGAGAAATAGAGGAGAAGTACAAAGCAAAAGGAAAAAAACAGAACACAAGACAGAATTCTTGAGAAAGAATACGATTCTTGAATTACATGAGTTCTTAGT
The DNA here is from genome assembly GCF_036417845.1 of Apteryx mantelli. Classification (NCBI taxonomy): domain Eukaryota; kingdom Metazoa; phylum Chordata; class Aves; order Apterygiformes; family Apterygidae; genus Apteryx; species Apteryx mantelli. The sequence continues at coordinate 61,289,008 of NC_090020.1, forward strand.
AATTTATTCAAGCATAAACATGCAAAATAATTATTACTAGAATTATAACTTTCTTATATATATAAAATTAGATCTTACTTTTAGGTAGAGAGTATCTTGAAATTAAAAAGATTAAGATTACATTCAAAACATTGTAAATGTTCAATTCCATGTTCAAATCTGCTGTTATGTTTATTGTACAGTATCCCGATCTAAAAATACTCCTATAGAGCTAAAAAATATCTTGTATCTCAGAGAACTTATCTTGACTAGAAAAAGTAGTTCATGGTGTTGCGGGATTCATACAAATGTCCCAGATAACCACAACTTCCATTCTAATCACAGAATCACAGAATCACAGAATGGTTGAGGTTGGAAGGGACCTCTGGAGATCATCTAGTCCAACCCCCCCTGCTCAAGCAGGGTCACCTAGAGCACGTTGCACAGGATCGCGTCCAGGTGGGTTTTGAATATCTCCAGAGAAGGAGACTCCACAACCTCTCGGGGCAACCTGTTCCAGTGTGCTGTCACCCTCACAGCGAAGAAGTTTTTCCTCATGTTCAGATGGAAGTGTCTGTGTTTCAGTTTGTGCCCGTTGCCTCACGTCCTGTCGCTGGGCACCACCGAAAAGAGTCTGGTCCCATCCTCTTGACACCCTCCCTTCAGATACTTGTACACGTTGATAAGATCTCCTCTCAGTCTTCTCTTCTCCAAGCTAAACAGGCCAAGCTCTCTCAGCCTTTCCTCATAAGAGAGATGTTCCAGTCCCCTAATCATCTTTGTAGCCCTTTGCTGGACTTGCTCCAGTAGTGCCACATCCCTCTTGTACTGGGGAGCCCAGAACTGGACGCAGTACTCCAGATGTGGCCTCCCCAGGGCTGAGTAGAGGGGGAGAATCACCTCCCTCGACCTGCTGGCAACACTCTTCCTGATGCACCCCAGGATGCCATTGGCCTTCTTGGCCACAAGGGCACATTGCTGGCTCATGCTTAACTTCACAGAATCACAGAATCACAGAATCGCTGAGGTTGGAAGGGACCTCTGGAGATCATCTAGTCCAACCCCCCTGCTCAAGCAGGGTCACCTAGAGCACATTGCACAGGATTGCATCCAGGTGGGTTTTGAATATCTCCAGAGAAGGAGACTCCACCACCTCTCGGGGCAACCTGTTCCAGTGCTCTGTCACCCTCACAGTGAAAAAGTTTTTCCTCATGTTCAGATGGAAGTGTCTGTGTTTCAGTTTGTGCCCGTTGCCTCGCGTCCTGTCGCTCGGCACCACTGAAAAGAGTCTGGTCCCATCCTCTCGACACCCTCCCTTCAGATACTTGTACACGTTGATAAGGTCTCCTCTCAGCCTTCTCTTCTCCAAGCTAAACAGGCCCAGCTCTCTCAGCCTTTCCTCATAAGAGAGATGTTCCAGTTCCCTAATCATCTTTGTAGCCCTTTGCTGGACTTGCTCCAGTAGTGCCACATCCCTCTTGTACTGGGGAGCCCAGAACTGGACGCAGTACTCCAGATGTGGCCTCCCCAGGGCTGAGTAGAGGGGGAGAATCACCTCCCTCGACCTGCTGGCAACACTCTTCCTGATGCACCCCAGGATACCATTGGCCTTCTTGGCCACAAGGGCACATTGCTGCCTCATGCTTAACTTGGTGTCCACCAGCACTCCCAGGTCCTTCTCCGCAGAGCTGCTTTCCAGCAGGTCAACCCCCAACCTGTACTGGTGCATGGGGTTATTCCTCCCCAGGTGCAGGACCCTGCACTTGCCTTTGTTGAACTTCATGAGGTTCCTCTCTGCCCACCTCTCCAGCCTGTCCAAGTCTCTTTGAATGGCAGCACAGCCCTCTGGCGTATCAGCCACTCCTCCCAGTTTTGTATCGTCAGCAAACTTGCTGAGGGTGCACTCTGTCCCTTCATCCAGGTCATTGATAAAGAAGTTGAACAAGACTGGACCCAGTACTGACCCCTGGGGGACACCGCCAGCTACAGGCCTCCAACTAGACTCTGCACCGCTGATCACAACCCTCTGAGCTCTGCCATTCAGCCATTTCTCAATCCACCTCACTGTCCACTCATCTAGCCCACACTTCCTGAACTTGTCTATGAGGATGTTATGGGAGACAGTGTCAAAAGCCATGCTGAAGTCAAGGTAGACAACATCCACTGCTCTCCCCTCATCTACCCAGCCAGTCATTCCATCATAGAAGGCTATCAGATTGGTTAGGCATGATTTCCCCTTGGTGAAGCCATGCTGACTACTCCTGATCATCTTCTTGTCCTCCACATGCTTGGAGATGGCCTCCAGGATGAGCTGCTCCATCACCTTTCCAGGGATGCAGGTGAGGCTGACTGGCCTGTAGTTCCCTGGGTCCTCCTTCTTGCCCTTTTTGAAGACTGGAGTGACATTGGCTTTCTTCCAGTCTTCAGGCACCTCTCCTGTTCTCCATGACTTTTCAAAGATGATGGAGAGTGGCTTAGCAATAACGTCCGCCAGCTCCCTCAGCACTCGTGGGTGCATCTCATCGGGGCCCATGGATTTGTGGGTGTCAAGTTTGCTTAAATGATCTCTAACCCGATCCTCCTCAACCAAGAGAAAGTCTTCCTTTCTCCAGACTTTCTCTCTTGCCTCCAGGGTCTGGGGTTCCTGAGGGCTGGCCTGAGCAGTAAAGACTGAAGCAAAGGCAGCATTCAGTAACTCTGCCTTCTCTGCATCCTTTGTCACCAGGGCACCCACCCCATTCAGCAAAGGCCCCACATTTTCCCTAGTCTTCCTTCTTGTTGTCTTTAACATCTCTAGCCAGATTTAATTCCAAACGGGCCTTAGCCTTCCTCGTCGTATCCCCGCATATTCTGACAATGTTCCTATATTCCTCCCAAGTGGCCTGTCCCCCTTTCCACTTTCTGTAGACTTCCTTCTTCTGGCTGAGTTTTGCCAGGAGCTCCTTGCTTATCCATGCAGGTCTACTGCCCCCTTTGCTTGACTTCCTACTCATAGGGATGCACCGATCTTGAGCTTGGAGGAAGTGATGCTTGAATATTAACCAGCTCTCTTGAACGCCCCTTCCTTCTAGGGCCCTAACCCATGGGATTCCTCCAAGTAGCTCCCTGAAGAGGCTAAAGTTTGCTCTCCTAAACTCCAGGGTTGCGATCCTACTTGGTGCCCTGCCTCCTCCTCGCAGGATCCTGAACTCCGCCATCTCATGGTCACTGCAGCCAAGGCTGCCCCCGACCATCACATCTTCCACCGGTCCTTCTTTGTTTGTTAGTACGAGGTCCAGCAGCACACCTCTCCTTGTTGGCTCCTCCACCACCTGTGTCAAGAAGTTATCATCAATGCTCTGCAGGAACCTCCGGGACTGTTTGAGCCTAGCTGTGTTGTCTTTCCAGCAGATATCAGGGTGGTTGAAGTCCCCCATGAGAACCAGGGCCTGTGATTGTGAGGCTACTTCCAGCTGTCTGTAGAAGGCCTCATTGACTTCTTCTTCCTGATCAGGTGGCCTGTAATAAACACCCACAACAGTGTCCCCCATGCTAGCCTGCCCTTTAATCCTTACCCATAAGCTCTCGACTCGCTCTTCATCCTCCCCTAGGCACAGCTCAATACATTCCAGTTGCTCTCTCACATAAAGAGCAACTCCACCACCTCGCTTTCCTGGCCTGTCTTTCCTAAAAAGCACGTAGCCATCCATGACAGCACTCCAGTCATGCGAGCTATCCCACCGTGTCTTTGTAATGGCAATGAGATCATGGCCCTGCGACCACACACAGATCTCTAGTTCTTCCTGTTTATTCCCCATGCTGCGTGCGTTGGTGTACAGGCATTTCAGAAAGGTGATCAAGCATGCAGGTTTCCCAGGAGGGGTAAAAGAGGATCCTTCATAGCCACATCCCACGCGCACTTCCCTGGCTGCATTCACCTGCTGGAGGCGTCTCAACTTGAGCTGTCTTTTGCCAACTACCCTGGCACTATAACTCTCCCCTTCCCCCATCTTTCCTAGTTTAAAGCCCTCCTTACCAGGTTGGCCAACCTGTTGGCAAAGACACGCGTGCCCCGCCTCGTGAGGTGGATCCCATCTCTCGCCATCAGTTGTCGATCTTCAAACAGGGTCCCATGGTCGTAGAAACCAAAACCCTGTTGCCAACACCAGCGGCGCAGCCAGTCGTTAACTTGGAAAGTCCGATGCAGTAATGCAGTTACAAGTTACGGCTTCTCTCTTGATTCACCTTGTTAATGTCAAGTCTAGGTTTTCCCCTAGATCTATTGCTGTAAAAAGGACAGTAGATTAATTTATTTCAACTACAGACATGTGTTTTCCAATTTATCTTCTGCTTTTCCTAATCTAGACAAACATAGGCTCTAGATAAGTTAGAATAAAATATCTTCTTTTACTGCTTTAAGTAATGCAACTTAAATATCTTTTAAAAACTTTGTGTCTGCATAAATAATTATATTCTAACATGTTTAGCTGGACAATGTTATTAGGTTGAGGTCAACTCCAGACTTTGTTAGGGGTTTGCCTTAACTGACAAACTAAAATACATTTTTTTCTGTCCATCCCAGTATTTCATAGTTTGTTAGTTAAAGTTTGTAAGCTAGCAGATTTGTTTAAAAGTATTTTTTATGTTAGTCTGGAAAGACTAAAAGCTTTAATAAGGACATATATAAGCATGGTTGATGATTTATTATAACATATCTTCTTTTCTTTATTGTGCTTTCTCCTAGCCATTATCTAGAAGCTCCACTGAGTTAGGCTCACTTTGAAATACATGCCTTGATCATTGGAAATAGGTCTTACTAGGTCCTGCGTTTTAAAACAAAAATCAAGCTGTACTCACTAAGGACTTCAGCCTACTCATTTCTTCTTTACCTGGACATCCTCCATGTTTTATCTTCAAACTGTACTAGAACAACTAATTCACCTTTGTGTTTGTGTTTGCTCTCTACTAGCACTGCAAGTGAATTATTTGGCAGAAATTAGCTGCCAAATATTCATAGAAGGAATGATAGGATAATTAGAACTCCATGGAGTGTAAGTCTCTATCTTTCAATAAGGTACAGAAACATGCCTCTGTCCTAAAGAACTTCTATTCAGTTCTTGAGTTTTAAATTCAGTTTACTGCTGAGTAAACAGCAATTACAATATACACAACAATAAAAAGAGAAATTAGGCAATTTTGAACAACTGCTTCATAAGTAGGGAGAAGGCTAGAGGTAAACACACTGTGACTTCCTTATCGTGGGGTCAGTTAAGCACCAGTCCTGGTATATATTACAGCAGTCTGTAACTACAGACCTACAACACATCTTATCTGTGTTGAATGAATATAGCATCCAAATACTTTCCACTGTCTGGACTGCTGGAGCACAACATCCTTCAAACATACCACCTTCATAATCCTGCTATGCTCAGCATGTATCCTATTCCACAGGGTGAGAAAGGATGGCATGCAACAGAAAAGTCCCTATCCAAGGAGATTTAACTTCTTTTCTAGTGTTTCTGTACAATCTGAGTACACAAACTATTCAGATTGTAAATTAATACCCATAATGTAAAAATAAAATATAAAGTGGAGCTTGGAATAAAGCAATAAAGAAAAGTAGAAAATTATTTTTATAAATAAGTATGAGCAAAGAGGAGGCATGAAGGCTCAGAAAAACACTACAGCTCTTTTAGATGGTAGAGACTGCAGAAGATGAGGTTCTTACACAGATGTTATAAAATCTGGGGGAGAAACCTAGGAAGTCTGTTACTGGAGAAGTAACAAAGTGAGAAAAAAAAAGCACATTGCCAAGAAATGGTTACTGCTCACATTTTCCTAAGGTGAAACACTTAAACTACTTATCCTACCAAAATTCTTTTTAATGTGTGATAATTTATAAATGGTTTCTGGAAAGAACATAATGAACTGGCTGAGAATCAGGTCTGCAAGCAATTGCTACACTCAAGTGCACTTGTATATGAAAGGGGTGAAAGGGCCAATAAATTGTTTTCCTGGCAGATCAAGAATGAGGAAGTTGAAGATTTGTCTTGGAAATAACACTGGATGCACAGATGGTAATTTCAGACAAACAAAAAAAAGATCAGCCTTTCTCATCACAGATGTCACAGAGTCCCCTTGCCGTCACCTCAGAATAGTGACCATTCATAACCTGAAACTCCAAACTTCTTGTTGAACAATCTCTCTGGTTTGTCTTGGAATGAGGTAAGGGTTTCTCAGCAACCTACAGATTGTGATCCTAAAGGAGCTCACTTCCACAGTTAATTAAAACACAAAGTTTTTTCCTGTAATGAACTATGATCTCTCAGACAAGGATATGTTTGTTGTTTCTTTAAAAAATTTGTAGGAAGCCCGAAGTAAGAAGGATTTAAGTGGAAATTCTGTTTCACTCTAGAGTGTATCTCTGATATCTATTCTTTTTTTTTTCTGATTTGTTCAGTTCATCTAGTGCTACTTCTAGTGCTGCTAATCACTGTAACGTGGCATTTTTTCATATACTCTGAAGAAGGAAAATCCTTAAAAATTATGTGAAGAAAATTAGATTTCTCACATTTATTTCAAAGACTAAAATAAAGGAAATATGGTGTATATGTATAAACTCTTTATTACTAAAGTTATTTTGCATGTGGACTCACAAACTTTTTTTTATAATGTAGGCTGCATTTAAATACAGGCAATTTGTAGTCAGTCCTGGTGCCAATATCCTGAAGTACGTAACAAAATTGAAATGATACAGAGATGATGGCAAGAAAGATCAAGATAAAGAACAACTTACATATGAGAAAAAAACTGAATAGACTTGAATGCTTCAGGCTGTAAAAGAGAAAATTGATAGAGATCTATAAAATCATGAACCGCAGAGAAAATGAATCATTTCCTCATCTGCTAAGACGACTAGGAGGATTCAAATGAAATTGGCAGATTGTAGGTCCAAAACAAAAGAATTTTTTTTAATACAACACAAAACTAGAATGTGGATTTTAATATTTGCTATGGGATACTGTTGATGCCAAAAGTGTACACAAGTTCAAAGAACAAGACAAATTCATGGAAGAAAAGGTTATTAAATACAAAGATATCATCTCTGGCTCAGGAAGTCCCTGAACCACAAGTTTATCACAGGGAAGTATAATTATATACTTCTTCCTTGCTCTGATACTCTTCCATAAGAATCTGTAATCTAGTCACACTTGTATAAAGTATTTGGAGCTAGATGGGCCTTTGGTCTAAGCAGGTGCAACTATTCCTGCTTGATATATTTTAGTTCACTATGGCTGTTGCAGCTATGTAAAGGTGTGGAAACCCAGCTGTCCTATAATACAGCTCAGCAGCTGAAAATGAGAAACTGCAAGTGACAAGCCAACTTTGTACAAGCTACGCAAAAGTGCTCTGTGGGGCACCAACAGTCCACACACTATAACTGGGAATTTCAATGCGGGTAATGAAAAAGTTAAGCACATATATTATCTAACAGTATGGTTCAACTTCTACCAAAGACATGTAGTCTAGTAGAAAGAGAATTAAAGTTATACCACTTCTCTGTTTCCCAGTTCTTCTTCTAAGAAATGGGAACACACCTTTCTACCAGATCTTTAGTTGAAGAATGCCACATATAAGCCAAGTCAGTTTAAATCCCATACTGCTCACAAAAGTTGAAACTTCAGTGAGGCTTCCTGTTTTATTTGAAAGAAACACGGAAAGATCCTTTGTTCTCAGTTTTATTTATCCCCTCAGGTCTCGTTCTCCATTTGGTCTTTGAAGTCATGAAAGTAAATGTGTATACACTTCTGCCAAACCCCTGTGATGAGTCTTTAAAAATGTTAAATGTTTATAGAGCTATTATGATTATCTGTAAGATGTGCTTGAGATGTTATATCTATGACGACCCTTCTGGTCTGCTCTCAAGTACACCAGGTTGCTGCTTGTTTGGTTGTCTACTCCTTCGATTTGTAACCGTTCTGTGCTCCAGAGTTATTAGATTCAGTGCTCCACAATGGAATTCACCTCTTCTTCTCACTGCTTCAGTCAAAACTGCCAATGTAACTTATGCAGAAATTCTTTTTCCTCTGTAACAGTAAACTGAGATCCAGATTTTTGTTTCTAGATTCCAGATTATCCTAGTCATTTGTTTTCCTATAAAAGAAACACACAAAATAAGATGATACTCTTAAAGAGAAAAAAAATTCTATTTCATCTTTTATACCTCTTTGTTCCATAACTGAACTTGGACTCAAAGAAGAAAGGCTTTCTTCTTTGGAAATGAATTAGTATCTTTGTAGATATGAATAATACTCAAAAGAAGATCAGTCAAGCAGCTAGCAACTAAGAGCAGAGAACCTAATATAATAGATTTCCTTTCAAACCTTGACAAAGTGTTTAAAGATTTGCCAATAAGTCATGTAAACCTTCTGACACTGTTCTTATCAGACAATTTTGCTTCTATGGCCTTTGATGTCTGCATTTCTTCCTTGTTTTTATCACTATTGACTAGTTCATGAAATGCTAGTGAAAGAGGACAGCTGTATTTTTATTACCTCCTTTTACCGGGTGTTCAGCAGGGAAAGGTTGAGGTTTGGTCTGAGTTGTTACCCAATATTCAGGGCTTTTCATGCTTCTTTTTGTTAGAAGAAGTTGATGGTATAAGCAAAGTCAAAATAACAGCTAGTGTTGTACAAAAGGAGCAACTCTTCAGGGACACACAAAAGGAGTGTCAGCTATTCTGAAACTGCAAAACTGAGCAAGCAGCATAGAGGAACCTGGCAGACTAGTCCGGATACTAGGAGCATGTGAGTGGGATAAGGAATGGAATGGGACAGCAGGGAATACCACACCTACGCAGTGGTCAGGGTGGTCTGCGTCTGGTTCTCCTCAGCAGAGCTTTGCGTAGTGGGCTTTGCTTCTGGCGCAGAAGATAACACAGAGCAGTGGAGAACACTACCCCACCCATGCACACATTTACTTAAATGTGGGGCTGGAGGGAAGCGGGGAAGAAGATGAAAGCACCAGAGACTTCACCCTTGATACCAAACAGTCTTCTTTCTGCCTTGAGAAAAGTATTTCTTTGATGCAGCTTTGTACATAAAGTCCTATTCCCTGAAAACAGAGAGACAAAAAGCAGATAGCAGTTTCCTCCCGCACAGTTTCCAAGCTGCTTTTTCAGCAAATCTGGAGCCCTAGAAGTCCACTTTCTGCATGTATTGTCTCAGGCTCCCATTCAAACTTGTTTCTTCTGATGATTGATGGCTTTCTGTCTCTTATCCACATTTTGCCAGTATAGTTTTTTAAATGGTTGATTTTCAGACAAGATGATGACTTAAAGCTTTCCAGCAAAAAATAATTTAAGCAGAATTAGTACCTTTAAAAGTAGGCTACTTTTATTCAAGCATCTGCTAATGAATAAAAGTGTCTAAATTCAGGCACTTTCATTTTAAGGGGTAGGCAGTTAAAAACACTGGAACAGAGCACACCAACAAAATATTTCTAAATGGAAAAGAACTTCAAGAAACAGCAGTAGTTCTAAACTTTAGGCTACATAGGGACTCAAAAGTTTGACTGCCTGAAGGACATCCCTTCTTCCTTTCTCCCATCCTTTAGACTTTCATCAATACTGTTCTTGATTTCTTTCTGTACATTGTTTGACTATTGTTAGTTTTTCTGAGTGTCACTCAAATTCCCATATGACAGAAAGGCAGAGAAAATTTGATGCCCATCACTGAGAAAGTTTGGGAGAGTTCTCAAAAGTATTATATATTTTTGCATGGCTCTTACTTTTCCCTAGGGATTTCCTTATGGCCACTGTTGGAGAACAAGACTGAGAGATGACCTGTTGTTCTGACCCACTACAGCCTTTCTTATGTTCTTATAATTAAGACTGTGACATGGAAGTGGTATGTGAAAAGCTCTTATACACCAATAAAGGGAAAAAGTAGGTTGAAAGTTGCATGGAATGGGAAATGGGAAGTCAGAAAGAAAATTACCTACAAAACAGTTTTAGAAAAAGGGTTAGAAAAGGGGAACAAGTAACAAAAGAGAAAAACATTCCATTCTCCACAGAAGAGCAAGGTTTGACACTACACAAATGTTGGAGACACCAAGTCTGATTCTCTAAAGATTCTGATATAATTTAATCATTTCTACCCATATAAAGTAAATGCAGATTCTAAGCCTTCAAATGGCAAAATAAAAGTTTACATTCATCAGGCACTTGTTTTGCATCTAGTGTTACTTTGAGATTTTTGAAGTAAACTTAGCTTTGACCTCTAATCTAGTTGCATTAGAAATCAACCTTTTTGAAAGGTATTTTACATGTATGCAGTAGTATGCAGAAGTAAAGATCCGACCATTAAATTCATTCACATATTATGATAACAGTCAGGAACGACCACAGGTTTCTCCGTCACACAGAGGTAGACACTGCTCTGAGCACAAGTAAGAGCTGAGACTCTTTGCAGTGCAGCAGAATTCCCTGGTGCCTGAGTGAGTGGGGAGAGTCTGCAATCCCCTATTCTGCTCGAGCCCCACAGGCACCCTCAGCTCTCCCTGTCCCTGCCCACCCCCAGGCCTCCCCTTCCCCACCCAGCCCCAGACCCCCATCTCAGCCCACCCTGGGGCTGTCAGTCCCTGCCCTGTGAAGCTGCAGCGGTGCTGGGCTCCAGCTCTGCACGGCCTTGCCCCTGCCTGGCCACGGCCCCCCGACCCCCAGGCGCTCATCCAGCTTTGGCCTGGCACCAGCCCCCACTGTCCCTGCTGCCCCTGGCTGCTCTGCTCCCTCCAACTTGGAGGTCCACAGATCAACATTTTCTTTACAGTATAAGGAGCTGTTATTAGTGAGTATCATTGTTGAAGGGAAAAAAATATATATATATTTAGTTTTATTGTGGAATGATTAATCAAGTTAAGCCTTTTTCAGCGGCAGTTCCGACTTTGGGCACAAGAGGTGGATGTTTTCACAGGAAACTTCCAACAAATATTCTGATGAACAACTCTGTTATACTCCAGGGGGACCAGCAATTGTTCATTTCCTCCTTTATGTGGTATGTATGAATATATTTACAAAAAGTGAGATTAACTGTAAAAATGTAATCTGGAGAAAGTGCGTAGTCATGAGCTGGCTTACAATGCACTATGTGAGTTATTTACATTTGTTGCAGGGGATCTTAGGACCTTAGATGGGATGAAGTGTCTTGTTAATATTTTGTTCTCCAGAAAAAATTTTTGAACTTTGTACACACTTACGAGACCAGAGTACAAATAGTAAAGCTGATTTTGTGGGTGATGGAGAGTACAAGTCACTTGGCCAGCACTGAATCTGTGTTAATGATGTTCTGCATGGTTGGGGTAGTCTTGTGAGCAACCACTCTCGCTCTCTCCAAACTAAGCAATTAATGACCAGAAGTCAAGAGGGTGGACAGCAATAGCCTCAGACACTACTTACATTTTACACAGTATTATGTTTGTGTAATAAGTGGTTGATATTTTTCTTTAATAAGAATTTTTCTTGAATAGGGAAAAAATACTTCCGACTATTAAATATTTGTATTTTTAACCTTGTAAGAATTTTTCCATTCCTAAACATCATGGAGAGGATATAAGACATTAGCTGTATTTCTTTTTCATAGGGACCCATACACACATTCCTTGGTTAACTGCTATCTAGCAGGATTATCAAAGATAATTTTTAAGGGGAATACAAAAGATAATTTTTTATATTAATGCAAATAAGAGCAGTACTATATATATGCACCTAAGTCAGATGGTTGTGTTTAATATCAGTTAAAATATACTTTGCATTTTAATCTTCCAAATGTTACCTAAACATGATTCTTTAACAGTCAGCAGTGTAGACTGTAAACATAGTATGTTATACAGATTCACAGTATCCAATGTGAAAAATAACCTTTTTCTTTGTACAGTCTCAGAAGGAATTGTCTAGGGACCTGAGGCAATAAATGTAGTGGGGTCTGCTTTTATATGTAAGTTCATTAGTAGACCCATTAACTTTAATGTAGCTATTTACGTGAGGGAGGATTTCTTGCATGAAAAAAAGTTTCAACAGGGAACTTAGTTGTAGCCTGGAAAGCTTTTGTGGGAACTGTAGCCAAAGACAGACCGTGCATTTTTTCAAGTCTTCATTTCTACATATTATCTGAAGAGTGCATTTTTTGTTGTCAATGCGAACTTTAATTTATGGAGGATAATACTTACTTCAAAGAAGTCGTAAATTTTAAGTAATTACTTGCCATTAATTTTGTGAAACCCGATGGAGGAGATCCTTTGTTCTGTTTCATTTACATGATGAACCTTAATTTCCTGTGACAGAGCCTTAGATATTTAGAGTATCAGCTTGTGTATCTTACTATGTATCTTAGATATTTAGTGTATCAGCTTCAGAGCATTGCTCTGAAGTGATGTATTTGAAAATATTCTCAGTACAAGCTGAGATTTTAACCTACTATTTCATGCCAGTAAGAGCATGAAGACAGTACTTAATGAAAGTGCAAATTAGTTCAGGTTTTAAGTTTGAATTTGCTTGAAGATTTTCACTGCATACTTTTTAACACTACATATTTAGATTATGTTAATTTAATCACTTTCTTTAAATGCATATAGCACTTTCCATGTAAAAGAACCACATTTTCTCATAAACATTAAATCACTTGTGGAACAATAACTGAACAAAAGCCAGTTAATACAGTTTCATGCTTCTAAATTCACTTCTTAAGAAAATGTTTAAGCTGAACAATCCAAATAGACTCTATTAATATAATATTAATAATTCAGGACTTTAAACGGAAAGAACAAAATTAGAGAATAAAAGATTTGGGCAGTGAAGCACTGTAACTGATTGTCTTGGGATGGTTTGTAATTTAGAAGACTGGAAATCTGTATTAACTTGCTGGAAAAGCATCTGTCAGGATGCTGTGGGAAAGGAGATGGGCCAGATGACCTCTCAAGGGACTTTCTGGGCCTATTTTCTATTATTTCTATAGTAATATATTTCCCTAAACTTGGACAGGTTAATCAGTTTTTAGAAACTTGAGTTAACACAGGCTTATTACAGACTTGGTAGGTAAAGAGTCTGTACTAAACAAAACCAGTCAAGCTTGCAGGAGCTGAATGTGACTTTAAACAAACTGCTTCTCTTAGCAGCCAAAAATGGCTGTTTCATGCACAGAGACCACAAACATACCCTGTCCTGGTGCCCACGCAGTGAGAAAGCAGAAGAATTAGGAATACAGTGCTACAGCCACGTATATGACAGTATTTCTGGTCACAGATTTCTTCTGTGATCACAAATCAGTTACTAAAAAACAATTTGCAATTGTTGCTTTTCTTTGGGTTCTCATCCTAACTGACCCACTTGACACATTTTTAGTAACAAGGCACAAAGTTCAATTAGCATCCCAGTTTCTTTACTACATACAGCAATAGTAGCTTAAAGGAAGGCTGAGTCATATGCCATAGTACAGTAGTACTTGGAGTGATGCATAAACTACAGATAATATATAAATATTAATATATATTAATATAATATGTAAATATATAGATAAAACTACAGCTTGCCTGTGATGTGTGATTGGCTTTTGTCAAACAAATCCCCACAACATACTCATTCAATAAATATCAAATATAATGAATTACAGAAGGAAGCACAGATGCACAGGGATGTTACAGAGAAAAGTTTCAAAAACAGGCAAGTTTGGATTTCTGAATTAGACTGAGTTTCTTGTTTGAGAATGTTTCTTGTCTGAGAATACCCAAAACGTACCAGACACAAAGGCAAATAAAGCTAGCAGGTCCAGTGGAAAATATGGGATGATGAATTGTAATCAGTACTTTTTAAACTCAGACCTGTTACCTTAAAATGAGATATATGATATTTAATGGTGTATACTTCACAGTTTTTAATGTTTTAGAATGACAGTATATGAAAAAAGCTAAACATAGCAGAACTTAGTTGACGCTTTGAACATTGTTTGACAAATACTGTGGAACAGTGCTAACCTTGAAAAATAAATCCAACTATTAATAAAATATGAAAGTTTTCCACATTCTCATTAAGTGAGGGTTTAAAATAGGACATTAGCAGTGAAAATATAATTTAAGACTAAAGTATTGCTAACAGTAGCTCTCCCAAGACTATGTAGACAGCTGTGAAAACTTAATAAAACTATAATTCCTCATATACATTGCTATCTTAACACCATGTAGACTGAGATGTTTAATTAAAATTATATAGCCTTGAATAGTCTTTTTATTGTGAAATGGAGACTTGATATGGTCTTCTACCTATTCCTTATTTTAATTAAGATAAGCTATAAATCTTTTCTCTTTTTTAATTTTTGGCTTCATTTAAGCTATTCTCCCTCCACCCCTCCAAAATAATTACCCCACTGGTAGCCCAGCCATTGTTCAACAGTCTAGTCCTAATTATTTGGACAGAGTACCATATACACCATTTAGACATTTGTAGAACAAGGTAAGTTAACTCCAGAAAGAAGCAGTGTTTTCTGATCTGATCCCCTTCATAGCCCAAGTTATAGAATATATATTGATTCCTGTTTCAAATGAAAAGTATTCTGTAATGTGTCTGTCATTTAGGAGAACATTATATCTTCTCTATATTGACAAATAACACATTAAGCTGATGCAGTATCTGATTACTCCTGTTAAAATTCAAAGTGTATTTGAAACCTGAAATCATGCCAGTTCAGCCTTTGTATTCTATTTTATCTTTGTTTGCTAGACTTAGCAATCATGTGTTCCCTGTGCATGTATGACTAAGGGTAGGCTTAGCATTACAATTTGCCATAGTTTTTCTTGAAGGAGCCTATGTGGACAACATGGAATAAGTCACATTTTATCTGTGCTAAATATTTCTGAATATATAACTCTCTATTTGAATTTTGTACTTTTCTCTGAAATTTTCAAGAGAAGTACTATCAACAGGATGGTCTAATCCACTGAGAGGCAGAGCTCCTGAATACCTCCTGGTTTTGCTCTTATTACTTTTGCTCTTCTTAGTTAATTGAGTAGCTCTATTGTGGAGATTCTGTGGTAATTTCTTTCTTTGTTTCTTGTTTTAATTTATCTTAAAATCACCACAGATATTATGGTAATTTGCCATTATAAATGCATGTAGAAACAAGGACTAATCTCTTTATGAACAAATATTAGCTTTGCAAAAATATCATTCTATTTAATAAGGCGAATATTGATACTTCTATCACCCTGAATTAATATCTTCATATTGCAAATCCTGGAATATTATTTTCATATTTGTATTTGAATAGTAAGGGAATAAACAGAAAGATAGTCTTGGCTCAGCTTGGCTGAACTTTTGGAAATATGCTACTTAATTTGAAAATACCTTCCAGAAAGATACTCAGTGAACAGAAGTGCGTGCCAAATGATGATGCTTTTGAGAACCCATTTTCATAAGTTTTGCAGCAAATCAGACTGCTACCAAATAACAAAATATTAAAAGAAAAGCTATATCTGAAGCAGTAGTAATTTTGTTTTTAGTGGTTTTGGAACAGACTTCAGCAGCAGCAAAAGGACACAAAAATTGAAGAGAGAAATTATTCTTAAAATTACAGAAGAAGATTTTCATTGCTACCACAGGAGGTTCCTAAGCTGTTCTAGAAGAAGGTTAGCAACCACCATCAATGACTTCTTATTAGGAAGAATGGCAGAGAACTCAGTAAAGGGCCAAAGACCAGCAAGATGAAATAAATATACAAGGAGTAGGATTTATTACCAGAAACCAAAGAGCAATTTTTTTCATTCTTAACTAGACATCTATGCTTGGTCAGATGTATCAGACCATAAAAGTATTTCTTGCCATTAACTATAAATGGTGTCCTGGATGAGTAGATCAGAGGTGGAGGGCTGCACTGCAGACAGGTTCATTTAGTCAAATGAATCCCATACAAAAAGAACCTGAAAAATTGGGCAAAGTTCTGGAGCTATTAGGCAAGTTTCTGCTCATAATGATCCATATTTGATCATCCATCTGAAGACCCGTGGAAGTAGGCAAGTCATTGTAGACTTCAGCAACGTTGAAAAAGAGCTGAGGAGAAAGAAAGTCAAGTAAATTTACTGGAAAGCATTCTAGTCCCAAGTGTAGGGGAAAACAGAATAGAGAAGGTAAATAGGTCATCATATAACTAGTATGAAAATGAAAAGCTCAAGTTTGTGGAGCTCTTGACCACTTTCCAAGGAAGTAGTGAACAGTGGTGGCAGTTATGGGACTACAACGTACAGTTCTGCTATTATTATAAAAAGATGTTGAATAACAAGAAAAAGTATGAAAGAGACCCAAAATTTTGAGGATAGTTATCACCATCCCTTTCCTTCTCACTGATATTATCTGCTACTGTATTTAAAGGACTCAACCCTAGTCATGGAAAGGAGTCACTGCATGGTCTGCCTGAGCAATTAATGTGGGTGGCTCTGTGACACTAATACTTAATAATGAAGATACTGAAAGACAATTTAGTAAGCTGAGGAATGTGATGGACAGCTACCTAATTGCTTAGGAGAAAGTTAATTCACCATTGAAGTGTCATTATTTAAATAATGCTTGTCTGTTCAACAGGCATCTACTTAACAGAGATGTTATTAAAGCTAAATTATAGCAAAGCTGTGAGACATCTCAATTTAAACAAGATGGGCAAGTCAAAATGAGTGATGAGATATTTATTTTTGTAATTTTCAGTTTAGCCATATATAGCAATTACTATTGTATGCCATATCTTTCATTACTTCATTTGTCATTTCATGTTTGGGGCTGCATGATTTGTATTTTTGTTGCTGTGTTTTAAATATATAAACAATATAAAATAATATGGTACTTTTTATTTAAACAGTTGTTTAGTTGCAGAAGTGATATAAGAAGAGGATGAGATACAAAGAAACAGAAATTAGGATTTAATATGAACTATAATAACCTCAACTTCTAGATGAACATGGTCAGGTGAGAATCTCAACTTTAAATTTTCAGCCTCTCATGGCTACAACAGAAAAGCTTGAAAATGCAAAAAGAGTGTTACCTGCAAGTTATACAACTGGAATAGATATTTTAAAACCTCTATTACTATTATTTAAATCTGATTATTTTTAAGGCAAGCTTTTGTTCTGGAGTGGAGAGAGAAGTTAAATATTAATATAAAAAATAGACTGCAATAATATCGATCTTGATTGTAAAAGCTGCCTCAAAACAATCCCCAAATCATTCAAAGCCTTAAAAACATGAACCAAAGAATTTCAGGGGAAAGAGAATTCCCCTAATGTACTCTTGTGCATTTCTTTTTATCTTCATATTTTTAGTGCCTAAAAAATTATCAATAACACAATTTAATGATTCTGAAGGCTTTCACTTCCAATCAGCAATAGAAACTAAATGCAATTTCCATGATATTTTCATGGTAATGCAAAATCTGAACACCTGTCTTTCCTACTCTTGTGTCCATTTTGTGAAGAGGTCAATATATGGGGCTGCCTCACAAATTCTATATATTCGAGAAGTCTGCACTAACATAGCCAAGGATACAACCCAAAATCACACTCGTCAGATTTCATGAAGGGATAATAAGACTATTTTCCTAAAAATCTTGAGATTCTGTGTGCAGATTTTTCTCTGTCTAAAGCAACAGGAAATTGAAATTATTTATATTTAATATATTCTATTACTTCAATACAAAATAAAATATATTTATTTTTCTTTGTTCTTGGCATTTAATTCAATCCAGACAGTTGCCTTTTAGTTTAATCTGTTCATCTGTTTTGCTTCCTTGGTTCTCAAGGTACTATCACAGTGTTGTACTAACTTGGGTCGTAAATAATGCAAAAGGCTGCTGACGTTTAAATGAGTTCTTTCCACTGTCTTTTGGATTAACACATTTTCTTTTAATTTTAGATTTTGTAAAATATTTTTAATTCCGAGTTTATTATTCATACATAACATTAGCCTTCCAAATTGCTTTATGTATTTATTTTCTTAAGCAACCTATACATTGTTTTAGTAATACTTAGTATTGTTTACTAATGCTTAGTAATATTTAGAATATAACTGCTAAAGTACCTGATATGACATGTTTCTTTGTTTAGTTGATTAAGTGTTGGCATTGAAAAATCTTGATTTTTCCGCCTTCAAAGAATGAATAAATAATATAAGATGTTTATTTACTTGTGGGTCACTTCATGATTTTACATTAGACTTAAATGTATTTTGTTGCCTAATCTGCCTTTCTTATAATATGAAAAAGTGATCTGTATTGTTGTTTCCCTTTTTCTGCTACATGGCTAAAGGTTCAAACTAAGGACCGGACTTGTCATCCTTCATTTGTGCAGGTACTTCGTCATTTCAGTAGTTCTTCTATCTTAGTGGAGCATTCATACAAATAAAGGATGTTTGAGTTAAGCATGAAGTGTGTCATTCAGCTTTAATCACTTGTGCTTGGATTATTTTCATTTTCACTGATGAATATTTGGCATTTTGATCTTTTTTCCTTTGTCCAATAATTTTAGAAGTTGTAGTTTAGCTTCTTTTTTCTGGAGGTCTGGAAGAAATTTTGCTGAGTATATAGCATAATATTGTACAATTTCAGTGCAGTATTAAAGCAAATCATTTAAAAATAAAGTTTAATTATTTCAGTCTGTTACTGAAGGCAAAGCGAGTTTTGCTTACACAGTTCAGACTGCTCAAGCATGCCAGATGTTGTGGAATGAGCTACATAAGAACTGAAATAGATGTTTACTATTCACCAGATCAGGCATATTCCTCAGATAAGAGATCCTTTAACCAATTATTTTTTCCTTTTTTTTCTTGTTGGCCAATTGTTACATGAGTTGGGATTTTATTATTATTATTTTAAGTGTCTTTGCTCCTCCCTGGCAAGTAGGAAAAAGGCTTTATTACTTTATTCATGAAGTATTGCATATAATACTACATGCTTAAAAATAATAACTCCAGGAATAAGTTATAGACAACAACATGGTTTCACCTATATAAGACATCACCTGACACACTGGAAAAATTCTTAGTAATTCCTTATATCTTCCCCATATTTTATGGCATTATCTCCAACTTAATTTAACTGGATCCTTTTATTTATTGATAACTCCCCATTCAAATTAGGACAGTGTTATTAACATTCTCAACTGGCTATTTTTAAATGTGTTTGCTCTTGGACTTGAATAACCAATTAGAAATCTTTTCCAATTTATATTGCTTTGCTCATTAGGCTTAGAAAGTGGGTTTCTTATTAACCAGCACAGGTTTGTCTTCTTTTTGCCAACATTTTAACATATTGTGTCATAACGGAGATTCAGAAGTTCATTAAGTAGCAGCCGATTTGCTTTGCTTATTGCAAGACTACTGGTTAAAGAAGAAACTTATGAAACTTATAAAATTACAATACATAACAGTATATAAATGACAGGTCATATTTAAATAATATTAAACATTATAAAAATGATAAAGCTGAAACTAATATTCAAATATACACAATCTCTATTGACTATAATATCAACTAAGAATCTGTATTTACAGAGGTAGATATGAGTTTATGCTCTCTTCATGGAGCTCAGGCACTTTCCTAGTCATCAGCTAATATCTTCCAAGACCTGTGAAAGGAAAAATGTATAAAGTAAACTTACAGCCTAAGAGGTATAATCTGAAAGGGGGCAACCTTCCAAAGGAACACTTATTAGAGACAGAGATTACCTGTGAGAATCAGTCTGGTGAGAAGTCAAACTGAGAGATCTACAGATCCTTCTTCTTCACTCACAAGCTTCAATGTTCATAAAGTCATCTTTATATTAAAGATGTCTAGTTATGAGCTCTTGACTCAGAGTCAGTCTTATTAGTTATCACCTACAAGTATTGTAAATTGCCCATAGTTACAGAGCAGAAGTACAATAGTGAGAGCCATGATCTCTAGCATCACTTCTACTGATGATCTCTAATGATTTGTCACTTCATTGTCTTCATATCTTCCCTAGAAAGTACTAATGTGCCTTTGCTTTACAAATAAATAACAGCAAATTTGCAGAAGAACATTCAAGGAAGAAGTGAGATAGATATCATGTTTCCAGTTTGACAGACCGTAAGTTTTGTCAGTTGAGTAGATAGGCCTTTCAATTCACAAGTATTCATACATGCACTTATTTGTAACCATGGCATTACTCTTCCCTTACATGCTTGCTGCAATAGAACTGACCTCCTTACTGGATGCTGTTACCAGCCAGAACTGTGTATGAAAGTGCTATCTTTCCGTTGTTCCATATCTAACATATTAATTCAGTGGCATGTTATGTCTGCTGACGAATATAGAAGCTTAGGTGGAGATGGCTGCCAGACTGACTGATAAAAGCAGTTACATATATTGCATTTAATAAACGATATCAATCTGCAATATGAAGCTTTCTATGCCTTTTTTTTTTAGTTTAGTGCCTAACAGCTTTAATATTTCCACTGTGTGATAAGTAGATTCAGCTTAGGAGAACAAGGATGAAAATTGTCATTTAGGAAATACCAAAGGGATGCTTTTCTTGCTGCATTGTGTTGTGAAAATATGTCTAAAAACTCTTTCAAAAATGTCTCTAGCTTGCATCAGGCATTAACAACTCTTATTGCTTCATATGGAAATAGTATGAATATACTTTGGCAACCTTGAAAATTGGCATGATACAAAAATACAGATCATATGAGATTTAAACTATTGCTTCTCTTATTTCTGTCTCAGATGAATTGTTTTTAATTTTAAAATTAAAGCAAGGAATTTCTAAATTAATATTACATATCACATATATCATTAAAATATAAATATTACAGTATATGTTGTATTTTAATATTATATAATATTAAGTTTTTAATATTTAGTATCGATAGTAATATGTATTACAAATATATATTATATCTTAATGTATATTCAACTGTGTGACACATACAGCTGTACTTGAAATCAGAAGGAAAGTGCACACAGAACTATTTCTTCATGACTGGAATTCTGAAATAATATTTCTGTTTCAGCCACACATTCTTAGTCCCTTTACCTTTAAGCTGTGAAAGGGCCACCTTTCAACAGTTTCTCCTCTCCTGGCTTTAGGATCTATGTGGACAATCCAGAATCTTTGCTCTGCAGTCTAATATTCTAAAAAAAAGGAAAAAGTACAAAGTTTTCATGTGCTCAAGTCTTGAAAATGTAAAATCTAAAGCATAAATAACAATACCAGTAAGAATGTCACAATTCAGGGTATTTTGCTTCCTAAATCACTGAGTGTGATGATAGACATATTCATTTGTTGAATAAAACTAGGAAATAGGAGCTTCCATAGATGGCCTCCTGGGTGTCTTGGCTTTTCCTTCTATTCAATGCTTGCATCACTCAGGAGATGTCCTCCTAAGAAATATCCTCTAAACACATGAGTGGGTTGGACTGAAGCTGTAGTGAAACTAATACTTCAACCAGTGTTCACAGAATCACAGGATCACAGGATCACAGAATGGTTGAAATTGGAAGGGATCCCTGGAGATCATCTAGTCCAACCCGCCTGCTCAGGCAGGGTCACCTAAAGCACGTTGCCCCGAATTGTGTCCAGATGGCTTTTGAATATCTTCAAGGATGGAGACTCACAACCTCTCTGGATAAGAGACCTCTCTGTTTTAGCTGCTGAGTTGCACTCCTCTGGTGGAAAGTAGTCTTGGTGTTCAGAGCATCCCCCTTAGGTCACTCCTTACCTATAAATATATATATAAATAAATGGATATATGTAAATATATACGTTTAAAACCCTACATGGATGGTAGCAGCTAGGGGGGCTGAAGAAGGCTAGTAAGAGAGCAACAGCAGGAAGATAATAGCCAACTGGAGGATGAACCGCAGGGAAGGCTGTATGTCTTCTCTGTAGATCTTTGTTAGATGTGTTCAAATTAAAATTAATAGGATCTTGACTTAGACAAAAAGTCTGTATCACATTATCTTAAACAGATGAGTAGAGGAACAACTGCAAACAATTTTCCCATGGCTTTGAGATTAGTGATTTCAAGGTGTTTAATGAAGAATAAGCTTCAAAACTTTGTCTACAATTGGAGTCATTCATAACAGTGTTCTCTCCCATAAATTTTCTGGTGTCTAATAATGTAGTTTAGTTCATGTTGCAAGCTTTCCCTCCTTGGGGTAATAATCTGATTGCTCTCTCATCTATGCACCCGTTCCTTGAAACTTGTAGGAACACAGTATTTTTAAGTGGTATTGATGTACACACACCCACAAATGTTGACTGACACCTCAATTCCTTAGGAAAAATTTAATTAAGAATTAGTCTTTCTATGTCTGTCTGCCAGCTCCTTACAACAAGCTAGATGACTCTCGTACAAACTAAGTGCATTACTTTTTAACACTGATGATAGCTTTAGAATTTGTTTTACTACTTATATTCCAAATATGTCCAAAGTAGCACATTATACTGCTTTCTTGCCTAGTATTAGACAAACAAATCTCACTTCATTCCCAACCTGCTTGTTGCACACATTAAATATTATAGCAAACAAATGTGGTTATATTTCTTAATGTGGTGTTACTACAAAGTAAACACTTTGTACACTCTGTAAATCTATTTTACCTAAAGCAATAAATGGCTAGAAAAACAACATTCCTTTATAGAATGCAAACTACAGAGCTACAAGAATAGAAAAGAACCCTGAAGTGATAAAGTGGCTTTTTTATCTCTTATATGAGATACTTTCAGACCAGTCAATAGGGATATTCCAAAATCTTAAATGTGAAGTTTTGACATTGTCTGCCTAATAATTTTAGTGTAGCTACTCATATACTAACAGGCTATCTTTAGATCATTTATATCTGTATGTTAATTGCAATCCACTTTATATGTCAGGAAGGGCCAAACTTCTGACCAGCATTCAAATATGTTCAATATTCAAACATTTTAATAGGAGCAAGAAGAGCCAGAACTTCCCTGACTCTCCAGCTGACCTCTCAACATTTCCCAAGCTTTAAGCCCCTGCCCTGACACACACAGTAATTGATACAGTTTAATGGAATTTTTCAAATATATTCCTGCAGAGACTAGAGGCCTGGAAGCCAGCATACTTCAGAGTCCAGAAATGCCACTATTAGTACGTAATGAAAGAGAGGGGATAGATGATCCAATAACCCAAAAGAAATAGAAGTAAGAATCTCATAATTAAAAACCATATAAGTATCCTCAATCAGATGGATACTTCTTTAGATTCTACCTTTTATTGTAGGGAGATCTATTATTAAGCTTATGCACTCTGGTTTTGGAATGCAGTAAAGAGCTATTAGGCTTCTTCCATCAGACAAAGGTAGCTTTGATGTACAAATCAGGTGAGGACTTTTTAGATACAACAGCCTGTAAGCTTTTTTCCTCTGTAGACCTCTTTAAGAAATATTTTGATCAAAGTTTTGGCATCCAGATAAAAAATGATTACAACTGGTGCACTAAAAGTAAACTAGCTTTGTAAAAGGAAGAAGGCCCCTATGCAAGATCAAATATTTACATGAGATACAGAGTTCTAGGACTACTAATAAAAAGATCTCCTTTTAAATAAGAAGAAAGAAGAGTATTTGAAATTGCCAGGATATCCTCTTTCATTCAGAATATAAAAGTAAACTGTTCTGGGGAGCCCTTTCAGAAATGAATTTAAAATAACAATAATTTCTTCAGTTGTTTGTAAAAAACAGTAGTAAAAATGGGAATAACATTATACAGAAGAAAAAGACATGAACATTTCTTATCATACATCCCACTTGTTTTAATTATAAAGCTATTAGGACAGTAGATTGGGGTCACAGAAGAAGCTGAGGGATTTGCTTACTGGTAATAGGAAACAAGATGTCATTACATGCTCATGACTATGTTCTTCATACAATATACATATTAAAGTTGGAAAGAATTACAGGAAGTAATCAAAGCTATTTTTAGAAATGAGGATATGAATTAAATTGCTATAAATCACAGGTATAGTGGTGTGGTTGAAAACAGTAAAGAATGACAAATGTCTTCTAAAGTGTATAGATAATAAATTTAGATATTTTGGCACTAATGTTTTGAAGAAGGAGGACCTGTTTAAATTAAATACTCACTGGCAATTGTTTACCATCACATAAATGGGAAAATATTATTACTGGTGAAATGTCCTGAAAAATTCAAGGGCTTTAAATGAATAGTTGACATTTTGTATCTCTTTTTCCTGAATCTCTTTTAATCCACAAAAATACATTTTTTAAAATAATTAAACAATTCCTATAGGTTAAATTGTAAGTTAATACACCAAATGGAATAACTGAAATAATTCTGTAGTGAGACAAATCAGGGCAGTGCTGTCATAGAATTCCTAGAGGAAACACTTCATCAGAAATACTGATAGAACAGAACTTACTGACCTAGATCTTGTAATGTAACTGAGTCCAAAACCCTTATTCTAAAACTTCTGGCAAGCATGAAACAGTCTCTGAAATTTAGAAGTACAAATGGCAATATTTTGCACTTTGGGCAATATATAGTTAGCCAGAATGCTATATACATGTACCTATACACATACATATACGTGCACACATACACACAGCAAGAAGAGAGAGACATATTTTCACATCAGAGTCAAAAGAAAAATTGTTTAAGCCTTGAAACAAGTGGAAGGATTTATTTATGGCATACAACCTGAGGCAACATTATATTTATAATAAATATATTTTGAAAAGATAGTTGTGTGTCATAGTAAGCCATGTAAAAAAAGCTCTCTTAGAAAACAAACTAATCAAACTATTTACCTTATGAAATTTCATACAGAAATCTGAAACATGCAAAGGCAATGGAGGTTGTTTTGTAATATATTATTTCAAGGCTATGCTTTTAAAAGGCAAACCTCAAAATCTGGATTTTGAAGTATGGATTTATGAAGTATAAATTGCAAATATGAATCAACAGCAAAAGATTAGAATGAGCTAAGGCAGATCACACATATTATCTCAAAATTAACCACATATAGTGCAAATTCAGTACTGTTTCACAGAATATTTTAATTTTTTATATAATAAGATAGTACTGTTGTTCCAGATATCAATGTGAATGTAAAATTACACAAGCCCCATATCACAGAAGATGTAATGGAGAAGGGAGAGCTAGTGTAGGGATTCAAGAACTGACATGGAAATGAATTTTGCAACAGCAATCTGGGAAAATATGAGTGGGGAAAAAACATAATAAATCAGAGAAAAGGTTGTTACGGTAACTGAGATATGAGATGATAAAAGCCTTGTTGAGATTTTTTAGCTGAGTGAGTGGATAAGAAAGAGGGTCACTATGACTGTGTATTGCTAACATTTCAAATTCATTTTAATTTATGTTTCATTGCAATTTTTTGGCAGAACCACTGAGCCAGCTTATCTTTTGGATGAAACACTTAGGGGAAACTGCACTGCTTTTTAAACATTTCTCAGATTGTTACTAAGCAGATGGATAATTCTCATGTTGCACTTTTCACAAAAATGTTTGTCTGAATTTAATATGTTATTTTGCTGACTGTGTTTTCTGAACATTTCTACAATGCTCCAATACATGCCCTTCTGCAAAAATATGAACAGTATTGTTTAGCTTCTAAATATTTCTCACATGTTAAGTGCATCTCACAGCAACGACCTGGGCATGAAGTAGAAAGTACACAGCTTCTTTATTCTGCCATCATGAATATTGCAAATTGAAGAAATATTTTACAATGCAATTTTGAATAGAATTTTTGTAAAAACAATATTCTTCACTGAAAATTTTGCTCTTTGTGTTCTTCATCACATCTGGGTCCTACAGTACTCAAGTTTTCATTGATATAATCATTGCAATATAGATTCTCTTCTGACTCAAAGAACATAAAAAGTTAAAAAAATTCAGTAATATCAATAGTTTGTATCACAAAATACAAACATCTTTGAGTCCAAAATATATTTACCTACACTTTTTTTAAAAGCTACAAACATAGCAAAATTCTCTGTTCTTTGAAAGCTGGGCTAACTGAATTTGGAAAGTGGAAAAGTGGTGAATATGGAACCCTTTTAATACTATTTTTGAAAGTCACATTTCACAGTGGCTTCCAGGCTTTACAGTGCTGCTACCAAGTGTTTTAAACATCCAGTAGAATGTACATTTGTATGGTGTGTTGGAAGTTTTTTTTAAGAAAATAAGTTGCACATCCACTAGCATTAGTGAGAATCTTAATTTTTTCTTTTGTTATTTATTACTGTGGAGGGGAATTGGAAAGGAAGAGGGGGAATAAATACTGTACTCACTGAGAAAAGTGTTGAAGACATATTTCTAAGGATAAATATTGTTTGACAGGCATGTAGAAATAACTGCTTGGACAAAAACTCAAAGTACAGTTGCTCATTTACAAGAAATTCACGGAACTACTCCATGTTTGAAACTCCTTATTAAATAGATCTTCTTTAACGTAACATATGCAAAGGCTAATTTTTAAATGAGAGAAAGCTATTCCTCTCATGAACTCCTGATTATGTAATGAGTCTCATTTATACTGTTAAATTAAAGTTCAGCATATAGCCATATTCTTTTGCTTTTTTCCTTGGAGTCAAGGTGTTTGATTAATGGTTAGATCTATCTTTTCTCTTGGTGCAGAGTAATTGCACCATGAAAAGAAGAAAAGTGAATGTCTTTTGAGAAAAAAAAACTGCCTGGGGAAACTAAAGAAATCAAATAAATAGAGATTTCAACTGTTAAACACTGTGAAAAACAAGTGTGAAGCTTCTCTGCTATCAGGCTTCTTGCCAAAACCCTCGCTGAGTTGGGATAGCTCAAAACATACTGCTGCAACACCTGAGGTCTCTTCTGGGTCCCTTTTTCTCCTTCTTTGGAAGACGTTTTAACAATTTTAAACTTGTCCAAAATGACCCAGCAAGTTCTAGCTGTGCTTTGCTAGTGTGACACCACTAGTGCATGCTGCCTGCAGTGGGGCATGACATGACCATGTAAAAAGATGCCAGACCAGCTGGGATAGTGCTGGAAGACAGGGCTAGGTGAAGGAAAGAGGAGCTGGGATGTCATGTCCATACAACCTGCCAAACCTGTCCCTGGGCTCATCAGTCACTGATCTGCCCCTTAATTTTTTTCTGGAGAGAGGGGAGAGGATGGCTGATTGCTCCACTCCAGAAGGGATCCTGATGCTTGGGGAGCAGGACCCTGGCATGGAAAGGGAATGACCCAAAGAGACAGCATAGGTGCCCCCATTGTCGCTTAAATATTAAAAACAGAATGTCCATTATTAAAATAATAACAATGGCAAGCATTATGCAGTAATATAATTATCAGATTTGTTTTACAGGTTGTTAACCATTTTTCAAAGTGAGCTTCTTTACATTATTCAGATCATATATAATCTGATTTTTTTTTAATTAACCTTAGTGAAAGTGACCTCTTATATATGAAACCAGACACACCTGTCAAATGCTAACATAAAAGAAAAGTAAAGGAGGCTGGAGTTTTCAAAACAAATAAACTTTGAGAACTAAAATAATAGTTTACTTGTCCCATCTTTTGATAGGACACTTAGAGAAGTATTTAACCCTGGCTGCTAGTCTGTAGATATTGATAGTCTAGGATACTGATAGTAGATGAAAAAATAATCCTTCATTTCTGCTATGAATGCCCATGAGACTTATCAAAGGGTAATATCCAGCACTTTGTAATACCTGGTTCTGAACTGTATTCCAACACTTCCAGTGGCTGGAGAGGTTTACATTTATTTCAGGGCTCTATTCCAGATTCGTAGATTAGTCATTACTAAGGGACATATCTAATTTTCTAAGGGATACAATTTTATTTGCATTGATTCACAGTATCTGAGCAGTACACACAAACTAAAATCTCCTAAAATCTTCTCTCTTGGTAAGCATACAATATTTGTCTGGAGCAGAGCACTCTGCATTCATTACAGCTTTAGCACACAATGATGCCGTACAATATTTGAAATGTTTTGACAATACATTTTAATAGATCTGCACAAAGTACGTATCCTATTCATCACTTTTTATTCCACATAAAATGCAGAATGTTAACAACTTCTCTGTTTTATCTGCAATGTGTATAGAAAGACTTTGAAACAAAAACAATATCCTTGGCAAACACTGATTTTGTCAGTGGCCCGTCTCTGCCATCAAGGACCTGCATGCTTTCTTCCCAGCCCTTCAGATCTCTGTTCACTGAAATCATGATTTGACATTTGAAACTTCTAGGTCATTCTGAGCTTTGAATTTTCAAGTACTTTGGAGAGCTTGCTGCATGCTTGTAGTCAGGTATTGCAAAGGGAAGATTCCTTTGACTTTAGCACACTTACAGTTAGCAGTTCAGATCTGGCATCATTGTCTTTAAAGCCAAGCATTTTTCTAAAGTTCTGGATTTCCTTAGATACTAGTTTTTAGATAATGTTAAAGTTTATCAGTATGTAAAACTAATTTTTGATGTGATTTTTTATTATCATCTACATAAAAAGCTGCATAGTCAAGGAAGGCAATGAATGAGAACAGAGATAGACATTCTTGTCTAATTCTGCAATGTAATTTGAAGAGTTACTTTTGAAATTACATAAAAAGCAATTATGTTTTTTAAATTGGGTCAAGGGGATGTGACCTTAATAAGAAAGTTCTAATCTATGAAATCAAGGCTTTCTTTGCATTAAATGTTAAACTTCTTTTTAACTGACAATAGGAAATACAAATATTACCAAATTCATACGTTATCTGACTTTTGGCTTTTAGCTGGTAATGCTATCTTACACATATGTAGATGTAGGTGTAGGTACAGACAGATAAGCCTGTTGTGAAATTCAATCAGAGTTCACTCACAATTCTCTATGACTTTTATGTTTCCCTGGAAAACCTCATATATCAAAATTATTTTTTAGAGAACCTTCCAGTGCTGGAAAAGCTGAAGTAACGAGGCTTCTATAATGAATAATGCAGTCCATTAGGGAGTATCACTATTTTTCGTTTACTACCAATTGAAAGCAATGAAATGCTCTTGAAACCTTTGAGCTAATAACATAATTTTAATCCCCTTTTATGAAATATTTCAGAGACCAAGAAAGTTTTTTAGAGACACCAACATATGTGTTTTTCCCCCACTTTTGATTGTAATTACACCCTTTCCTATACAACAAATCAGGGTCACAATAAAATGACAAATCTTGTTCTATGTTGTATTGCTTTCCAGCAGTCAGATGTACTGTGTTTTTATGTAGAAATAATAATGACATACCTACTTTATTGTTTTTTCCTTTTTAAAATCAAATCTGTCCTAATAAGGAATCAGTAAAAAGCTGAATTTATGCTGAAATCCTTTCCCCCAGAGATCTATAGAATTTTAAAGAGACACCTTTTTTTTTTGTCTTGAAAACATGCACTGAGCTACAGTTATTAGTAAGAGAGCAATTATTATATTTTAAGATAAACTGTTCCTCTTTTTTTAACTGACTTTAAAGCTGAAGAGGCACAAATTTAACAAACATATCATTTATGGTTCTTTTTCTTCAGTAGAAGCCTAATATACATGCAGAAATCAGTCATTTTTCATATCAATAATTTGCCCCTTCTGAAAATGAGCCTCTCAAAATAATCTGAGTGGGTGGTTTTTTTAGTTCTGCCAAGATATTTTTCCTTTTAAGGACTGATAACCTGTTATGAATGTCAAAGGGAAAATTCAAAGGGAAGAGTTATTTATAAAAAAATGATTTTTTTTTATTATGAACTCCTGTGCAACAAGCATCTCATTTCAAATTATGCTGTCTCTACAACTCTGTGCATGAGTGCTATCAGAAATTTCCAGAGCTCTTTTCTGTAACTATCCCTACTGCTTGCTCAGTTACCACCTCACTCCTGCATACCTTTTTATCTAGATACACAACTGAAATGCGAAAGATTCTTAAAAAGTCGTTCTTAAGTGGATGTGCTTTGCTAAATCCTAAAGCCTACATACTACCCCATGAGAACATGAACTGTTTCTTCTCCTGAAAAGGAGACACAAACTCCACGTTATTACATACCTCAGGGATAGACTACCATCTGATTTTTTTTTTTTGCTTTTGTTTATAAAAGGGTTTTTATAACTGAAAGATGTTATTATTATGGATTATTTTATAAAGGGGTGCCATACAATTGAACACACACCCTCTGCATTAGGTTGTGTGTCTACTCCATATGATAGGCCACTGTCACTTGTTCTGTCATTGCCCTCAGGAATAAAGTTTGAGGGGAGAAATACAGGAGAAGTCCTATATGGCCATAAAAAAAAGATTAAAATATGAACCTAGGGATTTTTGTGAGAACACTGTGATAGTCCTACTCAAACTGGTGTATCTGGTTACCTAACTTATGGTTTATTGTCATCTCTGCTTTACTCCCTCCTGTCTCTGACATTTCTAGGAATCACTCTTTTTTCATCCTTATAGGAAAATCAGACATCAACATCATGCCTATTCAAGCAAAACCAAAAGCTGCCTTATTTTCCTTCAACACTCTATCTTTCCTGTTTAATGTTTAAATTATTCAGATACCTGAGTCTTTCTGTCAGCTTCACTTCATGTCTGCTACTACATTATTCAGAATTTCTCCACCACACAGTTTCTCCCTTGTAGTGTGGTAATCTGCAACATTATTTCCAACAGCTGATCCTTAGATTTTACCTATGAAGCATCTATTTTTTATATCTGAGATTTAGTTTTATACTGCAGGTGACTGCAGTAAATTACCCTCATTGTCTAAAGCTGGGTTGCAGGGTCACTGATTCTGCATTTGTGCATTGCTGTGTCACGTTGGAGTGCAGGTTTGAGCCAGTTCAGACACAAGGGCACATTTCCAACAGCACTGTTCAGTTAGCAAGAGCTAACAATAGCAAGGTTTGGATGGCGTGAAGCCTGATACCCTGACTGCCACGTGTGGAGCAGTTCACTTGTCCGTCCCTTTTCACCACGGGGCTGCCCGTAGATGGGTCTCTTTGGAAGAGTTGACCTTCTTTTTGTAACACCAGACTTTCCCTATGTTGCTTGCCAGAAACAACAGCCCTTAAAGTGCTACATCACTGCCAGGACATCAAATGTAGTACAACATTGCAAAAACAATACATTAGTTTGCTTTCGCCTGAGCAGTGACTGCTTCAACAGAAGCATGGATCCTTGCCTGATGACAGCTTTACATGTCCTGATGCAGCTGTATCAAGACTCTCTGTGCCAGGAATGAGTCTTCTTATTCATTAATGTTCATGTAAGGGAGAGAAGGTACATGTAGGGATGGAATAAGAGCAGGTCAGCCTGGCCCCAAGGCTAGAAACTCTCAATATACTGTCAGGGTTTGTGTGAGGATTAAACACTGCTTGCAGAGGACTGTGCTGCAAATGTGCAAGGGCTGACAGTGAAGGAAGAACTTCAGGGAGGGAAAGGTGATGTCTGTGGAGACCTGTGCCAAGTCCATTCCCTACTTTGTGTGAGCACAAAGAACATGACTAGTTTGATGCTTTTCCAATCCTTCTAGCTAACCTGGAAAAGTGACTTGCTCAGGCCTTTCACAATACCTATGTGTATCAGCAAGATCAGCAGTCTGGGCTGAACGTATCCAGGTAGATGGAGTCACTGTACTCTCCTCTACCTGATACTTTGACTGTCCTGCTTTATTCCCTGATACTGGGGTATATAAAATTATAGTTCATTTGGCAGCTCAGCAGTATCCAGGACCACTTCAGTTAATATAAGAGATGGTTCCAAAATATGTTTTTGGTCCACAGAAGGGAAGATGAAAGAGGAAAGATGAAAACCTGAGTTTGACCTCTGCTGCCTTACCTGTTTGCCTGTTATAACCTATGGAGCAAGCACATGAGGGAGGAGATGTAAGAGGTGGGATGAAGAAGTCTATATAGAACTATAGCCAGCAACTGTCTGTCATAAGAATCAGGAGGGTCACATTGTGATGGATGCCTTGGGAGCTATTTTATGCAAAATCACATATTTCTTGTGCTGCAGAACTGTGTATAGTTGAACTGAAGTCAATAAACCATCATTCCCCACAGCTTCTGTTCTCAGTCTCTTTTTCCCATGTCTTATTTGTTGCTCACAGAACTCCTGACATTTGAGGACCACAGTTTGGATCACTGACTGACCCCCCACATCCCAACACATGTACACAGACTCCTTCCTGGACTGTTTTCTAGATCCCAGAATTGTAATTTAATTGCTTAATAATCACAATCTAATTGCTTAATAATTGCAACATGATAATTGCTCAATGAAGAAAACACAAGGAGTGATTAAAAAGCAATGCAAAATGCATAAAAAGTACAAAATGCAGACAACTATTTACAGATATGTTCAATTTTAAAGTGGAAGGGATAAGGAGTGACATGTTGAAAAGTTATTTGCCAGAATCATTTGTCTGGAAGGCATCCTAGCAAAAGTCCTGCTATTGTCTAGACATTGCCCACTGCGGTTCCTCAGTGTTCCTCTTCTTGAGGGGTCAGGATATGAGTCCTGGGCTGAGGAGGTGCAAGAAAAAGGACTGCAGAAGACAGGCATCTGCATACAGCAAGAAATAATGCAATGGAGGAAGAGACAGGTGATACTGAGGTCTACTCACTGCCCGAACTAGCTCTTTTATCACATGCCTTAGCTTCTGCTGTTCCTCCCACTCTTGAGTTGGAGCAGGAACATATGCACTCAATAGACTGCTAGTGCCACTTGGCTTCACTCCACAGCCGCCTGCAGCACTCTCCCCACTCCCAAATAGCATGTGTTCACTTTGCTGTATCCTCACTCACGACCGTAGCTTACTATTCCTTGTTCCCATGCACTTGCTGCCACAGTAGATTTGCCATCCTCTTAAAGGAAGTTTTTGTTGTAATGCCTGGCTTCATCCACAGATGCTTAAGACAAGAGTGAAATTGTTATCGTTCTGTCCCCAACTAGACAAAGGACTCTTCTTCCAGCAGGAACAACTCTTCCTCTATCATTACATCCCACTGCCTTGGCCAGTGCTGGTGATTGCTGGGCTTTGTAAGTGCATTTATGGCATATGGTGATCCCATGGCCCATGCCCTGCTGTCTGCGGGATGGAAAACAGGCAGGCATGTTCAGACTGGGAGAAAAGTGAAGACTGCTTGCTGGTGATAGCATGCTGTGCCTGGATGTTCCCAGGATACAAATGTCCCCTGCTGTGGGAGAACTAGGGGGTCTGATCCTTGGATGAGGACTAGCAATTGGTCCACAGGGAAAAGAAGCAGAAGGAAAGACAGTTTGTTGATGACAACAAGAAGACTTATTTGTACACTTCCAGGACACATGGAGCAGAACAGGATCTTAGGGGGATATGAAGAGCAGCAGAGGCTGATGGCTTCACTGGGGACAGCTTTCACTTTTCATATCTAAACTTCATTTTGAATGACATGACATTGAGCAATGTCCTTCTAGGTCAGCAAAAATGATTCTTTGCTCAAGCCAAGGATGACCAATTTTGTTATTAGACAGCATGCCTTTAGAGTGTCTGGACATTAGTGAAGTCTGTTATTTCAAGAAACAAGTATGACATGCTGCTTCTCTAACACAAACTGAAGTCCAGTTCTGACACCACTGGGATACTGTGTGAGGAACAGCAGCTGGATGCACTTGTCCTTATGTCAGTGTAGGTCTGGGGTATGGCATACAGGGCAGATTCAGTCAGAACAACAGAGTGGGGTAGAGTATGGAGACGAACTGGCAGCACTGGGCTGACCTTTGGCAAAATGACCACAACCTGGCAATATATCAGTCATCAGTTCCTTGCTATGATTCAGCTATTGCCCTGGGAATCCTTCTCCCACCAAGAAAGAGATAAACTATCCACAGAGAATTATTCCAAATATCTTGCTACAGTTCTGGAATACAAAGGGGTAATCTAGGTGTGTGGCTTCACAAAGTGGTCAAGTGCCTAGAAAGGGCAGGCTGCTTCACCAGCCCCAGAGTACTCACTGTTGTCCTTAGGCCTGCCCCGGAGGTTTGCCATGGTCACGCGCTGCCCTTGTAAGCTGGCTGCGCTGGTTCTAATCAGAGAAGAGTGCAGGTGCATGACAGCAGAACTGGCAAAATTCCCCTGCCCTCAGAAAACAGCCAGATTAAAGCTACCTTTTTAGAGTGTTTTGAACAAGCTTATACTGGCTCAACACTTTGCATAATGGAACCACAGACATTTTGACTCAGCAATCAAGCACACTAAAACTGGATTTATTATCTTGTGGAACAAGGGCTTCACTGATTATAAGAAGAAGAATGAGAGGTTAAATGGAAATCCATATACAGCAGATTTTTGCTGTTCTGAATGCTGTAGTGATTTCTGCCATTTCTCCTCTCTTCTCCACACTTTTTTCTTTGAAATTAGGGCAAAAAATGTTGGCTCATGACCTTCGAGTTTTATATTTGAATGCCTGCTTTTCACACTTCTCTTTTCTCTCTCCTCATTAAGTTAAAATCTTTCCAACATTTTGCAAGTAAATCTCTGCTGTAAAACTTGGAAAAAGTGTATGATCTTATGCATTCTGACTCCTTTCAGTTCTTCCAAAAGCTGCTTTGAATAACTCTTCAATTAAAGTTTTACCTTAGGTGTTTTCTGTCTATACTTTCAGCAAGACTTTAAAACTAGTATCTGCCCATCATCTAATTTTAAGCTGTATCTTGCCTTTTTGCTACTGTAGGGTTCTCTTGTTTATTTCTTCTAGATCAGTTTCTAGCAGTCATTCAATCTTCCATGCAAGTAATTTTGCCTAACTTCTACAGCAGAGCCTTAAACTAAGTGCCCATGTGGCACGTCTACGACTAAGTGCCGTGTGGCATTCTTCATCCCTGCTTTTTTCTAACAGTTATGCTTTCTTTTGGAGCTGCATAGATTTCTCCACTCTGTGAATGGAAGCACTCTTCTTCACAATTGTTACCAGGGTTTATTTTTAAGGCTTTTCTTTTATCTTTTGAAGGTCCATCCTCTGTAAATCTGTGATCTACTTTACTGGGACAGGCAGCTGATAAAAACAGACCACTTAGTTATCTGCTAGATATCTAGCATTTTGGATTGAAAAAAACTGATGGATTTTACTCTCAGCTGATTAGGCATCATCACTGAGCACTCTTCCCCACCGTCTGAGGTTGGCATAAATATAATAAATTCCACAAGTAATAGAAAACTGAGAGAACCAGGACTTAAAGGAATAATGTCAGGTAATTTCCTTACACAGGATTTCTGAAACACAAGTATATGTTTTATCCGATCTCAGAGTACAATACTGCTCACACAAACAGTTCACATCTACTGTTTGTTGAAGTTTAAACTCTTCAATAATGTTAACAATTTCACAAAAACTTATATTTTCAGAGAAAATGGCCAAGTTAGACTAAGATTTTTTTGTTGTTGTTATGGTAACTATTTCAGAGTTAATGAAAACCACTGAATAAAACCACTTCCATGAGGTTAGCAAATTTTTAGGTAGGAGATATTTGTATCTAAATAATGTTATCCATTCTCTACTAGGACTTATTTTTCAATGAATGTACTATATGTAAGGGATATTCAAAATCACATTGTTGTATTTATGAGACATTTTTTGTAACAGAATTAGCAAGAGTTGATTGCAAGTAAGCAATTCTCACCTAACACATAAAAGTAAATTCTACTATTTGGAAAGCAAGGTGTAGAGAGAACTTATTCTGGGGGCGCAGGGGGTGTGTATCCTTGGCAAATCAAATACCATTTCTAATTCTGAAACTCCTTTGAAAAATGAGGAAAAGTAATTGACAATATCTATTATATAACCCTCAGCATCAAATGATGACATATCTATCTCATCTATGTTGTTTATGCAGAGTATAAACTATGCAATTAGCTGGAAGAATATATTCATTCTCATTTTCTATTAGCTGGTAGTCAGAGTGCTATCTCCCAAAGTTAACATTATTAGTTGCAAGTAATGATGCACTGTCAAAGCTCACATCATTTGTTTGCAATATACTTTTTATCTTTTCCAAAAGCGTATAATGCAGTTTCATTGTTGTCTTGAAAGTCATATAAAATGACAGATTACCCTTTAACAGTTCAGAAACATATAATTATCAGAGAAATGTTGCCATGTCCATGATTGGAAGCATCAGTAGCCACACAGGAGAAGGTGCTCTTTTCAGTCAAGCATTCATTCATCTGTGTATAGTTGAAAGAAGAACAAATATAGAGCTGCCAACGTACACAGCTTTTGAACTATCAACATGTATCATTGAGCTATGATATACTGAACTATGGTTGAATATTGGAAAACAACATGATTTAATTTGCTGTCACCATAAGTGAGCTGTATGAATGACTGTGATTAATATTGTGATACATTTTTGTTGATCGTACAACAGCTGCCTTTGTGCTTTTTGAAGTATAAAGTATTTTACACTACATAGAAACAAAGTTGAAAGTGTTTTGTTCTTTAGGAGCTATGCTTTTATGATTTGTCCCATTTGCATAGCATCTTATATCTGACAGTCCTTCATGAGTAATTGAGAAACTTCTGCATAAATTACAGCAAGCCCCATGGCAATTATTGCTTTCTTTACTGATCCATGCAAAATCAATTCTGTGTTCATGTAGGATTATTCTTCATCACCATCATAATGACTGCCAGAGTCAGGATCAGTGTAGTGATATAAGTAGATCCATTAAAGTACATAAAAATGCTAACATTCTGAGTCAGCCTTAGCACATGTTTATCCTATTTGTTCTGTATCTCTTCTGTGCTGGGTCAATAAACCTTATATACTGTGCCCCAGTTAGGTTAGGATTATTGCACAGGAAAAAAATCACATATGAATACCAAAAGGTTAAAAACCCAATTTTTTTATTTTCAGAGCAATTTCTTTTAGGTAGACTACAGGTTGACCTATCTCGAACCTGTCTTTTGCATTTAAATGGATGCTTAAACCATTTCTGTACAAAGCATGTAAAAAAATTCAGGATTCATTGGTGTGGTGGAGTGCAACTCCACCCCACCTCATCTCAGGCCCAAAGTGTGGTGGAGCGCAACTACCTCCCACCCCCTTATCTCAGGCCCCAGCTGACCACAAAAAAGTGACAGTGCCCAGTGCTGACCAGGAGGCACTAGGCAATACTGGTTGCAACTGGTGAGGCCAGAAATAGGCATGAGCTCAGCAAAAAGGGGGATATTTTCCCCCAACACGGCATGAGATCAGCAAAAAGGTACATCTCCACACCAAATATTGTATGACCATGAGTCAAACTCCATGCCCATAAATAGCGCTGCAGCCTAGAGCCCATTGAGCTCTCCTGTATGGCAGTGGGCTGCACGGCAGTGAATCTTCCCTTGAGCTGGGATGCCTCTCAAGGTTACTCTCCTGGAGTTAAGAGAACCTCTGACAAGAAAACGTTGGAGTGGTAAGAAACCGAGGCTCAGGCAATAACAAATGTGCAGGAAGATTTGCTTGCTGTGAGTACACTGTAAAGCTATCTTCAATAAATCTGTTTGCAATAAACCCAGAGTTAATATACCTCCCACTCTGTGACAATTGGTTTTAAAACTGTTTCATCAATGTAGACTGTTATTGTTTGATACCAGGTAAACAGGACTTGATTCAGGTTTCAGATTTCAACAGCAATAGCTCAGAATCAAAATTGCTCTGGGGGAACAGAGCTTTAATCAGTTGTTTCCATTTATTTGCATCATTCTGACTGGGTTCTTCAGTCTTGAAGATGCAGGGTCATTATTTCTGAGGAAGTATTTGAAAAGTCTTTCAACCAGTTCTCCTCTGAAACTCTCATGCAGTCTTTATCTTGACTTTAAAGACAGCCTGTTTCTTCCTCCAGTTCTGCAGCACTCTTTGAAGCCCTCCTCTTATAATCTTCATAGTTGCTCAAACCGTATCAGCATCACAGTTTATCGGGAGTACAGGGTACTCTGCAGGCTGCTGAGTTAGGCTGAACATTTGCAAGCAGCTCTTTTAATGTGTCTACTAAAGGAAGCAGGCTTTTGTGACCTTGTTTCAAAGCCTTACCCTACATACAGTCCTTGCTGAACCTTTGTATAAGACATCTGAGAAGCCATACGTTATCATGTTATTTATCTCGCAAATAACAAACAGAACAAGGGAGTGAAATTGAGTTTTATCAAGTGAGTCTCAAATCTGAAGCCTTTTTCATTATCTTCACAGCTGTTACAGACAGCGCTTGGAAAGCCCACTGCAGGGAATTTTAATTCTACTTTTTAGACAAGACGGCTGCCCTGGCTCACCCTGAGGGGCAGAGATGGAGCAGCAGAGAGGTTTCTTCCTTTTGCGCTGTACTGAGCAAGCCCTAGAGGCGGTTACCAAATAGGAGCTAACGGGCAGCCCCGGCGGCGACGCCAAGGCCGGCCTGGGGCTGGGGCAGCTTCGTGGAGGCGGCAGCGGGACCCCGAGGCGCTCGGCGCCCCCCGCCCCGGCCCGGGCACCCGCCGCCCCGGCGGCCCGGTCGGCCGCCGCTGGCTGCGGGGAGGGCACCGCCGCCCATGACGCCATGGCGCGCCGACGCCGGCCGTTAGTAGCGTACACAACCTCCCCCGTCCCCGGCTGCCGCGCCGGATCCGCCCTTCCCCGCGCTCCGCGATGGAACCTTCCAGCCCACCCCGGGAATGGGAGCGCCCCCTCCCAGCGTGAGGCGGCCCACCCCGCACCGTCATTTCCGGGGCTGCCATTTTGGGAGGTTGGCGCTTCGCGGCTCGTCGGCGGCGGAGGGGGCGGGCTCCGGGGCGCAGCGGCTGGCGACAGCGAGAGCGGCTGGGGCGGGGGGCGGCAGCCTGAGTGCCGCCTGCGTGTGGGGGGCGCGGGGGGACAGAGCCGCCGCCGCCCAGCCGTCGCAGCGCCCGCCTGCCCCCGCCATGTCGGACTTCGACAGCAACCCCTTCGCGGACCCGGACCTCAACAACCCCTTCAAGGTGAGGCTGGGGGCGGGCCGGGGCCGGCGGGGGCCGCCAGCCTGGCCCGCTGCCCCGGCGGGGAGGGGCGGAGCGGCCGCCTCGCAGCCCAGGGCCGCGGGCATCCCCGCGGAGGGGGCTCGCAGCCAGGGCCGGCGCTGCTGGGGCGGGGGGGGGGGTCTCCTCGCCGCGGGGAAGGGGCGAGCGCTGCGGGTAGCGCCGCCCGGGGGGAGCCTGGCCCGCCGGGCTGGCGGGGTCCGCGCGGGGTGCGGGCTGCCTTCGGCCGCGGGCCTGGGGCACGGCTCTGGGGGCGCAGCCGTTTCACAAGTTCAGGTTTCTGTGTTTCGTTTCTCCTTTGGTTGCAAAAATAACACAAATCGCTTTTAGGTGCGTTATTTTGAGAGCAAGACTCTTTTTAATTTTGTCAAGAAATTAGGCTGTGTGAATGCATCCTTATGTATAATGACAGAACTCTTTTTTTTTTCCCCCCCCCTTCGGTTTGACTGACCTATCCTCAGATAATTTAGTGAATTTTCCCCCTCTTTATCTTTTCTTCCCCCTTCAAGCTTACATACTTCTTTACATTATTTCTTAAGTATACAGGGTAGTGATGGCTAGGCACAAGTTCTGCCCTTCACTTCAAAATGGTATATTGTAATGTATTCTAAGGCTCGTAGTTTTTTTGAATTCCTGACCTGTCATGCTCACAGCTGAGAACTGTTTTCTTTACCCACTGTTCCAGCATCGGCTGTCAAGATGAGCTGGCCTCCTTGAATGCTTCCCCTCCTTATCTGTACTTTTTTTGTTATTGGAGTCCAGTTTAACTAACTTCTTGAGCTGCTTACTTTAATCATCTTACTGAATGTGTTCTTGTTTTTTATGCCACTCTTTGATATCATGCTGATACTTTAAAGCACACACATTCTATATTTCAGTGTGTTTTGGCTCACTGGTTTCAGCTGGAGTAATTAAGCCTTTTTAAAATTAAGCTGTCATGCTTCAAATGTGCTTTCATAGACGTAGCTGCTGAAAATGTAAAGCATTATTGCTGACTACTTTATTCATTTGAGTCTGTCTAAATCATCTCAGTTTAGTTCTTGTTGTCATAAAACTTTGCAAAATCTTTCTTTAAGCTAGTCGATGTGTTTTTCCTTCATATTTTACACAGTGCAGTGACCTAGATCAAGAGCAGCACTGGTGTTGAGTTTGCTGTCAACAAAAGTTTGGACTAACACTAATGAGAGTGCTGTTCTTTTAAATAATTTTGGCACGAAATATCAAAAAGGTGTCACTGTTCTAGAATATGGCTTCAGCAACAAAAAAAGTCTGTTTTCCTCTACTTTCTATACTAATGATGAGAATACTATATAGCAAAATTTATTGGGTATGGGTACCCAGAGTAGTTAAGGGTATTGGAAACAGTATAGCCAGTATAAATGCCTTTGCATAGCTCATGAGCCCAGGTAATGTGCCCTATGTAGTGTTTCTGAGACCTAAACTAGAGATGTAGCTCAACCACAGGTATACTGTGAGGACACTGCTAAAGCTTATTCAGATTTCCCCACAGGAAAAGACTTCTATTGTAGCTGTTAGGCAAAATCCATGCTCTACTTCTCATCTGCAATGCATCGTGATAAAAGATCTCCAGAACTTGAAGACCACCATTAAAACATTGCTCTGGATTTCTTTTACTTGCAGATGTTATTTTAGGAAACCTGTATGCTTTTTCTTTTCAGGAGGCTTTTTTTCCCCACTTCTTTCAAATGTCTGCTAACTTCTGTCTCATTCTACTGCCCACAGAAGGTGATTTTGCATATCTTTACTCATCCAGGTATTTACTTGAAGGGCCAAATCTTGACTGCCATCTCATTAGCATAGCAAGTTTGAAATTAGTGAGATTTTAACACATGTCTGAACTTCAGTTTAGTCTAACTGTACGTGCTTTAAGAACCAGTATATTTCAGATAGACCCTGGCAGCCTAGGTTATGTTGTCTGAAACCTTATTCAGACTTGTTCATATTTTTATTTTTCTGTAATTGATAACTAATTTCATCATACATAAAATTATTTTCTTTACATTTGCAGCCACTTTATGTGCTGTGTAAAATCGCAAATCAGTGTGGTACAGAAAAGAGGGAGGATCCTCATGTGGAAGAGTTGTTGCCAAGGGCTGAGAGCAGATCATGCTTTTCCTTAAGACTTTTTTTTTTACTAATTTTATGTAACCTGCTTTTAAGGTTTTCTATAACTATTCTCATGCTTTTTTTTTTTAAATCAGCAGAAATTCTTGTTTGATGTTGAATCAAAAAAAATATTTTCTTTGGGAAGATAAAAGTGAAATAGAAAAATCTGGTTTGCTTTCTCTGTTGGGTAGTTATTCTTTCTGGAAACCTAAAATTAAATCGTGTTTCCGGTTTGGTATCTGCTGGAAGTAAAAGAATTTAATTTGTAAAATAGGATTTCTTGTTTTAAAGTATTTGCTTGCTTAGACTGATCACAGAACGATGTTGATTTTGAGATAATAGCTATTTGGCCTCTGCTTTTATGTGGTACTTTAAAATAAAAAAAATGAACCCAAAGGCTGATATGCTTTTGAAATCATATTATTCCTGTGTAAATAACTGGCCTCTGGATGGGTGTACAACCCAAATGAAGAGGTGTTTTTGTTTGAAAGACAAGAGGAAATTAAACAAAAAGATAAATAACATGTTAATGTTAAAATGCTTCTGAAATATGATGGCAAAATTGTGTGGAGGAAAATGCATCAATGTACCATACAAATGAAGATGTGATAAGTCCTCTATAATTTGAGAAAGTAGTAGTAGCAGCATTATCATGAGATATACATTTGGTGCAACCTGAATTATTGTAAATGAAAGTTGGACTAATATTGAAAGCTGTTTTATTTCTTTCTCTGGGGAATGCTTGTCACATTTTTTGCTAAGTAAAGCTCTCTTTATTTTGAGTTAACTTTATGCAATTAGCTTGTTTATGTCAGAGCAGCAAGGGCAGGCTGCCATTTAAGGGAAAGTGAGCTGGGAGCTGAGGGTGACAGCAAGTCAGATAGAGGCAGAGACATCACTGACAAGTGGTGCAGTCCCACAGCACCCAAACAAGGCGAGCAGAGCAGGTTCAGTGATGGTAACTGTGGTCAGCCGGGAGTCCAGAGTGCCAGACAAGTCCATAGTGAGGAGGTAGGTCTGAGGTCAAGCCAGGATGTTAAGTCAGGGTCAGAATCAGATCCAGTGACAGTAACTGGGGTCAGCCAACAGTCCCATTATCACCAGGCAAGTCCCTAGTGATGAAGTAAGTCTGAACACATAGGAGGGATTCAGCTATGCTCAAGGCCTGGACAATTTATTCTTGAATAGACTACGCCAGTGCAAAATAAATTTTGTATAATCAGACAAAGGTATTTTTGAAATTAGCTTAAACCTCTTCCTAGGTAGCTGTCTCCTTGCCACATTGGCAGTGGATTTTTGTTTTGTCTTGTTTTTGTCATGGAATAGGGGATACTTGTATTCTTTTATCTTGGGAGATGGTGCAAATACAAAGGTTCTGAAACTACAGTCTCTTGACATCCAGTATAAATTTCATTTACACTGAAATAATTCTGCAGTAACTCAACTACAAAAATGTGGGGGGGGGGTTGTGTGTGAATGATATTAATTACTGAGAGAAGAAATAACTCATCTCTAGTGCTTTTACAGTGTTCTAATGGATTCCTCAGGGTTTTTTTATTTATTTTTAAGTAGAGCTATGAATTTCATAGGCCTTTGTGGCTTGGCTGACCGGCTGTAAAAAGGTTTGAGGACTATTACATTTGTCCAGAAATATGAAACAGTTACTTCTGAGTGACTGTGGAACTGAGGCTTAAACTGGGTTCTATGTTGAATTCTGCTGGGTCAGTTCCTTTGACTTC
This sequence comes from Apteryx mantelli, assembly GCF_036417845.1. Classification (NCBI taxonomy): domain Eukaryota; kingdom Metazoa; phylum Chordata; class Aves; order Apterygiformes; family Apterygidae; genus Apteryx; species Apteryx mantelli. Next base: position 61,331,904 of record NC_090020.1, read on the forward strand.
TTTGGAGCTCTGGGCAAGTGCAGGTATTTGATACTGTAGAAATTAAGGTAGGATTGAAAAGTAAGATACACTTGTATTTGAATGTGAATGATGACATTACAGTAAAAAAAATCACTAAGCAGTGTGGGTGAAAACTGAACAAGATGCATGACATTCTGTTCAAGTTATAACTTGGTAGGACACGATCATGTGAACCCTCAAATGTGTGTCACGTTAACTATGTGAGTGGTTTCTCTGGGTGGGATTCAATATCCGAATGTAAGTAAATAGTGACATTTTAGATGCCATGTGGTATCTTGGTTAGCTGCCAGCTGTTGCTCTAAAAATGTGGGTCTCTTGTGGATGTCCAAGATGTTTTAAGATAGCTAAAAATGGCATTAGGCACCTGACTTGCTCCCACTGAGGTCACAGGATTACTTGACTCACTAGAACTAAGTATATGTTAGAGCTTGACTTTACTACAGAAGTAGTTCCAGTTATAATTTGGATATTGCACTTAATCTGACTCGCATGAATGCAAATTAATCTTCTGTCTGGTTTGGCAGGAAGTATGAGTTGATGGTCTGACGCTCAAGCTAGTAGTGTTTTGATGACTGCTACCCTGTATGCCTGCAGAGTCCAGGCAGTTTACACCTTAACTGCTATTGTTCAAATGAAGCTGAAGTGAGTGAAAGTTACAGCAAGGGAGAGAAGTCTTAATTATTTTTGAAGGATCAAGACCCTAATTACTTGAATTGTTTCTGTAGTATTTATACTTCATATTGCAAAAACTTTGTTGTATGCCTGTATGCATAGCTCTTTTTTTAAATCTGATTATAAAATATACCCAATTAATTTGTCTGTCTTTTAAATTAGTAAAGAACATAAAATACTGACTTTATTATCTGGTTTCACTTTGGTAACTTCAGAATTTCTGAATTCCTCAAAACCTTGCATAATTTAATGTGAAACATCATGATATTGGAGGTGTTCTTTAACATACCTAGTTAGCTTTCAAAAGTATGCTTCATCAGCACTGTAGGTGCAATACTGTGATGTGTTTTAATGGATACTGTACTCTTTTTGTATTTTCAGTAAAGTGTGAGAAGGTATTGCACTAGAATGGCTAGCCTTCCTGCTTCAAGAACTATACATTGAGACTGTAACATTGCAAAGAGGAACATGCCACACCTCAGAGCCAAGGAAAGGGAGAGTTTTGAGAACAGTTCAGAGATAGAGGTGATGCTTTTTTAGGGGCTACCACTCCATTGCAAGATAGGACTGCTGTGGGATTTAGGACAAATTCATCCATGGGAGTCTATGAAGTTTTATTTGGTTTCAGAGGTGGCAAATTTGGTTTACTCAATAGCTCAGAATCTGCATAGTCTGGCTTCCAATCAGATAGTGTGGCCTGTAGTGGGAATTGCTTGACAGCCATGTATAACAACCATGGGTTGGCTACTTTTGCGCTATCCTATTTGTTGATTGTGCTGTGGCGATGCTAGATTGAAAATCTTTGAATGTCATGGTGGGGGGAGAAGAGATGGCTGATCAGTGAATGAGAAGTTAAATTTGAAACTGAAAGAACTGAAGTATTCTAGTGGTTATTCCTTGGGGTTGTGGGTGTGTGTTTATGGGGGTTTTTGTTTGTTTGTTGAAGTAAAAACTACTTCTGTAACTTTAAGTGATTAATTCCTCTGAATGTAACACATGTAACTTTTGAGGCCAGCTCTTTCTCATAGTAAGTAGTTTTTAATCATAGGTTGGAATATACTGTTGCAGGTACAAGACACTAAGGCTTTCTTTATACTGTAAAATATAAACTTTATGCTACTATTAATGTGCTATTAGGACAGCAAAACTTATCTGGATCTTAAAATTAAGTTGCTCCTTGTGAAATTTTTGTCAACTTACACTTTCTTGGGCCTATGATAGTGAAGGAAGAAATAAAGCATGAAGAATTTATAATACTTGACACTGTTCATCAAAACATGAGTAACTTTTTGAAACTTTTCCTTGTGTAGCTTGTTGTGGCATGGACAGGGTGAAAATCTTTGGGGAGTTTAGCTGTTTGATATATACCAAATCTTTACTGGACATATGCAAATTTCAACTTCAGAGGCTTAATCTGGCTGAATGTAGATGATGTTATGGAACTGGAAAATGCATCCTTCATGTGCAGGCTATCCTCCTTTCCAAGTGTCAGGTCCTTATTTAAAAAAGAACAGTTAACAGGAGAAGAAAAAGCTTTGATATCCACTGCTGGCAAAAAACATTTTGCTTCAAATTTTGTTCTAAAAAGCTAAGCTTTGTCTGCACCCTCCCTTCTCCTGCAAAAACCTCAGGTGGGCATATTGAAAGCAAAGTACAGCATATGGAGAGTTTCAGTTGATTGGTTGCTCTCCAAAACTCATTCTTTATAAAGAGTGGGGTGGATAGTTTTCTCTCTGATCAAGAAATTGAAAAACTCAGGGAAACAGTCATAGATACGTTTGTTGTGTTTTTACTTAACTGTTTGGAGCCATCAGTTTGATCTTTGAAGGTACTCCGCAGAGGAGAAAACTGCTGTTGAACTCTCAGCAGAATGTGTACATCCAGAATATTATTGACAATATTTTTCACACTTAGAAAAGGCTAATGTGAAATGAAATAGGTATAGAGAACAGTTTCTGTGATAATCAATGGAGAGTTTATCTTGAAATGAAAAGAGCTTAGTTTTTCATGCAGTAAAACAAAGGTTATGGGGAACTTGGTTGGGAAAACATACCAGTGAGAGACAAGATCTAAACTGGAAGTCAGTATTGTGCATGAAGATGGGTATAACTCATCAGTAATAACGGTAGACTAAAAACTAGAAGGGTTCTAATCTTTCAGAGTGAAGTACTGGAACCGCCAATAGAAGTAGTAGGGATAAGAAATCCGTGTTGGTTACGATGGACCTTGCTAGATTTGTAGATCTGAGCTCATGATCTCTTGAGTCCACTCTGGGGACTGTGCTTCTAGTTTGCATGCAGTCAGGTTTTTTGAAGGCATAACATCACTACTGAGCATGATGAGTAGTTTGGAGGATCAGATTGGTGCTGCACATTTCTTGCTATCCGGGAACTTCCTTCCAAGCACAAAAAGCAACAGGGAAAAATGCATAGCCAAGTGAAGTGTTTTTTTGTTTTTTTTTTAACAGTAAATGCTGAGGATGCTGGCAGAATAAAGGCTCTGGGTGGTGTCGGTGACTATTAAAGCAATTAGGGTGTAGTTATTTGTGAGGATCTTGAAGCAAAAGACACAAATTGTATGCTGGCACAGCTGAAGGGCAGCCAATGTCTGATCTTAGAGGTAGATGATAGGATTGATATAATGACTTGCTGATTGGTGATATTCTCTAACCCTCCGCGTGCTGCCCCCCCCCCCCACTTTGGGTTTTTAAAACAAGAAACCTTTTTGTGTCCATTGTAAACTTGCTCACATGTTTAATACTTTCTTGGAAAATGAATAAAATTCTTTATAGAAGAACTTCTTCCTAAGAGTATTGTGGTGAAGGGAACTGTTTCCTCAGCTTGGATTGAAACTACTCCAGTAATCAAGAGGTCATGCCTATCTCTGAATAAACTAAACTAAAGCTGAAAATGAAGATTTCTGATTGCCTGCTTAGCTTTTTTCTTCCCTCAGCTGTTCTTAAGGAGTCTTATGGACTGATAAATTGTTGTCTATTATTGCTTCTTCTGACTTTATTCGCAAAAAAAAATCAATCCTGTTCTTTTAAAACAATTTGTATGTTCATAGTGTGTTGTTTCTCCTTACTCTTTTTTTTTTTCTGAGACTAACCAAGTGTATTTGTCAAATATTTTATTTGGTGCTGGCCTATGAATTCAATGTAAACACTTTTAAAAATATGCTGTCAATTCTAAATGCAGCATTCCAGTTTTACCTATTTTTCCAAACAACATGATTACTATATTCTTGTCATGTATAATACTTCTGGTAATATGATCCAAGTTTTGGAAGGTATTTAGTTGTTGTCTTTGCTTCTTCCTGTCAACCAGTGTTAAAACTCTACCTTATTATACTATTCTTTTAGTGGTTACCTTTGTTCCCCTTATCCTTTTCCTGGTAAGTGTTTTATGCATATATCCCTGTTTTTGTTTGCTGCAAACTTTTTTGCTCTACTTTGGTTATATGATTTTTATTCTAAATTCTTGTTTTCAATTGCTGATGTGTTGTAAAACCTTTAGAATGAGTATTCATAAACCTACTTTCCTGACCTCTGCAATGAAATGTTGCTCTTACCTCTTTGCTAGTCCTTGGAAGCAAACCATGCTAAACTAAATTAAAGGTTGTGCACAGAATGTTGTTTATTAATATCACTGATATCACTTATTTAATTTCTTTTAAAAACAAAAAATGCAAACACACCTCAGACTTATTATAGATCATTGTTGTATTTTTAGCCCCCCTCCCCGTATTCTGTGGTAAATTACTTGTGTATAAGAGCCATGCTTTGGCCTTTTTGGTACAAGAATGTGTATACCTCAAAATTAGAAGTGTGTGGTGTTTGTGGTTTTTTTGTTTTTTTTCTAATAAAAAATCTCAAGGACAGTTTGTCAGGAAAGAATTCCTAGATCTCTACTTTCTCTTCACTGACTAACTTAAGCAATTAAAATTACAGTGAGAAACATAAACTTAGCTAGTGGGCTTGTTCAGAATATTTTCACATTGTCTATGCTAACAAAGCATCTTATTCTAGAAGAATGCTGGACCCATTCCCAATGAACACTAATACAAAGAATCATCACAGATGTATCTGGTTCTTCCATCTTTAATTTTTTTAATTTGTTCTGTGTTAATGAAACTTGGTAGCTGATGACTAGCTTTGGTCTCCTAGACAACAGAAATATCTTAATTTGTTTTTTAAAAAACTGTAAAAACTTGCGTAGAATAGATCATTCTGCTCCATTTCAGCCACATGCTCTTTGATTTTGGGTGGCAGGGCAGGGGGGAGCTACCTTCCTTTTCTTTACATTTTATCTTGTAATTACTGGAGTTTATACATTATGTGTGTTAACTGAACATTCAGTTAACTTTATCTGTGTCTGAATGATGTATTATTTGTTAACCTAGTACTGGAGACATTTTTAATAGTTGTGTAGCTGCACTTGCCTATGTGAGATGCAGATGTTTGCAGGGGGAGTTGTTTAGTGTGTGTGTGTGACCACCTCTTCCATTCTTGATGTAAATACTGGGGTGATGCTTGTACCTGACTCTTAGTGATTCAAAGAATGTGATTCTAGTCTTTCCTTTTGAGATTGATATTGCGGGAGGAATAGTACAAGAAGCAGAAAAGAGGAAAGATTAGATGGAAACAGTTAAGTTGTATTGATTTATCGATACTCCCTTCTTTCAAACTAATTCGGATATCAAAAATGTGATCTGAAATGATCACATAGCTGCATGTATGAATTCCCTGCACTGCTAAGTACAATATCTGGGCTTGAATGATGATGTTCTTAAACTCTGCTCCCTGGTTGATGAGGCTAATAATTCATAAATTAAGAGACAAGGAACTGGAGAAACTGAATTGGCAGGAGCTTGGATCAGGTAAGGCTGGAGAGGGAAGTGCTGATTGGAAAGAGGGAACAAGGAGTTTGGGAATTATTGGGATTGGAATTCCAGGACTGGCTGGGTGGCTGAGAAGAATCAGATTGTGGCAAGGCACTAGTGCTAGGGCAGGTTCGTTCTGGGCAGAAGTACTGGTCCACCAAAACAGTCTTCTCGGTTGGAGATTGAACCAGGCATTCTGCAGTTACCCCATTCTGTGGCTGACATCAGATATTTGAGGTCTTTTGCAGAAAGTATTGACCTTACCTTCTGCTCCTCTGTAGAGGGTAACCTGATTTTTGTAATGTGGCTCAAGTGGTTGGGGTCTTTGGATGTTTGGTGGTTCCAGCCATGCTCCTGTTTTGTATTGGTGTCTATATGCTATCACATACGGAAACTCATCACTGTTTTTTTTTCCTGTTTCTTGCTATTAACAACCAAAAGGAACTAGAAAATAAGGCATTTTTAAACTTCATTCATTATATAGGTAGAAGATCAAACATGGAAAAAATAGGCTATGCCCAACTGGATGTATTTATTCCTGTAGAACATGATAGTCTTCATTGTTTTGTCCTGCCCCTACCCCAGGATGTATATCTCACACAATGTACAAGTTTGGTAGCATCTATTCAAGGACAGACATTAAATGCCATTTTTTTCCTTTTTTTGAGTGTGTCGTACCACTTAATTGTTCATTATTCAACCCCTGATTAACTTCTAAATTAAATGTTTTATTATTCTGCAGCAATGAGTACTTCGTTTTTTTGCACCGCACCTAAATGAGTTGGCATTCACTCCATTCTTAAAATGAGATGCCAAGAGTGTAAGGTAAAAGATGCACGGTCATTTTGGATATTCTTTAGGATGTCAGGTCCAATCTTTTTAAGTGTTACAAGTACTGTCAGAAATATGAAGTGCAGCTCCTGTTGGCATCAGCTATTCACTGCACCATAGATGTTCAGAACAGTTCAAAGTCCAGGAGCCTCCAACTGGACATTTGGAGCATGGGGAGCTTGTTTCTTTTTGTTCTGAGGTTGAGTGCTTAGGCTCTTCACCTGGTATTGCAAAAGATCTCTGAATGAATACAGGACAGATTGAAATCTCCAGACTAGTACTCGCCTCCTTTAGCTATATATATATTCCACACACACACACACACACACCCTGTAATCTCTGGTTTGTTTCTCCTCATGTCTTCCAGCTTCTGGAAGCAATCAGGCCATGAGTTTCTGCTGACGCTCAGACTCTATAAGTGAGGCTTTCTGAGAGCAGAATTTGAATGCTATTTGGCATGATGGGGTCCAGTTTGAGTATTTCAGTACAACTATAATAGTTTTTTGAAGTTTTCCTACTGGATAATGAAACTTTTCTTATGTAGAGCTGATGTTAAATGCCCTCTGAGTCATTCAGTTTTTTCAGAGTTCCTGCTACTTTTGCAAACCACTAATGAGTCAGTAAGAAATAGGAGTGTTTGGCAGAAGTATAGCAGTAATGACGATTGCTAATTCAAAAGGGGAACAGACTTGTGATGGAGGACTACTTGCTGTGTATATCTAAGCATATAATGTATTCCTAAAACTGAGGCTTGATGAAATAAGCTTGCTTAGCTAAATCAAGAGAAACATATACTTCCTGCCATTCTTATTAGTCAGCAATAAAATGTTGCAATAGCTTTGTGGAAAGATGTAAGAAATTCTTTTTCCCCTGCCCTTTCCTAAAACACTTGGAGAAGAAAGTTTTTCTTTCATCGGATATCTATCATCATTTGCATGTTTGTAGTTGTAAACAGATTGCATTTCTGAATTGACTTGACCACTGTTTCCTGCTTTTTGGAAACCTGCTGCTGCTCAGTGGTGCTCTCATGAATCTGTCCTATTCAAGTTATTCAAACAGTTGCATTTGCTGTCCTTCTTGGACAGAATCAGACTATCAGATACTGAAAAAACACAGAAATTCAGTGTTGAAATGTGCTCTTTAAGCAACCAAGTCAACTTAAAGTACTAAGTGCTATTTGAGTTGTGATTATGTAGACTTACTTTTTAGCTATGTGGCTGATGGGTAGCAAGTTTCATATGTGTCTACACTTCAGTGATTTTATAGTTTGTAGGGATACAGTCATTTTCTTTAAGGTAGATTATGTTCTGGGTAATTTTAGTGAACTTAGTTTGTTTTTTGTCTTCTACTGCATTAAAAATGTATATTAGTTCCCAGAATTGATTATTTAAATGCAAGTATTCCTCACAGGTTGGACTGAAACACAGGCCTGAGGACTGAAATCTCCAGAACTAGAAAACTGAGGAACAAATAACATACTTCAGACTCATCTACTTGGAAGACTTTTTTTGGTTCAGTTTACAGTGGTTCATGTATTGAGGCTTCAACTAGCCTCCCAAGCCAGTGTAAAGTTTGCCCTTGTGTTCTTGCTGGAATTTTCTGATCTTCAGATGGGGTGCTTCCCAATCTCTGTCTTGGTGGCTGAGTAAGGTTGGGTTGGAATTTCCCTTTTTGCAATGTTTTGTGCTCTCATTTTTTGATTCTTCAGGACCTTGTGTGAAAAACTAAGGGAGATGAAGATATGAAATCATGCTGTCAGCACTCTTTTTGCACATTTTTCTCTAGTTCCTTCATTTTTCTTTTCTCCTTCCCTTCCTGTTCGTATTCATGCACAACATGCTGGGTTTTATTGCAAAGGGTAAATAGCTGGCAATCTTGTTTTCAGTATTGCTTTAGTTACATGTAATCCTTCATGCTTGATTGTTTTAAGGAGCAGGAGAAGAATTGCTATTTGAAGGACTAAATTCAACCATTTACTATTCTTCTGATGTAGTGCCAGATGGCAGTCCATAGAATGGCTACCAATTGATGTTATTCTGACAGGTCACTTGTTAATTTTGAAATACTGGTGCCTGTTGATGTGAGAAGTTGCACATTCAGTGACAGGAGGCATTAACAACATTTACACACATTCTCATTAAGTACCGTCTTATCAAATTGTGATTTACAAAGGGTTTACTGTCTTTCAAAATCGCTAGCTTGAGAGAGAATAACCTGGGAGCTCATGACTGATAATCGTGTGGAAGAAGCTATGATTTGAGAGTGTTTATGGAAGGGGTGCCATACCAAATGGATGAAGCAAGCACTAACATACTTTCTGCTCTGCTAGTTTACACTGCCCCTAAAAGGCTAGAATAAATTCAAATTTAGGCCAGTGACCTAACTTTCTACAATCCTGTATATTGAATTATGAAGCATCTTATTTGTGTTAATTAAAAAAAAAAATCTTTTTTGATCTATGCTATCTCTGTATCTAGATAGTAGGTTACTGCTGTCAAGATTAAGTTAATGCTGTAATAGATGCTGATTCTAAGAAACTAGACTTTATTTCTTAGTACCTTAGTAGTTTTATTTAATCCACGCAGACTTAAATATACACTTACTGTAACTACTTAAAAAAATTAAGATTAATATTTCATACTGAGGTTTTAACTTTAGCTGTCTTTCTAAGAAATATAGATGTATGTAAATACTGATCTTCTTCCCAGCCTTTAATTGCAATTTGTTTTCTAACTTGAACTAATTGACTGTTGAAATTAAGAAACTATAACTATTTGGTATAGATACAAATTTACTATTTATTTATTTATATACTTTTTTAGTGTGTTTATATGTGTGTGTGTATATATATATATAACTTTGTACATTTGTGTGTCTGTTTAAATGTAACTAGCTATATTGAATAAGTGGAATTCTTAATTTTTAGAAAACCTTCCTCTCATCCATTCTTACATTCTGAAGGTGCAAAAACCTTAAATTAAACCACAAAAATGACACATTTGGAAGCAGGCATTACATGGGATATATACAATTTTTCTTCATATTAAGTTGGTCTCTTCTATTATAGTGAGTAATTCTGCTCTTCTACAGAACCAAGCCTACCAGTCTTTAGCATAGAAAAACATGTCATTCCTGAAGTTACTTTCTCAGTTAAACCTTAAGCAGTCCTCCCTGCTGCATAGTTCCTTGGAGAAGAAAGAACATCTTTTCATATTTTTTCCCAGTTCAGGCAAAAGCTGAACCAGGAGATGCTTTTGGCATTATGGGACGCTTTTTTCCTCAGCTCCATTTTTTTTTAATGGTTTTACTATTGTTGAAGGTTTGGGGAATAGTTTTCGGCAGAGAAAACACAAAGTTAAAGCTCTTTTTTTCCGTTATGCTCTTTGTTTAGTGTATAGCTGTGGAGTCCGGCAGCCTAAATAGCAGGACAGTGTTTTCTTCCCTTCTCTATTGAGAGCTTTTCTCTTATAAATCAGCTGTGTGACAGATGGAGTTTCTCTTGGACTGTGTTAATCTAGGTTTGTAAGAAGCTCAGAATGGAATGATGTCATTTAGGGGACAGAGAAGGAAAAAATGGATATTTACAGGCTTTTAAAGTGCAAATTAAAACTTTTTTTAGATTGAAACAACAGTTGAGTTTTATGTGATATAATGATGCAAGTGTTGACTCCTTGCTTTTATATGTGTGCATATGTTTACAGAATTATTTTCTTTTCTAGGATCCCTCAGTAACACAAGTGACAAGAAATGTTCCTCCAGGATTAGATGAGTACAATCCTTTTTCTGATTCAAGAACAGTAAGCACATTTATTTCTTAAGCATGCTGTTAATCTTTCTGGGTAAGATTTGTGGGGGCTGTTTACAGAACTCACAAAATCTGTGAAGTACTAGCTAGAGGCAGTGGAAGATTTATAAGGATAGATAGTACCATAAAGTGTTTGGAGGATTCACTGGGTAGGTCTGACTTAAGTGAGCTTTGAACTCTCAAGGAAGAGTGGCTCCCTGAAAGGGAGCCCAAACAGAATTTCATTTTTGCCCTCTTTAATAAGATTTCTGGTGGCCTGTCCTTTAAACTTTTCTAAATTTTGTCCTTGCTTAACAGCATGTGTGAATGTGGCACACTTCCTCTGTGTCTTGCTGTTGATTCCCATTTCACTTACAGAAGTGTTGCTCAGAATGAGGAAAAACACTGCATTTTACAGTCCACAGGCAATGAGTAGTTGTGCTGTACTAAAAAGGAATAGCTTAAGACTGAGAAACACAGTTGGTTTTACTTCTTATATAGCTTGGACTTGCCACTTAATGGCTATGTTTCACTGTTAATAACAACAGATAGTTAAAGTTTTTAGAGAAGCTGAAAATGGCATTTTTCAATTAGAAATCCATTTTTTTTCCTGTTTATGTTAGCAAGTGGTAAGATGGGAATCTGATTGACAGTCTATAGCATTAACCTTCTTCCCCCTTTCTCCCCCTCCCTGTCCCACAAATTCAAGTTAATAAAACATGCTGAGCTGCACAGACAAATATTTCTCTACTGCAAATCCAGACAGATTTGTTTCCTCTGTGAGAAACTGACTTCAAACTCTGAATGCTGACATTGGTTTTCATAGCTCAGTTGTTTCCCTTTGCTAAGGGAGATGACACTTGTCCTGATAACCAAGGAAGAAATGACAGGACAGAAAAATAAGTAAACTCTACCTCCCCCCCCCCCCCCCCCCCCCCCCAGTATTTCAGTGCATTCAGCTTTTCTCTGTAAAGTTTTAAGTCTCAAGTGTCACCACTTTGATATCAAACATGTGAAATCAGGAATCCTGGTTTTCTGGCTTCTTATCAAATTTCAAAGCCTGTATTATTTTTGATTATAAATCCAAACATAGTTTTCAATGAATGGTATAAATGTCAGATTAATTGTCTTTGCCTACATCTTCAGTGGTTTTCTCTCCAGTGCTAGCAGTCACCATGGAGAGGACTTTGGTTTTTTTTGTCATGTTACTGAAATCAACAAGGACCAGATGAGATTAGAGAATTAGTATTGCTGCTTAATCATTTGATGGAATTACTGTTAAAGGGGGCTTGTAATTTCTTCCTTCTCCTAGATCTTCTGCTAGTGCATGTTGAACTTCTACCCTGAGACCTCTGTGTGCGTGTCTATATATGTATAGCAGGTATAGATGCAGTGATACAGATAGCATGAACTTTCAATCTGGAGGTATTACAGATTTGAAAAAATGCATGCATAGAGTATGTTGTGTGGTGGGTGGGTTTTTTTGTTTGTTTGGGTGGTTTTGTGTGTGTGTGTGTTTTTTTGTTTTGTTTTTTTTGAGGCATGCCTCTTAACTGATTTTTTTCAGTAAATTCCTGGACAGTACCCCATCTTACATCTGAACACAATGAAGAGTTAACAGAAAAATTGATGAGCTACACCTGGCTTCTTTTGGAAGCTTTTTTTTATTACTACTTCTGATACAAATGCACTTTTCAAGGTAAATAAAATACTCTAGCCTCATGGGGAAATCTATTCAAAAGAATGTCTTCTGACCATCTATCTCCAGCCAACATCAGAAGTAGTAATATTAATTCACATCTCTGCCCAGTGTAGCTGTGACAGTAAGACATGAAATAAAAAGGCATATCCAGGCAGTACCGTTTGCGGGGAGACAAAGTGCTGTATTCTGAGGCAGATTGAATTTCAGGGTTGATACGAGTACCTTGTAGTAATCTGTCTGTGAGAGTCAAAGACATGGGCCTTTGAAGTAAGATCTCTGTAAAAAGATTAAACTTGGTTCCCATGGCCAAATGTGTGTGCTGTATGGTAACTCTTACCCAGTAAAGACTAGAGGTCAGTGCAGTGCTCACAATACAAGTCTGAGTAACTAGTGATGGTTACATCCTTATAAAAGGTGGAATTGCTGACCATTCATCTGTCTCTCTGTCAGTACTCCTCAGTCCTATCCAAGGCTGTAAAATGGTCAGATCCCTCTCTGCTGTGCCCAAATTCTGAGCATCGGGCTAGGAAACAAATAGCATTGGGACAGGTATGACAAAATAAAGTGCCAACCCATAGGTTGAGAAGGACCTCTGGAGGTAATCTTCTTCAACTCCCTGTTCAAAGTGGGTCCAAACTAGATGAGGCTTCTCAGTGTCTTGTCCAGATGAGTTTTGAATAGATCCAAGGATGAAGATCCCATGATCTCCTTGTGCAACCTGTTTGGGTGTTTGACAGCTCTTAGAGTGATTTTTTCCCCCCCCCCTTCCCTCCCCCCCCCCCAAACATCCAATTAGAATTTGCTGTGTTCCAACAAATCTAATCCTGTGTAATAAAAGCAGCAGCATCCTTCTTTTCCCAACAGCCCCATGTATATTTAAGCTGTTATACTTTGTAAATTACGCATTAGTTAGGGCAGAACTCGGCTGCATTTGCCTGATACTTGGGTAGGCCAGACTGCTCCTGTAAGTATGAATTAGAAAATAAAAATAATTTTTACAGGGTGACTGACTTTTCTGAGGTAAGAAATACTGCTCAAGTCTTGTTTTCAAATCTTTATTACGCCTGATGTGAGACCAAAATTTTTCAGAACATTAGAACGTTTTTTTGCCTCTATCATAAGGTGTTAGTCAAGGTTAAAGAAGTTAACAGGCAATGCCAGATTCACTGGTTTCTTTCAAAGCTGCCTCTGCATTTTTATTCCTAGAAATACAGTGACAATAAAAATCAAAATAATGTGAGAATTTGTTCTGCTTATTTAATATTTATGAACATTAGTGGCTTTATAAAATGCTCATTACTTCGCAAAATTAATTTCTTCAATTACCTGGTTTGGCAGCTTCAGGATTTTCAGTTGTTTTCAGGACCCAGTATATGTCTCCCACTAACACTTCTTGTGCAGACAATATTTGAGATGACCTTAAACTTAGTTGTTTGCTTTTGGTTCGCAATAGCAAATCAGTTGCTTCTGTGACTGTAGTTCTAGCCTGATCGCTTGGTAGTAGTGTTTCCTCAATGAAATTTATACTTACTATGTACAGTTTTTGTGTATTAAATGCATGTTTCATGCCAACCTTTTAAAGACTTTAATCTGAGATATTACCTTCCAGAATGATTTTTTTTAAAAGGCCTCCAGTTCTAGACTTCTTGCATCTTGTGCAACACTTAAGCCATTTTGGGCAGCTCTTGATCCAACAACTTGCAAATATTTCACCATTTCAGACTGTAAAGAACCTGCTGTATGCTAGCTAACGTGCCAGTAAGGATTTTTATCAGAATTGTTTTAGACCTTTTCATAAAGTTAGCTTAATTCTTTATCAGGCTGACTTCAGAGATGGCAATAAGAGCAAACCTGTGCTTATTGTATATTTGGAAATTGATGTGGGACACTTGTGCAAATTAGCATGTGAAATTTTGCTTTGTATTGCCTTTTTAATAAATGTATGAATAACTGTCTTCCTTACTGGTTTGTCTGCTAGCTAATAAATGATTGTTTCTTTTTTTTATTGAGAATGTTTTAATTGCATATGTGATGCAACACTTCTTCCAGGTACCCTGTTTTTAAGGTTTGATGTGCACAACTTCCATTCTCCCTGCTTCTTGTTATTTGCTTGCCCTTGCATGCATTTTTATTGACCTTCTGTTTCTCCAGAGATTGCTAAATATTGGGAAATATTTATAGACTAAAATAAATTATTTGTGGCTTTATGAAAAAGTTAACTGGCTTCTAACAAAATATTATCACAAATAACCCCCTCTCTCCCTGTTGTTGTTGTTTTTTCCTGTACCCTTTCCTTACTGTTATATCAGGATAGTAACAAATAATCTTGTCAGCTGGTCTTTTTATTGAAGTATTCAGGCCTCCAGCTGTGCTGTACCATGCATGGCTTGAAGACGTACTGAAGAAGAATCAAAGAAGATACTTCTTGCTTCTAGGAAAATTTGGGAACAGTACAGCCATATCTCTTTTGTGGCTGAATTCTTTTCCAAGGCAGATAGATACTTTTATGTTTTATCTTTAGCAGTTGTGGGGTTTTTCTTCACTGCTCCTCAATTTTGATTAAGGTTGAAGTGAATACTTTAGTTTGGTAGGAAGACTTAGTGCCAACATGATTGTAAAATGCAACCATTTTAGGCTGTTTTCTTCATTATGTTCCTGATCTACAGAAGATGTTTTATGATACATATAGCTGTTGTGTGTTGAATTATGATCTGTGCATAGTAACCTGGAAAATCAACACATTAAAGCAATGTTTAATCTCTACCATTAGAGCTACATTTGAGCACTCGTACTTTGTTCCACTGTGCGCACATTATGAAACTGAAATAAGTAACTATGAAAACATAGTATACAAAAACATGCATGGCTTTTATGGTACTTACTGAAATATAGTAGCATTTCTTCATTAACAGGCTGTATCCTATGAAAACAATGCCTGGAATACAACTTTTGTTGGGGTTTCATTCTTAACACATGTTGACTTAGCAGAAGTTCTAGAATGATACCCAGTGAAATTAACAACAAATAGTGCAGCAGATACATATTTTCCTCCCCCTTTCCTTACTACCTGTCTTCCTTACAAGCAGTCCTCTCTACTTTTTCTTGCATCTTGCACCAATTGCAGCAAATGATTTTAACTAAAGGTGCAATAACACATTTATGAATGGTGTAGGCATATCTACTGTAGCTCAAAAGTAAATACTTAGTGGAGTTTGTATCCATTTAAATGCCACATTAGAGTCTCAGTAAATGTGTACCACCCAAGAAGAGACTAAGCATGCTGGCCTTTTGTTGCTGTTGATTTAAATGGCAGTGTCATGTACATTACTGGAGTAAGACAGCCTTTCCAAAAGTGGAAGCCATTTCCAAATAAAATGGAAGAGCTTAAGCTCTGGCAAGCTAAGTGTGAAATTTTAGGCAAGCTAAAAGCTTTGAGGAACAACTTATAGAATAAGTTGGAAAACTTTATTTTCTGGAAGTAGGAAGCTTCCGCCAGCTTTAAGGTCAATAGGTGATCCTGTTGTAAGAGTACTAATAGAAGGTAATACTGTAGCAAAAAGATAAATGAAATGCTTCTTTACAAGTGATTAAAGCAGGGGAAGTGTCTTAAGACTGAATCTGCAATGGAACAGACTCTAGAAAAGCAATAAATTGCCAGAACTAAACAGTATCCTGGTAAGCATTAAGGAAACTAGAATGAGAAACTGCTAAGTCCCAGTTAGAACATACCTCAGTTGGCCTCATACCAGAGGAGTAAAAATCATGACTATCACACTCACTTCAGAAAAAGCTCTTAAAAGGATTCAAGGATTTAAGAGGCCGGAAAGTACAAGTTCTATACCAGGCAAGCAGATAAAAACTCTATGAAGAGCAGATTTCCCCTCACCCCACCCCCTTTTAAAAAGAAAAGCGCAAGCATGTATCTTAAGGAGAAATTTGTCTGTCTTAACTTCAGTAGGTTTATGAGATAGTGAATATGTGGGGAGAAGATGATATGATTGATGCATGATGCAAATTCCCCCAAACTGTCCTTCAGTTGCAAATCTCCATTATGGTTCAGTTCAAAGGGAATATTAAGTAACAGGGACAGTGATGAACAAAAATACAGAGACACAAACCTGATAGACAAGCAATAACAGAGTCAATAATGAAGACTTAAGCTCTTCAGCTGTTAATTAATGGGCCGCTAAGAAACTATAGGCATAACTTCGAAGAGGGTCAACCTGGACTTAGATAAGAAGGGGGAAACTAGACAAACATGAGTATTATGGATATTTGAGGGGGGCCTGGGGTACTACACAAAACTTTTTCAGCAGTGTTTAGGAGAAGGGGAAAAGGTGGGGAGAAAGGGGGATCAGGGAGGAACAAGGGAGAGGAGTAGAGAAGAAGAAGGATAAAAGAGGCCAGTCATGCATAAGCAGCTGCTGGTCAGTATGCTTGTCTCACTGAGCCCTGTGCCTGATGACTCCCCGATCTTCTTAAATCCTTCTTTAACTATCTTTCTGTGTAGTTCCACTCTCTATCCTATGTGAGTGCTGCAATGTCTAGGTGCCAGCAACTGCAGAGACTAAGTTGAGTGAATTACATGCCAGCAACTGGAGTCAGACCACAGGTGATAGTGGTTTGTGCATCTGTGGTGCCAGCAACTGGAGTGCATGACAGTCTCAGCACTAGCAACTGGAGGGACTGCAGGTCATAGGGTTTGTGTGTCTGGGATGCCAGGAACTGGAGGGACCAGTGTGTTTTTCCCTAATCCAATGTGTGTGGGTGTGTATGCGTAATTCATTAGGAAACTTCAAGCTGGACTAGCTGGTGAATAGAAGGAAAAACTGTCTCTGGAAAGACTCAAAGTCTCAACCAAAGCTCAGTAAGGGAGCCCAGAGTCCAGGCATGGATATTAGGCAGGCTGAGAGCCTGTGCTGATATTCAGGGGATCCGTGAGGTGGGGGGGATGTTTGTGAGGATAGCATGTGAGTGCATACATCAAGCTGGACTAGGTGGTGAGCAGGAGGAGACCCATATATCAGGTAGGAGGTCCAGGATCCAGGCAAGGATATTAGATGGGCTGAGAGCCCCTGCAGATATTTGAGGCATCTGAGAATGTGGGTGCACTTGTGAATCTAGAAAGCGAGGACATGCGTTTTCAGTAGTGAACTGCGATCATGTCAGCCACAGAGGAGGAACGGGACTTGGCCATCTGTACCTGTGTCTGTTTTATGTGAATTCTGGTGGTGTTATATCTGAGTGTTGTTAAAGGTAGAGCCCTATCTGTGGCAGTTTGCATAGCTGGCCATGTTAGTGTCCTCTGCGTGGGCAGGCATGTACATATGTGTGTGGCTCCCTAGGAAACATGCTCAGCCTTGCTCATGTCTGAACGAGCAAACAGGAAAGCAGCAGCTGCATCCATCGGCCTGGGGTGGAGAGACCTCCAAGTCTCAGGCTGCACCGGGCTGTGCTCCAGCAGTTGGGAAGGAGTCGTCCCTGGGCCCTGGAGTCCGCCAGAGGCCTCTGGAGGCAGTGGCCTTTATAACTTTTCTTAACAGCTGTGGTAATTATTTCATCCCCTGGCCCTTCTTGACTTTCTTAGAGTTCCAGGGTGCACAGCCCCTGGCTACAGTCCACCGCTCTAGTGTCACTTCTTCGAGGGAGCACACAGCCTTATTTACACACTCTAGGCACTGGATCTTTTAGCAAGTCTAACGCTGTAGATGGATGGTCAGCTAGCACATAGTGGGGTCTAAACAGTCTGGAAGTCTGTTCCCTAAGCACATATATGCGTGTTCCAGTCATTAGCAGCACTGCAGGCTGTTTGGGCTAAGTGTCTTCAGGAGCTCACCATCTTTAAATTCATTGTTTGAACATTTTCCAGTCTGCCAGTCCATCTTGAAATGCCATTACAGGTGTCTGTGAAAAGCTAATGGAGTCTTTACTGGGGCCTGTAGGCAGTCTCACTCATTAGTCTAGCAGCTAGCTGCTTATCAGTTATGCTTTCAAACCCGTGGTTACTTCAGCCACAGACCTCACGTAAGATTTTTTTGGCTTTTGTAGCATTGCTCTGGCTTACGGTGCTTAAGCCACAGAGTTTCTGTTCAGCAGATTTTTGTTATTTTCGTGCAGGACTCATAAGTATCTTATGTTTGAAACAGAGGATGATAAGACTCTTGATGGTTGTCTAGTTTTTGTAGGAGTTCTCATACAAGAGTTTTTCTTTCTTACATAGAAGGTGCTAATATATGAATTAGAGGTAGTAACTATCTCTAATCAAGTTCAGCTATTTTCATCCTAGAATACTGGGCAAGCATTTTTAAGATGAAAGTGTAAATCAGTGAGTATTTCTGAGGAATGAAACCTTTCTAATATCTCTGTATTCTCTTAGGAGTTGATGTATAAGGTGGCAAGGTAGTTCTGAAATGCTGGAAATAGCTGATGTTGTGGAGATACGCTGCAGTGTTACATATAGGTGTAGTTTTCTAAGGCATGATGTTTCAGCCTCAGAGTATTTCATTTGTGTATGTCAAAAAATGGTTGGAAGAGGTGCAGATAAGCTGGGCCAGGTCATCATTTGCCAAATCAGTGGTATTTAGTTATGATTCCTGCTGTGTTTTGAGGTGCCTTTATATTTAAAACATCACACCTCTCTCCATATTTTTACTCTTGATTTCAGCCTTGTTAGCAACACATGGTCCTCCGTCTTACAAGATCACAGAACAGGGAAGTCTTTCATGTTGCAAGCACTACACAAAGAAAGATGTGAATTGTAGGTTTCCCTTGAGCATATTTAAGAATAAAATAAGATCATAGCAAGACTGATCTGATCTGCTTTGGTAAAGCTCAGTTGACAACTTTAAATCTGTGCAGTAGCTATTTCCTTGGTTTGATAAGATAAAGATATGATAAAGGAATACAGAGGAGATGGCAAACAGAAATAAGCAGGAGAGGTTTAAAACAGCCCCTGAAAAAACTGTGAGGTACTAAAAACTTCTTATAAGCTGTATTCTCATAGATAATGAGCAAGTCACAGAATTGCCTGTAGTGCTTGAAACTAGATATTACAGTAAATACCGATATTGTTAAGCATTAGATTATGGATGCTGAATTTGAAATTTAATAGGGTACATTGTTTCTCTAGTTAACCAAGTGATATAAACCTTTGTTAAGTATAAAGCTCTAGAAGGTATTATTAATAGATGATATCATTGTGTTTGAGAATGTGGGCAGATCACTATTAAATCCTGCAATTCTCATAAGCAGTAACTGTCCTTATCCATATTCATGTCTGAATAAAATTAGATTGTTTATACTGATTCATAAAATGCCATGTGTGTATATGGCAAACAGTGCAATGTAAAGACAAACAAACAAAACACTGCAACATAGAATAGCTTCTCCTTCCTAAATGTCATAAATACTGCAAGCAGTGTATCAGATTTTCAGTTTATCTGTAATGCTTCCTTTAAAACAGCTGGACTAGTTCTTACAGAATTATGAAAAAATGCTTATTAGAATAGGAGACTATTTCCTTATAACTGTCTTTTGTTTTTTTAGCCTCCTCCAGGAAATGTGAAAATGCCTAATGTACCCAGTACCCAGCCAGCAATAATGAAACCAACAGAAGAACCACCTGCTTACACACAAATTGCAAAGGTTTGTCTGTAACTTTCAGGCAGTAGGTTCCTTCTAATTATAATTACATAAACACTCTTCTGGAACAGTGTGCCTTTTATAAAAAAGCATAACTTTCCTAATGATTTGGAAAAATGAATACTGTTACCGCATGAATTCGTGCAATATTAGGTCAGTCTTCATTCATCACTGGAGATGCATAATTATAGAAAATAGACTCAGAATATTTATTTTGTGTTTATACTTTTAGCAATATCTAACAATGCTTGTTTTATTCAGGAGCATGCCTTGGCCCAGGCAGAACTGCTGAAGCGCCAGGAAGAACTAGAAAGAAAAGCAGCTGAACTAGATCGCAGAGAAAGGGAAATGCAGAGTCTCAATCAGCAGGGAGGTATGTATTAAAAATATTTTTTTAAATTGTAGAAATTTAACTTTTTCTTAGAAACTGCTTTTGTTTTATAGTCACAGTGTAAAACAGGTCACGGAGGGTTTTCTAGAGATTTATTATGTCCTTTGCAACAGTGTATAAGGTGAATAAAAACTGGTCTGTCTTGTGCAAGATTTCATAGTGCAAATTTCAGTGTGGCCTTTGTTACTGTCTGCTATCAGCTGTTTTTATTCTTGGTTAAAATCCAAGTAATACTATTGACTAGAAATAGACCATTTTGAAAAGAAGAACTATAAGTAACTTCATGAGTAACAACTCTGATTTCTATTCTGTTAGTATTTATAACTGTAGAAGAAATTTCCTGTTTTGGAACATTTTCTTATCTTTTTCTATGTTATAGACATCACATTCTATGCAAACAGCAGAAAAAGTATAGCTGTTATGAATTTTTCGTATGACACTTTGGATAATCAAGATCAGTGCCTCATTCTGCCAAAACTGTTGTGTGCTGTTCAACACCCTTAGTTTTTGCACTGCAATTTTTGAATGAAAAGATTTGCATCCTCTTAACTGAAGATACTTTGCTAGAAATAGATCAATGGGGAATATTTCTTTTCAAAAGGAAAACTGAACTGAAATCAGACTGAACTGAAATCAGACTGAAATCAGAAAAAAAAAAACCCAAACACGCTAAAACTCTTTGCACAAGGTTGACTTTGTGTGCTCTTTTCACTTGTACCTAAACTTCAGACAGTTGTATTTCCACATGTTATTTTCTTTTTCTTTGCTCATATCGAAATTGTAACATACAATAGTAAAATTTCAGATTGCATGATTGCTTAGGAATTCAAAATCTCAGGGAATTTCTTGCCAGTCAGGTGCTAATATCTGAGAATGGGGAATCACTATTCTTCTTTTAAGGAAAAAAATCATGGTGGGTATTGTGCCTTCATTAAAACGTTTTTATTTTCTCAGTATTTATTCTTTTCATTCTTTTTATTAAATCTCTGTGTCTTTTCTCCCAGATAATGATTGTCTTTTGTCATGTTTTCATTTCAATCTCCATATATTTCCCTTCACCTAATTTCACTAACTTATATTGATGGTTCTGGATTGATTACTTTTCTCTTCCAGGCTTTAGGGACTGTTTTTTTCCATTCATCTGTATCTTAAGGAACATAACTCTGTTACCCCATGCATGTTTCAGGATCTCTAAAATGCTTATTTACTATCATCATGAGGTTGCAGTTGTTCACATCAAAGTACTTGAGGAGTGTGTGAAAATCTAAATCTAAAGGATTCTTTAGGAAGGCTGAACAGAGAAGAGAGAGCTCTTAAAGCCTAAAAGAGGAAATTAAGTTTTAACCAAATGACTGTGTAAAAGATGCTGCAAATCAGGAATTGTATGTTGTGACTGAGGACAGCAATATTCTTTTCCAATTGATATTTTTCTTTTGCATGGTCCTTCAAACTCCTTTTGAAACACTACAGAGCTGTCTTGATTGGAAAGGGAGGGTCTTTTGCAATAGAACTCCAGCTATTTGCATTTAATTTAAGAGTCTGGCTTCATATGTATGATACTTTGACTGAATGTAATGGACTACAATGCAAAGATATTCAAGCTGGTAAGTCTGCTCAGTTTGGTGCCTTCAGACTTCTCAGCTCAAGTCCAGTACAGTGTTGTGTTTGATCTGATTAAACTGTGCTGCTTCCTATTTTAGCTGGTTCATTTGGTCATGGCTGAAAAAATCCTTACTGTGTTTGCATGAAGCTGGTTTGGGAATGTCCACATTCATAGTGTAGGCATGTTGCTGAAGTTCTGTTAATAAGCCTTGAGGTGGTAGCTCATTATGTTGAATGACATAACTCTGAGCTAGCTCTTTGCTCAGATAAGCTCTGATCTTGGAATATGAGTATCCAAAGAGTATTTGGAGAAAGAGCACATGGTTTTTAATGTCAAATCATCTCACCAAGCTGTCTTTCAGCCTTAGCTGAATATTTTGATAGCTGGGCCAAAGAGGAGGAAAAAAAGCACATCAGATACTATTCTTACATAATAGCTTGAATTATTGTAACATATCTGAATTTTTCTATAACTCTGCCCTGAAACTGTCAGTGCTGAGAGGAACCCCCATATATTGCAGAATAAAGATCTGAATTGTTATCAGATATTTTTTATATAAGAAATCCCAAAGTAGTTTTTAATATGGAGGGGAATATGACTTGGTTACCTTCTGTATCCTCCCTCTTAAGTTCCCTCTTCTAAATGGCTTGGTAAATTGATAAAAGGTCCATCAGGAGAGGAAGAAAACACAGCAGTGTTTTAGACCTGTTTGGACAGAACTGTCAGCTTCATCTTGTCTGAGTGGGGAAAGAAGTAACTTAGTAATGCAAGTATTTTAGGTGTGAAAGTTTTCTGTTCTTACCAGATGAACTACTAGTAAAGCTATGGTTGAAGGCAGAAATTGCAAGCAAAAGCTTGTCAGAATTTCAAAAAAAATGTCTTTAGATTAGCTTCTAGTTTAGCTCCACTTTTGCAATATGGTGGTTAATGTACCTATTGCATCCAGAATTTGAAATGCTATGGTAAAGGTCTGTTGTATGTCTCAGCTGAATCTCTGAATACTGTGCTTGTTACGACTTGCATTCAGCAGAATGTATACTCCAGCGTATAAGTAGATCAGTGTACAGGAAAACCATGGTGACTGATACTGTGTTGTCTTTGGTTGTGTCCTCGCTTTATCACACAACTTTGTATCAAAATATATTGATGCTGTAGGGCATCTTTTTGTATTGTAGTTGAGACCATTTTAATAGAGGTCTTTCTTCAGGCTTATGTGCCTTTAAGCAAAGCTTTGATGGTAAAATTGGGAACCAGTTCCAAGTGTTAGAGATATCTAGGTGTTACAGATATGAGGATTCTGAATATAGAAAATGTCTTTCACACCCCAGTCTTTGTGTTCCACAGAGCATGGGGGGACTGAGGGAAGTGGGCACGTAAGAGTCAAGGAACTCTGAGAAATTGTTTTTTTCTGCCATTTTTCAAATCTGGGATTTTTGCAAGACTCCTGTTTTCACATGATGTCTGCTTAGTCTTTTGCATAGGTAGAATACTCTGCTCTCCTTGATCTGCCTACATTTCATCATACTTTGTTTCTGAAGCTTGTTTTCAATATTGTGTGAGGACTGCTGATAAAGCTCTTGAGTTTTGGTAGCCCAGATTATTTATAGACTTGTGCATAAAAAAACCCTTGAACTGAACCATAAAAAGTCCAAATGCATATCTCTTTCTAACATACAGAGAGTAATACAGAGAGTATTATAAACTTTTTTTCTGATTTGCAGGTAGAAAAAATAACTGGCCACCTCTTCCTGAGAATTTTCCAGTGGGTCCATGTTTCTATCAGGATTTTTCTGTAGACATTCCTGTAGAATTCCAGAAGACAGTGAAGATTATGTACTATTTGTGGATGTGTAAGTATTTTTTAACAAAAAGCAAAGTGCCTATTCAAACTTGATGATCCATGCCTGCTAATTTGAATTTTGCAACATCTGTAGTGAGGAATGGTTTTTTTAATCCAGAAGTCAGATGTTGAAGTGAAATCTTTGTGTTAGCTTCAATTTTAAGAGTATTGAATTATTTCATAGAGACTTTGATGGAAGAAAGGGGAAAGTATTACCCTAAAGCAGTTTGGCTTATACCATATTGTAGTTTTCTGTTTAAATATCCCTGTTGTTCTAAAACAATCTCTGAGCATTTATTACCTTAAAAATAATTTTACTGTTTTTAAAATCAGCTTATATATTAAGAAATCTAATTCACAGTATTTATGAGACTTGTGAGTGTAAAATGTGCAACGTTCATTTGTCTACAAATTAATATCATTTTATTCTATTTAGAAAAATAAGTAGTATAACATAAATTAGCAGAAGAAACAGTCCATGTTATAACTATTCTTTGTACAGCACTAGTGCTCTAAATGGTCTTTGAGGGGTTAATTTTGCATTCATTTAGGTGCCGTGTTTTGATAGGAAAAATGCTGGATGAATCAAATGTACAAATGCCATGACCTCTGTTTCTTCTGTCTTGTCTAGTGTGACGAGAGCTTAATAAGTACCCTGAGACTGAGGAAATTCCAAAGGTTTAGGTGTTTTGATGCCATTAATATATATTTTAGTTTGCTAAGGGAATGTGAATTTCATACTTTTTCTGTATTTTTTCAGGGTTTCAGATTTAACAAATCTTCATATTTTACCTGTTAATTTGGTAATCTTATTGTTGTGATTGAACCATATATTTGAATTATGTAAAATGAGCAGTCAGCACTGAATCAAGTGAATTTCACCTCATTATCTACAGCTTTATCCACTATCTTTAAATAAGTAACTGAATAAGTCCTACTGTAGAATGTGGGATTAGTCACTCTCATAAATCTGACAGACATTTAAGATTTATATCAAGTTTAAAATTAGGGACTCCAAAGTTTTAGAATAGTTAATAACTTTGGCCATTTGCAGGACTGAGTTCTAAAAGTGCTGTATGTTTTAAACACAAAGTGAAGCTGGGCAGTGAGAACTGGAGTATTAATACTCTTTTTCTTTTTTTCCCTTCTTATGGCAATAAATTAAGAAACCAGTGGTGTTATAGTATTTCAAAACAGATGAGAATTCTGCCTTCATTTTAAGCTGACAGATTTTCTTCTAGCTAGACTGAGACTTTAACCAAGTCTCCTTGTTCTTTTCCTTCTTTAGCCCTCATTCTCTATCTCTGACTTAGGGATCACTAAGGAAGGAAGGAAGAGGGCATATTAAAGGAAAAGAAAAAATGAAATGAGGAAGCCTGAAGAATATTGCAGGCTAAAGATAATGGTTGAATACAGAGCTCCCTGCCTTAGGGCTGGCTGTTCAGTCGGTCCTCGTGACTCCTCTTTTTCAGGAATATACCTACATGGTTTGGCTCATACTTCATTAGAGTGGCTGTGCTTCCTTAATGGATGCACCCATTACCACAGCAAACCAACCTGCTTCTGCTTGTTGCTCTGTTCTATATTTTATTTCCTCTTCCAGAACTTCCTAGGTCTTATAAGGCCTAGAGGTCCATAAAGATAATGACATTCAGATAAATCTAGTTCCAGCTGCTCAGCGCTTTGTAAAGTAGGTTAGTTTTCCTGTCCCTCTTTAGCAGCCCTAAGAACACACCTTTCTATTTCATTTTTTCTGTGTTGTCTTGATTAGTAACAATTCTAAAATCTTTATTCTTAGTCTTTACATTTCTGAGGAAAGCTTCTTATCTTTTATGGGATCAATAAACTCTTTATTGTATGAAAATAGAGGACTGCTTGTATTCCAGTCCCAGTGAATTTCTCCACCTTTTCTCTGTTGTTATCAGAAGTTAGAATGGTCTAATTCCTTCATGTGGTTTTCTCTCTGCACAGATTTTTTTTTCTCCTGAGACCGCCTTTTCTTTTTAACTGACTGAGTGCTCTCATGTGTTTGTGAACTACAACAATCAAAGAGCAATGGTTTCTGTCAGCTACCAGTGGAGCTTTCCTGTACTGTCTTGTTTTTGCCACCCATTGCTGTTTTAGTGGGTTGTGGATAGAATGGCAATTTTGCTGGCTCAGTGGCCCTGAGCACTGCTTTTGAGATCTTTGTATGCTGTTACTAGTGAAATGTCCCATGTCTGTTGACCTTCATCTGACAAAAAACATTTTTGGCCCAAAAGCCTGTGTTTTCCCATTACTTTCCCACAGCCTGATAAGATGCAAAATGAGCAGTACTGATTATCAAAGAATATTTCTTTTTTGGAGTTAAAACTGAAGAGCTGCTTAATCTCATGGAAAGATTTTGAGGCATTTGGATTTGTTGTTTTGTATTGTTTGTGAGTGTTTCCCTTTTTCTGTGAACAAGACTTTTAAAGATTTTTAAAGACAAATGACTTAAGCTATAGATTCTGATGAAAATCTACCTAAGGTACCAACTGTTATGGTATTTATTCCATTTAGAAGAGTTTTGTTTCATCCATCCTTCTGTCTGAGGAAATGATCAGTAGCACCTGTATCAATCTGTGCAGATGTTTGTTTTGCCTGCTCTTGAGGGCCTCCAAGGAGGGATAATTGTAAACTCCCTGCTCCCCGCCGCCTCAGCCCATTCTAGTATGTTGCCATCCTTATCATTAGAAGATGTTTCCTAGCATATAATTTAGTTCTTCCTTGCTGTAATTTATTTTTGTTGTTCTGTCCACTGTTTTTATGGAGAACACATTTTTTCCCTTTAGTCATCTTCTTTTAGCTAAATTAGCATAGTTATTCAGCCTTTCTTTGTAGGTCATCTTTTCTAGACTTCTGATTGTTTTGTTGCTGTCTTGTAGATTTGTCATTTCATCCACTCCGTATTATTATGGGTTTTTTAGTGTGTAGCATCCAAAATTGGACAGTGTGGACTATGTCCAATATTTCAGCAGTCTTAATATACTGGGTAGAGAGAGAAAAAAAACTTCACGTGTTTGGTAGAATGTGCTCGTGTTCCTGTATCCTTTTGTCAACAGAGGAATGTTTGCATCTCGCTGTGTCTGTCTCTCTCCCATGCAAATTAAAAAGAGCAGAACAGACAAGGAACAAAAGCTAGACTATAACTGAAGCCACTCTGATATGACCCAAGGGTGTATGCAATCAAACTTCACCAGCTTTTTCCTCGCTTACCAGTTGCTGTGTGGCTGCAAAATTCTCCATTTTAGGGACATTGCATTCCCGTTGAGGCATTCTGCTACAGGGTGACAGTCCAGCTGATTCCTGGGAAAAAGCTCATTCTCAGTGTATCCTAATGAGGACTTTGGTTTCCTCAGAACAGCCTCATCAAAACATTACTGAAATGAACCTTATTACAAAAATCTATTTCATACAGTCCCAAGTGGGACTGCAAAATAATCTCAATAATGTAGATGTCAAATAGACAGCATCAGTGCAGCTTGTGGTCTTTATCCAGAACTCACTTTCAAACACTAATGGGTGCTAAAACATAGTTAATTAAGATGGAGAATGTGTATCTAAGTAGGATTCTTCTATAATAGGAAGTTCCACTAATAAAAACGAGGTTGTGAGTCTGAATATTTTATTAAACCAGTATAATTTTTCATTGTTCACTCTTATTCTGGCATAAGTGCTCTTTTTTAAACTCACCTGCTTCCTCAGCTAAACTGGAAAAAGGCATTCTTAGGTCACTTCACGCTGAGTACTGCATTGCTCTAGCTGTGCTGGTTCATTGAAGTTATTGTTGTATAGGTGTTCTGTGATACAGAGGTCTACCCAAGCCTTGATTCATTTCAGCCCTCAGGTAGTCATTATCTTGTAATAACTTCTATCACACTTGAATTTGAAGACACAAATAGGAGGAAGATACTTAAAACTGTTACCCTGAACATAAAAACATCTGTCTTTTCATTTAATGGGAAAGTTTATATAGGTCACTCAGTGAATCCGCTGGCTCAGAGAACGAATGCTTCTGTAGCTTGCAAGAGTTAGAGAAAGGAGAGTGGAGGGAAGAGAGAACTGTCGATGAAGTCCTGTGTCTTTTTGCAGTTGAGATTCCTTCTAACACCATTGAAGTACTGAAGTAGACCACTATGTTACCAGTTTTATTGTGCTAATAAGTATCAGTGGCGTGTGTGACATTGTTTCAACCCTCTTCCGCACTGATAGTACTCTCTTAAAACTTGTCCTGTTATCTGTGCAATTGCAAAGAGTATAGCCTATCTGAAAGCTCAGATTCCACCAGACGCTGGACCTTTCTAGTAATCAATGGGGGTCTTCCTTTTTCCGGTAATGACTGGAATAAAAAATAAGTACCACTCAGTAAACTTTCTCTTATTTATCAAAGAAAGGTAGGGATTTGGATTTGTATCCTGTGTTGTACTTCGTGATGCATGCACACAAAATCTCTGAAACGAGTTGCTGTGCTAACTTCTTGGAACAATACTAAACTATTTAAATGCATTAAACACTCTTTATTTAAAAAGCACAAAGTTTTCTGTTTCTGACGATTCTTACAGGGGGATGTGATTTCTTTGAGGGAAAAGTGTTTTGAGTTCCTTCAGCCCTTCGTGTAAAGATGTGGGCATTTTAATTTAAGTTTTTTTTTCCAGTAAGATGATTTAGGGTTTATTTAAGTACTAGTTGAGAGGGAAGAAAAAAACTTTGAAGAGCCTTTTTCAGAATCTTTGTATGTTACATAAACTTACCAGCTCTTTTATTAACCTTCCCTTCTAGTAAAAGCAGTGTGGATAAGGGAGAATTTGAATGTATGCACAAAAACAAGACTTCATTTATTTTTTGTTGTGAACTCTTTATGCTACCTAGCTTTTCTATATTTCTCTGAGAAGCAATAAATAAGTAAAGCTGTAAGGAAGAGCATGAGCTGTGAGAACTTATAACTTTGAATGACTAAAATGTTTCTCTGAACTTTAAATAAATAAATAAATCATCACTGGTGCAAGGAACTGTTTTTGCACTCTTAACTATAAATAATGTACTTTATCCTGGTCCACAAGGACAGAAACTGTCCTTGAGACAACAAAATCGCTCGTGAATCACTAGGTATTGCTGAACTGAAAGAGAAATTCATTTTCATCTTTTAAGTGTCTGGCAGAACTAACCACTGTGCCAGATAGCATGAAAATTGTAGTTGCAGCGTTTCTTGCTATTGTTAAGAGAGAAATATATTTGAAATTAACTGCGAAGTCATAATGCCAGTGCATTTTCTTCAGCAGAACTTAAATAGTTAACCTCTAATATGATTTGCCAATGAGAAAATGCCAGTATTGGCCTAAGACTTAAGTACTGAAGAGGAAGATTTTAAAGACCATTGGTCTAAGAAATATTTGAATATGCCATATGAATTTAGGGTTCTAGAACAGCTCCTCATGGATTTTGTTTTACTGAGAAACATTGTTACTAAGTAGTTCTTCTGCTTTTTTCCGTGTAAGACAAAGAGCTTTTATCTAAAAGGCTATTTCTGAAATATTTCCTTTTAAATTAGAATGTGTACAGTGATAATTTTATGGTGTCTTTATATCATTTGTAAACTTTTCTCTAAGCAAAATCAAGTAGTTACATATTGTAATAAAAAGGCTGTAAGGTCTTACATTTATTTAACTTGCCTGGTTGTAAGAGAAGATAACCTGGATTTTGAAAAAGTGCAAATATCTGTGTCCAGTAATTGCTGTACAAGAAAATTCAGTTACTGCAGCTGTGGAAACCTTTTTTACATTATTTTAATTTTCTTTTTAGCTAGTTGATGCCCTAGGCATCAAGCGTTTGCTAGAAATCACTCTTAGGAAATGCCTAAGAATGAAAATGTTTTATTTTTGTGAAAGGTTTTTTTTCTTCACCATATACCTCATATTATTTTCATTATATTTTTTAATTTCTTGTTCAGTACTTTCACTTAGGTATTCTGACTTTACCTGAATGTTAGGAAACTGTGTAAAAATCAATTGGCTGATTGCAGAGAGGATATTGATTTATTGTTAGCATGCCTATGTTTTCTTTACAGTCCTCCATTTATTTGAGTATTATTTTAACAGTTGAAATAATTTATTGTATAAATATAATTTAATCAAGACTCTTTTTTGGTTTTGGTCCTACAGTCCATACAGTGACACTGTTTCTTAATATCTTTGGATGTTTGGCCTGGTTTTATGTTGATCCGACACGAGGGGTTGACTTTGGATTGAGTATCCTGTGGTTCTTGCTTTTTACTCCTTGTTCTTTTGTCTGCTGGTACAGACCACTTTATGGAGCTTTCAGGTAACAACTTCAGCTTGGCTTAAGATATCAAAAAATGTATGTATATATCGACTTGCTGAAATGCGTTAATCTTCTAATAGAATTTGCTGAATTATCTTTATGATAATCCTTCAATATGATTCCATTAGAAACAGGTAGTATATTTGTCATTAGTTCAATTGCTGTATCTGAAACAGATGGCAACATTAGGAATATCATGGAATATTTAAAATATTTATAGCTTCTGCAATTGACATAACATTTGTAGGAAATATTTAACTTTGTATTGGGCTAATAATGTTTTTAATGGAAATTCTCATTAAATCTCTATCCCATCACGCCAAGAATCTGAGCAGGTTAGTAGTTAAGGGTGTATTATTACGTGTTTGGTTTGCTGAATGAACTTACTAAAACTCTACACCTAAAATTTTACATTGTTAAGTAACCTACAGCGTCTGTTATTGCAATAGATTGAGATTCTTAAGAACAAGTAGAGCAGGTATATAGCTATCAAACTCCAGTATTTTCTGCAGCTGTTAGAATCTGCATTTCTCAGATTTCACAAGCCTGAGGGGCAGTATCTTTGTGTTTAGAAATACTGTGGTTGGTTTGCATGCTAAATTCAGCGTTTTGGTGAGAATTAGCATATGGACATTCTAAAATCTTGTACTCTTACAGTATTTCTTGTGGATTGATTTTAATATTGAAGTGAATTCAGGATATTGGAAAACTCAGTTTAAATATACTAATTTTTGTTGAGAAAGATTGATAGTCATTAATTGCAGTTGAGCATAACCTTTAGGCTAAACTAGATGGTTTTTTGCTAACCAAGAATATATTGCTGTACCCACACATCTTTGAATAATTACATAGTTTATAGTTTCATGTGCTAAATTCTTATATTCTTATGGCTAAAATATGAAAAGGATTTTTTTTTTATTAGACTAAATTTTGTTCATGACTTGTATCACAATGTAGGTGCAAATTGAGATCAATAGAAAATATAGAAAATCGCCAGCATTTTAAAATGGTAGCTTTCATTAATTAGTTTTAAGCCTTACATATTCTCTTTTAATAGTGTTGTTTTATATATAATGATTATTTCTGAATTAACTGATTTGTTGGAGGAGGTGTTCACAGTGTTACATTATCATTCAGGGTTTTAGATCTAGCAGATGTTAGCCTTTCTTAGTGAATATTGATTGTTTGGAAGAAGAAAACTACTGCTTTCATTTTCAACTTTCATTCAGTTTCTCAGCTGAAAATGAAATAGTTATTGAAATGAACAGGTTGAATAAATAGAAATTAAGAAACCCTCTTCTGCAAAAAGCACTGTTACTGGCAAAATCTGGATCCAGGTTCTTAATCTGTGATTTAACTAATTCAGTGATTTTTACTTTCTTTAGAACTTTGGCAGCAAGCATACCACGTAATTATTAGTTTTGATAATAATAAGTTGAAGTCTTTATTACAAGTTTTGCTTGTGCATTTATTTTAGATAATCTGACTGACTTTAACGTTTCCAGTCTCTGTCAAGCTGGCATTTTAGTAATTTGAACAGCCAGCATATTTTGTATATTTTGCTTTTAAAGAACAGCTGCTTCAGTATTCTGATCTGCATTATGTTTTAATAATTCTATATTAGATTTTATTTCCTTTCACTAGTAAAAGAATTTCTACCCACACTGACAGTGCTGTAAACGTCAGCCTGAAAATAGAACAGACTTCTATTCTTCAAGCACTGTAGCAAAACTTACACAGTTAGTCATATAAAACCCAGCTATGTTCGGAACAGAACGTTATGATGCACACTAAGGAATAGTATATTGTTGCTTTTCTCACCTCTGTTAGAGATGCAGGAGACAAAAATACTGTATTATGGAAGAAGCAGTTCTTGTAATAAACACTTTACAAAACCACAGAATTAATGCCTGATATTTCAAGTCACTGTCAATAAATTAAACCATGTTTCCTCTAATTCATACCACATCCTCTAATTCATACCACAGGAATATTTTACATTGGTACTACAGTATTTGTCAAAAGGCATTAATTTCCTGGTGGCTTTAATTTTTTTTTCTCCTCTTTCAGGAGTGACAGTTCATTCAGATTCTTTGTGTTCTTCTTTGTATATATCTGTCAGTTTGCTGTACATGTACTTCAAGCTGCAGGATTCCAGCGGTGGGGAAACTGGTGAGTATTCTGCTTTCTGTAGCTTTGTAGTATCTAAAAAAAAAACCCAAAACCCAAACCTCCTATTTGATACAGAAACTGCATGGAGTCTGTGTTTTGTTTTGTTTTTTTCAATAAAATCTTGTGTCACTGGAATTGTTGTATTTAGCACTCAAAAAAGCATTCTTAGATTGTTCCTAATTAATTGGGAAAAGTGGGTGAAAGATATCCAGAGCGTGTGGTACTTCTGTTTAATAACTGGTCAAAATTTTATCCTTTGATGTAAGCCACTTTGAACTAGTCTTTTATACATTACCTCCTCTATTTCTGTGGTATGTGGAGATGTTATTTGCTCTATATTTAGAATAAAGATGTAATAAAACTAAGAGAAAATGAGAATAATTTAGGTGGTAATAATATACTGTATATTATTCTCTTATTATTATTAGTTATTTGTAATTATAATATTAATACACTTACCAGTGAAATTTCTGGCTAAAATTTGAAGAACGAGTGGACACTGTATTCAGCTGAATATAGTGGTATATCTTTCATTTAAGTTAATATTATTTGAAAGCTAGGCTCTTTATCTGAATCACCTCCTTATTTTGTAATAGTTGATTTTTCTTTTTGATGCTTATAAGTTAAAAATTGGTTTCCATAAAGCAAAGCATAGTAAGTTACTTCTACTTGAAATACAGTTTCTATTTGACACTTCAGGGTCTAATATTTAGATTTTACAAGGAAAAACTTGGAATGATAAGAAACATAAGAAAAGTTTGGAATCATTTTCACCACTCTTGCAAAAAAGGTCAATGAATTTGAATTAACTAAAAGCACGTAAACAACTGATAGTACAGAGAGCTATGCCTGGCATTTGTGTAGCTGAGTAATGACATTTCTGTGTATGTGTGTTTTTTGCAGCTAACCTCCAAATGTATGCAAGTTAGGCAAAACAGTATTGGTTTAGAACTGGAATGTAAGGAAAAATCCTGTACTATTATTTTTGCTGTCAAGCCCAGTGTTTTGCTTTTCAATAGATACCTCTTGATTGACATGAACAAAATAGTAAGGTAGTTTTAGAAGGGCAACTCTTCAAGTATGTGGAGTGTGCTTTTCAAAGGGGTAGGATAAGGAGGCGGATCATCCAAAGATGCTAATTTCAGAATCTTTGCCCTCTTAGGGTTGTGTTTTTCTTAAGGTAATGTTGAATTTGCTGTTTTTGTGGTTTCACGTTTGCTATTATAGTTTTATGTTGGTGTTAAGATTTTTAAGAATGGGGAAATGTCTAAAGTAGAGATTGCTCTACTAGTATCTTCTCCCTCTCTCTCTCTGTCTCCCTCTCTCTCTCTCTCTCTCATTTCTTCACCACTCTGCTCAAGGATAATCATCTTTCTCAAGCTTTTGCCTATAGTTTCACTGTATACATTGGGAAAATAGAATCGAAGTTCGAAAAGCTTATTATAAAATAGAAATGTGCTCTTTTATAACTTCCATGACTTTTTCTTTCAAAATACTCCAAGTTGATTAGAACCAGGAGGCTGTAAAGCTGGTGGATACCTGTGGTTGAACAGTTCATGTGCTGTGCTGCTAAAGCGTGCCTTTTTTTTCTTTTTTTTTCCTTCAGTGGGTGGATTTCATCTCTTACTGGTCTTAATAAGAGTATCCCTGTTGGCATTATGATGATAATCATAGCTGCACTTTTCACAGCATCTGCTGTTATCTCATTAGTTATGTTTAAAAAGGTAAGTTACTTGTTATTCCACACTTCTGTTTCCTGTGTTTGATCTAGATTGTACTATCCTGCTTGAGAGAGGTTCTCTCTCACAAACTAATGGGAATTAAAAGATATTATGGGAGTCTTTCACAGCTCTGTCTTACATATTAACAACTGTGTTTTCATAGTACTTTTTTGCTTATACTGTGTTAGACTTAGGAAACACTGTGTTTACAATGCACTTACTTTCTGCAAATTGAAATGTGAAAGAGTAGCATGGGGCAAGAGAAGCTGGGAGGTAAGCCCACACTGAAAGTATAGGAGAATGCATGAGCTACGAAATACCCAGGTTGTAATTTTCAAATCTGTAGCAATTCCTCAGGCTGAGTGAAGCACAGCTTAATTCAAACGATTGCTAAGTTTCAGCTCTTATCAAAATCATTCCCATTAAGGTCAATAGAAAATGGAGATGCCTGGCACCTGGGAAATGCATGTTTATTTCTCTGCTTATATTGTTTAACATATTGTCAGGTTGATGATTGCATAGCATAAAACTTCAGAGAAGGATGCTTTTTGCCCTTGCTTCCTGTTTGTGAATTTCCAGCCAGAAGGCCTAAGTTTAGATACTAACATGCTAGTAACATTTTGATGTTGTTTTGATTAAATGTTACTGTAATCCTACGATCATGTGCTGACAATTCTAATAATTCTACCTGATTCCTAAGTTAAAGTTAGCATGAAATTTTAAGTATATCCTGGAGATCTTCTGTCTCCTTATTTGCTTTCTGCGTAAATACTCAGATGCAGACAAAAGAAACAAACAAGAAAAATATATGGTGGAACATTTTTTCTCACACTCATTCTACCACATGCATCTGGATTTTTTTGGAAAACCTGCATGCTCACATATGAGCAGGTGTATCTTTATGGATGAGAAACAGTCACATTTATAGAAAAGAAAAAAGTTACATTACTTTTCCTGGTACAGTTGAATGAAAGTGTCTTTGCAATATGATTTACAATTTTATTGTTAGCTATTTAATTGTCTACAGATCAGAAATAGCATTTTAATTTTAATACTGAGATAATTGGAAGTTACTCAGGGTTTACTTTTATGTACTAGATATTATAAGCCATATTGTTTAATATCTCTGCTATTTTGCAGAGCTATTGGTCATCACAGTAGTTTAGCAGATATGTATCTGTATTTTTAGGACATCTTATCCTTTTTAATATTCAGTCATAGCTTAGCTTAATAGGTTCTTGCAGACATGTAAATCTTAGAGACATTAAAATGTGTCTAAAGAATTGGTGTAGAAAAAAGTTAACCAGATTATTAACACAGTGGATTCAAAAAATACTTTTTTGATTTTGTTCCCTGCCATTTCTTTTAGCATGCACTTATTAACTCTTCAATGAATAGGCCAAGTTGTATACAAATTGAGACAGAAAAAGCTTTTGCAAGCAGCTATGGCCCTGTGCTGTGCTGAGGATGCTGCCTGTTTGTGTGTTTAACTGTGTTGTTTTGGACAGTAGATACCACACCCATTTTTGGAAAGACCTATGAGAACCCCCTGAACTTGCAAAAAACCGCGGGTACTGCTACAGCCAAACTGCGCCTGCAGCAGGGGAATCAAAACTGTAGGGTTTGTGGAAAAAAAAGCCATTTACTCATTTCCCGATTCTCCCAAGCAAGTGAGCAAACCACATTTCCCCACCACACCGTTCTGCTTTGTTTAGACTTTGTTATTGCTCTGCCAAGAGGTGGAAGGCTTCGTACGCTTTTCTCATTGCTTTCCCACCTCCCTAGGTGCATGGTCTCTACCGCACGACTGGTGCTAGCTTTGAGAAGGCGCAGCAGGAGTTCGCAACAGGAGTGATGTCCAACAAAACTGTACAAACTGCTGCAGCAAATGCCGCGTCAACAGCAGCAACCAGTGCAGCTCAGAATGTGTTCAAGGGTAACCGAATGTAGAGAAATATAAAAAGTCATTATGGTTCTCTTTGATTGTACTTTATTTTCCAGTCACTTACTATATTCCCTAAAAGCCTAGATCAAAATACACACAGCATGTTTGTCTATTCTTCAGCTGTGCATGGGTAAAATGGGAAATGTTGGTTTTGTTCTATTATAAATTTATTTATTTTAAAAAAGATACCCATTCTTTGCCCCTCTTTAAAATGTTGCATTCTAGAAAATAAAACCCTCCATATTTTATGAAGGATGAATAATTTCAACAATTGGCCTGATAATGACTTACGGTACTTTATGATCAAATAAATATATTAGAGATTTGGAAGTTTTATAATAGTTCACTCTGGTATTTTTTTTTTTAACTTCAGGAAAGCACTTTGGATCAATTATTTTTGTTTATAAGAACTTGTTTCCCTATCTCTATTATGAGAAGTAGGGTGGACGAAGAGCTGTAGAAAGTTAGGTTTGGCTGCTGCTTTTGCGATTTCAGCAGCTGCTGTAGGACAGATACAAGTAGGGTAGGTACTATAAATTCTTCTCCTGTTTTTTTAGGATAAGTCTTTTGATATAAACCTGTAAGTTTGCATGAATACTGCTGAGTTATTTGATCATGTTTAAATAGTGTTTTGGTCTAGAATTTACCTGCGCCACTTTATAATTATAGGGTTTGTTTGTATCTATTTTCATGGAGTATTCTCTACCTGTGAGAAATGACTGTGGTGCATAAACATCCTCTGTAATGGAGTGTGTAATGCAGTGTACAGCTTAGGGAAGTTAACTGACGGTTTTGATCAGAGAGGTAAATGATTATATATTTGCTATTTTTAATTTCAGTATTCATGTCTTGGGGTAATCATTCTGCCGGAAAAGAAACCAATATTGACCTTTAGAACACTAGTTTCCTTCCCCCTTCTCCACTTTTACATGCAGTGGTATTTTTGTTGTGTTTGGGATTTTTGGTTTTTTTTAAGTGTAGATTTGTGTTTAGCAGTGGTACTAAATCTCTAGCCTTGTCAGTCACACTGTTTACTGCTTGTCCAAAAATCTGAATATACAGTATTTAATTTTCTAAAAGGAATATTGTCTCAAATCAAGCTTTTTAAACAATGGCATTTAACAGATACTTAAATTCATTTTAACGTAACTCAGCCTTCTCTGTGATTTGATTTAAGCCGGGGGAAAAAAAAAGCATTTTAGCTATTTTGAGTTGGAAAAATGAGAAAATCATCTTCTTTTACAAAATTAAATTTTAACATATTGAACTGGATGCCTAAGGGGTTAAATTGAGCTGTGCAGCTGAACAATCCATAATGGTACGTCCCATCATAATATTCCAAAATTTAATCAAGTCTAACTATAAAGTGATGTTTCTCTCCATTGAATACCATCTGATATTCTTGACTGACAAATTACACGCAATATCTTAGGCTGTTTTTTTAAAGTCCGTTTTAGAAAATGAAGACAGGAAGGAGCACGCCCCCCACCCTGTGTGAGTATACACGGTAGTTGGAGTAATGCAGCTCTTAATGTGAAGCATGTGTAGCAAGACTGAGT
Organism: Apteryx mantelli; assembly: GCF_036417845.1. Taxonomy (NCBI): domain Eukaryota; kingdom Metazoa; phylum Chordata; class Aves; order Apterygiformes; family Apterygidae; genus Apteryx; species Apteryx mantelli. The sequence goes on from NC_090020.1 coordinate 61,369,006, forward strand.
TTTAAACTTCTGAGGCACCTCCATGTTCTGAATGCGGACTGACTTTCATAGAATAATCCTTTTTCACTACAGTGTATTGATAATAACATAAGAGCATTACAAAAAATAAAACCTGTAACTTAATCCCTGGATCAATATAATACTGCTAGCATAAAGTCTATTAGTATCCTTTTATTTACTAACTTCTTTAAATCCTACTTGCATTAGAATAAATACAGTAGGTTCACCTATGCTGCAGTTGATATTCATGAGGAATATTTAGAAGCATGTACACTCATGTCTTGAAGTTAAAAGTAATTCAAATATTCCATGTAATAAGAACTCTAAAATTTTATGCTAGTGGACATGCTAGCATTGAACTTACATTTGTGTGGAATATTATTAAAAGCTTTCCAGACAAAAGTCACAATTTTCTGCTGAGATCAGGCATCACACTTCTAGCAGCTGTATTGTTCTTTCTGAATATCTTAAATCTCACTTGAGTGTTGCATCTAGGAACCCTACTAAGAATTACTTCTGAACCTAAATTTAAGCATCTCTCCTTCTCTCCCTCCCTCCCTCCATTTCCCCCCTCCTCTCTCCCACCCCTCTCCCCCTCTCCCACCCCTTTTCCCCCTCTCTCTTTCCCCTCCTCTTTCCCTCCCCCTCTCCCCTTCTCTTCCTTTCCTGCTTTCCCTCTTTCTCTCACTTTTCCTCTATCACTTTCCCTCTCTCTCGCTTTTCCCCTCTCTCGCTTCCCCCTCTCTCTCGCTTCCCCCTCTCTCTCTCTCACTTTCCCCCTCTCTTTCCCCTTCTCTCACTTTCCCCCTCTCTCTTGCTTTCCCCCCTCTCTTGCTTTCCCCTTCTCTCGCTTTCCCCTTCTCTCTCTCTTCCCCCTCTCTCTCACTTTCCCCCTCTCTCTTGCTTCCCCCCTCTTTCCCCTTCTCTTTCCCCCTCTCTCTTGCTTTCCCCTTCTCTCTCACTTTCCCCTTCTCTCTCTCGCTTTCCCCTTCTCTCTCTCTTTCCCCCTCTCTCTCTCGCTTTCCCCTTCTCTCTCTCACTTCCCCCCTCTCTCTCTTGCTTCCCCCCTCTCTCTTGCTTCCCCCCTCTCGCCTTCCCCCTCTCTCTTGCTTTTGCCTTCTCTCTCTCACTTTCCCCCTCTCGCTTTCCCCTCTCTCTCGCTTCCCCCCTCTCTCGCCTTCCCCCCTCTCTCACTTTCCGCTTCTCTCTCTCTCGCTTTCCCCTTCTCTCTCTCTCGCTTCCCCCTCTCTCTCTTGCTTTCCCCCCCTCGCTCTCCCCTTCTCTCTCTCTCGCTTTCTCCTTCTCTCTCTCTCGCTTCCCCCCCTCCTCACTTTCCCCCTCTCTCTCTCTGTGTCTTTCCCTCTCTCCCTCTCTTTGCTTCCCTCTCTCTTTTCCTCTCTTGGATATGAAGATGTATACGGACATCATCCTTGCAATTAAATTCAAGTTGAAGATTGCATAGTAATGTACATTACCAGAGTATAATATGGAAAAAACATTAACAAATAAAACCTGACATTGACAGGTAGATTTTTTTCCCAAATGTTTACATGTTGAGAAAGCATATTTAATGTTCAATGTATAGGGAGTGTTGATTTGTAATATCATGGATTGAGTGTACAGATTTAAACCTCAGAAGTGAAATTCAAATTTAACTACATAATTTGTTTAAATGAAAAATCTCTGACACTTACAGCTCAAGAGGGAGGGAGAAGTTTGAGTTTAGCTCAGAAGGCTGATGTTTGTTAAAATATTTTGTACTTAACTAAAACTAGATTTTACAGTCTCTTATTAGTTAATCAGACTACGGCGCCCACTTAAGTTGTCATTTTGTAGTATTGTGGCAAATTGAGTACAGAGTATGAAGTTTAAACACTGGAATGTCAGTAGTCATTGATCTCTAATTCAGGAGTTGGTTTTATTTATCTGAGGGATGTTTGTATATTTTGTAAATTACTAACAATGCTCTGCCATCCTGGTGAATGTCCTGGTTCTGTACAAATGCACTTATTCTGTCCCTCTGTTGCATGTCTGAGTAGTTCAGAAGTTTTGTATATTTATTGTATTAACACAGTGTCATAGAATAAAAAAAAGACTTTTTTCCTGGATGTTTGCTCTGTATAGTTTTGAACAATATAGGGACTTTTTAAAGGTCAGGATTACGTGCAGGAGGGCTGATCTATGTAAAAGTCTCACTTGTTTTTTATAATCCTGTATATAAATTCTGTAATGCTGCTGAAATGGGAAAGTAAAATGTCCATTATCAAAATCATACATGAGGGTAATGGGAATTAGTTTACCCAAATATTAGCAAGAAAACCCTTAAGCACCTGCAGCCCACTTCTTGTGCTGTAAAGTTAGAGGGTCAAAATCTAAATGTGTTCTGTCATTACTGAAGTTCTACAGGTATTAAGTGAATCCTAAGACATTATTCAAAGTAAACTGAAATTGCTGAAAACAGCATTGGTCTGGTACTGTTTATTTTCCTCATTTCTGTGTACTGAATTGACACTTCTGTATCACCTCTGTGTCTTGCTGTTTCTGTTTAGCCACTGTCAATGCCTGTTGATTTTTTTCGTATAATATCAACTGTAACACCTGCTGTCTAGTTCTGAATTCATTACCAGGTTTTCTTTGAAGGATGAAATGGGTAATTTAACAGTTCATATAGACCACTGTGCTGTAGTGATGTTTGCAAGTGCATGATACAGAGAATACTGCTCTGCTGTGTGGTCAGGATTATTTGGGGAGCTAGCAGAAGCGAGTTTTTGAAGACATCTGCGCATGCTCACCCATCATTTAGTAATGAAAGTCTTCATCAGCTTTCTCTGTTTCTTTGTGATTTACAAATCCAGGGTGGCAGGAGCAGCAGATTAAAGAAACAGTTCTTGAACTTTGTGGTAAATGGTAAGCACAGTTGGGTAGCAGGCTGAACTTCCCCTCCATGCCTTACAGTTAGCATTACTACCCAGTTTAGGTGCTGCTTTGTGGAGATATTGCCACTGGTTTGCTGAGAATAGCTTACCTCAAAAAGCTGTAAAGACTAAGTTGAGAAAGTAAACAAGATACATAGAAAAAGTACAGGGGACATAAATGTGGTTTAAAATATTCAGTGGTACTTCTGGAAAGATACTTTTGTTAAGCAAAACAGACACATGCCTAGAGCATTCTGATTATGAATCAGTAATAAAGTACAATGGATCAGATAACTAAACCAAATGTGTTTTAGGTTTAGAAATAGTTTGCAGTTTTTTCAACAAACCAATTTTGTGTCTGCAGATAGCTTTTATTCTGATTTGTAGAAAAATCAGAAAGACTTACAAAAGAAATGGTGCAAATTTCTTACCTCAGCAGTATCATACTAGTTTAGCTTTATGCTGGGATTAAACTATAAACTGTGTCACACACTACTGAAGAAGAAAAAAGTGTTGATGGAATTGCAACTTGTGGATCATGCTGCTGTTCATTTTGGTCTGGGGGAAAAAAATGAATTGCCCAGCTATTTAATGGAAGCATATGCTGCTTATCTAAAATGTGCTTTTCCTAATAAGAATTATAGTTATTGCTCCAAACACCAGTGCTTTTAGTGTTAGCTTCCTTCCTGATACACTTGGGTGTGGGGATGTGACTAAGAAGTAATGTGTGTGTATAAAATATACTGTGCTACTTCAGTGCCATTATGTTATTAACAGGTAAAGAACGTAACACGCGTGAGTCCTTATACAAAGTGCTGGAAAGGCCAGCTCTGTGCTTGTTTGTACCCATGTTTCAGGAAGGGAAGCTTTCAGCTGCTGAGATGGGAAATTTCTAAAACTTAATTTTTCGAAGCTGATGTTGGAGGTTGTATTAGTAACTGGCAGCGTGCTTGGAATAGGGCTAATGTCGGACTGGAAAGTACAGCCTGGTTTAGAGTCCAGTTACCTGGGACCGTTTGCTCCCTTTTCTGCTTTGCAAACCTGTACAGTCAGAGCTGGGTAGCTACTGGCTAGAACCTTGCCCATTTTGCAAAAGAGCTGCCTCTGACCACCTGAGGCACCGGTTACCCTGCCGCTGTTTCAGCTTGCAGTACTGCAGATACATGCATTTATAGTGTAAAGGAAATGGGCTTATATTGTCTGAGTTCTAGCCATTGCACACATGCCAAAGCTCTCAGAGCAGCGCAGGGCTGTTGTCTTTACTGTACTTGTATTTCTGATGTTTTAGAGGAAAAAAATGGATAAGCTGTATTGGGTAGTGAGTGATCCTTCTTTTGTCTAAGGTAAGAAAGGAACTGGAAGTGGTCAGAACAATGTGATTAAGTTTTGATTTGTTACCTTTCTCAGTTAGACTAAATTACTGATCTTGCTGCATCTGTGATACTTAAAACTTGTTAAAAGACATTGTTTTCTACTCTCCTGGTACAGAGATGTCTCTGAATTTCACTTCTCTGAAGATACTGAAAATTGGAAAAAAAAAAAAGCATCTGTTTGAAAACAAGCTTTCAGGGAATTGCAGGAGCAAGAAAACATCTTTATATGCCTACTCTTTGGGCATGAATATAATTAACTTTCTTATTGCATCACCATTCTAAAACTAGCTGGAGCTGAGGGAAGAAGTTACTAGAACACAGAAATCTATAATAATTAACATGTTTAGAGAATCATGTATTGAGTTCTCAATTTCCATCTCCATTAGCCCTTTTGAAAAAGGGAGGTAATATTTTTATTTATACAAACAAGTATTTTGTAATTTCTTTCAGCAGTATTTTGAATTGGTAGAATAACTACTGTAAATATACCTGCTTTGAAATCCATAATGATGACTGATGTAGTGACCTGTTGAGAGGCAACTGTACCACAATTTGTTCTGGATTGTACCTTTCTAAGAGTCAAGGAAACTTCCAGCTTTTGACCAATATCTCACTCTTGGAATTTTAGCAATTGTCACAAGCTGAATTAAATTTAAATGCAATTAATTATATGTAAAACTAATAGAATTAATAAAATTAGTAGATGTGAACCTTAGTGAGTTAACATATCAGACAAGACAGACATCCTGACTTCTTTTTTAAACTACTAAAAGCCCTGCTCCTCATTCTGCCATAGATTTGCTTAGAAAAAAAATATCTAACCACTCTAGTGTTTTTCAAGTTGTAGGTGAAAAATAATACACGTTCTGTGACAAATACCATTTCAAAAGTTTGTGTGATCAAGCAATTTTTGTTTTAAAACTTTCTGTAGCCTTTTCATGAGAAAGGAGCTGCAGTGCTTCATTTAAAAATGAAAAGCATTTGAGTCAGATGTATATTTAATGAGAAAGTCTTTTTTAAAACAACTGTATTGTAGAAGGCATAGCTACAATTTCAGATGATAACACACTTCGATCAATAAGTGGCAATAATTGTTAAACTCAGTTGCAAAGCTAACAGACTAACAAAAATCACTGGGCTCCCAAATGCTATAATGCTACAATGTAAACACCTTGCTCAGGCTCAACATACCTAATATATTTGAATTAAGGTAGTCAGACTTCTGTTAAAGTTTGCAAACTCACATTTTAATTGAAATTTTGATTAAAAAACATTAGGTACATCATTCATGCTAACAAATGTACATAGTGGTGACTCAAGAACACAACAGCAGTACCACAAATAAACCATGGCTCAAAATCTAGTCCAGCTGGATTGCCGCAGCCGCTCCTTTTACACAGAGTGGCTGTGGTGTACACGTTGCTGCTGCGCTCTACTTTTCTTGGGCTCTGTCCTTTCCACGATGGTTCCTTGTGGTAGGAGGCTTCAGTGCCCACTGCTTCCAAGGAAAACCTGAATTCTCCCTTTACCACTAGGAAGTGAGATATTCTGATGTGGGATAATAATGCAAAATTGAAATGATTTAGCTGAAAAATCTCAGAATCCAGAGAATGTTAATTTTATTGAGTAAAACAGATACAGAGATGATGGAGACTATCCAGAAATAGCTCGGTGGCAATGTTTTTTTGCAGTGCCGCGTTACTATAAAGCACATGAAGAAACATTGCTGAGCCTTTTCAGCTTTTAGATTGTAAATTGCCAAAGATGGATACAGCTTCACATTTGAATTGTCTGTATTACATAGATAGGAGCATTTCAAATTAGTCTAGAGGAGATGTTTAGTTAAATCTTTAAGCTACTGTCACTGTTGTTGCATTCGTCTTCTAAACCAGTGATTCTATTGCATTATTCTATGCTTAATTTGTCCACATCACCAAAACTCCAGCCACTCCTTCCCTGGGAAGTCTCTTTATCAAATATCTTGTTTAAAAACAAAAACTACCAAAAAAAATCCTGTTATTGCACATCTCACACAAGTTTGTGTATTTATATATTTTTATATATATATATATATATTTAAATATGCTACACTTAAAAAAAAAAAAGGTCTATGGCACTTTACAGAATATAAGTTTACAGAGGAGATCAAACCACAGATGTTTGAAGACTTCTTCAATACCACAAAAAAAGTCAAAGTTAAAACTGAACTAATTGGCACACAGGTTTTAAAGAATCCACAGCAAATTTTTCTAGATCCTATGCAGTGCATGTACATTAAGAAGCAGTTACACTCCACAGCCCCATCATGACATTAATTAAATTAGCTTTAAGCTGATGTAGTTTTCTTTCTTCCCTTTTTTTTTTTTTTTGCAAAACATCTTTGAAAGCTACTGCTGAGGTGAATTTCAGGAAAACTTTGAACAGATGTCAGATTAAATGAGTGCACCAAACACCTGAAAACCTCATCCATAAAAATCTGCAAAATATATATATATCATCTTATCACTTGCTAGAAAAACAGAACCCTGAGAAAAGAAATTCTGATTTGTTTCTGCATTTCTTCCCAGCCTGTCTTCTAACTGTGCTAGGTGATGAGCATGGATATTCTTGCAAGTTGGTTGATTATGCTGTTGCAGAGCAAGCTGTGATAGTACACCAGCAACAAGCAGAAAAGCTGGTTCCTCTTGGTTAGGAATGCAAACAAAAGCAAAATATTCCACTGAAAATATTTCCTTTGTACTTAAAAACTCCAATATTAAAATTTTTAAGCTCTCTGGAGATCATAGCAGAGGTCAGCTCATTATATATATATATATATATAAAAATATATATATATATATATATATAAAGTTGTTCATTGTTTAAGCGAAAGCAGTATATTCGCTCTATACTTTCTGGAAAAACTGACTTTATTCTGACTAATCAAGTGGTCAAGCCAAAGCAGCATTTGTCACACTAATATAGTGTCAAAATTTGTTGGCAGTGGCAACGTTGACATTGGATTGCTACCCACCTAAGAAAAGCTAAAAGAATAAATCTAATTGGCGATTAATTTTCACCCAGTTTCATGCTACTCTTACTCTTCCTAGCCGCTTTTTCCAATGCGAGTGCGTGGGCACGCGGGCGAAGGCGTGCCAGGCCGCGGCCGCGCGCTCCAGCAGGGGGCTCCGGAGCAACGCCGCAAGGGTGCGTCCAGTCCCCGTGCAGCTGCACTGGGCTTAATGTATGACCAATGTAACTTTACAATAACAGCATGTCCTTCCAAAGGTATGTTTCTGTGTATATGAAAAAAAACAGTAAGTAAAACGCAAGTATGGATAGGATATGCTGGCTGTGATTTATTTATTTATTTGTTTTTCCCCCCAGACACCACTTTGTGCTAGTGGCTTTGGTTTGTTAAAATAACTCTGGCTTTGTGCAGCTGTTTGGCATAATTGGGTCCAGACCACAACTTTGGGGTGTTTTTTTTTTTCTAAATTAAAAATTTGAAAGAAAAGTGAATTACCCATTTTAAAATCTAGAATACGGTGAAAGTGGGCTAGAGAAACTGGTTAATACAAGAAGAGATTAAAACAATACCTTTTTAATATCACCAGAGGTTGACCTTAGGTTTTGAATAGCGGCTCACAGACCATCTACGCATCCCTCTGGCAGCAGGCGTGAGAGCGCCTGGGCGTGCGCGGGCTGGGAGCAGCACCGGCGGAGGCAGCATCCACGCACATAGCAGCCATCAGTGGGGCAGTGGCGGCTTGTGTGTGCACAGGCTCAAGCCCAGCCCTCAGCTTGCAGCAGCGACTGCTGAACAAGTCTTGTATCATGAATAACTTGGGGGTGGGGGAACAGAGAAGTAGATAGACGTGAGCTATCTACCTGTATGATAACAACAATTTTAATATCTATAAATAGCTATGGCACATATTAACAGACTTACCATGCATAAACCAGAATACATGTTCCATATTATGCAGTGACCAGATGGAGAGGCAACACTGTCATCGGGTAGGGTTAAATGTTACTGACAACTAAGAAGAATAATCTAAAATGCACTTAACATTTCATTAGAATTACTTGTCAGATGAATTCTCCCCTGTGCTTCTATACCACAGTTGCATCATTCCTTTTATTAATACCTTTTAAATTTGTTTTCAGAAGTAGTTCTAGTAAATGATGAGACACCACAAGTAATGCAACTGCTTGCCTTTGAAAAAGGAATGTCGTTGTGGCCAGCTCTGTTTTATTTCTGCTGATTTAGTTGGAAAACGGTCCATACTACATGTGGTTAAAAAAACGGGATAAGATCTTCCCAGCCATTTAGAATTTGGCATGGCTTCCTGAAAGATGTAAATGTATTAAACACTCAGCTGGCTCTGGGACATTAGACATATCGGTCTGTAGACTAGGAATGAGGTTTCACTAGCAAGAGAAAGAATAATACTGTTAAAGTCCAACATGTGATCTACATTTGTAGAGGAGGCTGAAGTCCAGCCCACACTGTTGGCATTCATAAGATAATGCCCAGCTGTGCTGTGGAGTTATCTGCCTGGGATTCCAGGAGTTTCTAATAAAGGCACAATTGCTGTATAAATATTTTGCCCAATGTGTGCTAAAAGAATAATTCTACTAGTTTTTATCAGACACAGGTGTAAGGCAGTCTAACAACAACTTCTCTGCCTATTCAATGAAACCAAAATATTTTACCTGCTAAGTAACAAGTGGCACATATTTTGCATTGTAAGGTTCAAGACAAAGAAATATGGCAGGGATTCAACTTCAACTCCTCCTTAAAGGTAGGTATAAACTGCATCATGTCAACTTTTCTCTCTTCATTATATACTTATTATTCAAGAAGGCACTGTACTTTAAGGAAGTTCAGTATCAAAAAGCACCTCAATGAAAAGTACGGTACCAAAGCAGGTGATGGTGAAATATTCACAGGTGAGGATAGCCCTTGGAAACAAAACCTAATTAAAATAGGCTTCTCCTTTTTTGTATAAGAAAAATATGCTGGCTTTTATTATTTTAAATCCAAATTCTTCAGAGTGACCAAGGTGGGTAAGGCAATGGGATCAATCAGAATTTGTCAGTTATATAACAAGATTCCTGCTATATACAAATGTTTCCTCATCCCCCCCCCATCTGATTAATATATTCCACTTAGTCCTGATAATATAATGAAACTAAAAAATTCCCAAGTGTTTACATTCTATTTTCTTGGGATCCTTTCTCTGCTCCTCATTGCCCAGCAAGGAAGAAAGACTGTTTCAGTAGTTCAGGGCTGGAATGCATGGGGCTCAATCACACAGGTGGTGGAAACAGGTATGTGAATCTGCTTATCAAGTCACTGGACAGCAGATTAAGATCCAGGCACTGGTATTTTTCCCACCGTAGTTAGAGGAGGCAGATGAGGTTTTTCCCTTCTTCTATTTCTTCTTGTACTTTGTCACTGGATGTGGCAATTTCAGCTTGTGCCGAGAAGACTGCACAGATGAATGTCAGAACAGTGCCACCAATAGCTGTGTAGAAAGCCCAGCCTAACGAGCAGTCTCCTAGTTTGTAAGCAGAAGCATAATGTCCACAATAGCTTATTGCTTTCTGGCATCCCCAACCTGCAGGGTAAAGTATCAAGCCTAAGATAAGGAAGAGGCCTAAAAATAAAAACAAAAGAAGACAGTTTAACACCAAACAATCAGTTCAACACCAAATGCAATGCATTTAGTAATGGTTATAGTGATCACTACTCACTCATAACAGGTCCCCTCCACATAATAAAACTGGGGAAAGAAGATTCTTCCTAATCCAGCCACCCTTTACTGATCGTTCCCTAGTATACACCATGCAGTGTCTATCTAAACTTTGCACTATACTACCATTTTTCTTGTGAAAGGTTTATGTTTCACATAAAACTTTGTTCTCAATTTTAATCCTTGTATTCATTGCACATCCTTTGTTTCTATGCATTATTGCTAGCTAGGTATACACTGATTGCAAAACATTTGCATATCTCTACCTACTGTTTACACTTGCACTTTTCAAATACTTATGAATGTTTGCATCCACTTTTGAGTCCTCATTTAGCTAACCCACATTCAGCTTTATTTAATCATTCATTGTAAACATTTTTACTTTTTCCTTCAGATTTTTCCTAGATTGATTTTCTTGCCTGGAAAAAAAAATCTCACAGTGCATCTGCTTATTTGTCCACGTCAGTCAGGACATAGTAGAAAAATCATACAGCAAGTTTGATAAGCTACTTCCAGAATGAAGGGATTCTGGAATCAGCCACTAATGGGGTTAAGTGTCCCCAGGCAGTGCACAGATAACGCTGGGATCCTCTCAACAGCTGCTCCACTGCTGCAGAACTTGTGAAGGAAAGTGCTTTTTAGTGAGGCAGGAGCAGAAACCTCAACTCCTCGTCTCACTAAGCTGCTTGAGCACCCTGCTGCGCCTAGGCAGGCAGGAGAAAGCTCAGACTAGTTGCCCACCCGATTGTTGCTGTCTCACTGCTAGGTGTCTCTTCTGTGAGCACTTATCTCTGTCTAAGCCATGAAGGCTTTCATTAAGGAAATGGAAGAGTCCCGTTAGAGTGCCTGTACATGTAATTTGTCTATGTACCAAAATGAAAATGTCACTATGAGAGATTTAACCAAAATACCTAATATGCTGGTGGCTACAATGCTCTCATATGAGCCTTGCTAAAAATCACAATGACTTGAAAAAAGATCTTCCTACAAGGCAGGTAGCTAAACATCAGGACTGCACATAGGTATCAAAAATCTGCTTTTCATTGGTTTCTTTAAAACTTTACTTAGAAGAGCAAGAAGAATTATGCAGAATAATTTTTGCTTAAACACAACTAATTTATCAAGAAAATGAATACAGCCTTCCAGATCCTTTAAATATTACCTGATTTGTTTGTTCTGCACCATAAAGTCCTTTATTCAACCCCCATGTGAAGAAGATAGATAGCTGGTAACTATAAAAGATAGCTGGTTTTATAATCTGAAAGTGGGCCAGAAGTTGTGCTTTTTACATGTGGCACTCGTTCATTCCTAGATTTCATCCAATCCTGAAATTTCTACTAAGTAATAAAATCAAAAGCAGTCTTTGTTTCTTCCTTAAACTAAGAGATTACTAGGAAGAGCTGTAGAGACTTGTTCCCATCTTTGTGATTTCAGTGAGAGTGGTATGTTCTGCAGTACATTAGATTTCCTTAATAGTTGAAAGAAATTCAGCTGGATGCAATAAGATTTCCTCACTAAGAACAAAAGATTGGTCCTAACTTAACTGGTTAACATCCACAAAATGCAAAAACATCCCCCAGCTGTCTAAGATTGTCTGTAAGTGCCAGATGTGTCACAAAAGAAAGTCCCTCCTCCAGCATTTTTCTGATGATGACAGACTAACATGTGCATGAATGAACTAAATGTCATTCTTTGGGGCAGCAAAATCCATCAGAGAATGACATCTGTTCTCTGTGAAGGGATTTCATCACTGTTTACATTTATGAACTGATGACAAATTTTATGCAGTGTTTCCTGTCTGAATGGCTAAACTACATTAAGTATAAAGTATTGCTTTATCTTGGACAGACCTGGATAAGCCGTGCTTTCATCCTGGTGAGCCCAGCAGCCATCTCAGACTAAACACCAGCGGTTCCTCTCCTCTATTCATCACTAGCTTCCTGGGCAGTGTAACCAGCACGACTAAACAATGTATTTTTCTGACTGTGCATTAATATGTTCCAACTGCCATTTTCTCTTAATGATCACAAGCCCTTTGGTAATTAAAATCACCATCACTGAATTAACAACGCTGCCCTGAAACACCACTGTGACTGCTGCTGCCCAGGAAGTTTTTCAGGTTTACCACCCCAACACTACAGCAGCCAGCGATGCTGCAAACTTGGCTTATGGCTGAGCCACAAACAGGACTGAGAGGTTACATCCATCTCTTTTTATCAAAAATACAGCATTGAACAACTCCTGAAAACTCCTGTTTCTTGGCACATGTCTGCCAAGCTGAGAGACTCTTACCCCAAAATTCAGCCCCTCCCCCCACCCCCCGCCCAAAGTTGCAGTGCTGCTGTCAGGTGTATCTATCTACAGCCAGACTTTACTGAATTTAAATGGTCTTTAAGAGTACAGAAAATTTCTGGAAAAATAGTGAATACACACCAAAATTTGATAAACTACAGCTATTTTCCTCACGGTTGAAAAGAAAATTTGGGGAAGTCTTAACTATGGCCTGTGAATATGGTCAGTTTTTCTCCTGTGTTTTTTTTTCCCCCCCTCCTAACTTTGTTAATTTTATACTGGTCTAACATAATAAAAAATTAATGTGTTTTTCCCCACCAAACCTACCTTATACTCCATTTCAGTGCAGACACAAAGCTTCTCAGGAGCTTCACCTCTTCTTGCTATCATCACTAATATTTACCATCATTACTAATTTCAGCAATACCTGCTTTCTATTTGTTCGGAAAAGTTAATAAAGATTATTCAATTAACCCAATTCCACATATGCACAACCAAAATGGCACTCCTTGGATTTCATGCTGAACAGCAGCAAGTGGAGTGGCACAGCTCCCGCTCACACGGTCACCCCTTAGCTCGGGGCTGCGGGGCCTGGCATGTGGCTGAGCTGGGCAGGGCTCGGGGGCCCTTCTTGAATCTCCCTTGCTGAGGAGACTGCCCAAAAAGGGTGTTCAAGAATTAAAAACAAAACAAAACAAAAAAGCACAAGGAGCTTTGCCTGCTGCTTCCTAGTAGCTGTAGGAGACAGTGACAGGCTAGCAAGCTCAGCTCAGTGACTCCTGCTGTTTAAACAAAACAGCAGAGTCCTTCTTTACCACCCAACAACAGAGCAAATCATGGGCTGAGGCAGAAGCCAGCAATCAAAAGCACTTAACTAACTGCCCAACTGCTCGTAGCCAGAGCAGAAACCCAGAGACTGGGAGAAGCAGCTGCCTGTTAATTATATTAAGCTTGATAGTGTCCATGTCTGTCACACCAACACTTCTAAGAAGTCATGTAAATGCTTCTACACAGGTGGCAGGTGGAAAATTTTAGGATCTTACTGGGCCCAATCAATCAGCTCTGCCCTACAGGGCAATGCTTCAGCAGCTGCCATACCCCTGCTCTGGCTCTCGTGAGCCAGACCACAAAAAAACAACTTCTGTGTAGGAGAGGGAAAGGAAGGGAAAATGCCCATGTGGAAAGAACAAGAAAAGACATATCAGGGTAGCAAGCACAGGAGGCGTTGTGACACGCCTTGGAAAATTCAAGGGCTGCTTTTCCGGGTGCAATGGTTAACTGCAATGTGAGCATCTCCACAGTCTCTCGGTTCCTTCTCCTTTAACCCAAGTCACAGTGCACAACCATCCCAAGCAACACGGGGAAGCCATGGGGGTGTTTCTATGCCTAACACCATAGTCTTCAGCTACATCTATGACAAATGCAAGCAGCCGCAGCTGAGCAAAAACCAGTTACAGGCTAGCGTGTGGTCAGACCATCCACAAGGGAGAGCAACATGGTAAATTCTCAACAACGATTCCTCATACCAGCCCCCATGGGCAGCCTGGCCAGGACACCTGCATCCCTGCTTGTTTATGAGAACTTCTCACTTAATTGCCTATATCCCTGCCTTTCTGTGGCCACTGCTTGCTCCCTGGAGCTTGCCTGCCTGTGTCTCTCTCATTTTTGTGATTTATTTGTATTGTTGCAGAGCCTGGCAGCTCTGCTCACGGTTTCTGCCCCCAACAGCTGAGAAGCTCCTTTTCAGACAAGCCCCACAGAAAGGCAGCATGCAAGGACCTAGTGCGATAACCCTGGCCAGCAAACTGGCAATAGTTTCATCACACCCATAGCTCAGCTGTTACTAAGTTTTTCTTTTATAGCCATTGCAACAAGACAGTCTTAAGAAAAATGTTGAAGGAGGACACATGAGTTTTCAGTTGTTTGTGGAGAGCACAAGGCAGCATGTGCACGTGTGGTTTGGTCTTCTGCAGAGTCACCAGGCGGGTGGTGGAGGAGGGCACTGGAGGGGCTGTGTGGAGCCCGGCCCAAGTGTCTCGCTCGTGAACGTCAGATCGCAGCTCAGCAGCTGCACCTCAGAGCGGCCGGCAATGGGGGCCAAGGTGCTGGCTGACCCTTGGCATTCACTTATAATCCCAGTGCACAGGAACACACGACTAGTTCCTACCACAACCTATTGATTAGCGTGTAAGAAGTTGCTCTCTCTAGAAAGATTAACTATTATAATCCTCAGATTTCTTGAATTTGACTCAGCTATTCTTCAACTTAACTCATTAAATATTAATTCTGTATTTTATCTGCATTATGCCGCTTCTAAACCATTTAATGCTGTACGTTAAGATTAAAGCATTTAGGCTTTTGTTAGTCATAGAAGTACAAAGTTCATTTCTGTGTTGTTTAATTTTATGTCAGCATAATCTAATAAAGCAACCATTATCTCCTGTCAACGGTTTGCTAGAAGACGCATCTGGCAGCTGGGAAGCAAATATTAATGATAATGATTTCTTTTTCTTAATAAATCAGTTTTTGCTCCCATCCCAGTGTATTTGAACAGCAGCCAGTCTTCTTCAAGAGAAAGAACAGAGACCAAAGGTCTGGTGCTCTATCTGAAGAGAAGTTTTCACCAAGGAATCCTTTCAGGTCCTCTTGCTAACTTACAGTAAATGAAAGTTTTAATTCACACCCAATCAACCTGTGGAATTGTTGGTGTCTGTGGGAGGAACAGTCATTCTGAAGACGTTATGGGAGGCTGTTTTCCACTGTGCTCCTCTACAGTCTCTGGTAGCTCTGGTAGCTCTGTTCTAGATCTAACCCATCTTAGCACAGCTGCACGGCTCTGGGTGCAGCTTGTGCTGTACACATACTCTTGTTACTCCTTCTTAATCGCTATGATAATTTTTGGTAATTATTTTTCCTTCTAGTTAGTTGTTGCTAGCTCTGAGTCACCTTTCCTCTGAGGATGCCATAAAACAGAGGTCTGCAAGAACACTATGCAATACAGCCACCTGCCTATGAACAAGAGCAGAAAATTATTTAAATGCATTTTTTATCCAGGGAACTCATCTACAACTGTTTGATATTAGTCTGTTGGCAGAGAACATTTTCCCATGTTTCACTGGAGAATATTTTTCCATGTAACATTTCACTATCAGTCCCCAATTAATTGCTTTTAAAAAGAAGCCTTAAGAAATAGAAAAGGCCAATTTATTTAGATTATTAGGCTAAAATATACTTCCTCACTACAACATAGACAGCCTATTAAACATTAGCTTTATTGTATTTGAGTGATGTAAAAGCAACTCCTTTCTCCTGAAACACTAAAGCAAAAAAAAAAAGTAGCATACTGCAAAATATCGATATGAATATAGCAGAATGCATTGCTGTTAGACGAAGTTTCTGAAGACAGTTCAGTAATGCTTTTTATGTAAGAGAATTTTTTTTTGTATTTGTGCACCAAGTTTCCCCTTCTAACGGTCTGGAATGGTAGCAAGGATGTTCCTCCTGCTTTCGATACACTGCAGTAGTGTTGCCAGGCCAACACCGTGGAAAACCAACAAACTGCTCTATCACTGTGGGCATTTGTATGTCACATTATGTGCTGGTCAGTGCTGGGGGTCAGAGCTGAGTAAAAGCTTTCTCATCTTATCCTTGGAAACAGCCCTTAAGAAAGGAGTTACGCAGATGTTTGTTTGGATGAGTGAAGGCATGCTATTTAGTTCTGACATCTCCTGTGCAGCTGCTGTTATGCCGTATTAAACACTGCCAGCTGACCAGAGGCAGGAAGGTATTTGCACAAGGAGAGGGGGAGACTCAGGAAGCCTGAGTGCCTCCGGAGCCAGCCTCTGGCCCACTCAGAACCACTTCAAAACAAACAGGAGAAAAATTCACAATAAAAAAATCAATGATTAAAAAAGCCTAGCCTGACATTACACTTAATTCTGGTTCACATAAGCAGAGGGGATTTGGGATCATTTGGAAACAAACACTGCTGTTGAGGGCAGAGAAGGTTGCCAATGGGCAATGTGCTGAGAAACTGGAATCTACCCAAGCAGCAGGGATGAGAAGAGGCAAGACCCAGACCCATCCAGGCACTGGAGGAGAGCGCAACCATACGCAGATTTCTACGTGCTGGCATACCCTGAGCTGAGGGCAGGAGAATAACCAGGTGATCTCTCTCAAAACCTGCATAGATTTTTTTCCAAAGCCTTTTAAAGTTGTCTTGAGGTCATATAAGGGGAAGCAATTATCAGAAGAAAAATCCTTTCCTTAACTATTGCCTTCTTCAAATTGAGGAAAACAAAAAGACCCCTATTCTTATAAACAGTAAATTAACTAAGCCATTTTCTCAGGGATACTTCCCCATTTACTAAGCAGATCAGAGATGCTTGTTCATAACCAAACATATGTAAACATAATACTTCTGATGACATTACTGATATAAAGGTGTTGGAAATAGGGATGGGAAAACAGGACAGGGGACCTGTGTGACAGGGAGGTAGAAGGGAAGGCTACTGATGGGATACGGTGCCTACTATGGCTATCAAGTATACCCCCTGAAGAAGCCAAAAATAAGTCAGGTTATAAACCTTGACATGGGTTGCTCTGGCATATGGAGGATTCCTGTGTGGTGTTTTTTTTTGGTTTGTTTTTTGGTTGTTTTTAATATTGGTATAATCTTATTGCTCTGACTTCTCTTTAGCAAAGTGTGAGCCTGCAGACTTCTGTTCTGGGAGAACAGAGTGCAAATTCCCCATTAGCTTTTAACAAAATGTATATACACAGTAAGTGTCCCCATTAGTTGGGAGGGAGGAGAAGAAATGTGGAGAACCAAAAAAAAGACCAATTTCAAACCTTGAAATAACATTCCCACCCCTTTGCTGGCTCAGCAAGTAAATGGGGATGTGGAGGGATTTCACTGCACTTCACAAGGGCTCTTGTAAGGCAGACACTAACCCTGCAATTAAGTAAAGATCAAGAACTGTATACATGAAAAGCCAAATGTTTACGAGTTTTCAGCAATGCAGAGTAACTAAAGACTGCGCACATACAGGGCGCTGGAGAGCACATCTCAGCTTACTTGTGCCAACCCTCTGTCACTAGTTTTGACTTTCTGCTCAATCTAGAGCACCTTTCTGAGGTGCCAAGCACATAAATGTTACATTCTCCTGCCACAGCAGAGCTGCTGGAGCACGTTGCAAAGCGACCTGCTCAGCCTGGTGGCTGGTGGGCGCCAGGGCTGCGCATGCCGCCTCTCCCTGCCGGCCCTCGTGAGGCGACAGGCACTGCTGCAAACCACCGTGCAGGCAGCGCCACCGCTCCGGCCTGACCACCAAGGCCGTTCACCGCCCACATCTTACCTCAAAAGCCAAGGAAGCATCGAGTGTTTTTAATTTAAGTTGGCCCAATAAGAGGTTTGAAGCTGCTAAATGAGTAACTGAACTGTGGATGGTAACTTCAGGATGCTCCTTAGTTAGGAAAGGAAATACCAGGCCATGTCAATTATACCGACCATGAAAGAAGCCAAGGGAAAGACCAAGCCCGTTTCACAACACTTGCCATAGCCTTTCTCACTGCTGTCCAACTGGTCACTGCCAGTGCCCTCAAAACCATGAATCAGTTACGATGAATCAGCTGCAAAAAGAAGACAGCAGCTCACAGGCACTGCTCTGCACGAAGAGGGACAAAGCAACAACCTGCCTCAGTTTAAACAGAGGCAAAAGGGCTCTGGGACAACTCTTCACTAAGCCGCATTTACTCTGAACTGATCCAGTCTGAAAAGAGATCTCCCTTGCCTTGCTTCACCGAGGCCACAGGGCTCGCGTGGTGCACAAGGAGCTACCAAGAGCTAAGGGCTGGAGAGGAGGAAAAGGCGAAGGTGGACACGGGTCTCACCCTGCCGATGTGGCAGCGCAGTGCAGATTGCCAGTGCTGGGGAAGGAAGTACAGCTCAAACCCACCTTATTTCCTTTAACAACCCACGGCGTGCATTGAACAGAGCAGCTAACCATCAGTTAGTCCCAGGGGTTGAAAGAGCTGTTTCAATCTTTTTTGCTGTGTTTGAGTGAAAACACAGCTTTTGTTGAATTTAAATATTTTCCTACAGTGTTTGCAACCTATTGATAACAGCAGCATCAGTCTTGGCTCTGAGACCTGGAAACAAAATCCAACCAAAAGAGAGCCCCATTACTCTGCTGTTATTTTTTCTCCTCTCCTCAGAGGGGCAGCCAGCATCCTTTTACCTTAAATTAACAAGAAGAGGGATAATTATGAACTTCTCAATATCTCTCTTAGCCTACACTGGCAGAAGTAATAGACCATTGTATGCGTACGTGCCACAGTAAAGCATTGCTCAAGAGGCAGTGTGAGAGACCACTCATAACTCCATTTGATTAGAGATTTATGGTTGCTGTGACGTCAACTGCCAAACTTGTCAGTGAAAACCTGAACATTTACAATCCACTGGGTGTCTACTGATCCATACTTGCCCCTCTTGGTAGCGTCCGAGAGGAAGTGACCGGCAGGTGTGACCAAACACTGGAATCTTCACTTTATTTCTTTAAGGGCACTAATACCGTCCCTCAGGCTCAATAGCAATTTAGCACTGGAACTCACTTTCCTTCCCTGGCATACTCCCTCTTGTTCCAACACAACAGTCCCCTTAGCATGAACTTTCGCAGCCAAGTGTGTATTAGATGCTGTGCTGGCATTTGGCCATATAGATTACAGGACACACTATACCACCCTGTTCAGACAGCCAAAGTACTTCAGGCTGTCAGGATTTCCATTATAAATCCCTCCCCTTACCCTTCTTTTTTCCCCACCCCAAGAATTCACAATTCTGGCATCAGAAAAGAAAAATCCCAAGCTGAATCCAAGAGGAAATATGCTTTTTGAAAAATGCACGTTCTACATTTTAGAAAGACAAACAAGAAGCTTCCTTGCCTTGGAGGGCAGGAGTGCTCTCCCCCTGCTCTCCTCCTGCCCAGGCGTTGCGACAGGCTCTGCCGTCTAGCAAGGGCCTCCGACAGCTGGCGGGCAGCACCAGGAGCTCGCCAGGCGTTTCCTTCCCTGCTCGCTAGCTCACCAGCTCGCCCCTGTCTCTGACAAGGGGTGCTGCTCCCTACGGCTTCTGCGGACGCTGAGCTACTGTGTGACGAGCAGTGACCTTCAGCTCGCGCTCTCAGCGTCAGCGAGCTCCAGCAGCCCCAGGGAGCCTCCACAGCAAGTGTCGGTAGCTCACTCTCCTTTTGCTTTTTCTTCCCTCTCAGCAGCAATTTCTGGCTAAGCTCCTGTTTCCTCCCTGGCTTCCTCAGCAGCTCCCAGTTCCCACCACCCACCCCAGCAGCCAGAAGCCCTCGGTTGCACCTCCTCCTCCATATTCCCCAGGAATTACCCGGCCCCCCAGCGCCCTCCCCGGCCTCAATGCATCTGCAGTCTACTTCATACACCCCCATGAGCAATCCCAGATCGCTCTTTCACCTTCAGGTAGTTTCCATTACCTTCCTAATCACCCAAACTCCCAACGACTAATAAATATAACACACTAAACTATTTCTTAGTGCAAGAGATGTAAAACAAACCCTTCCAGCAGCACAAATACACTGCTATAGACACAGCTGAATTCAAACGGAGTTTCATCCCTATATTTTAGAAAACTGTAAAGAGGTTTCCTTGCATTTGAGGGTAAAAATGCACTCCTTTAACTGAACTATTGCCCAGGTATTGCATTGGCTCCAGATCAAAGAAGACCCCAAGTGACCACAGCAAGGGAAACAGGGGAAGGCATGAATAGCAATACACAAAGAGAAAAGAGGGCATAGAAAGGACAGAGGAGTGAACAGAGGAGAACTTGTGTGGATAGCTGAAAAGGGAGAGTATTGAGGAAAGAGACTGCACTGTTTGGGACTGAACGGGACAAGTGCCAGGGGAAACCCGCCTTGTAGAAAAAGCAGAAGTACAAGAGGAAACACTGGAAAGGAAGAAAATAGGGTGAAACATTAAGGAAACCTCAGCACTCGGTGATGAGAAGAGAATACTGAAGTCTGGCCCTGAAAAGGTTTCATGTGGGAAGAAGCTCAGTCATCTCCCTGGCAATGTTCAAGGAGAGCTCAGATCCCACAGGAGAAACTGCTCCGAACCAGGGGCCCCAAACCTGCCAGGTGTCATCTGGTCATGGGAGAGACGACCTGAGGAACGGTGGAGGGAACCTTGCTCTGCCGGGCCGCTTCTAGCAGCCTTTCAAGACAAACCTCTGCCCCATATGACTAAACATGCACCCGTTAAAGGCATGACTGCCCACGTCCCAGCCGTACAGTCAGAGTGCTAAGGAACAGGACTGCAGATGCAGTCACGCTTCTCACAAACAAACGCAGACATCCCGCAGCATGTGACAGACATGCAGCTGGCCTCACCACAGAGGCAACGTGATTTGCAGTTGCACAAACCTGACGAACATGTGCAACCGTGGCGTGTCCAGGTGTGCTTTTTGTCTTGTAACACAAGGCGGCTGCGTTTGGCCACACCAGGCGCTTTCAGCCATTCGTGTGGCAGAAGATGAGATGCAGAGGCCTTGCAAGAGAGAGCAAGGGGGAAGAGGCTGACAGCAGTTCTGGCAAACCGGGTTCGCAGTTTGATCAGGCCTGTCTCAGGCTAGTTTCTCTGGAGCACTTCTTTACTTTTTGCCTGAATGTAGGAGCTTCCGAAGGTGGCTGTGACCTTGACATGCTTCTGTCAGAAAATTCTTTAGTAAAACCCTCTTTGAACTATAGGAAAGTGGATTGTGAAGACAGAAAATGGTGTGAGGGGGAGATAACCCAAAAGAGGTCTCCCAGATGAAGCTATCAACACTCTGAAAAGACTTTAGGGAACAGGAGCTACTTCAGCCCAGACTGGTAAACCTGCCTGGTAACACAGCCTTGTTCCAGCACAGCAAAGCGGGAGAAATGGAAACTAAATTCCCAGAGCAGCCTCCCTTCTCAGCAGCCTAACAAACCTCCCCTCTGCCCTTTCTAAAGCCTTTTCCAGTACACGGCACAGGTCCCCGAAATGAGATACACTGGCCTGTTGAAGTTTCAAAGTTGAGATAACATACGTGCTGCTAATTTAGTTTCTGCCTTGTGACTTGCAGTGGGGGGTGTTGCTGGCAGGTTGCAGCTCACCTGCGCGTGAGTCTGGCGGCCCCGACCATCGGCTCCGCTGGTGGCCCATCACTAAGAAGGCGCCTGCTCTGCCAACCACAGCACTGGCAGCAGCCGTCTTCGGAGGCTCCAAAAAGCCAAGACAAGTTTTTATGACTAATTTCATATATGAAATTGTGTCAGAGGCTGAAGTTGTCCTAAACTCTGTCCTAAGCTCCCCCCCATCAACAAAATCATATTTTTAACCATGAGAAGGGGTGAACATGGGAACTATGACCAGACGCTGCATACAGGACCCTGGGATGGTACGGCTCTTCTAGGACAGGGACACATTTAGATCATATAACTGGGCACAGCAAAGTACCAAAGACCAAACAAGGCTTGTGAACACTCTATGTGATTACCATGTACTTGTACTACAGTATGTCAATAACGGATCACCAATCATTTACTTCCTAAATGATTACTGTGAAAATTTACTTTGAATTAGTTCTTATCAACTATTACATAATAGTACACTGCCTCTCCTAGCCTCTGTATTTCAAATGATCCATAGGCTGTAAAAATAGAATACTTGCCCTAAAAAGACATTCAAATGAATGTATGCCTGGACTTCTGGCTGCTAGGTAGCAATTATCTATTTAATTATATGGCTCCTTTCTTTGCACCCTCTATTGCAAAGAAAAGATTCTTTTGTAGATGAAACAATCCTCAAACATTCCCAAAATCATGACCGCTGATTACCATTTCTACATATGCAGAACAAAAGATGCTGCTGTCTAAAAACAAGTGGTAAAAGTCCTGCTCCACTACAAAGGAATTTCAGGATTTTAAACAGAGCCATATTTTCTTCTTTTATAGCTTTGTATTCCCAACTTTCTGCAACAAACAAAACCCTGTGGACCAGATATGTGTGTGGCTCCCTCCCATTGACCTAAATGAGAGTTCGCACGTTTGTCCAAGGGCAGGCGTTGGACAAATGCCATAACAGAAGAGATGCAGCTTTGTATTCTGTAATTTCACCTTAGGCATCAGCCAGGTCACAACCAATGCTGCTAGACAGAAATGATATATCCGGTGCCTGTTATTGCTTTCTCATGATGAATTCCAGGAATAAATTAACTGGCTGTATGTTTTTAATTGTATTAAATCTCCACAGCAAAGATATAGAGATTTTAAATGAGATTAAGTCTGCAAAATTCTGAGTTTCTGTAGATGACTCTACTGTGGGTGCATCTCATCTTTGAAAATGAGATATTTGACATATTTGAACATATTGGACTGATATACACTGATGAACAAAATGACTTGTGAATTCTTTTCCTATATTTGTTAAAGAAAAAGGTCACATTTGAAAGAACGTTTTTAAGACGATCAGGCAGGGCTGTATCTAGTTGTTCTCTGGCCAGGACACGAGTCTAGATATCATAAACCTTGCATGGATTAACCATGTGGACAACTGTCCTTCTGGAAGCACTTGCTTAAGTGTTTTCCAAAACTCAAGAACTGAGAAAAATGAAATTAAAAGCTGCAGTAAGTTATAAGGAAAATACTTTCAACTAAGTAAGCAGATGCTGTAATGCTACTGGCACAAAAGTAGCAGTGGACCCAGTAAAATTAATCTTGAGAAAATGAGTTGCTAGCCACAAGACGCCTGGCTGCAAATATTGGCAGGCATACTTCTCAGAGCAACAGTTTCAGTAACGTGACCTTTCAATAACCCAACTTCGCGCTGTGTCATCTATCTATCTGAATTATAAGAAGGGAAGGGCTTCCATTCTCAATACAGCTCAAAAAAGAACTGATCTCTCCCCCAACATATGAGAAATGTTTTGTCTGCAGCATTGTTCAGTTCTTAAGCCCATGATTACCTTTGCAAGCACAACTGGTTTGATTAGAAAACGTAAAACTGTTTTTGCACATACCTTCTCAAAAATAAGTAGTTTCCAGAACAGTTTTCTAAGATACAGGAATCAATTTCCTGCTAATTTTGATGTTTTACTGTTTATAGATATCCTGAAATGGCACCAGCACCGTAAGTATGGTTAGCTTTTCAATAGACACACAAGTCTGACATGCCCTAACATCTGTTTATGTTGATAACCACTCCTCTCTCTTATACGAATACACTTCTAATAGAAAAGATGAAATATCATCTCTTGAAAACCAGGTTTCCTGGATTATTTCTGAAGTAAGTGGTAAGATAAGAAAGCATGGAGCTAAAACCTACAACTAGTTCTGATGTGCACGGCCGAGCTGCTCATCTGTCACACCGGGGCTGGCAAATTCTGTAAACCAGCAGGGGTTACATCAAAACATGTAATTTTTATTTAAAGGACATTCTTCTGCCAGTGATATGCCATCATCTAAACAGATGCATCTTGAGCCATTTATGGATTTAATTGTGTCTCAAAAGCACAAACCTGACATTGTCGGTGTCATGAAATAAGCAGAACACTTTTATACTGAAGCTGCATAAAGCAGAAGGCGACAAGAGCTGCCAGGTCGCTGCTTCAGTGGCTGGTGTCGGCCAGATCCCTGGCCATTGCTGTTTTCCCCAGAGGGCTGCGGTAGGCACTGCCTTGACAGAGTTCCCAAGTTCTCTCACAAACATAAATAGACATATTTGCATACATCCCTGCATTTATCTAGAATAAGATTACCTTAGTCCTCAACTAAGCCAATGAAGCCAACCAGCTTAATTAGGGTTTAAACTTCTACTATTACATCTCGTGTCAGGGTACAGCCAATAGAGCAGTGCTTGACTGCACTGCCAGGTGAGGACTGGGGAAGCTGGATACTTGTTTGGAACAAACAAGTTAAAATTTCTAACGTTTGTTTTAATGAAACCATTTTATGATTTGAAAATGTCTATTTAAGAGCACCATGAAGAGGGAAGGAGGAGGTGGCCCTGCTCATTCCCTCCTTCCTCACAGGTCTCTGAGGGCTGCCAGAGTTATACCACAAGATCACTTTTTTCCTTTAGACGATCACAGGCAAACAGTAAAAAATGTGAAAACCTGCATATGGGACAGGTTCTCTCCACTGCTCACTAGAGAGAACACCGAGAACTGCTCTAGTTAACATCTTCCAGTCTCAATCTATGTAGCAGTCACCTAATCTCTGTAAAATACACAAACAGAAACATAAAATACCTATAACCAATTCATCTGTTCAGGCAGAATAAAACTAACATTTGAATAGCAAAAACAAACTCACTGAGCTCACCTCAACAATAAACTGGCTAAAGGAAAGTTTTATGACAAAGTATTACTTGTCACACTCGTGCCCTTAAGGAGGCTACTTCACATGAAACCTGGGAGAAGAGGGTGTGGGATTCTGCAGGCTGCTCTTATCCCCGGGGCTGGTATTTGCCCTCACCACAGTCACGAAGTCTGAGACACAGAGAACTGCCTTTGGTTTACGAGAAAATTACTGAAGTAGCAGAAGGGAGACAGACTGCGTTCATAATAGTATTAACTTTGCTCTCTGTTGGTAACAAAGGAGAGAAGTTCTTGTTACTGAAATACATTCAAACAGGAAAAAAACTGAACAGCAAACAAAAGAAACATTGGTCAGTTCATTCTGGCACACAACAGGCTGCAATCTTGCTGCCAATGTCAATGTATTACAAGCCGTGTAGCTATAAATTTCAGCTGTGTTTAAATAAACACCAGCATACAGAATTGCTCTCGGGTCCATCTAATGCGGTCAGTCTGTAGACAGCACAGAATCTCTACATTTCTGCAGCTGAATGGCACACGCACAAACCATTTTTTTTCAGTTGCTTTCAAAGTATACATACCTGCAATCCCTTGTAGCAGCCCACAGACATTAAAAATACTTTTCTTCATAATACTCTGCACACACATAGTAAAGACGGACACAAACGCCACAGCGCAGAGAATCATGATTCCCACAGCTAGGAAAATAGCGGTAGCCTGCCAGAACCCACTGGCAATCTCACTGAAGTTTTCGGCGTAAGGACCACAAAGCGTGTCTCGTCTAGAAACCTGCATGTGGGAGATCCTGGTGCAACGCCCGTAGATGCCCAGTGTTGGGTGGTAGGGTTCCTGTGACCCTCCTGTTCTGTTGTCCATGTCCTCAGAGCTCAAAGGCTTGGCTTTGCCAATGAGCCAGTCTGCACTCATGAAAGCTATGAGCTCTGCAAAAGCCACAACAATACTCAGGAGTGTCCATAGCATTGACCGACACGTTACAATGACATGACACATATTGATGTCCAGTGCTTGTGATCAGTGCAGTTGACAGTCTTAAATCCAGGCACAAGGGGAAAAAATTAAATTAAAAAAGAAAAAAAACCCTCTAAGAAAATCACTGCTGCTGCTCTGCTTTTTCAGCTCTCTCACAACAGCCAAGACAAAATTTCTCAGGAGAAAAAGTTAACTGCCCAAAGTTTTGCAAGCAGTATGGTCATTTGTTCTCTCTGCTTAGTTCCTCCTTTCTTCTCTCCTGGATGCTGAGCTCTGAAGTGTGCTTTTCTTTCTTAACATTCATACTGGCACATGATGCTCCAGGCTGGCGGGGATGGCCCCAAGGACTGCCCACTAGATTGACATCACACACCTACAAGAAAGAATATATCAGCAGTGAGAAAAAGGATTCATTTGCACCCTACACATCCCAGGAACAAGCCAACGTCCTGCGCAGATCCAAAGCCACACGCAGAGGTTCCAACAACGGCCGCTCAAAGGGAGTCTGCTGGAAACCTCCCAGCTTCGTCTCGAGGGAACGATTACTCTCCTGCTGCCTGGCTGTACTTACAGTATCTGCTCTGTCCCATCTGACTTGCAGTTGTTTGACAAACGCTTTGTGAGAAAGGTCTCAGTAACACCAAACGGTCCCACCCACTTCTACCACCACTCCCACATCATCTTCCTCTGGTTGAAATTACTAAGGTTGATGGCAGTTACCCAGCAAAGTGTTCGTACATGTTTAAGCAGTTTTAAAGATGTGCAGTTCAGTTAAATTGCTGTCCTGCCTTTGGTCCTGGGACTCTAATGAGAAGGCTGGCACAGTACCCACCTTTGGGGAGGAAGCAGGACACAGTCCTTACGTGCTACAGTCACCGAGGGCACAAAGCTCAATGAATGAACCTCATTTCTACTCACTTTCCAGAATTACCGTAACTAGATTTCTGCTGATCGTTGCTGATCTAGCCTCTGTCTCAAGAGGAGACAAACAGGATTACAGCTGGGTACAGTCCACCCACTGGAACGCAGCAACTATATGGTGACGCAGCCCATCATTTCAGAGCTTGGAAACAGTTTTGCAGAACTCGTCTTTCATAATATTCTTAACTTCTGTTCAGCTTTAAGCCAGGGTTTAAGAAAAGTGATCCTCCTGCAGGTATGTAACATCTCATCTTGAATTAATGCTGACACTGGCAGCCTTAGGGTGACCCTACACTACCGTAAATATGAATCTGCAGAAAAATGTCCTGATCACTGCCAAGCCACCAATAGCTCCAGTTAGAGAGGTTGCTAGAGAGCTACAAGATTTTTCACTCCCCTAAATCTGTTCCTTCCATAACCTTCTGCAGGCTGGGACTGCAGCAGAAATATTCCCCAGAGGTTTCCCTAAGCATCTACGCTGCCTTTGAACAGTAGCTGATGACATTCCCAGGGTTATACTTATCTTAGTACAAGAGGCAATCAGAGATTGTTACACATCTAAATTGTATCCAAATAGCATGCTTAAAATAACAAATGGATCATCGCATATGCCTCCATGCTTGAACTTGAAATGTGTCACTTGAAAAAAGGGGGGGAAAGCAGGAAATGTACTCATGTTACCCATTCAGTGATGAGGACATAGCACTTTTAAGTTTTACTCACAGAAAAAGATACTAACATTCAACTGGTTCTGAAGGCAAAAGAATCTAGTACCAAAACAGCATCTTATTACTATGGTTGCCAAATAGGAAATGCTCAGTGGATGCCAAAAAAAGAAAAAAAAAGGCATTCCCATTCTTGTCTCAAAGCTTTCAGCTTTGTTAAAGAGTAATGGAGTTGTTATTTAATTTTGTAGGAGTTCTGAGGCCAATGGTCAAACCCTAGTCCCACTGAATGCAAAACCAAAAACATCCCACAACTTAACAGGTCCAGAATTTCATCCAGGAATTTTGCTCTCTCCTATACTAGTATTAGTGAATGATGCACAAGAGTCTGTCCTCATTGCTTCTCTCTTCCTCACCTAGCTCTGTAGACTTCTCTGGTACTGACACATGTACAGAGCTAAGCTGCCATGCCACCAGCTGAATTTTGTCTCCCTCACTTCTATGTTACCTCATAGCCTGTTTTTTTCTGATATATCCTCCTGCATATTTTCCTGATATTTTACATTTGACATGGCTTAGAGTAGATTTCACAACTTTCAACTTCTCTATTACCACCGGTAAACTTGAGAAACATATCAAAGTACTTGAAAGAGAACTTAGTCTACAGTGCATATGTCTGGCAACGAGGCAACTCATTTCATAGGCTTTATTAGGTAAATTATTAAAGTTTACTAAGTTGCATGTTAAAAAAGGCATAACATATTTATTTGTGCTTTTAGTTGCACTAAGACAATAGTTCAGATCACTTTCCATTTTTCTGGAGTAGCTGAGAAGAACATGAAGTCTTCAATCAGCCTGACACGCTGATGACTCCAATACACCCTTTGTAATAACAGAGAGCTGACGTGTTAGTCTGCCAAAAGTAGTTAATTCTCTCAGTATTTCCACTTTAAATAACAAGTGGAATGGAGGGAAAATCCACTACAATCCTACATTCTTCTGATGTCATCAGCACTATTAAGAGAGAAATTAACAGAAAATCTCTTTGGGCGTTTGGGATTTTTTTTTGTTTTGATTAAAGAGAAGTTCCAAAAGGGTCTAGAATCTGTATTTCTGTGCAAGAAAACCATGTAAACCCCTTGTCTTCGCAATTATCCTTTTTCACTACAGGTGCAAGGGAAGAAAACAGTTAAAAGGCCTCCTTAGCTGAGCTTACTCTGTTCCTGCTAAACATAATAAAATACTGTTTCTAGAATGAGATACTGTTTATAGATGAGAACAAAGTTCTTATTTACTTAAAGAGGTGGAAATTCCAGATGAACATTGGGAGCCATAAAACATACGGCACTGATAAGAAATGTTCGATGTGTATTAGAATGAGAAGGGAAAGTCCACACAATTGAGTTCTTTCCCATTTTAAAAACAAGTGAACTGGTAACACTCTGAAACACAGTATCTCCAGGAAAGTCAATACATTAGCAAAAATAGCCTAGTCAAAAAATGATATGGAGGTAGTGTCAAATCTTAATACTTTACTAGAACATACACTTCCCAAAGCAACATACCAAAACTTCTATATGTAACACATGAAAGTTAATAAAGGTCACCATTAACTATAGTTTAAGAAAATATACTTAGCTTTCAAATTAAACTTGCACAATTCAGCTGTTCCCAGATGACCAGTACTTTATTCCATTATGAAACATATTTCCAGAACAAAATATCATGAACGTGTGAATTCACAGAAGTGCTTCTGCATAAATTTATTCTTGTACAAGTGATGCCTCGAAGGGGAACACCGCTCGCCTGCAACTCCTTTTAGGAGCAAGCAGACAGAAGCCTGCACAGCATATCAGATCAGAGGAGCGGCAGGGGCATTGCTCATTGGTGAGACTTGCCAGATATAGGTTGTAGATAAAGCCCTGGAGATAATTTACAGTTCAGACATGCTTGTGTAGTTAACCTTTTCCTTCCAAAGCACACTGCCTTCAGTTCGTAGATGAAGTTAACCAATTCTCACATTGCTGCTGTCAGAAACTTTATGTCGTGCCTCCAAGTCTTTTCAGCAATAGGTGTCACTACATAACGCTGTACTTCATGAAGCTTCCCGCCAGCACCCTGCTCACCCCTCTTCTCCCACTCTTTGCTTGATAAACTCAAGCTGTGTTCTCGTGAGGCTGAAAATTAACTGTTTATTCCTCCTCTCAGTTTTCTGTCCCTTGGCAAGTTTTCTCCATACTAGAACTGCATGTTCTTCACAGCACGCCACTCAACATCCACTTCCGAATGACTGTCAAAATATTTGCTTTGACAGTCCAAATTCAACACACATACCAGGGCTTCTATATTACCCCTTCTATATTAACTCATTCAAAAAAATTCTCACTAAGAAAGCAGCCTTCTTCTCTTAGGTTCACCCCTTAGACATTTAGGCCTCTCCTCATGTTACTGTTGTTACTATCGCATGCAGCTGGGCAGGGCCTGAAGGAAGCCACCTGTGCTGAGCAACAGGCTGCGCCAGAGGAAGCGGCAGCCCCGGTACGGCGAGGGCTCGCGTGAGCCACGGGCCAAGCCAGGCCACAGCTCAGCGGCACAAGGGCCCCCGCGGCGCAGGCTGCCCGGGCTCTTCGCAGCCTCCCTCCTGGCCCACTCTGCCACACAACCTGGCACAGCTCCCTGAGGCACTCTAAGCCACACCGATAAAGTTATCCAGGTTACTCTTTTTTTGGAGGAGACAGAAGGGTTTTTTTTTTAAATAAGGTCATTTCAGCAAACCAGTTTACAGTATGGCCCCCAAGAAATAAACTGTGGCAGCAGCAAACTCTGATGCTGCAGCAGGAACAAGTGGCAAAAGGACCCTCAACCCGTTCTCATTGCCAAAGCCAAAACACCACAGCCCGACACCTTCAGTCTCGCTCACGCTCTTCCCTGAACCATATTCGCAATACAGCTCTGCCTTAAGTGAACTCTATTAGAGCTAAAAGACATAAGTGAGTACGTAGGATCCTCACAGCATTCAGAGTGGATAAAACCGAGTTCTTGAAAGCAAGGACTAACCATCTTTGGGTTATTTTAATCACACAAAGCAAACTATCTTAAAATATCACTAAAACTGCCTTCCTTTTTAGACACAATTTTGACTGCCAGATATTCTGTCTGTTACATTACACATTTCTAGCTAAGAATATCCAACTGTTGCCTTTTAGTGAGAAAACTCTACTCATCTTTTACTACATAATATTGCTATATGTTAAGTAAATAGGTAAGACCTTTCTATTTTTCTGAATTAGATGAAGAAACACACTTGCCTCCATTTTGCTTACACTGCCAAAACTAAAAAGTTAGAAGCTGAGCCAAATTATAATATCTGAATTAAGGACTTGATTTTAAATTTTAGAGACATTGAGCTGCAGAGTTTTGCTTTGGCATATCATGCAGATAGGAAGGAACAGCTGCAAAGTTTAAATCTGAGTCAACCACATACCGCTGTTGTTTATTTTAAAAAGGTGTCCTACAAGCAAAGTACAAGAGACCTGCAAGTACCTTTCTGCACTATGTTATGGCCAGTTCTCTATATCCCCCACATGGTTTTGACTGGAGACAGAGGGTTCACACTAAACCTTGGAAATCAGCTTTCCCCCTTCCCAGCCTGATTCTGTCAGTTCAAGAGCAAGAATAAATCATCTTTAGATAAGTGGCTTTTGGCTTGGCTTAAACAAATAGCTGAATGGAAGGCCACACAGACTGCTGAAACAGTCCCAATTTATAAAATAAATGCTGGCACAATTAGACCTTTTCTTCTAAAGTTTGGTATAGTCCAAAACAACTATGCAGAGGAATTTCTAAACTTTGTTTACAAAACACAAGCTTGAGCATCTTAGAACTTAAAATGTGCAAAACTTGCAAGCCTGGGTCCTGCTTTCCCTGAAACACTGTTCATTAGCAGTGATAAACATTGAGAGAATGCTTTGAACTGTGAGAGTGGAAGTAGCTGCTAGTTATGATGATGTCTGCAAACCCACTATTTAAAACAAACACAGAGAGGCTCATAGGCTAAGACTCAGTTACCTCAGGTTGCCCCCCGGGTCAGTGTGAGCCCCGCTCCATGCAACTGCCGGCCCTCGGTGCTGCCGGATGAGCCGGCCACCATCGGTCCCCCTGCCTGGGAGAGCAAGTCAGCCACCAGATCACAGAGGTAGGAGGGACTACACTTGTGAGGGAGAGTGTGGGAAGAGGATTAGCGATGATTCATTTTCTGGGTGAGTGATAAATGGAAAATAGCTTTATTATCCCAGGGACTGAAAAGGAAGAGGAGAGCATTTACTGAGAAACAGCAGCCGCAAACTGAGAGGGATGAGGAAAAAGAAAATGCAAGGAAGCAAGAGGAAAAAATAGTTGCCATATGCACTTGGTAAAGGATGGATCAGTGGTGGTGCCACTTCTCCCGTTTCATTCCCCTCGCAGTGTGCTGCCTGTTCCTCCAGAAGGGCTGCCTGGGAGGAGAGGTCAAGCTCCTGCCAACAAACTTCCAGATCAGCCTTCGAAGGCCTGCACCAACAAGCGATTTCTCAGATGGTGCCACCATGAACACCAACTCCTCTTGCCGGTGGCGCACCTCTACGTTTCTATCCCCACATGCTTATACGTGACTCCAAGTGTAAGAAGACGTACCTTCATCACACTCCCCTGCCACAGGAGACCAGGGGAGAGGATCAGGACTGAACTTAAGGAAAGAGCAGTTGTCACAAAAGCTCAGCACAAGCCGCCTCTGCCGGCCACGCAGGGCTCTGCTGGCGCTAGCTGCTCTGTGGGAAGTGGTGCATACCTACCACTGAAAGCACCTGCACCTAGAAGAGAGAAGGGCACTCGGACATCTTCAGTGTGATGGGTTTGCGTGTGGGTTTTTGTTTTTTTTTTTAATTCAACACCTTTCATAGAGTTCATCAGAAATCTTCAGTCTCACATAACGAAACAGGAGAAAGTGCTTTAAAACTGAAGTGGTTGCACAGCCCCAGACAAACACATAGCATAAGCAAAGGATTCCCTTCCCCTCCATCCACCTTCTTATTTTCACCAAATTATTCCCTACTAAAATAACATTCCATATGAAGAACAGAACTTGTTACGTGGAGAACAGAAAGCAAACTGTTGATTAGACTTCACTTGTGAAGTTAAAAAAAAAAGAGAGCAAAAATTTGCATATATCATAAATATTTAACTGTTATAAAGCTGCAAAGGC
Source organism: Apteryx mantelli (assembly GCF_036417845.1). Taxonomy (NCBI): domain Eukaryota; kingdom Metazoa; phylum Chordata; class Aves; order Apterygiformes; family Apterygidae; genus Apteryx; species Apteryx mantelli. Next base: position 61,401,503 of record NC_090020.1, read on the forward strand.
ACACTAATGTGTGCATTATTGTGACAGCCTGTTGAAAAGATGCCATATTCTGCTCAGACAGATGCAGTTCGCTGGTAATAGAAGGAATGTAGACTTACAATACATCATGTCTTAATCCTGTCGGCATGATATAAGATGTGAAATGTAACTAAAATATTTTGCAAAATTGTTAAAACTCACTGAAGTACCATAATCGGTTCCATATTTCCTTTCCCTTTATTTGAATTATGCCCTGTTTATTTCAGCCTTTTCTTACCAAAGACAGCGCTTGTGGATGTGAAATCTTAAATTAATCTCTCTAGCCCTCATGTGCCCAAATTCTATGTATGCCAACAGGTAAAGAGAAAAAGCTGACAGTGAATGTTCTCCTGAGGCAGTGCGAGTAGGTTACTTCATCCCATCTTGCTAGCAGGCTTTTTACTACTGAGCTATGAAAAATGCCATCTAATTACAGGTGGGAATGAGAGAACGAGAGTTTCCAAATTTTCAGACCAACTGAAGGGGAGGTTTAAACACAGGATTCGTTTCCTTCTTTCCTCATCCAGACAAAACTTTGCATATTGCCCCCCCACTGAGAGATCAACTAACTTGGATTTTCAGCATCTCCAAGTCTGAACTGCAAATTCTCAAGCAGGAGATTTGTTCCATTGCTCCTTATTTATTGACTTACAAAATTCCTTAAACCTACAGCCATTACACTATGTTTTGAAAACTTATCTGAGATCTGCTGTAATTCCAAAATTTATTAAAACTTACAAGGCAAAGAAAAGCTAATGTGTAGTATTTCTATTGTTGGTATCTCAAGAGAAAATTACACATCACATAAAAAATCATCACTAAGGGAGCAATCTTGGCTACAATTCCTGATAGCCTAACTCTTCAGGAATTTACCAACGGGGAGCGGACCAGTGAGTTTGCTTTGCTTCATTCCTCACTAGGTCACTGAAGTCACAATATTCAAAGAGTCTCATCTTAAGCCCCCTTTCTCGGTTACCTACAGTATTACATCTGTCAAGCAGACCCAGATTATTCACTGTGTTGTAATTAGTTCTTATAACAACCCTAATTACAACTTCTAAAGGATTTTTGGAGAGAGGAGGGAGAATGGGTGGCTAGAAGGAAAATGGGAAGTCAGGAGGAAAGTACTGCTAATATTTGGTAGCAAAGAAATCCTTGCTATTTTTGTACTAAGGGTTTTTACCTTAAAAGGAAGCTAGGCTTTTGCTGTTTAAATAGTTAATAGTGTGTACATGAGCTAGAGCATCAGCCCAGAAAAACTTGGAATCTGTTCTTGTGTAAAGCAATTTACTCCATGAGTTCATTGTGACAGATTTGGAACTGCTTTTAATTATTTATGAATATTGTATTAAGTTATTTATTATACAAATATACTGGTTATTGTTTAATAAGAGGCTGGTGAAAAAAACAATCAGGAAAGGAAAGAATGACTCAATTATGCCACTTCTTAGCAAACACTGGAGAAACACTGCTTGCTGAAAAGACAATACTAAGACAGGAAAGACCTCGTGAATGCAAGAGATCAAAGACACTATGGCTGTTTAGGAAGGAACAGTCTCTCAAATGGAAGGGAAGAGAAGTTGTTTTGGACAAACAAGCTTAAGAAATAGGTGCCTGCTGAAGGCACCTGTTAAGATTGGCCTGCTTGGATCACCATCTTGGGCCCTTATGTCTTTAGACAAGACAGACACACCTGAAAACAGCCTTTGCTCCTATTCTTAAGCAAACACCACATTAATTTTAAAAATTATCAAAGGGAAACTGGTGCCACTTCTCCTTTACAGTTGTGGCTGTGTTAGCACAGCAAACACAACAGTTAGCCTTCAGCCTGGCCTAACATGTGCAGGTGGGTCACTCTTTTACTACCACAAGAGCTAAGGACCAAGGAGGTCTCAAAGTGCAGCAATCCTGTAATCATATTTTCCACCAACTATTACTCATTGCATATACCTGTAAACAATCTTTTATGTCAGTCCCTGCAGACAGCCTGTAGTTAACAAGTCACATCACAGGTATCCACCACTCTCCTGGTCGCACCGCTTAACATCCCCATGATGCTGAAGGAACTGTGGGTCAGAACAACACAGCTCAGCGAACTGCCCACCTAGAAGATCAATTACAGATGAGCCCGGGAGATGGAGAACCTGTCATGTTTCAAAATGCATATATTCATTTAATTTTCTCTTAATTCAAACTGAAAATGAAACATCCTTCAAAAAAAATCAATACAGACTAGTGACTCAGCACAGTAACCTGTACAAACTGGCGTACGTCACAGGAACATCCCTCTTGAACAAATACTATCATTTCTTTGGACCTAGAGCAAAGGGGAATCAGCAATGACTCAAGATAACTTAAATATGTCATAAAAGATCAGAACTGTCATATTTCCATACAAAAAAATGTGTGTAGACATCTGAAATATCTGGACACTACCTACATCGCATAACCTGAAAAAAGCTTATGAAAATCCATTTCTTTATTCTGAAAAAAGGCAATACATATCTGCAAATATCTACTGAACATGTATTTTAAGCATTGGTAATGGCTAACCACTTAACCATAGCTGAGAAAGAACAACAGAAATGTGTCCAATACTGTATATTTCATTAATTAATAATGACGGGAATGCTATGTTTAGTTCTGGTCTCAAACTTAAAAAGGAAGCTCACTGCAAAAAGCTTGGGAAAATCTAAAATAATAAGTCAAATTCTGGAAAACCCATTTTAGAGCAAGAGATTAAAAGAAATAGACTGCTTATTTTAGCAAATGGATTCAGTTCTAAAATCAACTTTGCCAGAAGCTAAGCTGAGCCATGTACAAAATTCTGTGGCTTGTCTTATGCCTTTTGACTTGTTAGAGACTAGGTAATCACAACAGTCCTTTTCTGTTGTTAAATGTATACAACTGTTACAATTAAAAACTAATATAATTAATTAAAAGCTGAAAAGGGTTAAAGGAAAAAAGAAATCAACAGTTCCATCTTTCTCAACTTTTATTCTCTGAAAATGCTCTGTCATCTCTTTGCTGATGATGTTCTACTATTTGTATCACAGTTGCTCTTAATGCACACTTAATGCAAGTGTCGTTCCAAATTAAAATTGGATCTGCGTGGGGTTATGCACATACAGCAAGGAACTGCTGCACCTTCATGCCATCTAGATACATAAAAAATAAAAGGAGGAAGGCATTATCACTGTCCTAATTTCCCAGATGAGGTGTTCCTCAGTCATACAAAGAAGTGTGCAGCAATGCTGGGAACTGAACCTGAATACCGCTATTACGGACTCTTCACCTTTAGGGTTTTGATAAGCTTCTCACTGTCATGCAGCATGCCAACAGCTTTCCTTGTCACCTTTGGAAGACAATCTTCTCTAGTTTCTCTGTCACTTTGAATCTTGAGCCTTGACTCACTGCCTACAAGAGTATCCCTGATTCTCTATTAATTATGACCAAGGACAAATGATACCAAAGGGAATGATCACATCTCCAGCAGTGACTTTAATCTGCTTGATCAGTGAGAAATAGTTCTATTATTAACCTGTGATTTTTTTCCCTACAATTTTCCACTGTTGAAATAGACAACTCCCACAGCAACAGTCCATGGCAGCTTGTCCATCGCATCAGGAAACACAGATTCACCTGCAAAGAAACAAACTCACCTAATAGTGTTAGCTGCTTCTCTAAAATACGTAGGTACAAATTACATAATTTATCTTCCATTTCCTAAATGCCCTCCTAGAAAACCAATTCATTTCATTATGGACAAAATTAAATAGATCTGACTAAACCAGTAATAGCAGTTATGAACAAAGAGAAAATAAGATCATATAGACCAGACGTTTATTTAAACATCAGAAATCTACTCATAATCTTACATTGCTAATCCACAAAGGTCTTTCCACATCCCAGCTTCAGCTGTGCACTGTGCTAACATTTGTATACGTTGCTGCTCACAGTTTTTACACAATACATAACTCAGTTATGTTCTGATACAAACTACCTAGTTCATGTAGCTGCACATTTGTCTTTAAGAAAGTTCATCAGATTCTTCAGGTGGGTTTTTCAGCACTGTTGCTTTGATTTAGACTGTAAGGCTCTGCACTGGAAAACCACAATGCTTGATGTTGATCATTGCCGCTGCAATACTGGCCTCAAAGTCTGGCAGAGCATGCTCTTCTGCCAGCCTTTGCCCATTTGGGTATGTCAGGACCCTCGAATTTATGGTTCAGATAAAGCCTTCAAAAAGACCATTTGAGAAATTATCCAAAAAGGATAATTCAAAGCAAAGCTTCAAAGCAAGTATACAGTGAAAGAAAGAGTTGTAATGAATATCATAAAAAAAAAAAACAAAAACACCCAACCACCTAACCTAGCTAGTCCCTCCAACCAGCCCTCCTCTCCCATTAGAAAGACTGAAGATTAAATTAGCTAAAACCTGTGTCAGCAGGTTCATACTCAGTTCATTTCACATCATCGTAGAGACTTTTTTTGTAAGTTTACAAGACACTTTGTAGGTCACTGATACGGACCAGGTTGCCAGCCTGAAATTTATAGCAACCATGTTTTCAAAACTGGGTATTTAAAACAAGACAGTAAAACAAGCCCTCTCCAGAGCACCCGTCTCTTCCAACCCCTTGCTAGCGCTTGTCCAGCCTCCCAGAGCAGCACGGCTCACCAGTACGCGCTGGTGCGCAGCACCTCCCCGGCATTCACCAGCTCACACGCAGCGGGGAAAGCTGCCCAATTAAAGCAGGGGTTTCCCGTGGGCTGCTCTATGTCCGGTTGTTCTGCTACGACAGGACAGCTCGAGGCTGAGCAACAGTTTCAAAGAATACCTCAGAGAGAGGAGAGGCTTCTGACCACATTCTTTCCCAGACAGGCCTTCCAATTTTGGGGAAGCACAGGCAATTTCCACTTTTTAGTAGATCTGAATTTGAGACTGGACTCAGCTGCTACAAGATTTATGATTCTCCTACAACAGACTTTGTGTCTCACGATGCACGCACAAAGGGTTGATCCTACTACAGATTTGGGGAGTGCAGTATTACATTGGGAATTTGGGACAAACATTCGCTGGTAACAGGAATGTGACCATTTACTCTGACCCGTGAAAGGAGCTTAACTCAGGTATTCAAAAGGTTAAAGAAAACTATCTGCTTCCTACTTGGATAACTTCACCTAGCATCTAATGACCATGAATCTTTATTTGATAAAAACTTTGTTTTCAGTTCTCATAACAAGCTCTCCCATCTCTAAAAATTCAACAGTGTTAAGGTGCAGTTCCTAAAAATCTTAGCTCTAAAGATGAGATCATTCTATCAAATGGCTAAAAATGGCTAATTTGTGAATTTTAAAATTAATAGTTTGTTATTGCTTTAAAATACTTTTTTTGGAAAGTCCTCCACCAAATTTTTTGTACAAGAGCCAAATTGATTGGTTTTGATATTTGAGCATTTAGTTTTCTATAATACTTAATAGTATAGTACATGAATAGTGTAAAGTTACAATACTAAGTCAGTTCTGGTGATGTGAACTGGCATCCTTCTGCGGAAACGCAAGGAACTACACCAGCCGAGAGCAGCTGGGGCATGCACCGCTACCCCTACCTCAGCCAGCTGGGGCAAGAAGGAAGAGGGGACCACACGAGTAACCTTAGCGCTTGCCTGCTGCAGATGTCACGTCACCTTCCTGCACATTCAAACCAATTCTCTTCTCTTTGCTTTTCCTTCTTTACAACATCAGTGCTTCTCAGGGGCTGCCACTTGTCATGGGATAAATGTGTAATTCTGTGAGCAGCAAAACCATTGCTGCTTGACTTATAACTCCAACTTCAGTGCTTGTGCAGACCTTTTAGGGAGAAATACAGGTTGAGTTGAGATAAGAACTGTTTCCTCAGGGAAGGTATGAGATATCTGGGCAAAAGAAGAACCATGTCTCCCAAAATCTAAGAAAATTAGTATTTTTGAGGCCCCTATCCTCTATTCTCATCAAATGTGACTGAAATCAGACAACATTTCAAAAGGTACAGGCAAAATTATTATCAGACCCAGGCAGCATTAGTACTCTCGTATATATATATATGTGTGTGTGTGTATGTATACACACATATGTATACATATATACCAATATGTATGTATACACACACACGTGTGTGTATGTGTGTGTGTATATATATATGAAATGTATATATATAAATAGATATGAAATCAGCCTAAAAAGTGATTTGCTCTGTAAATTCCTTTTTTTTTTTTTTTTTTAACAAAATGTTTAGCCCTATGTTCCCTCACTGTTGAGTAATAAAGTTATGAGACTGGTCCAAAGAGGTAGAAGAGAAAAAAGCAAAACAAAATGAAACAGACTACCTAAATGTGCAGAGGACACAGATAGGCAGGTAGAGAGCAAAAGGTCAACACTATCAGGTCAGCAGCCAGCTTCCTTTGCCAGCAGGGTTTTGTTTTGAACGAAACATTGCTTAACACGCTGAAATGCTTTCCAATGGCTGCTAACTGCCACCCTTTCCTGAGCTTCACAACTTTGATACTGTGTGAACTCTGGCTGTGTGACACGTAGTACATGTAATACAAAACTATAACTACAAAAAGCTTGGAAACATTTTTTCCCTATAAAATATCTTTCTATTCTTCCAACATAAAAGTTGAATCAGGAGATTTATTTATTTTTCATTAAAACAGAGGAAAAAAAACAGGAAACACTGAAGATCTTACTTTATGTAGAGATTAATACTAAAAGTAGTTATATAAAAGATCTAAGCTTCCTAACAGTTGAACTTCAACACGATGATCATCACCTCAAAGCACTAAGGGGGGGGGGGGGAAAAAAAAAAAGGGTTTCAAAAAGGGTTTCAAATTCTACCAACCACTCAATAAATCAAAATGGAAACAAAGCAGCTTTCATGCACATCAAGACTATGCTGTCAACTACCCTCCCAGGCTCCAAGCACTGTGGGATAAATAGCTTTTGCAATACACCAGAAAAGCAACAAGTTTGAAACTCTTGGGCCAAAACAGCACAGCAGGCTCCTCTTTCTCATTCATATCAAAAGATATTCAATTCTCCATAGAAGTGTAGAGAAAATGTATTAATCTGTGTTCAGTGAATGTTATCTTAGGTAAATAAAAGGTAAGGGGTTATTTTTATATGTGTGCGTCTGTGTGTGCGCGTCTGTGTGTGCGCGCGTGTGTGTGTGTGTGTGTGGTTTTTTTTAAAAGAACTTTAATTCATTGTCTACAATAAAAGTTGACAGATAAGTTTTGTGTTTTACACAGAATAGATTCTAAAAATACCCTGGTTGACTATATTTTGTTTAGAGCTAGTTTTGCAATCATTTCACTTTCTGCTTTGGGGCAAGATAGAACTTTTGAAGTAAAAAACAAAACAAAACAAAACCCCCCCCAAAGGGATAAGTAAAATACAAGTGCCTTTTCACTGGAAAATTAAAAAGAAAAAAAAACCAAACAAGTTGAACCAACCCTTTTGGGTCTTTGCTCTTGGAATCTCTTTTGCCTGTGTATCCTCTAGGCTGTCAATATGACCCAGGAGTAAGAGCAGAAGCTCTCAAAGCTTGTCTGAGGAGCCTGGTCTGTTTTGCAGCACTGCCAGAATATGCTACAAGATCTAACTGGACTGACTCACTCCTTTGGATAATGATCTCATCTGAACTGAAGCTGTGAAAATATCAAGTGACTTGAGATGACTGTTGCAAAATTATTTTGCAGCTCTCCTAGAAAGAGGCCTTTGCTGGATGACAGAGATGAGACTCGTAAAGTAGATACTCCTGGTGATGCGCCCAGACCCCTGGCCTGGTGCAAGCAGGCAGCTAGGTCAGAGCTGTCATCAGCACTGCAGGGGTCCCTCTGCAGCAGGCCATCTTCTTTCAGCTGCTCTTCATGCCCCACACCCCTTATTGGTCCTCCCAGGAAGCACTGAAGTACTCTGCCCTTGCGGGGCTGAGATCCACCTCAATTCCTTGCCTGTGTATTTGGAGCAACGCTCTGATGACCAGGCTTTGATAGCAAAGCTATTGTCACTGGCTTCATTGCTGGCATCTCTACTGCTAGTGGTGCCTGCTTTGGTATTGAGTCTTTTCATAGCAATACTTCAAAACGCTGCCTGAGCAGCTCTGGAGCTCTCAGAGAGCACCAGAGAAGACAGCTTGTCTTTCACCAAAATTCGCATGCTTGCCTCCTTTGGACTGAAAGACATCTCCACAGACTGCAGAAGGAGATGAATTGCAATTGTGCTCCCCGGTGTTCACAGTGTGTATCACCGACCACAAGAACACCCACATCTGTTTACTGTAGGGGTTTATCCTTTTTTCACTGGAACTAAAATCTGCTGCCCTATACAGGGAAGGCCATATAACTGGCAGAAGGAACTATATATATCAGTATTAACTCCAGGTAGGTTAACATAAAATTATCAGAAAAACTGTAAAGCATTTTGTAGAGTTTGGGAAGATTCTATTGATCTAGGACACTCCCCAAATTTTGACTTCTAACTGCAGTTTAGAATAAGGAGCTGCAGAGTGTTGCAGCAATGTTTCTCTTGACATCCATGTGCTGGAGCCAGATACTGCTTACAGCACACATGTAGCCCTCCTTTTGCTTGTTATTCCACAGACACTGTGTGTGTGAAGGTTTAATAGCAGTTGAAAATGGAATGAAATATGTTGCAAGAAGAACAATAATACATTTAACTCCTTTCCTCATATGTGGAAAACCTTTTGTGTACCAGATTTTGTTTTCTTTATGAGCAGTTACCGTAAGACTATATGAAAAGGTACTTGGGAAGCTGGTTGGTTTGTTTGTAGAAAAAGCAAAAAACATGACAGGTTAGGTTAGATTAGGCATGTGTGTCTGAAATGTAAAAGTAACATGGTGGTCACACTTACACCTAGTAAAAACAATCCTCTCCCTTGTTTTCAAACCAATATTTATGTTTAAGTTTTTTGGGTTTTTTTACAGGAAGCCATAAAAAGAAACAATAAGCAGAAAGTACTTAAACCACAAGCGAATGCAAGGAAGAGATAAGGTGAAATGCTAAAAATAAATCTGGAGCAGTTGCAAGCGTGGTGAGGAAGGAAAGTAACAGTAAAACATCCAAGTCTTTATGCAAATATGGTTAAAAAAAGAATATAAAAAAGAAATAGGAATCAGCTGGTGAGAGGAAGAGAGCAGTGGAACAAAGCTCACTCCTGGAAGGCAAACACAAACTGCTACGATAACCTGTGCAGGAAAGCTGGAGACACGAGAGAAGGTCAAAGCACTACTACTATATGCAAAGAAAACAAGAGTGTGGTAAGGCGAAGAGGAAGGCCAAAGTGAAGCCCATTCAGCTGCACCTGTGACGACTGGCTCATTCGGGCGGGCTCCAAGGGCCTGGCTGCTGAGCACCAGCGCAGAGAGCCTGTGCCGCTCTCCGAGGGCACCACAGCAGGGCAGCGCCGCACCACCACCCCTCCGTGACTACCCAGAGGAAAAATAAGCTCTGCCTGACCTGCGGCAGCTCTGACGAGATCAGGTGTCCCCGCACCAGCTCCTTGTCAGCTTTGGCGCAGGGAAGCAGCTGGGCTGGCAGCACGTGCGGTGGTGCTGGACTGCGCCCAGGAGAAGGCTTCCCAAAGCGCGAACGGAGACAGACACTCCCATAGCTCTGGAGGGCTCCGCTCTGGCCCTAAAGGGCTCTTTCTGGGCTACAGACAACTGCATGGCGCCCGTGTCCCTGCCTGTTCCTCAGTCCGTCCCCCGTAGGCGCGTTAGCAGTTTCGGCATTGCCCAGAGTTTCTCACCGTTTTCCAAGAGTTGAAACGAGCCTGCTGTCCGACACGCTGATCTTGTCCCTCAGCATACAGAGGCCAGTCATCCTCAAGCCACAAGGATTTGACCATTAAAGCAGAGATGTGGTGGACTGGGGGGTTAAGTCTTAATAATAACCTAAGAATATAAGACATAAGGTTTGCAGGGAGAAACTCGCACGTAAGTGGCAGAATAAATGAGCAGTTGCTGAGGACAGAGAAGAGTCAAAAAGGCATGAAAAGTTACAAAAAACCCCCACCATACCTAAGTGCTTTATGCCACTAATCAGTACAAAATATGAAAAAAGTAGAAGTTCCACGACACAAATGTTAAATGATGATCCAGGAGAGTGACACTGGATTTTACAGGAAGCTGTAGACAAACAGCAGATGACTGAAACGTATTCAAAAGAATGGTCAGCAATGGCTTGAACTTTGAAAACTCTTGAGGGATTTGTTTAAAAAAACAATAGTATAGAGGACTGGAACTTATCAAACATAGCACTAACCTTTGAACATGGAAGAATGTAAGGCTGGGGGGGAAAAAAAAAAATCAGTCCAGCCCCAGCTAAGACCAAGAAATAGGACACCTATGAACTTTTGCAGAGAAATTCAAGGTGAAAAAAATTCCTACAAAAAAACCTCTTCAACCTATGAAGAACATGAGATTATGGAAACAAGTCTGATCTTCCCATAGCGTGTTCCCTCAGAATGACAGGCTAAAATCCAGAGCTTAAACTAATATTTCTTTTCTTTATTTATTATTTCTAGTTATCCCTCCATGCATTTTAAACTGTATTTTGTCTTCAGAAAATACAAGTGCACCGAAGACCACTGCTAAATACAACTTGTGTTAGACTTAACTTGCTACATGCCATTATCAAACCCCAAACAATCCCGTTTCCAGAGGGCAGACTACCATTTAAACACTCATAACTGAGGGAAGAAGCATTCAGGCGTTCAGTACAGTTGTTATGATTCATAGGAGTTTTACCTAATACTGCAGTCATGTCCTTATGATCATTACGTGAGCAAATATAAATATTGCTTAGAAGCTGAAAATGATCCTAAACTTGATTTTGAAACAGTTCAAAAATAACTGTTTAGTAGCACAATACTGAGAAAAACAAGGATGACTTCTACATTTCTCTTCTGCTTTCTGAGACAGCAAAGGAAAAGGTCAAGCATTACTTCAGATTTGTTGGTACTGCACTGCTGTACTGCACTAAAGTGGTAGTTAATCCCTCAAGAACAAGTGATGTCTTTGCAAGACAAGGCATGGGAACAATTAACAAAGAAAACCTTTCCTCGCCTTTGCCCCCTCCTCTCCCTCTGTAGACAGAAGTCATATTTGCATTGATACCAGGACAACAGGGGACATTATAATACTTCACCTACTGCACCACTTCTTAAAAGCACCTGTGCTGACTTTAAAAACATACTTAGTTCCTTGTGTAAGTTAGCATATAAAGAACATACCTTTTAAAAACTATTGCCTATATTTTGCTCAGGAGAGCAAAGCATTAGTGTAGAGCAAATTTTTATGTTAGACAGTAATACTACACAGTCATCTAATTTAATTCAAAGTTATGCTCCAACATAGTATGTCAAGGAGGCAAAAGTTATTCCAATGCTGATCGTGTTGCACATGCTGTCTAATAAATACACTGTAAAAAACAAACAGAGAGAAAATAGAGAAGGACCCCCCCACACAGATCCTCTTTTTTTTCAGGCACGAAAGCAAAAAATTAAACCCCATCTGATTTCAGCAGCAAAATCCAAGCAATACTCACTGGCATTTTTTGTTTGTTTGGCTTTATTTTAGAAAGGTTTGCCAGATATATGCTGCAGTAACTTGTATTGAATAACATTATTTAGCTCCCAGGGAAATATAATTGTAGCTTAAAGCACAAAACTAATACCAACTATGATGATGATCTTTCAACTGATAAAATGTTTCCATGTACCCACTACAATATTAAGACAATTCCCTTTTGTTAGCAACATTGTTTGATTTTGTTACCCAGAAGAAATTAATACACAATATAAAGGCTGCAGATATCAGACTTCTCAACTAAAAGCAAAACTTTTAAAACTGTAAATAAATTTGCACAGATTTTTCCTGAGCAGAAAGATTTCATAGAATACATTTAGAAATGCTCAGCATAACTTGAAAAAAAATTTAACTTCATAGCCAGCATTTTATGAACTCATCATTTCCAGGAGGCTTGCCTTGTTATTTGATCACAGGAATACAAGCTTCTTTTGAGAATTAACATGCATCTACAAATGTAATCTTAGAAACAAAACAACAAACTGACTCAGTTACTATGTTTTCACTCAGATGGTCTGGTATTCAGGAAGCTAGGCTCTGATTAGTAACCATTGAGAAAGCCCTTGAAATGATGAGTGACCTTTTAAAAGTGCAGAAGAATAAACACATAACATGAAGTCACTGGAACACAGCTTCTTAAAGAAAACAGGTAATGGAGAAATTTAGTTCGGGTGAATGTTTCACTATGTGCCAGTCACATCCTGATTTTAATGTCCGGAACAGCACAAAAGACTGAGCACCACTCCTCTCTAAAAAACAGGAACGCTTGTTTTTCGTTTCACAGTTTAAGCAGATGTTTACACTATATTAACATTGCGCATATATAACACTAGAGGACTACCTCTTGCGTTGTACTAAGATATTTTGAGATGAGACAGTTGTTTCCTTAATGAGAAAGTACCAACAATTAGGAGATTTCAGAGACCCCATTCCCAAGAGAAACAGACATACCTGCAAAGACAATAAAAAGCATGTTTTGGCCAAAACTGATTAAATAAAAGGTAACCCTCATGAGCTCTCACTGTACGGGAGACATGTTCTTAAGCGGAGGAACAAAAGAGGTCTCCTTACAGAAAGAGAAGGCAGTAATTAGACATGCTTATAGGAATTACACATCATAAACACAATGAACTTGAAGTCTTGACACATATCAAGAACTAGGACTTAACTGCCACCAGTAAGACTGAATTAGAAAAAAGAGAAGAGCAGTAACAGAATACTGATGCAATTTGGAATAGCTTCCCTACTTTCTCAGCCAGGAATGGTATATGAGGAGGAGACATCCTTTGCTGTATATCAAGAATGTATGCATTTGCTCAGATATTCAGGAAATTGAAGACAAACAGATCTGGAATGTGTCTGGGTGAAGAAAAAAGGGCAAGAGAACAAAACAACCCCTACCTCAAAATTGTCGCATTCTCCCATTCCCAGTCAGGAGAGGATAAATGAGTTTTTGTTTTTATTTTAAAAAAGTACTTGAAGAATCCAGAAATGGTGGTAACACAGCACATTATTCAGTTATTTGTTGAAAGAACAACATAAAATAGCATGAAATCAAAAAGACAACATTCAATAAAGGCAAGGGCAACCTGCAAGAAAAAAAAATCAAATATTTAAGTACAGAGTGAAGAACAGCTAGCAGTACTACAGAAAAGGATTCAAGTGTAAAATGGGTCATAACTGAGTAGGAGTCAAAAGCCTGACAAGATGTGGAAAAAAAATAAAACTAAACTAAAAACTTTTAATTCAAGGATTTATTAATACAGGACACAGAAGGCAATGATTCCACTCACTTCCAGTGTTTTGCTCTACACTTTAGAAAAAGATGTAGACAAACTCGAGAGGTCAGAGGTCAGCAACAAGAATGTCCAAATACATAAAAAAAGTGACCCATGAAAGAAGATCTAAGGAGCCTCAATTCATATGAAAGAGTAGATCTATAATAGGGTATTAACTGAGGTAACTAATACACTAGATTCCTAGAATCTAGTGCATTCCTAGAAACAATGCATAAACCAATGGCCTAACAGAAAGGTATTTTACCCAACAAACAATTTTGTCCTTAAATATGAGGCACTAGCTAGTTAGAGTCCTCTCAAAACTAAAGCAGCCATATGCAAACAGAATTGGGGAAAAAATGGGGAGGGGGGGAGGGTTAATGTAAAGAGTAAATTCAAAATCAATATATTGATTTTCTCTACCTTCCTCCCAGTTTCAAATTTCAGCAAGAGCTACAAAATCAGCTGTAGCTGGATTAAGCCCACATTCCTAGACAGAAGTGCAGCAAGAATTTCAGGGTGATTTGAAAAGAGTTTTCTTTCACAGTGCAATCAGTCAAACTCTAGATTCACACCCTTCACACAGCCAGCCTACAAACTACAGGATGACACACCAACCAAACCAAACTGGCAGTCAGTGCGTTTGTAGCGCACCTCCGCTGAGGTTCAGCTGCAAGGTGCTCCAGGGCACGGCACTGCACTGCACTGCCAGCCCAGGTGATGCACCGCTCAGAGTGCTCCAGAGCGGATGATAAAGCTGAACTTCATAACGCAATCTGCGGCTTGGCTTCCCGAGGCACTCGCAGTGCAGAGTGGGAATCAGAAACAAGGGCTTTGTACACCATCACAGCTCACGGATGTTTTCCTTGAAGTTTTAGTTACATTAACATAGAACGTCTTCACTTCTCACTCTCTAATAATTAAGGCTGCAGAAAATAACTAAAGTGTTAAAAAAAAAAATTAACTGACACAGTTCTTTGCTGAAAAATTTCAAGCAGGGGGAAGGGCTCCCCCTTATAGGGAAGGGGGATGAAAGTTGCAGTTCAGCCTTAAACTGCAGCACAAATTCCCTTTATCTATCAAAATGTAAGTTCTGTCTAGCATAGAGATTGTTCAACATTTTCCACTCTTAAAATATGTTTTCATTGCTTACAACTTTACCAAAACAGCAGTTTGGGCTGAAACTTTCCATGCCAGATGCTTGCCTAAGGCTGAATTTTCTTGCACAAGTTTCAGCCAACATTTCAGATGTTTCAGAGAATGAGACTACATTTTGCAGCATTAAAACATTCTGGTGACCTTTTCTTCAAGGAGGTCAGAGATGGTGCTTGGGAGAAGTCATTCCTGTCAAATTTCAAATGTGCATTAGTTTGAAAGGAAGCAAGATCTGTAGTAAGAGATGACACTTTCTGTTAGATCAGCAGACAAATAACATGGAAGGGCACACATCTATCCTGCTTCAGCAGTTCTAAGCCTTTCAGAGGGTGGAGTTCAGCAACTCAAACCTTCAAAGACTGAATCCTCACTTTGCACACCATCCCCTCATGGCCGAATACTCACCAGAACACAGAGTCACCACCCCCACAGAAAAACAGGTAATTTTGATCAGCTGTGCACCAGGATGTAACAGAGATGCAACCAGAGCTGTAGACAGAGTGTTGTCCCCTGTGTATGTTCTCACCACTCTGCAACGCTGTTGCTAGTGCCTAGGCTAATGCAGAGAAGGGCTAGACTGGGGGACTGTTTTGGAAGGAAATAGTCAAAGATCCTTTAAAAAAAAAAAACGGCCCAAAAAAATCTGTTTGGAGATTGGGTGGGTGGAAGGAAACAGAGGGATAGCAGAACTGGCACCTAACAAATTAGTTGAGGTGGGAAAAGATGGGGAACTGTACTCACTGGGAAGAAATGCTAGATCAAGGGACAGATGGGGACTGTCCAGAGGACATAAGAGCAAACTAAAAGAACAACAACAAGGTGTTAATGATAAAAGGTGAAAAACACCTAAGAGGACATGGAATTTATTTTGCCCAAGCAACCTCAAATCTGACCTTTCCTTACATTTTAAGGATGCTGTCATACAGAGTTTCAAAGTTCCCTTTCTGCATCTGCAACATTACTTAAAAATATTCACAAGTGCAATTGTGAAGCAAAGAATGAAATCAGATGCTATACTGAGCCAGTCTAGCGGAGAAGCCCTGCAGGCCACTGCTGACCCCCTTCTCTCCATTCCTGGCTAAATGTTCTCTCCAGTTTCCTTGATGGTTCTGGTGGTCATCAGATCCCTCCACGGGGTGATTCAACTCACTAACCCAGCAAAAAATTAACTCAGAGAGAGGAGGAGGAAAAAATCCCCACAAAACCACCACACGCATCTTTCTAAGTGATCGAGTTGAACAGGCTCCCAGAGGAGAGAAGCAGCCCAGCTGGCAGGAGGAAGGGGCAGGACCACACAGCAGGGACTGGGGGGAGCAAGACCTCCCCCTTCATTTCGGATAATGGCCTTCAGCATCACAAGTTGAAGGATATTTATTACAAAAATTATGGCATGACATATCAAAGCCTCAGAAGAGAAAACGCTTTTGGCTTACCTAAAGCAAAGCTATTATCTCTGTTTATAGACAAGCAACATTTAACAGAAATCACTTAAACCTCCCCACAGATTATGGCCCCTAGGAACAGAAGCTTTTACCAGAAAATCTGACAAGACTATCAATATTTCTTTGTTCGTTGTCACAACTCCAGAGTCACCCAGTGAAATTATTTCACTTCAGCAATGTTACAATGACTCGGGCTAGTGTGCAGTATATTCCCTACAAAGAACTCAGCTTTATTGTTTATCTCATATCTATGCTGTTTAAAAACAATATAGTTTTATTTAGTCTCTCTTATTTTTCTGTAGTGAAGTCACAGTGGCCAAATTGTACCCAGCGGACACCCCACCCACTGAGAGATTAAAATTGAAAAAAAATCCTTCTGTTATTAAAAAAAAAAAAAAAATCCTCCTATATCCATGTTACAACTCAATTTGTATTCAGACATTGCATTCCTGACAAAGTTTTGAAGAGTCTTTTATACCAATTTTTCCCCCTAAACACTAGCTTACCAACCCCACCCCTCAACCCTGGAAATTCTCACAAAAATACACTTTTATACCAGCTCAAAAAAGGGCCAGTGATCCAGCATCTACTTGTAACACTTGCACTGGAAAATAAAGGCACTCAGAGGGTCAGAGGAATAGCACCTCCAGTGCTGGAAGAAATAGCCTAATATTCGTTCAGCTACAACACAGAGCAGGAGGGCAGCTGTGACCGGTGCTGGTGGCCCCCGTATCGGCGTACCACAACCTCGTAGGCCCATGAGCCCAAAGACACAAACCACCCGGGTCTGGGTGGCTGAGAAACCCATGGCTGGGTGAGAACTTCCTAAATTTCAGGGAGATCCGGCGAGGGCACATTTGCACTGTCGGCTTGGTCCCAGCTCACTGAAGTTGGCCAAAAGATACTTGCTGACGTCAAATCCTGCTCTTGGATGAGCCCTGCTAAATGTTTACATCAGTCAAGCTGCAGACTAGCTGCATGCAGTATGTTCACTCCTGTCTGGATATTGCAAAGGGGGGTTAAGACAATTTGTTTGCAAACTGCTTTGAGATCCTTGGATGTAATATTAAAGTGGAAGGATGTTAATTATAAATGTGGATCTACTGACCACCTCAGAACATACAGAATGACCTGCACAACTTTCCCTAATGGTTCCCTCCAGTTAAGTCTTTATTTCACAGATTTACAAATCTTACTGCAGCTTCATTCCCCTCTAGGCTCCTCCAGGCCAGGGCTGTGTCTACAGCACAGATTTGTGGTGTGAAGGGTCCTGGAGGGATGGGGAAGGAATTGCAAAATTATGCTGAAGCTGGTGGCTTGCCATCAAGTAAGGACTGTGATAAAAGGAGCCACCAAAGCAGCACATTCTCTGGCTATAGACTAGCACCATTCATCACATCAGTGAACAGACTAGACTTGTGCGCTGGGGGCGGGGGGGGGGGCACTACCGCACAGCCGAAGGGGCTGCAGCAAGAAGGAAAGATTCTTGCACCACATTCTTCTTCTTATGCCGGAGTCAGGGCCTTTTTGGCCTGAACTCTCTTCATGACCTCATCTACCATGACTACGCTTCAAGTTCTTTCTCTAAACTCATTTTCTCAAGGGAGCTCAACAGTTGGAAATTGCAGCTACGCAGCTACACATGCAAAAAAAAAAAAAAAAAGTTTTAAGAAACATATACAGACTCTCCAAGCAAGCTCTCAAAAAATAAGCTTCCAGTTGGTTTAGTCATCCAGTTTCAGCAATCTGTTCTGTTTCACCCTGTTGTTCTTATTTGCAAGACATCAATTTTACTGCAAGATGCTTTCTGGGGCAGAGTACTTCTGAGATCAGAACATCAGACACTAAATGGGATCGTGGGATCAATGAGAGGCCTCTATTGGAGAGCAAACAAACAAAAATCAAAAACAAACTAATCCACTGGAATTTCCCAAGAGCAAGAGGATCTTCTCTGGGCTCTCTGAAGGTAAAATGTACTTGTTCAGAATCTCCATCTCTGTCTGGCCTGTCAAGTGCCAAGTGCTTTTTCTTACTACATAATTTAAAATACATTTACTCTCAATCATATGACTTGGATATACTAACTCTAAATGCAAAATACATCCCCTCAGTTTAAAGAATCAATGGGAATAGACATATCTAAAAGTTGCCACAGCAGTAAAAACGTAATTAAAAAAAAATTAATAAATGTTGCAAGTGTAAACTAAATAAACCAATGTACTTTTTTTTCTATATGTGCACAACAGAAAGAAAGCAAAGGGACTCAACTTACAGCAAAATAATAAGAACATTAGCAATTTTGCATTTTAAAAAAAATCACCTTTTCCTTTTTCCCTTCAGGAAGAGCTGATGCTAATGGAAGTGTTTTGGTTTTCAGATAACAGAGAGGAAAGAATTTCTCCAAGAGACAGATAAAAGGATGTAGGTAACACTATATATACACAATTAGAATTCTCACATGTTTGCATCACTGACAGTTCCTGAGGGTGCTGGGGGAAAGATTAAGCTTGATTAAATCACAGATTGTGCAAGTTTATTTATGGACTCTGCTGTGAAATAGAAAACAAAAACCTATGTGAAACAAAGCTATTTCTCATTAACCTCTTGGTAAAATATCTGAAATCAGTCTCCCAATTATTTTCAACATAAAAATGTTGTTTTATTGTGAGCTAATTGAGAAATACACAAAAGTCTAGTGAAGGTGTTACATGGGGAGGTAAAGGGAGGAGCAAAATTATTTCAGTCTAGGAGTCTGAAATAGGCATTTCATTGCCTGCTCGGCCAAAATACATGTTACAGATGTGTTTGTCACATGGTTCCAATTCATTTAATGACCTATTCAATTTAACTACCATTTATTTTCAGCACTAATTACTCTCTAGCACACACATGTCATCATAACAAGATTTTGCTTACATTAAAATATATTCTGAATAGTTTGGAAGCCCTACTATATTCTAAGCCAGAAACCTAGAATGTCAATTCAAAATCAGAGTACTAATAAATTAATCCTCTAACAATGTATTCCAACACAGAAATTGGGGGACAGAGAGGGAAGAACACAGAAATCTAGCAGAACATTTCTCATAGTCCAAAGTCTATATTTTTCCAGAAAGACTGCTCAGGACCACCAAACAACCAGCTCTATTCATAAGCTTCACAGGAACCTGAACATACCCTTCTCTACCGGCAAAAGACGGTCCACTGATTTCCCCTCGTAAGAAACTTAAAAATTTCTTAAAACACAAGAGAAGACAGCTTACCTACAAGTTACATTGAATGTTTTGTTATATGAGTAGTGACAATGACTGGTCTGCCAAGCACTGCAAACCATAAAGCACCACAACCTAAGCAAAGCAAAGGGGACAGGACGTAGGTACATCCAAGAGCAGGCAGGCGCAGGGCTGAGGGGAGCTGCCAGGTTCAGAGGTTAACTCCATCGAGCCTCCCCAGCTTGCCCTCCTGGCTCTTCCGAGGCAAACTCTTGGGAGAATCATCAAATGCTCTCTAAACTTCTTTCTCCTTTGCATCCCTTGTGAACTTAAAGGACCCAAGCAACTGATGGGCTCCCTAGGAGACTGCAGGAAGGATATATTTGTTGAAGACAACTGGATGCAAGGTTTCAGACCTAATCTAACAATTCCGAATAATCACTTGGAAGACACAGAAGAGTTTACTATTGATTCCAGCAGAGGCAGGATTTAACCTGTTCAACCCACTTACTATACTTTATAGAGAAGATCACAGCCATTTTTTACACTCTACAGCTGTAAGAGAAAATCTAGCTGGACTTGAATTTGATCCCCTTATTGAATCATGCCTCTGAGATTAAAAAGTCACTTCTGTTCCTAGAAGAGTTCAAACAGTCTAAAACCAAGCATTTCTTTTCAGGAAGTTTTATTTAGAGGCATTACAAAAGATCATCAAATTAACTCAAAGCATATCTAAAAGAAAGGCTGCAGCTAACTCTGCTTGTAAGAAGAACAGAAACCAAAAAACAATTAGAATTACAAATCAGAGCACAAAATATTTTCAGCCTTTGATTTTTTGTGTCGTCTCAGTTTCTCCAGTCTTTTAGAATGTCATAAACTGCCTCTGCCCAGGAAGCTGCATTCAGGCTCTTAATCAGAATGCTTGTATATGTGAAACACACTGCTGAGTTAGCCTTCACCTCTCATGTCTAATCATAAATTATATTTCTGGACAGATTTAGTGAGAGCTTTTATCACTGATTTAGTGAAACAGAGACTGAAAGAAGAATGCTGACATGGGAAAAAGCACAATTATGATGGACTATTCTCTTACTTAGGTCACATCTTAAGAAGTCTTTTAAAACAAATCCTGGCTTGGTTACCCAAGCAAAAGACAGAAGTCAGTCCCTCAAGGCCTTTCACAATGTAACAGAGGCTGAAGAATCAAGTTTACAAAAAGCCTTGAAAGCAATGAAGAGATTCATGCCAGATACCACTTGTTGGCAACAAATGATCTTTGCTTTTGGTACATGACAATGCAAGAATTGCTCTGGGTTGGATTAAACTGCCATTGAATGTGGAAAGTCCAGGGTTAATAGGTTAGTATGCCTAAAGAGACTAAGATCCTATGTGAAAGCGAAGTTCTATGCAGTGTATTTGGGATATTTGATCAACAATTTGACTCATTCTTCTCAACACAGACCTCCGGCAGCAACAGGAGGAGCAGCACTCTACAATAGTTTTTCCCTGCTTTCTTTTTCGTAATGCCAACATCCTTCACATAACAGTTAGCCTATAAGTCTATACTTCTTTTTTTAATCTCCTGATTCCATAATAAGGATACAAAGATGCCTGGGTTTTGTGTCTATAGCTGTATATATGTGTTTTGTGGGACCAAAGATTAGAGTGGGCTACTTTAAAAAATCCTTTTCATAGAATTCTTCTTGTTCTGAAGAGTCCTGGCAAGTTGAAATTCATTGCATCCAATCTGTCTGCAGTCTGAAAAAGACCATTCACAAAGCTAAAAATGACCTGTTATTCTTTGACTGCAATGATCAGCTAGTGCTGAGAAACATATTTGAAATAAAACTGAAAAGAATATTCAAAGAATGTATCAAATTCAGTCAAGAGTTACTGCATACTTCCACACTTTCGTTAACATATATAGAGAATATAACCTCTCTAATCTCACAGAATCAAAAAAAAAAGTAAATTAGGAAAAAAATTTACAGTACTTTGAATTTGTTCTCTGGTGTAATAACTGTGGAAAAATTTCAGCTAATGGACATGCTGTTTTTAACACAAAGTGAAGAGCATGAGGAAAACAACAGAAATGGAGGAAATGTCCTACGCTTTATTTGGAGATGGGAGAGAGCATGGAATGGAAAAGCATGCAAGTGGATGAAATAATGAAGCAAAAAGATATTTCCATAATATTATGGAAAAGATAATGTAGATAGCTCATGTATTTGTGAGACCTAACCTTACAAAAACAACTTCATTAAAAAAAAAAAATCATCATGATTCTGTGTTTGGAACTACATTCACAGAATAATGCTCTGCATAGTCATTTTTCTTCTGCCCAAATAATGACATTTTTATTAGTGTAAGAGCAACCCATACTCTTCCCTCCCTGGATTAAAGCATCACCACCAAATTACACAAAAAGTCATGGCTAACTGGAAACAGCTGCTAAGCCACTTGCATCTCCATTGCTTTGTAATACCCCCTAATAACTCAGAGGATCATATCTTACATCTGCTTCTCTTCTATATCAAAGTTGTAATAGATAGTTAGTAAGTGAAATTGTCATAGAACCTAGATCTTGAAGAGCGACACAGAAGGCGATCTGGTGGTTGCTGCAGATGTTTCCCTCTGTACGTTTACTAATAGTTGCCTGGTGAGTTTTAACATTCTTGGAGCCAGGGTCTCCAGATGTCTCCTCCAAAATTAATACGAACAACCGGAAAGTTTACAGGAGTGAGACAATCTAAAAATTCTTATTTCCTAATTACATCGCACAATTCTTTCCCAACATCTCAAGCAGCTCCAATATCCACAGAGGAACTGTGCAAAATATAGATTTTCTGCCTTAACATAAACATGAACAACTACAGCATACCAAAACAAAAGCATCACAGAAGACCCCATACCATATACCACCACTTCTATGTGAAAGAGACACTCCTTTATATTCACCAGCAGTGCTTAAGCCACCAGGCTGCATTTGTCTCTTCCTACTGTCAAGCATTCTGTTCATATGCTCTTAGTATGCCAAAACAGTGAGCTTACAGTCTGACATTAATGCCCATCACATCAAAGACATTATCCATAAAGTCTGACAACACGAAATGAGATATAGAGCTCAATGTACTTGAATTTAATGAAAATTCATTCTAACACAGACCGACATTTTTCTGGCCATTCTATCCTATGCTGCCCTCAAGCAATTGCATCTACTTTACTTTCCAAAAAACCCCTCTGGACAAAGGGAAGAGAAACTAAGATGTATGATTCACACATCCAAACTTTCAAATCATATTTTATTATAAAAGAACTTGGCAGGTTTTCACATTATCAAACGCATCAAATATTTTCTCATTTCTTTTGGAGAATGAACGCAGATACTCTATTCTTATTAAAATTCAAACAAAACAGATTGTACACAGAGAACCCCAGTTTCAGTGATTGCAGTATTTCATTCAAGGACTTGAATTGATTCCAGCGAGAAACCTGCAACCATGACTGCTAATGTAATTATGTACGAGTATGCGTACACGCATTTTTTTTTAGTCACAATTTTATGAAGACATACATACATAAAACAGGTTCCATCCAGGCAGTATTTATCACCTTCCTTGCCTCCTGCCAGAAACTTTTCTTCTTTTTTAAACAAAGAGCTACTGCTTTTCCTAATGGAATGAACATTTCTAAAGCCCCGGAAATCTAGCCGCAATTAGGTAATATAATCAAACCACAGTAATGAAGCACTCAGATGACCCAGTTTTCTAACCAGCACAGCAGAAAGATTCTATGGAAGCATTTCTAGGGATTTCTAGCACTAGCATACAATGTACTTATCTGTCAGGAATAGAATCAGTCAGACAACTCTTCTCCCTTTCCACAAAAAGACTTTGTAATTTGTCTTTGTAAAAAACAAGACAAGACAAAACAAAACAAAAAACCCTACCCACCAAAACTAAAAGCCAGAGTCTATAGGGGAAATGGAAATCATTCAAAGTTTTAACCAAACAGAAAGACAACTCATCTTCCAAGAGCCAGCATCACAGAAGTTAAGGATAATCACCTCGAAGACAGAAAAAGCTTCAAGATCTTGATCTAGTACAGGTGAGCAAGGCCATAAATCAGGGCTTTCAACTGAAATTGGGACCAGCTACTTCCCTGTTGGCTGTTTTAGAACAAATGAATGTCTGTTGTTTGCACCAGAAATTCCATCTTGTCAAAGTTGGTAGCATACATCCATGAAAAATACAGATTTTGAAAAATTTCAAATTGAAAAAGGTTATTGGAAAATTCTTCATTGGCTCAATATCAGCAGCATAAGCTGGTGAATGACAAGTCGAAAAAATTACAAACTATTTTGGACAATACCTCATGCATGTAAGAAAGAAATCTGATGAAAGAAATTTCAAAATTGTTCTAGCCCAATATATTTCTCTGAATAAGCATCATGTCCTTGATATTGGCCAACTTCTAAGCTGTTGTTATATGAGTGTATCCATCAGCCTCCCATCTCTCTGCCATCTCTGTATTTTCCTGCCCTTTACGAGCTAAAATCATCTTTAAAATCTGAGATGGAATAATGGTAAGATTTGTAAGCTAAGACAATAGACTGGCAAGAGCTATGGTTTTCTTATTAATCCAGAGATGGAAAAAAACCAAAGAACTAATTGCCCACTTCCAGGAAGAACCACTCTTAATTTACAGATTCCCTCTCTATTCCTAGGCTACCACAGAATAAAAGTGGTTAGTTTCACTAAGGTCACAATAAGTACCCTCTTTATAGAGAAAGAATTTAATATTGCCCCTCAGACGTAAATTAAGGTTAAGGTACTAATTATTTTTTGTAACATGGAACTGTCAACTTAGAACAGCAAAGAACTGCACAAAGTAACTCTGAACTTCAAAGGCAGTAACCAGGGGTAAACAAAACCCTGAAATAATACAGATTGGAATACTGTACTGTCAGAAGCTACATAATTTACAGTTTCAACAACCCTGCAAACTCCAGAGGATATTGGTAGTATGGAAAAAAAACCCCAAAGTTAAACAACATTGAATGGTTTTGTCTGAATACCTCTGCAGGAAGGCTTTCCACTCAGCAAAGAAAAGGCTGAAATCTATTCTTTATGTAGTAGTACTCAATATGCCACACACACAACTCCCAAAATGTCTGCGTGATTTAGAATCCTAAATTGCTCTTTTTTCTTCTGCAAAACCACACTACCCTCTTAGGCCTTTATACATTAAAAAAGACAAGTTAGCTGCAGAGGACTAGCCGGTTCTAAGAGCTGAGCTCCCCCTTGGTATGAAGGGGCACAATTCAAATCACCCTTTAAAAAGAACAAGCACGCAATTCTGTCCTGCAACAGATAACAATAGGACTAGGTAGTACTAATGTCATCTGTAATTCTCAAATGTTCACATTAATCTGGGACAGCGCATCTTATTTTGCTAAAATTATGAAGGCAGCACATTATCATCATAGCTGCAATCAACCCCTATTGGGCAACTGTAGGCCATTATATGCAAGTCTGCAAAATGCTTTAGTAACTGGAAAACATTCAGTCTAGATCTTTATCAGAAGATGATCAGAACAATAATAAAAAAAATTTGCAAAGACTTATACATCCATTTAATTAAAATTGTTTGTTCTTTACTACTAAATGTACTTTACCACACTTAGGCAAACAAACCAGCTCCATTCTATCACTGTTTAAATAAATTTTCCATGGCAAAAATCTATTGTTATCATAACTTTAGATCAAATGATAAAAGTTTTACTTTGACAGAATTAGTAGTTCTAGAACATGTCATAGAAACAGACTGTTATGACTTTTAGAAATAAAATTTAAGAACCTAACCAGCTCTTTTTTCTTCTCCCTCAAAACACAATTTTAAGAAATGAAGTTGTAAAGTTGTAAGCTACCCCAAACTATGTGAAAACTAAAAAGCAGGAGAACTGGAGCAGCTCACTGTTCACCAGATTCTTCCATCTAAATACACTTACATCTAAAGGAGGAAAACACTGTTTTTGTTCCAAAAATAATTAGGGCAATGACAAAAGGTCCAGCCTTTTATCTACTGTTTTCCATCTCTACTCTTTTCTTATCTAAGCATTTCTAAAACATCTGAGGCTAATATTTGTTACATTTCTCTCTGGGCCTATTTTAACCCTATGATTTATAGACTCTACAGGTGAAAAACTACCTCAAATATAAGGAAGTGAAAGAAATAAAACTACTTAGTAATGATCTAGTAACAACCTTTTGAATGCTTTTTCAAATAACATGCCAAACTCTGAAGTTCTGTGAGTCTTTTAGGATGAGATTTGTTACAACATATTCTCCCCCAATTCAAGGGTGTAGCCACTGCTCATCAAAACCAACAGGAGTTTTTCACCTACCTTCCATGGACTCTGGACAGAGTCCCAGCCTACTGTACCAACATTACTTAAGATAGAGGTATTTTTATTTATTGTTCAAACATAACTGCGTGTGCACAAACAACATCACTGGAATAGCTCTTGAAAACACCACAGCTGTTTCTCACTTTAAGCCTTAGATCCAGGTGGATCGTGTAACAATTCTTACAGTTGTGCTGATTATTCCAAATTTGAACATCGCCAACATATTAAAAATGTCTAAACCTGGGTGGATTAGCCCACCCTGGTTGGAAAATCTGACAAAAGATATAACTTCATATAATTCTAGTTGATTTAGGCACGCTATAAATAGCTGGAGTGTTATAACAGACACTGCATCATTGCATCCTTTGCCAGTTAAGAAACTGGATTAGAACACACGCAAACAGCTAAGAATATGGAATTAATCTACACAGTAAACTCAAGAGGAAAGCGGACTCATTTTCCACTTGCTCTAAGAGCCTGTTATTCCAGCTCTCTCTTGTTTCTCATGAACAAGAATGGAAATAATCATAAGAATACTGAAAGCCCAGTTTTATAGACATATTTTGGAAAGTGGTCCTCTTCTTAAATGTATAAGATTTTACAATACACTAGCTTCTAATTAAACTGTAAAGTTCTGTGTCACATTATTTGATAGATTTGAAGTCAAACTAATATTGTGCCTTAGTGAAGGATGATGTATAATTACTTAAATCAATGCTTATAATTTCTTCACCTGGCATAGAAAGTAAAGTTCCATTTTCTATTGCACAGTTCCCAGTGATATTACTTTCCTTTCTATTAGCATGAATAACAACACAAAAATATGCTTATGCAAAACAGTTAGGTGAATCTACGAGCATGATCCTGTAAAGAAATGTGCAACTATAGCTGATATCAAATGAAACTAAGGGAGTTCAAATGATTTCCAGCTCCTGTGATTTTATCATGAGTCATATTTTGCTTTTTCCTTGAGTCATACATTTGGGAACTGCAGTAGCAGTGCTCATAATTACATTTTACAATTTCATTATTGTGGTGAGGGCGTGTGCCTTTTTACATATATGCATCCACACACAAAGCACGAACATGACACTCCAAGTAACATGCCAGATTACTGGGTATCAGATTTTATTGCACAAAAAGCAAGAGATTATTACAAAAGTTTTTAATCTTTTACTGACAATTTCTTAGCAACAGTTCAATAAAATTTGTTTACATGAAGTCCAACATGTCTTCTTGGTTGCATACTTTCACTATTAAGAAAACTCCCAGTTTTTCCTTTAACAGAAAAACAAATACTACATTTTATCTACTGAACAGCTTACGATAATGATAGCAAATCTCCCACACAAATGGGAACAAGGCAAACAACTGGAATAACATAGATGAAGCAAAATTTTCTGAATATTTTCCTTTACCAACCTTGATAGCCTTAAGAAGCAACAGCAAAGCACAGAGCACCCATGCCTTTTCTGTCTCTGAAAGCTTCTCACCTCCACACTCCTTGTTTTTGTCAGCTTCTTTTTTCTTACCCTTACTGTTTACATACAAGTGGGTTTTGGTCTTAAAATTATGAAAAATCTCCTGATTAGTAATCTAGTGGTAGGAAAAAAAAAAGTCATATCAAGCTAAAATGACTTACAAAAAATTAATAAATAGCATCAGTTAGAAAACCACATTGGTCAGGCCTTTATTGTTAAAAACTGTTATTGTGTTGCATGACTTCAAGTCCATTCAAATGTTACTCAAGATGCAAGTGGTCACATAAGAATCAGAGTTGTTATTATCTAAATTGGAAGCGGAGAAGGAAAGTACACAAGTGCTTGCAATACAAATATAATTACATATTTTAAAATTTAGCTCCTTTGAATACCCACAGAACTTTAAAATCTACCTTCTATAAAGTTTCTGCCAGAAGAACTTAATTGCTTGCAAGTTTTTGAAAAGCAACTCCTACAATCAAAATTGCTTTTCAATATTCATATAAACCTCCATAAATCCTAACCATTGCCCGGAGCGTATACTGCTGTTCCAGCAATGACCAAAACAATTAAATTCAATAGAGGAACATGAGAAGGGAAAAAAAAAGCTTCATCTGGCTCCATTGCCAACACTGAATATGTTAAGACTTACTCTCGGGTTGTACCCAGCAGGAAGCAATTCTGCTTCAGCAAAGGACTAAGTAGATGAACTAATGAATCTCTCTCACATCATATTTTGATGATGTTCCACATTCTAAATAACTTGTCATTTAACAACGAAAACCAAAAAGACCCCAAAATAAACCCTCTCCACAAAACAGATTCTAGCAAACATGAATTTCAGGGTTCCACACAGTTGAATGCAGTAACATACGGCCAAGGATGAACTTCTAGAGTATGCTGTTATTTGCTAAAACAAGCAAGATTGTGCATTGGCTGCTATTCCTACAAACATTCCCATCTGGCCTCGACACCCTGGGGAGAAGAGTGATGCAATTTCCATGGCACCTCCACTCTCAAAGCCAGACACCCATCAACCAGGTGTCAGCAAGCTCTTACACAAGTCACCTCAAATTATGACTTTGCACCAAGACATGAAGCTGTTTCCCTTTAACATCTGTTAATCTAATTGGTTCCTATGAGCCTGTAACAATTAAACCTGTTGTTGCAGGGAGCAACAAGGAAAGGATTTTATACAGCCACAGCTGGGCAGTTAACAGAACAAATGGACCCCATCTGAACAGATGACTCTCACTGAATTCCAGTTATGAAGCTGTGAGAACAAGCCATAAATGAAGCCAATTGCTTCAGCAATTGGAGTGAGCTCAAACTGCTCATCAGCTACTCTGTCACAACAACAACCATAGGCAGGGTGCAAAGGCTTCAGAATCCCCCATCAGCAAATTTAACAATCCTGGAAGAAGGAAGAAAGACTACAGCCGTGCCAAATACGGACTGAACCACTCATTCAAAGTAAAAATAGAATTTCTCTACAATACATGACAGAATTGGCAGCTTTTAGTTGGTATGTATTAAGAGAGAAAAAATTTGGAATCAAAGTCCATGATTAGATTCAAAATATTTTAAAGAAAAAGCAAAGTATTGCAACATTTAAGCAAATTCAGCTCTTCACTGATGCAGAATACTTCATTGAATTTATGTCAGAAATAGAAAAAAAAAATTTTCCTCCAAAAGAAAAAGTGAAAATAGAACAAACTCACAAACTCATACTCAGCTCTGTATCGACCCCAGTTCTGCAAACACACATGAGCCTGTCTCTGTACACTCAGAGATGATTTTTAATTTCAGGAGGAATTCTCATATGCCTAATACTATCTGCACAAGGGTTTGCAGACCAGGAGCTATATTGTCTTCCATACCATCAGCATCCAGCACAAGAAGAGAAGCTAACAGTTCATCATAAGTTTTGTAAAAGATCTCTAAGCCCTAACATCTTCTCACAGCCTGAGCAAGAAAGCAAACACCGCAGTTTTCTTCCAGAGTGCCTCCATCAGATTCATCTCTGGTACTAACAGCTAATTTCTCGTCCTTTCTGTAACCAAGTTTTAAAATGACTTCATGGAACACTTTTCAAAGTATTTTGCTCCCTGTCCTCTTCTGCATGTTCTGCCACAATTTTATGCCATCTAAGTAACTGGGCCCAACACTGTACTGAGATGATACTACTACCACTAGAAGGTCCTCAGAAGCTCTTGTGACACCCTATCAGATTATGTGCCTCACAGTTGGACACCTTTAATAACTCACATCTGGGGCAGGGAGACGGGGAGAGAGGACAACCCAAGTGTTATTTACCTGGTGGGAGCCAGGCAATTAATAGCTTTCACCTTTGTTTCTATAAGAACTATCTAGTGGCATTTATTTTTATAATTGCTTTGTTTGCTATTTATCACCTCTTCCTCTGCTCTTCTGATTTTCACCAACCTTTGTGGAATTCCACAAAATCAACTTTTAAAACAGGAATATTTCTAACAGGTAAGTTGAGACCTTTTTGGTATTTGTAAGTGAATGCAAAAACTCTTCCCTTCTCCAGAGTATCATTGAAGAAGGCCTATGTATCTAAAATCCTGTTCTTTTATCTCTGTGTATTTCCTTAGACAACCACAGTTATGGATTCCTATTACTTTCTCCATAATACCATCCAAGAATTTATCAGTTAAATATCTCCTTTTCTCTAATGATTGCAAAACACTTCCAATACAACTCAACTACGCTTTACAGTTGTTCTGAATCGGACTCAGTTAGCATTAGAAGATTGTTCACAATTATGTAGTGCTATTTGATGCTGCAACAGGTAAGATTATTAAAAGTGCTCCAACTCAATCAAATTTAAGGCTCCTCAAATATCTGAAAATGCTAAAGACTCCTGACAGGCTTTCTGTAAGTATGAAAGTTGGAGCTACGCATCCAGGTGCATTTCAAAATAGCACTAAGGTTCTATATGCATGTTCGGGCTCAGAAATGGATTTTAAATTATATAGCCTTTCTAGACCTTCATCTCATGAAATGTCATTTCACATCATTTCAGGTTAATGAGGCCGATCATCTCAAGTACCTATAATGTTTTTTAAGAAGTTACTCTATTTCATCTAAGCTTTCTTTTTTTTCATTTCATTTTCATTTCTGCTCTGCCTAGAGTGAACTCTTCCATAGCACAACCAAGATGGAACAGAGAAAGATCTTGATTTATCAAGAACACATTCTTGCCCACTGGCACAGCATACATCTCTGTACTGGTCCATTACCAAGAGCGACAGGAAAGCTGCAACAGGCACAGCAGTGAACGCAGAACCACTGGGAGAGTGTCAGAATGTAGGACAGAAATGAATGAAAACCTCCACAAAAAGCGCATTAAAAACTCTGATTTTGCACTTCCAGTCCCAATACCCATCTCGCTATTAAAAGTGATATATAAAACAGAGAATCTCAAGTAGGGGAAGGGGAAATTCCATCCAGCCTCTGCCACTGCTCATCCTCTCCCTGAAGCACGTCTCTTCCTCGCAGCCATGCAAAAGACATACCAGCAGGGACAGAATATAGAAAATGAGCCGGGCCAAACATGGGGATCCTGGCTGCCCTCTCTGTGCACATGGTAATGACTGGTTGAGCTGGGGATGCCTCTTCATTCTCATCTTACCTTTTCCTCTTCCACTATGCAATAATGAACTGACTTGAGACACATGAGCCCCACAATCGGGGCAGCGCTTCTCCTCCTAAGGACATCCAGCCCTGCTAGGCAGGCCAGGCCAGTGGCTGTGGGCCTTGGCTATAAGGAACTGGGCTGTGGGAGGAAGAGGCACTTTCTCTCCCCAGAGATCTCTGCACAAGCAAATGAGTGAAAACAAGGCCACAAAAAGAAATGTACACCTAGCTAGTGGTGTACAGAGCCGGTCAGGCAGCGGGGTGGATGCAGTGAGCCCAATGAAAGTCAGATGGCAGGATTTTGGCAGCAGGGTAGAGGAACAGATTAGACTGCACCTTCAAGGGGTAACGTCCTTGGAGCTTGAGATACAAAGATTATTTGCAGGGAGAATAAGTTTTTGATTATTACATTCAGGAGGAGGTGGAGACAGAACAGTCTGTGACAGTCCAGAGTGCATTTATGGACAGGGTATAAAATTACTGGGGGAAGGGAGGAGGAGGGAAAAAAACCCGAGTCCATTCTAAAATGTTTGAGAATCGCTTACAGAAAAGTCATGATGATGCGACCATTTCTGCAGATAGGAAGCCAAAGCAGAGAGGCAAAGGGCTTACTAAATGTCATACTGTTATATTAAGGAGACAGAAACAGAACAAACCCCATTTTACGTCATCATCACGAGGCTCTTCTCGAGCTTCTCAAGTCTGATACTTCTTCCATTATCTAGCCTAGAAAACATGTACCTATGAATGTGTTTCAGCAGGCAGAACTGTAGTTGAGATGAATAAACAGAACAAAAACCAAAGACAAGTTTTTCCAATTTGTGCTTATGCACACCCATACCTAAATTTTTCCAAGTCTCATTTCTATAAAATGGTCATTAAGCCAAGGCGAGATACAGGAATCAGAGCACAGGAAAACAAAATTAAATAAATTACTCTAAGCATAAAAAACAGACTGGCCCTCCTTTAATCAGTCCTAGATGTTGAATTATTATTTTTAATAAATCGAATATCATGCTATAATTCCAGAATGCATGACACTGCATTTCACAGCATACTAGAATTGCTAACACAGTAAATTTCATATAATTTATTAGCGTGCTTGTTAGTACTGGACTGAGTTATTATTTTTAGATTCCATGTATAACTTAAAAATTCGCTATACTAATATTATATTCTTGTTAAATTACATTTCTTGAATGGGCAGTGTCAAAAATATCAAATCTTAAGGTAGCAGCATTTCACAAGACCACTGAGAAGAGAAACTACTAGAAGCAGACAACAGTCTCTAGAGAAAAATATTAAAATAAGTATTCAAGGAAACCACGGGCCAAGTTCTACTCAGGCCTGCAGTCTCCACATGTCTGAGCAAAAACTGTCAGTGTATAATTAAGAAAACAGATTGAGAATATAAAGACAAACTTTCTTCATAAAACAAAACAAAACAAAAAATTACTGCCACAGCAGCTGCCTTACATGGATTTGTTTTTTCTAGTTTTGCTACACTTTTTTTTTTCTTTCTATAGAACTCCCTATAGTCTCTGTGTGAGACTTGTCATCAGGAAACTGTTGTTTATCATGAATTCCATTACTCAGTCATTTCCAGATTCAAGAAAAAGTGATCCAAAAAATGCTTTTGTTAGCAGTGTTCTATCCTAAAACAGAAGTGATGAGTTTTTCAAATAACTTGTTGAAATATGTCATAAATTAAAATGTGCTAATACTGATTACCAATTTCATTTAATAAGAAGGAAGTGTACACAGATTGGTGATTTAAAAAAGGAAAAATAAATGGGATGATGACACCTTTCCAAGTAAGAGTCACGGCATCTTGTCCATTCTATTTGATTGCCTTGGATATCCCACCTACAACGAAGCAGGACACTCCCTCTGTACTTCACAGGTATTAGTATGACATGAATGTCCCTGAGGTAGAGTCACTAAAGCTGTCAGGAAAACGTTCATCAGCCAAAATTCAGCAACAACCAAACCTGTCTGATAACCAAACATAAGAGGATGAATGGGTGGGAATGCCAGGGAGGGAGACCTAGGAAATGTTTGCATTAAAAATAATGTTGTCTTGACATACATGCACAACAGTACTTTATTATCATACTCCCAACAGATTGGACAGTTTCAGGAAGGGATATGAACTGTATCCAATTTCCAGAAAGAAATAGGCTCAATGTGTTCTGGAAAACTGGCTGAATTTCAGCAGATATTTTCAACACCTCTAGTATACAATTTCTTTTTCTTCTTCTCAGCATTAACTTTTCCAATAAACAACAACAACAAAAAGTTATCTGCAGGGTAGGATAATTTCCTCATTTAAAAAAATCTTTAGAGACTATCAACTTTTTAATTTTCAGCTTCATTAAATTTTGCCCCCAAATGAATCTTTATGAAAATATTTTCTCTTCCTGTATTATTTGTCTAAGAGGCGGATTTAAAAATGATCCAATAAAGGACAACTGCAACCTTGTACCAACTAGACAAAAACAGCAGAGGACAGAGGTTTAAGTACACTTCATGCTCTAAGCTAGTTAATATTACATTCTCAAAACTAAAGGCCATTAAATAGGGTTTTCGAATATATTTTTGAATGGTGGAAAAAAAAAAGATAAATAAGGAGTAAGATACAATCGGGCTGAAGAGTTTGTGCTGATACTTCAGTATTAATTGTATATATTCTTCCTCCAGCTTTCTGCACTGTTACATATGCAACTCCGGGCAGCAGTTAGCACTAGCAGATGCAAAAGATGCTTACTTATAAAAGTTTGTATTAATTTACTATTTATAATACAGTACTATCCAGATGCTTCACCCACACCCACACCAGTATGTTTGTAATCAAAAAGTGTTTGAATACAAAAATAGGGACAACACTCAGTTTGTATTTCTATTTTGCATAAGATACAATTAAAAAAGGAGTATAAAAAACCCTCATCAGCCTACACTTGGTATTATTAAAATATTTTTCATACAACAATATTTGATTTTATCATGGATATTAGCTATATTCCACCAGAATACCATTCTAATATCTTAGGACAATAAGATATTAAGATATTAATTTTAAAGACATTATAATAGGCATCTTTTAAGTATTTTAGGAGGTATGTATACCATATGAAAACATCCCACCTTTTGGTCAGACATGTTACTTCATTTCCTCCCAATTATTCCACTCTGTTGAAAGCAAACCATATATTTTCCCTGTTGTTAATGCTTTCCTCCTAAGTCCTTCCATGTTACATAGCCGTGTGCTCCGATTACTGTGCCAAGGGGAGCACTGCCCCTAAACGGGACTGCGGTAGCATGATCAGAGACCAGGACTTGGGTGTCAGGAATTCATGCCAATACATCACTAGGTGTCCTCGATTAAGTCACATCTCCATTGATCTCATGCTGTTTTAAAAATCAATGAAATTGGCATTTTGGTGTTTACCTAGTATTTGTAAAAAATTCATCTGATAACACTTGCTCACCTAGCAGCCCAGGCTACTCAGTTCATTATTCTCATTAAATACTTTTTTCTCGGTCTGCCCACATAAATTTTCGGGAAAAAAAAGAAATTGTTGTCTTCTGCTTCAATTCCGCTATGTATTTAGATACACAAATTTCAACAGACATAAAGAGGCTACCTGCATGCTTGTTTGGAGGCCCTAATGCTCTCCTTCCTTTTAATAACTTTGGGAATCAATCTAAGAGCCTCAACAGCTTAAGACAGAGAGGGCCAGAAGGATATACAAGAATTCCTCTGAGGGACTGAGAAAAAGGGTAAGTCTGTCTCAAGAAATAAAATAAGAACTATTTCCTTCAAGCGGTACAGGCCTACTTGGACATAAAGTTGTTGGCTCCATATTGGAGCTTTGTGCATGGCTCTGCTTTGTGTGTAAGCCCTCATCACACCTAGGGTAGAAAGCAAGATTCAATGAAAGTTTTGGCAATTCCTGACAAACAGTCCTTCTCAATCTATACAGATTTCTTCTGATTCTTTCATTGACAGCTTATTTTTAAGAAATCTGTTTTCCTGGACTTTATGATGGCCCTAACTGTAACAAATTATTTTCCTGCATAGGCTAACACATCTTTAGGCAGATCTAGAGAGCACAACACACAGATCCCGTGCTTTTGAAATAAGTCAGTGTGCTGTAGTATATGGCAGAAAGACTGTGTTTTACCTTTTCCTCCCCTTCTGCCTAGCACATCTGAAAATGAGATCAAGCTCTTTTTTAGTTCCAGCAGCTGCCTATAATGGAAAAAATGAAGACTGGCTGTTGCCAGAAAAGTGGGCAGTAAGAAGTAACAGATGTGAAGTTTCGACAGCCTCGTTGGCTAGCTCAGTCTCACAGAAAGCTTCCAAGCCGGAGCTCCCCTTGGGCGGCAGGGCTCTCAGGGGCCTGCTTGCCTTTTGAGGGGCTGAGCGCTGCCTTTTGGTTAACTGGATTTACTCGGTGACCTCAGCAGTGCATGTAACTGACAGGAAATATTCATATCCTTGCAAACACCTGTGGGCTGTTTGTAAAAGATCTTTGATTAGTTAGTCACTAATTTTCCAAAATCATTTTAACATTTCACTTCTCTTCCTCTTTCCCCCTCTCTTCCCTTTTATTTCACAGATACTTAGGGGGAGCAAGGAAGAAAGACAGTTCCCTCAACACAAGATCTTATTACATAAGACTCGCAAAGAAAATAAGATCAAAGAAACCAATCTAATCTGGTGTATACCTTTTTAAGAGAAAGGGCAGTGGATGAAAAATGCCCTTCAGAGTCAACTTGAATTACAGAAATCATTTTCAAAGAAGAAAGAAGTTTCTTCAGAGTTCAAAGGGGAAATCATGACTATAAGAACTGTAGAATATATCACATCAAGGGCAGCTTCTGTCAGCTGCAATTTGCAAGATTAAGTAGACTTCAATTTAAAGTAATATCAAATAAAACAGAAGTTATATTTAGGCATCAGAAATATGTCTAGAAAGTGCAATGTGAATCACAAAGATGATTGCTACTTCAGAAAAGCCAGTTATAAAGCAATGGTAGAAAAAGAAATACTGTCAGTGAAGAACAGGTAACAGCAGCAACTAACACCAGCAGAAACGGAGTTGGGCTATCACACCCATTGCAAGCCTTTGTTCCAATATGTTCATATATGGTTGTAAAATGCAGCTCTTAGGGAGCATTCATTTTCATGCTACATCTCATCTGGCGTAGCTACTACCTGTTGCTGAAAGAAACAGTACCACTCTCACCACCTACTTCCAGCTGCTGATTCCCTGTCTGTCCCTTGTGTTGCATCTAGAAATTTCACAGCCACAAGACAAGCCTGCCCAGCAGAGTTAGCTGATGCAGCTTTCCTTGCCAGGAAGCTAGGTTTTTTGTTGAATCAGCTACTTACCTTGAACTTGCCTTGGGGCTAGGGGCTGATGCAAGAGAGGGAAAGAACAGGCTGAAGTAGTACTGCCCCTTTTGGCATCAGCCTGCTGTTGCATAAGACCAGCTGCAACACTAAACTGTGCTCTGGATACTATGACTAGCTTTATTCTTTCAGAATAAATAATCAAGTGTCTTCAAGATGCCATGTCACACAATGAGCCCCTGAGATTTAATGTCACAGCATGTAAGAAATTCTGTAAGTGAAAATAGTCACACAACAACAACTGAAGGCATCCACAGACACCAAAGCATAGCAAGACACATTAAGAGACAGTATCTGGACCAAAGGACTTGAAATCTAAACAGACAAAACAAGTAAGAAATGAAATAACTTTCCTAACGTCACTTAGCAGGTTAACAACAGAGGTAGGAATAGAATGCAAGGGTCATTACAGGCAGCCCTAAGCCACTAAGCCACACTTCTTCCTGCAGCTGCAATTGCTATTTACTCACTGCTTGCAGCACGGCACCCCCATGTCAAGAACTGCACAAGCTTCTAGAAATAAAAATCATTTGTTGTTCCATAAGCAAATTATCAGTTCAGCCTGGTTTACAGCATCTGAAAGTTCCCGATGCTTTCCCAAGGAAAGACCTACTAACCTTAATGTTTTCTTCACTCAGTAGCTCATCCTCTCCCCTCTAATGATACACAAAAGCAAAGAAAGTGTTATGAAAAAAAGATCCATTGCTGTTTCTGTCTCTATTAAACAGAAGTGGGGCACTATTTTAGGTCAGTGATTTTAAAATACTTCAAAATTCTCATAAGAAGGAACAAAGATAAACTGTCTGAAATTAAAACACACACACAGACACACACACAGTGGAGAGGTTGCTGTTACTAGCTTCACATATTACAGCTCACACAGAAAAAGTAGTACAAATGTATAACTTGCTATTTATTCTGGTTGCTTAAAAAAAAAGTAAAACCAGCAACACTGGCTACAGCTCCATTTTTGGCTTCCATGGGAGAAAAAAATCCCTTATCTCCATACTATTACATACAAAACCAAAAACCCCAAACCAAACAAAAATACAAAAACAATCTCCTGCCCCATCTGTATCCTTCCATTGTGAACTGAGCAGGATTAACACACAGTGACTTCTTAGTTACATCAAACCTATTAAGAATTTTTCTATTTTGGGCTTAAGATATGGCAGAGCTTCATCAGAACCCTAAAACATAATTCTTGAAGCCAAACGCTGCCATGAGGCAGACAAATGAATTATATGGTTCAGTACAGGGATAAGATGGCAGCTGGAACACCTTGAGGAGGCCATGGCTGTCCTTTCTCTAATGGCTGTCAGGACATAAGCAAAGAGCTTTAGAAAGACACTTCACTTGCTTTCCTTCACCTTGGTTTCTCCCAGTTGTTTCCAAGGCCAGAAGTACAACCCTCATCCTCCAGTCCCTACTGATATCATAAGCAGGAAAGGGAGGTATGTATTTTCACCTGAAGAACCACCAGACTGGCTGGGCAGAATCTCCTTCCATGGTTATTGTCGCACGCAACTTAGCAGAGTACGTCACATCAACTGGCTGGTTTCAGAGTAGCTGAGCTGTGAAAAGCCTGTGGTCCAAGAACTACAGCCATGCATCAGCCTATGGCAAAAATATTGGCGAGTGGCTGGTGAAACTTCAGCTATGAGAAGAGGGAATCAGACCTCCAAATCTTCAGGGACCAGACTCCTTATTATCCATCAGAGTTCCCAGATTGACATTCCTCAACTGCAGTTGAGCCTGCTGCCTTCCAGAGATGGTTAAGACCAATGTCTAGAGCAGCATCCAGCTTTTCCTGAGGCATCAGACTGGAGTGTGGATTACTGTCAGTTGTGATGTGAGGGACCAGGAAGGAGCTTAATACCCCTACACTGATCAATGCTTGATGAATATTATTTTAATTTTACAAATAAGTACTGGTGATTGTTGCCTATTCCAATTACAGGGTCTGTCTTTCATGCATTTG
Organism: Apteryx mantelli; assembly: GCF_036417845.1. Classification (NCBI taxonomy): domain Eukaryota; kingdom Metazoa; phylum Chordata; class Aves; order Apterygiformes; family Apterygidae; genus Apteryx; species Apteryx mantelli. The sequence goes on from NC_090020.1 coordinate 61,439,712, forward strand.
TTTGTCATTTTCACAGTTACTCCCAAATAGTATGATCTGTCACCACTGGTATCAAGAAAAGAATTTCCCATCAGTTTTCCCAGAAGTGAAAGAAAGTCCTGAGGTACCTTTCTGTCACTGTATAGAAAAGACTTCCTACAAGACTGCATTAATTTATTACCAACAGATAATTAAATAATCATTTCTTGCTGGATGAAAGTTGCTGATCTTATAATTCATTGCTGAAAATATTCCCAGAGAAGCAGAATACTTGTTCCAAAAGTCACAGTTAACAACAGCATATCAAAAAGAACAACATTAAGTCAAAGTTTTGGCTCATCCATGCCCAACTCAGCTTAGGCCAACCTCTTCCAAACAAAACATATATTAAAAAGGCATATTAGCCTGTGTCTTACTCGTATTGCAACACAACACAGCATACATACAAGTTGGTGAATGCTATTCATTCACAAGTATACGAATGCTATTACAATTAAATAGAAAACTTGGGGAGAAAAGGAAAGAGTAAGCAAAATATCCAAGATAATTAAAAGCTTATCAGAAAGTAACTTTATCCTTTAAATTTTCATCTCTGTTGTTTATTTCTTGCTTCCAGTTAAAATTTTATCAAGAATACTTTCAAAGAATTGCAACTGAAGTGAAAATCTTTGTTTTTAAGTGTTTTCCTATTTTAAAATATGTCCTCAAGACAACTTTCATAATGTCTGTGAAGAAAATCCAGACAGCTACGCTCAGTAACAGATCTGGAAACTATGCTATTTACATATTTAGTTATGAAAAAAGTTACAATTTCAGATTTCTTTCAACATGCTAGATCTGCACAGAGCTAACCTTATTAGCTGTGCAATCTGCTGACAGTCGCTCAAGTCTTTGTTTAAGTTAGCTTCATGTTCTTTATGCATGTGCTAGTATTTTTGTTATGTTGCTAAGCATTACAGGGTTAACTGGTCAAAGGCACGTTACTGTAAAATAACTCATACTTAATCTGTAACAGTATTCAAGAAGTTTAATTAAGTTTAAAGTTTAAGTTTAAATTATTAAGAACTCTCTTTAATTCGCAACTAGCAGCTCCTTAAAGAGCATCAAATGAATGAATCCTTATATTCATTGTTGTATAAAGCTGTATAAATTGCCTATGATGTATCATGGCCAGAGTACCATAAAGTATACAGCTCAGTTTTCATTCCTAACAAGAGCTGTGAGAGTGTTGTATGGCATCTTGGTGACCCATAACATGAGCAAGGCTCCAATTTAACAAAAGGTGGTGCTTCAGCTTTTCCCTTATTCAACAAAACTTTTAAGCACTTCCTTAGTTTCTATACAAATAGCATTTTAACTGTATTTCAACAGCCTTTAAGCATATCCTCAAATTCTCTGATGAACCAGAACCCCATGTCAAAGCGTCCCATCGGAAGGGTCACCATATTAACCATAAAATAACAAGTATCAGCACTCTGTAAAGGAGGAAATTATTTCAGTTCAAAATCATGCAATTAAATGTCAGTAAAGTATTAGAAGTTGCTTCATATGAGCTAGTAAGTTGTTTATAAGATTACTTCTAAACACATTTGAGTCACCAACAAACAGCAGTCATAAGCAAGTTTCTTGGAGTTATTTTTAAAACACTATGTACATTTTCTTTAAATTTCCCTGAAAATATAGATATGTTTAGCATGACAGAAGGGTAGTTTTTATTTTCAGAATTTTAGGACAGGTAACTTTTGAATACTGGGTCTATGGTCACCTGGCCAAATATCATCAGAGTCTATGCATAAAGAGGCACAGACCAGAATTCTCCCTTGTCCACTTGTAAAGAATCTTTCTAATTGTTAGAGCTTTTTGTGGGGCCACATAATCAATATAGTGGAGTGGTACCTTTTGGATTAACACATCGATTTCAACGTGGTGGAGCACTCATGTGATGTGGAACACTTGCACAGAGCATGAAGAAGTGTGTGACACTATCACATAGGTAAAGAAAGCCACATAGATCCATACAGACATGGGTACTTAAGTGAGAATGAGACTAGCTGATGAGATACAGTGCGGTTTGAATTCTTTCTAGCATAATCCTTCATGATCCTGAAGTTTAAATGTGGCTCCTCTTAAGTCTATCACTTCAGGCAAGAGCAAACCACAGATTTTTCAATGGAAACTTGAATGTTGTTTGGATCTGTCTGGATCTGTCCCCGTGACCAAAAATATCCTTGATAAATGAATACATTCAAAGTTGTCAAGAACCTGTAACATTTATTCTAGAGTGCTACCTGAACTAATGTAAATATCAGAAACCATACCACTACAGAAAATTCACTTGAAAAAGTATTTGACATTTGACATTTTAAAAGTTCTTCCTTACTCCCTCCCTGCATGCTTCTCTAGTCACAGTAGGTACATAATTGGCATGTAGGATGCAAAGGAACAGCAATGAGTAGAGCATAGGGGATCAACAAGATGATCTGTCTTTACAAAGGACACCATGATTTGCAGAGAGAACTAAGAACCACAGAAATAAGCTTGGGGATTTAAAGAAAGAAAAAAATTCAGCTTTCAGTAATTTATTAACTCACCCTAGATTTCCATGTATTCTAGAATCATATCTGATTTTATAATTGTTGAACGTATGTACTGTCACAGTTCTGAGAAGTCTATATTCAGGTACCACTTATTAAATACAACAGGTCATGGTGCATGTTACTACTTTAATAAGTATAGATTAAGTTATTCTGCTTAAAATATTTCAAATTCAGTCATTCAAGTTCAGTATTTTCTAACTCAAGGGTGAGGGAAAAGAAGTTCCATTTATCAAAAGCAATTGCTGAGACCATATCCTCTTCACCTTCTTAAAATTTCTGCTTTAAAATTAGATGAATGCTCTGGACAGAAAATTAGGCTAAGAAAAAAAATATTTAAGAGGAATAATCTCCTGCACATCTTCCATCTCTCAAACAGCAGTCAAACTTCAGAGTCAGACAGCATGCAGAAACACCAGCTATAGGAATCTGAATTTGTTTTACTCACCTGTGTTCCAAGTCTTTAGATCAACCACTTAGGTCAACCACTTCAGAAGTCTGGCAATACCTAGAAAAATAATTAATGTAAAATGTAAGAAGTGTACAGAGCCAAAAACATTAAAACACTATTTATGATAAGTACTAGTGGCTGGAATACTAGAACTCTGCTTGTAAAAGGTTATATGCACATGGGTAACATTTCACTATCATGACACTTCTGCTTTGTTAGAAATGCAACATTCTGGACATCACTCCAAACCACCAAGGAACTAAGAAAAATAAGCATGTGAAAGAGTAATGCATAAACCACTAAGCATGCTCAAAATTGTATCTTTTCCTCTATTCTATTAATAACGTATGTCAAAATTTGAAACTATATTTAAAGTGATTTGTATATTCCATTCCAAATTATAACAGTATTTTTAATTTTGATGTAATTCAGGAAGAAGTTTCTAAAAAGGTGGAATAAAGAAACAAGACTATGATAGCATGTTCAACTCCACAAGCTTATGGAATACACCTCCCAAACCTTTTCTCCGCACACACACTTTTCCCGAAATTCAGCAAGGACAAACACAAAGTCCTGTACCTGGGATGGACTAACTCCTTTTACAGGCTGGGAACTGACTACCTGGGGAGTAGCTCTGCTGAAATGGAGCTGGGGATCCTGATGGACAGCGGGATAAACACGAGTCAGCAGCGTGCTGTGGCAGCAAGGAAGGCCAAGAATATCCTGGGCTACATTAACAGGAGCTTTGCCTTTGGATATCTGATTGTTCCCCTTCATCCAACAGTCCTTACACTGCATCTGGAATACCACGTCCAGTTTTGCCCCCAGTACAAGAGAAGTGTTGATAAAATTGAGCGAGTCCAGTGGAGGGCCATCAAGATGGTCAGAGAGCTGGAGGACATACCCTATGAGGATGGACTCATTTGGCCTGGAGAAGGGAAGACTTGGGGGAAGGAAACCTAATAGCAGCCATCAAACACCTAAGAGGACGCTACCAAGAAAAGAGCCTGGGTCCATCTTCTGAGGTGCACAGTGAGAGAAAGAGAGGCAATAGTCATAAATGTGAGCAGGGGAAGTTCATACTGGATATAAGGAAAATTTTTTTTACTGTAAGAATAATTAAGCATTGTAGCAGCTTGCCCAGAAAAGCTGTGAAATCTTATATGTTTTGAAGACCCAAACAGCCGAAGGGCTGAGCAAGCTGGTTTGATTTCAGACTGACCCCGCTTTGAACAGGAGGTTGGACTAGACACCTCCTGAGGTCCCTTCCAACCAGAATGATTCTGTGTTTCTGAACTAGAGGTTTTCCTACAGTAAGAAAAACTTCATTTTTATCCATAGATCAGGACAGAACATATAGAGAACCCTCCTTTATCTGCAAGGATAAAATGAGCCAGCAAGTCAGTAGGATCTAATGAAGAGGTATGAATTGATTTTTGAGAGCACGGTTTCACAAAGGAAAATCTGCGCGGGACTCTTATCAAAGCGTGCTGCTGAGAACAGACGGAGGAAAACATACTGAGGGTACTGGAAAGTCAAGCAAGGCTTCAAATTGCCTTTGAATTCCAGACACGTAGCATATTCCACCAGAAGAAATCAAGGGCACTGGATCAAGCAGCTTTGATCCAACTTCTCCCTTCTGTTTCTAAAGCAGTTAACATACATGACAATGAAAATACAGCAATGCTCGGAGAGGCAGAGACGAACTACATGTCAAAATTAAAAAAGGTCGAATCATTTTTTTTTTTAAACCCTGACCTGCTGAAGCATCTAACTACAAGATCAATTTTAAATATGCAAAAATCAATGGATTGCTCAGATGTTTAGAATTAAGTGGTGCTTTTAGACAAGTTTTTTTGCATGGAGTCCTGGCTCCTAAGGAAAATAAAGTGATAAGGACAGGATAAGATAGGATCAGCCTATAAATGCAAAAGAACCTTTTGTCATACATCTATCCACCTGCCAAAAGCACAGCCATGATTCTCCTCACCCAAACACAACAAATACCAAGAAAAGAAGGAGAGCAAGCACTGTATTAAAGACAGTTTTTTGTCTAATACATTTGTGACAAAGCTAACAAGAAACCTCATGTGTCTTCCACTCCCCCCATAACCACACAGGCAGTGCACTTTCCTCTGTATCCCAGATGGCTAAAACTAAACCTAAATACTCCCAAGCACATCAGAATTAAAAAAAAAAAAAGTGTATGGTCGCTTTTTCTCTCAAGAGCTCTTTCTTACAGATTTCACAATAACTCATACTGATTTTTACAACAGTTGGCAAAAAAAAAAAGAAAGAAAAAGAAAATTCCATTTCTTCCTTTCTGCTAAACCAGTTGTAAATTTTGCTGTGGCAGTCTCTCTCTCCCTCCCTCCAAAGAAAACATGACATTCTTAATTTTTAGGTACTTCCTCATTTGCGAAAAGGAAATATTTAGTATAATTCAGGGAGAGTCTTCTATATTCTATACCAAGCAGAATTGTGGATTTAATATTTTTATTTACAGTCAACAGGAGAAACAAATAAGCTAGGCACTATTAACACAACACAGACATTTTGATAATATCCCTTTGTCACATATACTGACTATTTACACAATGGGAACCATGTATACTTAGGCTCCTAAGCAAAAAACGAAAAAAGAATAAAGATATACCTGCTGTATCTTAAAACATCTCTTTCAAGTAGCTTTTTCTTCAGACATACTACTGTGCAATACTTCCATGCATTATACAACAGTAAGTATCTAAATCAAAGAAATATTTACTTACTTAGGAAAGTTTGTATGACCAATTATGTCACTGTGAATAGAAATAATTCAGTCAATAGGTTCTTTGTCTTTTGCTATCAATGCAGAACAGTAAAAAATTAAAAAAACCTACTATTTAACAGGCATCATTAAGGCTAGCTTCAGAAATAACAGCAAAACAAGAAGGGGAAGGTATTTTCTTAAGGGACATGCTGCTAGCAGGTTAAAAAAAAATTATAAATTAATTACAATGCTAAACAACACGGAAAACACTAACAGCTCAAGATGGATGATAGAATTTTTAACATTTCTTCCCAAGCTAATTTTTCTCTTTCACACACAGACAAAAAGAAAAGGTTCAGTTTTTGTTTTCTCCATTACTATCTACCTCATTTACTCAATCTAGAAGATCATACTACCTATCTATCTATGCAATTTAAAGCAAATTCAAATTGGCATACTACATAGAGCAACATTACAACTTGCAAGCTGTTTCAATGAGAAAATAAAAAAGTTCTCACTTTTTATACTGCTGAAAATATTTCACCCAAATGCACCTGATCTGAAGTTCACACCTAATAAAAACCAGATGTACTTCTAATACACTGCTGATCCACCTTCTTAATTCCTTTTTTCCCACCACATCACCTTGCCCAAGAAAGCAGCGCAGCCTAGTTTTACACATCATTAAAATGTTTAAACCAAATATTACATTTTTATAATCCTAGCAATTCCCACAAAACTAAACAGAATAAATACAGAGGCATTAACAGACCCACACTGTGAATGAGAAAGATCCCTTAGCCTGTTACCTAACTCAGCAAGCACCTGACTGATCAGTGAATCAAATTACTGCATTTCTTTAACAAATAAGCCAATACTAACTAAGGTAAGAGATACACAAATATATTTTTAGCAAAGTTATTCTCTAAATTAATATTATCTTACAGTGTTTATTTTATATATGTTTAAAACTTTATTGGAAATTAAGAAAATGAAACATTAACGAGTCCAGTCCCACACTCACTGAAATCAGTGGGAACTTTCGCCATTAGAGTTAAAAGGGAGGATAAAAGGAGACGCATTGGTCATTTTCAAGGCGGTGTAAAAATATCGAACAAGTTCACTTCTATAACTTGCTTCTTAAGCCGCATGCCCACTTCGCAGACAGGGACAGCACAGCCGAGGCAAGTCACCTCCCACGAGGGGCAGCCCGGCGCCTTACGCCACGGCCGGCCCTTCGGCCTCGCTCCGTGGAGCCCGCCGCGGCCGGGAGCACGGCACCCGGGGCCTCGCCACGGCGGCGCGGCCTGCGAGGACGGACCCCGCGCCCGCCGCTCCCCCGCGAGAGCGCGCCCACGCCGCCAAACTACAGCCAGCTCTGGCCATAGAACTGCTCCAGGCGGCCGCCGCCGAGCCGCAGCCTAGCGAGCGGCTCCGTGCTGCAGCCGCCGCCCCGGCGTCGCGGAGCGGCCTCCCGGCAGCGCCCCGCGGGGCCGGGACCTGCAGCGCGGTGGGGACAAGGGCCGGGCGGAAGCGGGGCCCGCGGCGGGCGCGGGGAGGCCGGGCCCTCGCCTGCCATTCGGCTGCTCGTGGAGCACTCTTACGAGTAGCCGCTTCGTCGGTGACTGGCTAGGATCACTTGGCAGGCTTCGGCTATTCTTACCTCCAAATGTCAAGTGGCTTAAAAATAACAGCTTCTGAAGAGTATTATTAGCATCCAAATTATTGTCCCCAGATTACCACACACTGTGGCACACAAAACAGTAAGTTTACAAAAACAGTACTCTGCTGGAAGAGGGGGAACAGCCTGTCTCAAAGGGAGACAGCTGAGTTACCGCCTCATGAAGTCTGAAGAGAGAGCAAAACCATAGACTTTTGTTAAGTTGTTAGCAAATAACATACCATTTTATTTAAATGGTAGATAGTCTGAGAGTGTCTTAGACCGCTGCACGGCCGCCCTGCCCTGATGCTCTGAAACAAGGCACGTTGTATCACACACACACGCACACACACACACTCTTTAATCAACAACTGCTTTTTTTTTTTTTTCCAGTCCAACACCTGTTTTTCAGGCCAAAGTTTTATTCAGAATATTGTCATAGTGATGCAAGCTCCAACTACTATAAATCAATGAAACAATCATTAAAGTTCCCAACTTCCCTTAGAAAATTCCCATGTTTTTCAGTACTCCTGCCCCACAAAGAATTCTTCCAATCTGACCAGGAACCTGTTTCATTTGTGGTTTGAACCTAAAGAAGAGGCTCCCTTAATTAAGCACAATCTTCCCCCCCCACCAGCAAAGAAATGCAAAGTAATTTTAACATTCAACTTCCTATACGTTTAAGACATCTAACAAAGCAACCAAACATACAATTAGGGACCAACTTACTAAGCCATGAACAAGCTGTTACATTCCTTAAAATACAGTTTCAAACTCCTCTGTGGTGTCAGGACAAACAACACTGTTTGTCATAAGCATATATTCTATTTTGGACTAATTCCCATGCCTTCCTCACAGCTTTCATCTCCACAGATACTGTGATAAATATACATAAAAAGTAGCTTATAAAATTAAAGCAACAATAGATACTACTGGTTAGCACAGTTCTTATAAGCCTTCCACCAACGAAATCTTCCTTTTAAACGTGAAGCTCTTTTGTGATTCATATAATGATTTTGCTAGTCACAAAATCTAGTATTTAGGCCATTCAATGTGACAAAAAAGCACAGTTCCTTCTACAAAATCTTGTGTAGATGAACAGTCCTATGAGCAGCTTTATCATGTGCTCAGACCTTAATTCAAAGCTAAAAAACGCCCTTAGAACACATCAGCATGTTTATTTTCAACTGTTCTCCAGCTTGTGTCTCAGACCTGATTTTCAGTCTTGTAAAAAAAACCCTGAGCAAAACACAAATAAAAGTAAATAAAAAAGATGTTCTGAACAAAATTTCATGTGCCCTCCTTCCTTGAGTGTATATGTAAATGTTGTCATGGAAATAAAAACCCTTGCTCAAGTGTTATCCGCCCAATTTTCCAGCTCTGGAGAACAGCTTGCGGTTTGTACAGCACTCTGCAAAAAGCCCTAAGCCACTTCAGTCCCTCCAGCCGGCTCTTCCAAAGGGAGGTCACAAGCCGAGCAAGAGAGAACCTTTGATGCTAACACCAGGAAGGGGAAATGAGGGAACCACTGTTCGGTAAGAGTTAAAACTTACACTCCGTTTGCAGATGGAAGAAAGAGCTAGCCCCGGGGACACCAGGAATTCAACAGCAGCTAAGACATACATTAACTGTGGTTTTATTCACCACAAAGAAGCTTTTCTTTGCCTTTTTAATTTTTGTCATTTTAGGCTTACTCTGGAACCAATTTGTTTAAACACTGCTATAGACTATCTTCTTTTCAGAAAATCAGTCTGTCCTGGTCATACAACAAATAGCACCTTTGGGTTTTATTGGTTCTTACTCATTAGCGTTTCCTGAAGCTGATAGTCCTGTTTGAAGACTGTCACAGCCCACTTTGTAAGAAGCTCTACTTATTCTTTAAAGTACATTTACTAGAGTATTTCATCTGGTTAAGTTCTGTATAACTGAGAAATAACTTGTTTACAAGTTACAAGCTCCTAGTGTCAACATTCTATTTCCCTAGGTTTCTACTATTCTTTTTACTGCCTAGAAGAAGATGCTCTATTGTGACAGACTGTCTCTATGTACAGTACACACATGCACAAGAACAGGAGAATTGCATCAAAGTCCCGGATTCGGGGGGGGGGGGGAAGATATCTGTCTCTGCTTTTCCTTTCCTTTTCAAGGTTATTATAAATTAATTCTTAAAAAAAGACATTGATTGCTACCTTTACCATTTCCTGTAAAAGGCACCTGAAAGGCTGAACTGGAATGTCATAGGCCAGTTTTGGACTCAAATCACAGGCTTGCAGAATACTCCAACAAGGACTCCATTCACGTGGGGCAGCAGGGAGGGTTACCCAACCTTTTTACCCCTCTTTCCCAACTGGGGTTAAGTTGACAGACCACAGAAACTTTTAAAGTTTACAGGTTGCCCAGGAGCCTTCGTCCTGGGAAATATTCATAACTCAGCTGGACAAGACACTGATCAACCAGCTCCAAGCTGGCCCTGCTCTGAGCAGGGCACAGGGCCAGATGATCTGCAGCAGTCCCTTCTAACTTGCATTATTCTATGATTCTAACTACAAATAACTGAACATAAATCATATGCAGATATGTTTTCCTTGAATATGGATGCTTGGCCTTCCTAGCTTGCATGTTTTCTTTCACTGATTGACCTTTACATTCCCAAAGGTAGGTAGGTATTGAATGTGCAAGAAAGTTTATGATAATCGTAAGATCTTTGATGTCTTCTCCTTTCACTTTTATCAACACCCGTGGGAGTGAATGAAGATTCTTTGCTTTCCTAGTGTTTTCCAATTGAGAGACTGAGGTAGGAATCAGTTCATTTAACTTGTATTTGCTGTATATTATAAATTATAAAAAGCCCATGGTACTTTCTCAATGAATAATCTTTTAGTTGAAGAGGTTTTGATGAAAGCAATGAATTAGAAAAAAATGTTACTTACAGTTCAGGTCATATTCTCCACCAGATTCAGACATTTTTTAAGTTTACTGGTAATTCAAACTCCTGGAGAATGCCTATCTAATATGCATACATTGTTTTGAGAAGAGGAAGACCTTCAGAAACATCTCATGGCTGATCTCGCATCTGCTAAATCCTGAAGATATGGGGGTGAAGAAGGTCAGCGTAATGTTAGAATATAGCAAAAAAGCTATCACCAGCCCAGAGGGAAGTATTAATCAGTTGCTTAAAGGCTCTTGTGAAGTCTTACCTTGAACACTGCATAGAATTATTCTCCATATCTGGTGTGGGGGGACATTTAAATTGGATTAGACACAGAGAAGGACCACTGGCCTGATCAAGGGAAAGGAGGGCTGAGAAAACATAAGAGATTTTGGCCCCTTTAGCCTAACAAAATGATGATGATAAAAAGGAGATACAATTGTTTCCTACAGTTACTGTAGATGAAGAAACAGCAAGGAGAAAGAAGAGATACTTAACTTAAAAGCCAGTACTGGCACAGGAACAAATAGACGTAAACTGATTGTGAATAAGTTTAAGTTTCAGGTTAAAAGATGATTTCCAAAACGTTCTGAAAGACCAAGATTCTGCAACAGCCTTTGAACAAGAAAAGTTAGGCAGGAAACCTAACTAGTTTTAAGTTAGAGGTTGACAACATCATGAAAGGAATTACATACAACCTGATTGCCTGTAATACCAAGGGAACAAACTCACTAACAAGGCCTTTCTCATCCAAAGTTCTTTGTATTTATGAGAATATGCTCATGTTTCCTTCAGTCAGCTCTCAAAGTATGTATTTCATACTGTGAAGCCACCCCAAACCCTGCCATTAAAAAAAAGACACAATGTTGTAAATCCATTCAAAACTGTATCAAAGCATTAAGCATCAAAAATGCAGTTTCTCATCTGAGCATTACAAAACCCATTAGGTTGCAGAACTACTAGATGTATCCCATGATTTTGCTCACTAAAAGCAGCAGACAACTGCATTTATTAAAAATCTTGACCATGCACAACGTATCTACACCAACTACATTCATAAAGTCATTTTTAAAGAACATGAAATAGCCATTTAAAGCATTCTAGACAGAGCCTAAAAAACAAGACAGGGTGGTATAAAACTGTTTATTCTGAATATTATTAGCTCTTCTTTTTTGTGAACTGTATAAACAAAGTAATACCCATGCAAAAATTTATTTTGAAACAAAACATGAAAAATGAAAGTTAAACAGACCTCCCTACAAACAAAGATGAAAGGGGAAAAAATGGTCACTTCACAGAGCACAAGCCTTAGAGAATCCATATAAAAGATTCTGTAAGAACATAGGAACTTTACTATAACCCTCCCAGAAAACTGGCCTCTGTAACAAACTAAGAGGCAACACTTCTTTCGAACATATAACAACTACTTCTGAAAGTTCCTTTTGTTCTCTGAATCTCTTGGATCATTGTTTTGTGCTATTTTATTAGCAATGAACATTTTAACAGACATTGGCCATTTCCTTGCTAACAGAATACATGCAATAATGCATGTGCAATGTGAACAGTTAAGGGACAGCCAACAAGGCAGTGAGACGGAGGGTATAAATACTCCCACCATTCCTGCTCCTTGGAAGGCTGGAAAGATGTATCACAACCACTCTTCTTATGCCCCACTTCAGGTTCTTGGGCCAACTCTATTGTATTCCCAAGAAAAACTATCTGCAGCTGAATTCACAGCTCTCTTAAGCCTTCAACATAATATGATAATGGTAATTTTAAAATTTCCAAGGGGGCCTCTGGATTTCACTACTGAACCTGAAACAAGGTATAATCTTATCTGTTTCATCAAGTTTCTCTTTGTCAAAATTTAAGAAGTAACAAATTTGTTATTTTTTCCCCCTTTTTTCAGGCTGAAGAAGGCAAATTATTTCCAGGTTACATGTAATCAAATATTTGCAAATAATCTTCTAAGTATAAGCTACATGTTTTAATAACAGTTCCAGTTCTGCATCAACTGAAAATGCAGATTCCTACCAATAGTCACTATTTTTCAAGACCTATACAGATAGGAGAGAAGGCAATCATACTGGGAAAAATGATGAATGGCCTGGTTTCTATGAGCTTTCTTATCAGTTATGAACAAATTCATCCCAAGGACAAGAATCAGATAACTCCTTAGGTCTCACTGACTGTTCAGTGCACTGATTCAAAACCATAATTCTGTAAAGTTTGAAGCTGTAAGTTCCAGAGTCCCTAAGTACTAACTTTTTCTCTGCGACACCTACAATTTTCTGATGTATTTGTACTGACTATATTTTTAAAGGATTTTTCCAAGGAAGGTTGAGTTTTAGAATGTAACATGAATAAATTTTCTTAGATAATTGCTTTCTTATAGTATTCCAGCAACTGAACACTGACTCAAAATCTCTTATAGGAACAGTTGGCTGGTTTAAATCATTGCCTTTGAAAGTGCAGAGATGATATGGAGCTACTTTACTCCCCAATATCCTTTATAGCATTGAAAACTTTTCAAATAAAGGAAGAAAATTATACATATACACACAATCTCTCTCATATTCATTTATATTGCACATACACATATATGTAATATTCCCCAGCTCAATTCAGGTGGTTTCCAGAGGTTTTAGCTTTTGAAGAGCAGTTAAACATATGAAACAGAAACAGACCCTTTTCTTGTTCATTTATTAGCACTGTTTTCAAAGGCTTGTTCTGAGAATGAAGCACAAGAAAAATAAAGAGTCTCCACTATGCTCCCCTAACAGAGTATCCAATCAGTTCCCACTGAGTTCTAGTTCTTTTTGTGTCCACATGCAAGTGATTAAGAATACATTGTTTGAAACTTAACTCCACATCTGTTGTTCTGCAGGACTTGGAAAACAGATGAATTTTTCTGACAATTATTTGCAGAGAGTATAATCACAAGCATCTGTAATGGTATCCTAAAGTGCAAGAGGAAAACACCATGAATCCAAGAAGCTTTTCTGCTGAATATTTTTGTTTCCTTACTAAGTAAGATTTAAAAAAAAGTTCTCAGATGGAAATCATTAATAATTGCTTGAGAAGCCATCCACTGTAACTCAAAACAAGTAAAATCCAGCTCTCCTTCCTGAAACTCTTTGTTTCATGTCTCAGTAGTTTACCCATACAGCCAAAATCCATTTTATGGTCTGTCAGGTAACTTTTAAAAATCATGCAGAAGTGATAAAAGCTCACAGAACTACAACACAGAAAATACATGTTTTCATAGACCTCTACAGTTATGACACAACTTTCAATGCTATTAGTTACAAGACTCAGCCTGTTTTGAATGGATGGACGCTTAAGTGATAAAGATATATTTTCCTGAAATCTCCATCTATAAAATACTGGTAAGCACAGAAAAGAAGAGGAAACTTCACTTATTTTATAATGCAAGCACCGACAACATCAAAGGATACTGGGGAACGCAAGCTTCAAGAAAGCACTTCCTCATGCAAGGTGCAGTCACGCTGAGGAAATCTGCTGTAGTTTGTCGTGAACATGAAATTTCACATTTGCCCAGGAAACTACTGGACATGTTAATGGCGGAAAGATCCACCGAATACTATTAAACACAAAACCGTCCATTGAGGACTGAGTAAGTCCTCAAAATGCAGAGCAGTGGAGGCTACGAAAGCATCAGCCTAAGCTTGCTCTGTACTCAAGGCCACTGGCCATCAGTCACTGGGCTTAATGAACCTCTGCACTACGTTAGTATTTGTGACCTTATGACCTTAGCTTAGACCTCTGACATATACGTATAACAAGTGCAGGAGCAACCTTATCTACAGTGATGGAGGAAGGTATTGAGGGCTCAGGGTAACTGAAAGGAATATTTTGAGCTTTTTTTTTTTTTTTTAAACTTAATGCTGAGCTTAAAGTAACAATTAGTCATCTATGAGGACAAGTCAAGGAACGGCCAAAATTTTAGTTCAGTTACAGCAAACCGATGAGTTAGTTAAAAGAAACCAGACACTACTGCCAACTCCTACACCTTTACTGTGAACTTCCCAAAACTTGGTGTTTTCTTATAACCACAAATGTCAGACTTAAGTGACTACTTCACATAATAAAAGAAGGTGTTTTCAAGCTTTTCTCCACAGTCATTACAACTAGAAACATGGATGACAACAGAAACACAACCAAGAAAAAAAAAAAAAGTCATCCACAATAAAACCTGCAAGCCCAACAAATACAAATACAGAATTTAAGCCACTTTCTTTGTAAAATGAGGAGAGTTTTTATGTCATTATTTTTGGTTCTGAACCCCCTCCCCCTTTTTTTTTTTTTTTTTTTTTAAGTTTACTGGTATTGGCAACAGTGGAAACAAATTACAACTCAGAATTCTCCTATGTGGCCAAACAGTCTCAAGTGTGCTGAAACCCTGAGTCACCTTGGATGGGACAGATGAGGGACTTGAATAGGAACCCACCAGGCTTCCTGAAGAGAAAAAGGAGAACAGGAGCAGAAGAAAGCAAGGTCAACTAATAGAATCCTTATAAGTTACATAAATGGAAGCTATAAAAGGAAAGAAAAAAAGTCTGTCTTCCACAGCAAATGAGACAGTTGGGTTTTAAAAGTTTTCTGCTAAGCAAAATTGTTATCTGACATTAATTAATTAGGACTTCAATTTAAAATGCATAGGATAACTGAGTGCATAAGTCAGAAGGCACAAAATGTCCTGCTGTCTATGGCTATTATACATATTCAGTTTCATTATGTAACTCAAAGAATGGTACAAAGAAAAGATTAATAATGCAGAAGATGCAATCAGACAGCATTTTGCTTTGGAAGAAACATTCCTAACAAATCTGTATTAAAGCACTGAAACACTGAAAGGATAAACAATATTGTTTGACTAAGGATTAAAATACACCAAATACCCTTATTTACACATAAAAAGTAGTCAAGTTGTGCAAGTGCGACTATCATATCCATCAGTTTACTGTAAACAATAACTTTGACTTTTATTCTTTCATTTGAAATGATTTAATGTTGTAAAGAATTACTGAAGGCTTCCTGTTGGTAAAGGAAGATTGGACACATCTACAGTCATTAACGGTCTGCAGAAAAAGATCAGGTGAAAAAATGAAATTCTCTCCCCCACCTCCATCCCACTCATGGCAGGACAGCACTGAGGCGCATGTCCCCACGCTGGTCCCCTCACTTCTCAGAGTGCTTTGAACACCAGGGCTCTCCCGGCACGGATGTTTCCCAACTTGTCTTCCATGTGCTATGGGCACTGGAAGACACGTACCTTTCATTCTTTTAGTTTGAGTATCCTCTGCCAATACCATTTCCTAAAAAACACAGCATGCATACACACACACACACACACATATAAAAAAATATAACCCCCACATATTTTTATCTGAAAGAATATGAACATACACACTTTGAAGATTCCTATAGCTTTTTTCTCTGCTAGTGTGACCAAAAGGTTAAATGAAATTCAATACACATAGGAGTCCCATGGGTCTCTTCCACTTTGTCCTTCTGTAATTGTACTAAAAGCTTGTCTGGAGTCTCTCTCTTAAAGCATCTGGAGTTGACACTTCTTGTATTTATCCAGCTAAAGAAAGGTCCACTGCTTCTCCCCTGCCAATACCATGAAGGATTTAATGCATCAGCAGGGACTTGAAGTCTGAAACTCAATCCAGTATTTTCATAAAATGATTCACAGACTTGCACTGACCTTTCTGACTTAGAGCAAAGGGATTCCATATAGCAGTTTCGGACCAGATTAATCAACTCATGTTTCCAATAGAAGGGGAAGAAGGAAGAGCACTATAACATGCAACCACTGAATTGACTTTAACATAGTGAGACAGAAAAGAAATCCAAGTCAGAGTCACTTCATGCCTTCTTAAAAATATCACAGCAGCTATTCAACACCTCCTATGAAACCAGGATGAACAGCAATCAACACAACAGCAAATTAAGCAGAAAATCAAAACAAAATGGGAACCAAGTATCATCATGAGACTCTTTTTTACTTTACAAGAGGAAAGTGGCTTGAAACCAAATCTTACTCCACATCAATACCCCTGGATAACAAGGAAGAATCAAAGGAGGATTTGGATCAGAGGAGTGTTCATGTGCAAAGCTGAACAGGTTCCCCTTTCTATACCTAAACAACAAGCTAGGTACTTAACACAGAAGGAAGACATATTCTGACATATATACAGAGGAATTTGTCAAACTTCCCCTTTTATTATACCAAACAGTATAATAAAAATCAGCAAGGCTAATTATTATGAGTTTGGCCTTTTGAGAATGGACTATTTTGCACTTTTGCCACCATTCTGCCTTTTAAAATTAATTTTTACTTGTGTAGGAATGATACAGCTTGCTTGCGCAAAATAGCATCTTCTCTTTTCTTAGTTCCTCTGAAACTTGAAATGTCCTCCACGTACGCATCAGCCACACATGACATCACACATAAGATCCAGGTGTATAAACATAAATATTATTTAAATTAAATAAAAAAGCATCCAGCATTTTTCTAAAAGATCGGAAGTTTATAATGGGCTTTCTTCCAGTTATATAACTGTAAGAGAAAAAGACAGCTTTATGGAAGATGAAAGGAAGTGAAAGAAGTAGTGAAAAAAAAAAGGAAAAAAGATGGAGTAAAGGCATTTATTTTACTTCTTTAGTGCTTCTTTTTAGCCACCAGAAATCAGACAGAACTGCTCTTTTTATATGTCTTAAATAATAAAATTTATATATAATTCTGTTAGAAAATGAACAAAACACCCAAATAATCCTATTCCCAAACATCCTTTTAAATCTGAGGGCACCTACTATTAAGAACCTAAAATTTGCCTTCATCTTCTAAATTCTGAATCAAAGTCAACAACAAAAAAAAGACAGGTTTCACAAGTATCTCTGAGATCCAGCATCTGTCAATCTCAGTCTTAGATTCATTGGAAGCATTTGAAGTGGGCAAGAATCAAGCTATATAGAGTAATGCAGAAGCACAGCAGCAAATAAATTCATCATACAATGAATCCCTCGGTTTACACATAATCACGCATTAAAGGCAGACATTAGAAACATGACCCTGCACATAGCAGGAAGGCAACTTCCACAATAATTACCAAAAGGTATGCATCTTCATGGGGCTCTGTCAGCCCCAGGTCGACTAAAAGATTTCACCTTCACTAAATGCCCAGCAAGGAAACTCATACAC
The DNA here is from genome assembly GCF_036417845.1 of Apteryx mantelli. Classification (NCBI taxonomy): domain Eukaryota; kingdom Metazoa; phylum Chordata; class Aves; order Apterygiformes; family Apterygidae; genus Apteryx; species Apteryx mantelli. Next base: position 61,457,308 of record NC_090020.1, read on the forward strand.
TAGAATAAATACTAAAGGCTAAAGCTTCTGCAACTTTTTCCAGTCTTCTGAAACAAATTTCAGCCAGCAAAGCACATTCAGGATTGTGCATAAAGGTACTCCAGATTCACAAATGGCAAGTCATCAATAGGATATCCAATTAAAAAAAAAAAGAAAGAAAAAAACCCCAACCAATTATGTTTCAAGTAACTATACCCGTATTTTGTTTGTCTTCTGAATATGGTATATTCTTGTTTAAAATACTTCACATGCTGAGAAATTTTTTTGGGGGGGGGAGTATACTCATAAATTAATGAAAGATTCCCAAAGATTAACTAAAATTGAACTTAAAAAAAAGAGCCACAGTAATTAATATTAAATACTGTTAATTTTGGGGAGTATATTCCAGGCATCTGCAATATTCCTCTCACATATAAATGTGAATTAATTTCTTTTATATCAGATTACATGTTAGAGTATTCTATAAAGCATGTTCTCAAGTTTAGAAATACTTCAAAAAGCCCATATGGTTAGCATAATAGTTCATTTTTTCTATTCATACATCTAAACAATTTGGTTCTACTGAATTAGCTCCTATTTTCTTGTTTCTGCTACAAACAAAAAAGCATTAGAAATTATACGTGCCATTTAAACCATTTCAAAAAGGTATAACAATTTCAAATTTTTTAGGTGTTCAATTCCAGTTACCCAATGGTAAAAATGTGAACTTCTGTTTTTCTTTTGTATCTATTAAATCTGTATACCCAATGAACACTTGGCTAGAACACACTGCCTGGTAAAACCCAGCCCCCTGCAGTCACAGGCCATTGCACCCAGGGTTAACCCTGGGGACACAAAAAACAACCACACACACCAGCAGATCAGCAGGTTGCTAACAAACTGTTCATACAAATTGACAGACAAGATACCTTTGCAAAAAGGGTTCCTTAACTCACACACAGTTCCATAATATAAGAAGGTTAGTCTTTTCTCTACATCACGCTTAACAGTGCTGTAGATACTGCAAGATAAAAAGATGCAACTTATTTTAACTTTTTGTTAATGCTGTTCAAAAGCAACTCTGGCACTAACGAGCTACAAAAGTTTAAACGCCATCTTGTCTTAATCACGAAAGCACAGACTGCCCTTTCTAGAACTTAACTTCCTGATCATTTGCATGTTTTTGACTTTTCCTTCACTTTGTTTTAAATACTAAATGACCAAACATTTGAAATGGTGAATCAGATATTGGCTTAATCATTACTCACTGAGTCACAGCTGAAGCCGTCATAATGGCAAAGTCCCTGTGGTACATCCAACAAACTTGTTTAAAGTCAGCTCTTCCATTCCTTTTCTGGAAAGCTAATCTGTACTTGGGCATAGGGTTGATTCCATATACGATGCTCATGCAGTATAAGTTGCCAGGGTCCCAACGTTTCACATATTTGAAGAGACACCTCTGCCTGCACTTCAAAGATAGTATTCTCAGCACTTCTGGTACTTGCCTTCAAGCTGCCAGTTTCTAACAGTACTTTTGGAGCCCACCTTTATGACATCCCAGCATACTGAAACAAAATCTTTAGTTATTGACACTACATAGTAAGACGTACTGTGTGCTCAAAATTAGTTAGTCATATAGCCTCTGATTTTTCTTTATTTTTCTCCATGATTTTTCAAACACAGCCAAACTGAACACAAATTCTGAGGTAGTACTGTATATCCCTGCCCTGTCGTACTCTTCCCTAGGCATCTGGTGACAGTCATTGATGTGCACATGGCTGCATTTTTATAGATTAGAAATTGATATCAACTAACCACACATAGCCATGTAGCTGCACAGAAAGACGTGTCAGTGATAAATCCTATCTGGGAAAATAGTTCAAGTGGTCCAGACAGGACAGTGATAGTTTAAGAGTCTCAGGCGTATATGTGGGTTCAGAAATGCTCTTTCATTGTCCGTGTACTGCTTGCTAGGTCCACTGAGTCTAGCAGGGTGGGAACTGTGTGTGGCTTGTACTACTGTAACCTATATTTTCCCTATCTTGGGGTAACAGCTCAAATTCCACTAGCAGTGGCTGAGTCCAGCCCCTCAGGAAATAAATATCTGGCTCTCAACATCCATACATGAGTAAAAAAATGCTTCTGAGTAGACAATACACGTATCTACAAGGCTGAACATTCCTAGCCTGCATTTTGTTTTTGAGGAGCTTCTGACTATTTTGTATGAACTAATTATGAAACACCTTATTGTAATGACTTCAAACTCTTTGGTAAATTTAAGAACTTAAATATTTCTACAAATTTTACACAGCAGATATCATTTTTAGATGTCACAACATTTAATTCTTAACAAGCTTTTCTTTTTTTCTTTAATTAGAATCTAAACTTATACTGGAAAAATATTTCCAGCCTTATTTGTAAGGACAAAAGCTTACTAAAATATACATCCAGTTTCTAAGTACTTACTGCCATTCGGAAAGACAAACAGTTTTGGATGATGGTATACATTCACATTAAGCTTGGCACTCGAAGCTTCATGCTGAAAATAACGGTTTCCTGCAAAGTCAGTCATAAGCATCTTACTCCTGAAACAAATATTTGTTTATGACTAGAATCAAAGATCAATACTAAACACTACTTCAGGTTTTTCTGATCAGTGCTATTTTCCTAACTCCCATATATAGTATTTTCATAATCACACTACAACCAAACTTCAAAAATATGCATAGATGGTTTAAAAAGCCTGATCAGGGAAGCTTTTTACTGGTCAGTTTGGTTACCTTAATGATTGCTTTTGACAATATTAAGAATTATATGCACCAGAGGATCAGGAACCCACAGGGCCAAGGGACCTAATTTCACATAGCCTTCAGTCACACTGGATATTTTTTTTCCACGTTGTTATTGAGTAACATTAAAATGCATATCACATTTTGCTTGTTAAAATGTGTTCCCTACATAAACAAGCAGCAGCCAGAACAATAATCAGCTAGCAAGAATGAAATTCAGAGCAAGCTGCTGTTGTAGAATAAAGAAAATAGAAACTTTCTATTTCTGCATCTTCAAAATCAAAAACTGCAGAGCTTTTGAAAAATTTAGCTTTACTTAAAAACAAAGTTGCATGTTATGCTACAAAAAGTATGTTCTTCATTAAAATTGGTATGCATGACTTTATGGTTTATCATAGTACTGCAGTAGCAAAATTCTTAATAGTAAATTGCTTTTATCTAATCTTACTACCTACATACTGTGGTATAATTAAATGATTAACATTCAAGAATCCTGCTACTCTAGATCTGCTTTTTTGGTCAAATCAGCACCAGAGTTTTACTATTTGAAAGGAAAAGTCTTGTTTACAGAGAACATTTCATAGTTTTGTTTAACATCCACTCATACTCACGGAAATAAATGCTGAGACAATAAATTGTTGAAGACTGAAAAAATGAACAGCCCAATAGGCACTGTTCAAAGATGAATGTACAGTGAAGTGTGTCCTCTGTAACCACAAAACAGCACATGTAACCCAGAAGCTGTTCTGGATCATCACACCAGGACAGCGATCCAGCACTGCAAGGAAGAGGAGAGAAGCCAGAGAACTTCATGACAGGGAGGAAGCAAAGAACTGTTTAGAGGTGAAAGGAAAAGACCTTTCAGTCAGGAGAAATCTAAACTGTAGTACTAAAGAGCCTGTGGCCTATAAATTCCTCCTTTTCAGATCAACTGTCTGGCCACAGACAGTACTTTTTTTTCCTTTCAGTTTTCTGAAAAGCTTTACGCTTGTTTAAGATAATTGTCTTAGACTACTAGTGATGCAACTCCCATTTTTCTGCCTGCATGGAAAGACAACCTTCTTCAAGTCTTCTTTTAAAACATTAACTTTTGACTGACATTTTTGCATTTGTGGCACAGATTATCTAAAGTGAAAGCACGTCAAAAGTTAACGTTTAGACAAATTGATATAAAAACTAAAATTGAATTACTCATGAAGACAGTAAAGGACCAACCATCCTTTTCCCAGTTTTAGCCAACCCAGTTTAAATTTTTGTTAATGCCTGTATAAAAGAAATTGAATGCTTTTGTCTACATTATAAAACAAAAGCCTGTATTATAAAATTTGGCATAGGATGATGTTTATTCTTGGTGCACTCAGCAGAAAAACCTTTGAGATTTGCACAGAAAAGTTGTCCATGAGGCCTAAATAAGTTCTAAATATTCCTATGAAAGAAAAGCTTTTCTGGCAACTTTCAATATCACATTTATGCTGCGATCAAGTAGGTTTTTAAAGTCAGCATTAACAAACAATAATAGAGTAGAAATTGATATGTAGGGCTATCGCCCAGGTGCAAGAAAACAAGAAATTCCTACTAGTGCCTTTGAATATAGTTGAATATAACTCTTTCCTAATGAGGCTACATACAGTAAAGAGATCAAGGACACTCCTTAAAAAAGAGGAGGAAGGAAAAAAATACCTTTAATCCCTCATAGTTTACATTACTTATTCAATTTATAGGTTGTGTAAATTCTTACCACTTAAAGCAAAGCATTAAATCCTAAGGGAAAGCATAAAGGGCACACTTCCTTAGCTTAAGTGTTTTGGTAAGTAATATGTTTACACTGCCCCAAACAGCTTTTTCAGTTTAATAATTCTACCCAGTTTTACAAAGCAAACACATTCCTGCATTCAGTCAGAAGGATATCTGTAAATTAAGAGTATTTTCCTGGTTCAACACAATGTTAATGGGATTTCCATTTGTTTCTTGTTTGAATTTTAAGGAAGGGTTTTTCTCATAAATGCATCCTTGTTATTTCTGACTATTACAAAAAAAAGGAATTATGTTTGTCAGACCATCATCTGAGTGAGTGACAGGAGCTCTAGTCATGGACTTACATGCCATGAAAATGCATGTGGCTGAGATGCACTGATCTGCATACATGAGTTACACAGTCTAACTTAACGCGTGATGTTCTCATATTCTTTCTTCTTCTCGCAACTTCAGAGACATGCAAACTAGATAAACTTCCACCACAGCCACCAAAACCAATCACCAATCACCAATACAGGTGATTTCAAAAGTACTCTTTGTTTGCCCTAAGGAGCTATGCTAGTGAAGTAAAATTGGTTTAAAAGCAGAATAACTTACAGTTAATGCATATCCTTTCTGGGACACATGCATACCAGTTTAAATTAATGATACTAGGTTAGCTTGCAGCTATTTTTTTTTTCCCAAACTAAGCAGAACCTATACACAACAATGTTAAATCAACATGAGATCCATGGAGAGGTTTGCAGCTATTTAAAGTTTAATCTACTGTTTAACACCAAAAGAACGGTCTCCAGAGCAGAGATGGAGAACTCCACACTCTTCTCCTTGAGCAAAGTGAACTAAATGACTAGGTCAGGACCAGCCTCCCCCTCTCTTTCGAGCACAGAGATGGCTGCACCCTTTGCTGGCGGTGGCACAGCTTCAGCAGGGCAGAGAAAGGGTGGCCCTGGGCCAGTGACCTGCCAGCCGGGCGCTCAGGGCCCTCTCTGGGTGCCACAATTTTAACCACCTGAGAGCAAGGCCAGAAACACACCTGGTTTTCACTTTATGGCCAAGTGCTCTAACAAGTTGACTATTACGCAGAGGGAAACAGAATAACGTCTTAATGCTCCAGTAATTCCTTTTCTAAGGTCTTTTGCAAAAAAGAGCATGGTCATTTATCTGCAGGAAAGGGTTGTGGTCGGGGCCTCCCTCTGGAGCTGAGTGAGGTGTGAAGCTCTGCCGGAGGGGTGGGTTTCCTCCCCGGCGCAACATCCCTGCCGCTTACAGTTTGCTCCTTGGGGACTCGCAGTACTCGAAACACACAAACACAACTTTGTCGGCATTTTTAAGTCTTTGCTCTCTGAAGCAGAGAACAAAGAGAGATTCAGAGCCACATTTCTAAAATTTACTTTAAAATAATATAAATAAATGTATTATATTTTTACAGCAATATTAAAGCCCATATGGGCCGTTTCCCGCCTCCGTTTCTTCCCCATGCTTGAACGTACCTGGGGACCTGATCAAGAAATCCGTATGTAACCAGGACGCCGTGCTCACAAGCCACCGCTTTCTTTTTGGAAGCCTCCCCCCTCCCCTGCAGCCAGCTTCCTTCGGCCTCACTTGGCCCTCGGGTTGTAGAGCCTCCACACGCTTCAACAGCGCATTGCTGTGTTCCCGTCTCCTCGTCCAGGCAGCTCTTCCTCCGTGAGCCACGCCACCACTGTGCTTTCAAAGGGCTGCACCAGGGTCTTTTATCTTTGTTCCTTTTCCTGTGGAAGTTAAAATTTCTTCCATCTTTACCCCTCGGCAAACAGGCTGAGGAAAACGCGTTTTATCTAGAGCACAATTCTTCCTCAGTTCTGCCTCCTAGGAGCTGCTGGTTTCAGCGTGCACAGACGGGCCAGATGAGCCCAGTTCCCTAGCAGAGCGAACATGAAGGAAGGGAACATAAAAACAGCTATAAGACAAAAGGATATAGATAGCTTACAAAACCATATGAGGTTTATAATAGAACCTATTAATTGTGCATAGACAAATTCCCCAAATCATTCCAGCTGTATTGCATATATAAACATTACTGAAAATTTTAAAATCTTTTCTTAAATCTGTTCAACAGCTTAATAGTTTCAAGATTAAAATAAAAAGACAGAAGGTACTTCTGGCTCTTTTTACTTCTATAAAGCTGCTTTAACCTCTTTTCAAATGTATGTTCAGAAAACAAAGGGCCTGGCTAAAACATACATTTTCTAGAGTATTATTTTTAGCTAGCTTAACGCTGAAGGAATTCACTGCAAGTTCTCCACAACATGGAACAATGTTCCCACCAGTCTCTCTGTTACAAATTAATGAAAAGTTGGCTGCTCATTCTCTGCCTAAAGGCATCTACCATACACCATAAGCTTCTGTCATGGGCACCAAGGAGTGAATCACAGTATAAATTTATCCGAACAGTCCAACAGAAGCTCTTTGCTAAACATGCATTGCAGCAGGATGATCTCCCGTGCCCTCTGAACAATTAATTCTAGTGTCCTCTCCTCTCATTACTAGGCTTCTCCAAAATCGTCTGTACAGAAAAAAATTGTGTTCTTTGTTCTTCTGTAAAACACAGTATGCAGGATAATCACATATTTTCTAACAGACACACTCCACTAAACTTTAATGGTGAGTTTGAAGGAAAGTTCACAAATTAAGTATTTGTAAAATTGTATCAGAAAGACTCAGTGCTGATCTTTGCATTGAAAAAATCAGCTCTAAACAAAAGCTATAAAGGCATTTTAATTGTGTACTTTGGAATAATGCCTAGAAACAAGACTACAAAGAACCCTCCCCCCAAATCCACTGTTCTTTGGCCAGTATTTTACAACAGCAAAGCAAATGTAAAATTATAACTTGGCAAAAAAACAAACAAACAAAAAAACACACACTAAAAGAACAAAAAAATAGTATATATTCAAAGTAAACATTTTAAAAGTGCTAAACACTGGCTTAATTCAAGTGTTCCTGCTGCTATCAATGGGAATAAATTTAGCTATTACTGGCTACCACAGAACAATTCAATTTCTAAGCACTAAAAGTACTTGGTTACAATTTTAACAGTACACTAAACTTGATCTATTGGTCTTAAAAACCTTGACTGTCAGAATTCTTTGTTTCTAAAGAGCAGGGACATTCTACAACTTTTAAATACAGAAGAACAAAAGGATTGTAATAATCTAGCTTAAACATAGCGTGAGTTATTAGATAATAGTACAAGCCATTCCTTTTGAAAACCATGTTTAAAGTCACCATTTATAATCACTGTGCTAGAAAGCGTTAGCCTACCTGCCAAAACTTAAAGTTTGCTTTCGACTTCCATAACTCAAAACAGCATTGACAAATGTGCAGAGGAGAGAGACATAAAACATTTTTCCTGAATTTTAAGCTCAATATTTCATAGCAGGTCACATATTGGCCCCTCCTTTCACCTGGCCTTTATTCTGCTCTCCAGCAGAGCTTTTCCTGTCTCCATTTCAAATTCTGTAAGGCAAACAGCTCCAAATCACATTTAATAGATAGTGACATGGTCTAGTGCAAAACTGCAGCTTCTAGTGTGGAGCTGCAAATGGCACATACACAATATTCTCTATGCAGCCTAGCAAGCAGAAAGAACAAATGAGTCATCCACTGGATCCTTACTGCTAGACAGGCTTCTGACACACTATATAAAGAAATCAAATAAAACAGAGATATTTCATCAACTTTTGGAGGAGTGAAGTCTGAATTATTTTAGTTAAAATTTATAGTGTGTTTGGCTGCTAATGGAAAACAAGCATTTAAAATAAAACCTTATATGGTAAAGAATTCCTGAGCTATGGAAAACAGTAATTAAAGCAAGTAGTTTCATGAACTCTGCACATAATGAATCCCATTTTTGTCAGATTTGGGCTTCGCAGTTGATTGAGAGATCTGACAGGATGTTTCAGAGTCCTTCCTCCACCTGGCCACCTATTTTTGTAAAATACAAAGGTATCCTCTTAGCTTTGAGCAGTCTGCCTTTCCGTCAACAAATGAAATCAATTCACTAAATGAAAAATTATACAGAGAAAGAAGGGGTAGCACAGAGAGATCTCAGTCAAGTAAACTTAACTGAAAGCCCAGGGAGAACAATGCGTTGTAGCGTGACTACACTAAAGACACATAAGAGCTATGCGCTAAACATATCACTCCTTACTCGCTAATACCACAGAGTGATGCGGCTTCTCCTAACACAGGAGTGAACAACAGGACGGGGCTTGGACATTATTCTGCCAGGCCACATGAAGCACGGCCCATCAGCCTCTCTGCTCCCTCCTCCCACCACCCACCGCCTCACGCTCAACACATTCGCACTGAGCTGCACTGCCGGGTCAAGCTCTTCACAGTATTCAGAGCTTCCTAATCCTCCCCTCTGCATAGTGCTCCTATAAACCTGCCACATCCCTATCCCAATATCGTCCTTTCCACTACTGTCTGGCAGTTACACCCTCGCTTTTTTGTGCGAGGGCATGAAGGTGCAGCATAGGCAAAAGGGGAGTAACAGAGCGCTTGATAAGCTGGAGACAGGCACCAGTGGTTGGTGGATAGGCAAGAGAGAGGCACAGCTGGACCTGCCAGGGCCCTTGGAGAGAATCTGCATATGGGCTCAGCAAATGCAGGTCCACGTTCAGATTCAATTCACTATCAGATACATGGATGATTTTCTTTGGAACCAAAAACAAGTATTTAAATTCTCAAGTAATTTTGTTCACACTTAACTGAAGTTTTACATAACATGCTGTTTCTCTGGCACAACAACTGTTCATCAACATGTTTCTTAAACAAAATAAGATGCCATAATAAGATTGCATTCATTATTCTCTTTTTTTTTTTTAATATAAAAATATAGCTAATTACAAGTGCTCTTTTAGCAACAGAAATGCCTGAGGAAATATCTTTCATCAAATAATGGTAGTTACCATTGGTGACTTTGTACAGCATACAAAGGGAGAAACTTCAGTAATATTCTACTTGCAGAGTTATCATCATATCTGGAACTACACTTTGGTTCCTCTTTAATTTATATACATCATCTAACCCAGAATATCTGAACACAGGCATTAATCAACCTTCACAGAACCTCCCTGAATTGAAGAAATTTTATCCCAGTTTTACTGGTGGGAAACTAAAAATTCAGAGCCTTAGCCACAAAGTAAATGGCAGTGTTTTCACAGCGTTGCAAGACTGTAACTTCTATTGGAGCACTGTTGAACCTTCCAAGACCAAACAGATTTGAAGTCTTCAACATAGAAGAAAAATTATGGAGAACAGCACAGGGGCCAGCAGAATGACTAACCAGCAGAAAAAGTGAACAACGAACAAGTATGCACCATTCCTCACAAGAAAAGCTAGGGGGGCAACCAACGAAATGGCAGATTTGAAACAAACAAGGAAATGCTATTTCTCCACAATGTATACTGAAGTTATGGAATCGTTGTAGCAAGACATTTGGACGCACAAAAAGCATAAAGGGATGCAAAAAGGAACTGAGTTCTTGAATGACAGACCCACTGCTAACAATTACTTGGATACAACCTTTAGCTAAGAAGCTTCCTAAGCCACTAATTAGGGGATCCAACCATGGGAAAGAATCACTATATATACTACATGCATTTCTTACATATTTCTCCCCAAGCATCTTTACTGGAGGCCTTTAGAGAGAGCATTGAGCTAAATGGATGCTTGGCCTGACCAGAACATGTCAATTCTTCTGTTCTCAGGAAATTAGAAGACATGCCAAATACCAGATGAAGGCAGACAAAGCAACAGGCACAAAATGTATGCAGACCTTCGACTGTTATTCCCCTCCCAATCCACAAACAGCATCAATCACCATTTCTGCAAACAGCATGATATAATGTAAGATATGACAGATTTGGACAGAGCCATGTATAATTATTGTGAGAAACAAAAATTAAAAATGAGAAAAATGATTTTACCTCTCTCATATGTATGATTTCATTCACTGCTGGGAAACAAGCCATGATCCACAGCCAACACTTAAACAGGAAAACAAATTAGGTACGACCAGATTTAAAGGCTGAAACTGTATTCTACAAAGAGGTTAAGTATTGGTTCACTTTTAGAAAGCTTTTTTAAATTCAATTGAAGTCAAGACTGGACAGGCAGATCCCATATCTAAGGTGTCCCCAGCACAGCACATAGATCCTACTCAACACAGAGTAGGAAAGGTCATTAAAACCATGGAAAAGCTCAGTTTAATTATGAAGGTTACTGTTCCCTTCTTGTCTTAAACATTATAATTCCTCTGGCTAACGGTTAAATTTCTGTCAAGATCTAGAGTTATTTGAGACTGATCTACACATCTGTAAGCTGGCCAATTAAATCCAACTATACAGGATTGGTTTTTTTATGTGTTACGGTTCTTCTTGCACTATCTCTGTAACACAATCAAGGATTAGGTTTCTTCTGTGGTTTTGAGCTCTTACCATACTTAAGGTACAGAAGAATCTTTTTTTACAACTTTTTTTTTTTAATTTAAAAGGAGGAAGATGTCAACTCTGGCATCCTTTCTAAGGAAGAAACGAATCAAACAAGATTTAATTTCGTCATGACCTTTTCATAATGAAGTAGGATTTGGTGCTTTTGGACAGAATTTGCTGCCCAAATTGTATTCATTACTGTGCTCAATAGCAAACTTCAGCCTGGAAAACTAGGAGGACTTGGATGCCCCTAGTGACTGAAATTCCTGATTGTCAGTTAAGTACCATATGAGAACCTGTTCTTTGTAGCTCACCAAAATAAAATCAAGATGAGAAAAGATTTGACCCAACTACTTTAATTATTAGGGAAAGATGTGGGAAGACAAATCTTACAGATTGGTCCAAATGACTGAGAATGCCTCTATCTTCTTTAGACAAAGGTAATTCTGCTCCTACGATCACCAATTCTTTCCTGTTGGTTCTGGTCACAAGCAAGCCCACTAAAGAAATATACCACCTTACTGCTCTCTGGCATAAGATTTTCTGCATGAATGCTCATTCCTGTGGGGCTAGATCTTGTTTTGTGAGCCAGTTAGTTTGCCTCCCCTTGACTCAGATGGCTTATATACTTGTAAAATCAGAGGAAGAGCTAAAAGAGACTTCAAAAGATCATCTTATCTAATTCCTACTGTGAGATGCAATCAAGGATAGTTAAATCATCCTCAAGACTTTTTTGCATCTAACCTGTTTTTGGAAACCTCTAAGCTCAACGAATATTCCACAATATCTTTAAGTCTTCTATTTCAATGCTTAACTATGCACACAAACAAGTTATTGACACTAAGAGGGCTAAATCACATAATAGCTGCAGGATATCAGACATCTGCCACAGAAACTTTTTTGCATACCTAAGACAGTTCTTATTTTCCTATTATCCATCCAAAGTCATACTACAGCAAATGTAACTTTTTTTCTGCCCTCCCCTAGCAGAAGATAGTATCCTCTACAAAGCTTTTCGCTTCCTGAGAGATGTCTCTCCCACAGTCCTTGTTTTTTTCCTATGAGATGAAACAAATAATACATTTTCTTCAAATTTTTCTCATAGGCCATATTTTCAAAGGACTTTATTACACTTGCTTTCTTAAGACACTCCAAGATGTCTGTGTCCTTTAAAAGAAAAAGCTAGTAACTCTGAATTGGATACAGTACACTGAGACCTCGGCAGTGCTAAGCAGAGAATAACAACTGCTTGCCCTTTTACATATGAGATTCGTTGTTCACACATCTCAGATATTTGCCTTTCCACTATAAACCCCAGGTTTTATTTTGCTAAACTGCTTAACCTTTTATTCCTCCTTCAGCATTTGTGTAAAACATAGCAAATTGTGCTCACCTTTTGGAATTTCAACTCATTGTCTTTGGACAATCTCTCCAAGTTGTTAAGAAAATTGCTTTTCAACCTTTCCCATGTGTGAACCCCTATAAGTGTTCCAGTGGAAGCATAGGACCTTGTGTAGCAAATTAGGACTTACTGATAATAGGCTTGCTTTTGTTAGCTACCGCTCATGGACTCCTTATAAGCAATCAGTGGATTCACTAGGTCTGCAGGCTACAGCTTGAAAATCATTTATCACCATCATTCTGAATTCTTGTCTTGATTTGCAACATGCTTATGAGGCATCCCAGCTTGCTGTCCACAAACAAATTCTCTCTACTTTGCTAGCCAAGTGCCTATTAAAAATACAGAACAAAAAAAACCCCAAGACTGGACCTATCCAAAAGGCCCTCTTAGTTGTCAGTGAGCCATTAAGAACTACGCTTGGAGACCTTTCTTCAACTACTTGTGTGTTCAGTTTATAGTGATTTCATGTAGAGCTCCCTTGTCATTTTCTAAGAACGACATGTGAGACGGTGTCAAGAATATCACATGCAGTCACGGCATGAAAAAAATAATGAAGTCAAGACATCTCATCCATCTACTGCTTATCTTTAATCCACTAGTCTAGCTATACTGCCAAGGAAGGAAATTAAAATTGTCTGACAGAGTTTGTTCTTGGTAAATCTGTATTGGCTGCTTATCATTTTTATTATCCTATACACGCTTATAAAGCAACTGTTTAATAACTTGTTAAAAAAGTGTTCTGGAATTAAGGTTTCACTGATGGGCTTAAAATTCCCTTCATTCCCCCCAGTGCCTTTAAAAACAAAACAAAGAAGTAGGGAGAGAATTACTACATTTGCCCTTCTTCAGTTCTCTATGATTTCCTGCTGTCCTCCTAGGGTTCTCGCAAAGACTCTCTAAAGATTCAAACTACAGGGTCCCTGACAAAGAGGAGAGGATAATGCTGACTTTTTGGTTTAGCAACTTGAGCACAATAAGCTATTAACATCAGTGAAGAAGCAAGATAAGTCAATCAAACAGGAGTTTAAAGAGTATGCTGAGGTCCCTGGAGAGGACAGAGGAAAGTAATGAGAGACTGGACTCTACTCAGGGTTGCCCCGGCCATCTAGATAGAAAAATTTCACTAGTTTGCCACCTGAGGGGATATCAGTGGGTCAAACATCTTCAAAAATTTAAGGACAGTGGGAAAAAACAAGCTAAGCTGCTAACCTTACTGCTTAACTTGAGAAGCATATTGAGGGGCAATAAAACAGACTGGTTAAACAGATGTTTTGCAATGCACTTCTGAACTGCTTTGCAAAGTCCGTCGGCTAGACAGAGGAAGTAGGGGCCTGATCAGGTACTGCCTGGTGGCGCGCGGCTGGGCGAGCACAGGAAGCCAGGGGCTCTCGAGCGTTCCGGTCTGCGGCTCTCCTCCTTGCTCGAGTGGGAGGCTATCGTGCTCATGGAAATCCCCCGTTGGCTCTCAGCTTCAGTCAGAACTGTCTCTTTCCTGCCACGTTTACCCAAAACATAAGTGTCTATAATGGCCTGTAGTTAAGAAATTCTCCAAGAGACTGAGAGGCAGCTCACCCTGTCAGGGACAGGAGACACAAAAGGCACCCGGACAGCTTGCCAGGAAATAGAGAAAGCAGCAGGAACAGCAAGAAGGTATTTTTTTGTGTATTTGCTTGAAGCAAATGGAAATGGCAGGATACCTAGAAGGCAGGCTGAACACTGGATTCAGCACATGAAAAAGACATCACTCCACTAATACATACTGTTATGCACTAATCAGCTAAAGCAGTCTGCCAGAACTGCTAGTAACAACCCTATCATAAGTGCACTGATTTAAATACTTGTCACACTAACCTATTTAGCCTTCAAGGCACAGGAAAAAGATCAAAAGGTGCTTCTTTCTCTCTTTTTTCTTAATAGAAGAAAATTTCTAAAGAGAAAGAAAACCAAAAGCAGAAGGCAGAGATCAGAAGTCAAGAAGTATTTTTCCAGTTTACTCAACACAGATAGTTACCGGCATTTATGCACTCTGGTTCATTCCTCCATCAGTGCTAGCTGCCATTACAGATGCCGAGTTAGGTTAACAGAAACACTGTAGCTTCAAACTCACACACAGCCCAGAAAGTATACCAGTAGAGTCATTTCCTTTATTAGTACCCACTCAGTATTAAAATATCCATACTTATTCTTTTAGCTTCATCAGCCTGGGGCCTCCAAGTTTACTTGTGCGCAGTTATTACTGCATAGTTCCATTTTGTTGTGTTTGATGCATACGTGGGACTCAAGCAAGTACAAGTTCCCATGTCTTCTGTATGCTGGCAATATACAGTGATTATCTTCATCAGACAGTAGAGAGCTAGAGCAATTAAGAGACTTATCCAAAACCCAAATAGAAGAAGGGATCTGAACATTAGCATATTGGAGATAACCACAATAACATATACAGACTGGAAAAAGATGAAGAAGGATTGGATCAGCACATTTCTCGTTCTTTACTCCTAACAAACGTCCACGTTTCATTTTTTAAATTCAGATTTGGAAATTATTTTTGACAGGAGTAGCATGGGGCTGTTTTGCCATTTATAAATTGTTGTTCAACAAAGAATTCCCTGAAATCATCCCTGCCTTTACCATGACATCTTGGAGTCATTCAGAAACATAGCTGGCAAGGACTGCTGATCCACATTAGCAAACATCAATTTAGGTAAGCAGGAATCCTTTCATTAGGATTCAGATCAAAACTCTTCTGAACAGGATCAAGGTTATAACACTTGTATTGGCCCTCATATGCATTGGGCTGAATTGAACAAATTATTTTTGATTTTTTAAAGTATGTATTAGCTGAGAGAAACCACTTTTCATAGAATAGGGTAGATGTGGCAGTTGAAGGTATTAGGTTTGACAGACTCTTAGATTAAGAGCCAGAGACATGAACTGACTGGCTGACTCAAACTGACTCTCTGTTCGTGGAGTGCCAGGCTCCTCTCCATACCTCCCTGCATGCCAGGGGAACCCTTCACACTGCCTCCCTCACCTGTTCTGTACAGAGCTAAAGGTAACACAGGGATGAGCTGGAACACACCTCTCTCAAACATACCATGAGGAGAGACAAGACAAATATATAACTAAAGTAATAGTTGCCTACCCAATCAATCAATAATATGGATAACACATGACAACAAACCCCAAGAAAGCAAGATGATGCCTTGACACACCACATTTCATGTTTTCCCCTTCTAAAATATATAGTTCTTCATTATGTATTTGTTTTATACAGGCCCTAATTAAGCACTTTGTTTAAATAGATCCTTCACTCTAGAAGGATGGTTTAGAGCTCCCAGTTTAAGCTAATGGTGCCTACTTGATCAATGGATTGCCTTAGCAGACCTTAACAAGGACAAACTTGCAGAGGAAAATGCTAACAGCAGCATTATAGAAGCAAAAATGTCAATGTTTGAACTAAACAACCGCAAACCAAGGAGTAAGCACCAGCCTCCAGTTTTACTTTGTAACAATTATCCCAGTAATTTATACCAGGACAAGATCCAATGAATCAGAGACAAGCCTCTTGTCAACTTCAGCAGTACTTTTCCTCTACATGTTCCAAGAGTAGTGCTAATTCCCTCTCCTTTTTTAATGCTAGGATCATTTAGCTCAAGAAAAAACTCATTTATCCTGGCTGAATACAGATGAGTGTTTTTAATAAGATTTTGCCAGACAAACCCTATTTTCATACACAGACTGACTACCCCAGTTAACATATATTTATGCCACATATGAAGTAAACTCTTATCATGAAAAAAATAGTTAATAAAACCAAAACACATATTTCTGAATTACACACCTTACCTTCTCAATTCATCAGAGTCATCACATTTTTTTTTTTAGGATGCTCATTTTCAATATTGGTTGGCTATTTGAATACTTTAGAATAGTACCATAACTTGTTTTATCTAAGTCAAAGGACACTATATACATACATGTGAAGTGTATATGTAACATCCTTAAAAAATAAACCAAAAGCTGATAGCTCCCCTTCAGAAAAATAACCTATCCTTCTTCAAAAAGGAGAAAGGAATCTACATTTGACGATTTCACAATACAGATTGGGACCATATGTTTCACTGGGGAGGTTTTTTTCAATTTTTGTTTTTCTTCCCTCTTTAAGTACTAGAGCGAGCTCTATTATGCATGAATTCTAAAAGCACAAGTCAGCCAAAAGTTGCAAATCTCTCGGAATAGACACGTCCATCTGTCATTCCACAGCAGGAGAACAATAGCAGCGTCAATATAGACACAACAAGCTCACACACTCCTTATACAGCCAGACAGAAAATCTGCCTTAACTGATAACTAGCTGCCTTTGAAAACCCAGACAGATGTTTCTGTGTAATACCAGGATCAATTTCTTCTTTCTTGTTCCTGTATTTTCAAATTCCTCATCTGTTCATAGCAACCAAAATACTGTCAGTTTATCACTTATAATCTTCACAGAGCTTTGTGAAAATCAGATCTCAGAAGCAACAGAACTCAAAACACAGAAGCACAGAGTACTATACTATTTCTTAATCTGACATTTTCTACTGTTGGGGCCTATGTAAAAGTAGATGATTCACCAAGTTTGACAAAGAGTCTGCTTGTATTCCTACGGTTTTCTAGAGCTATGCTCAGCAGCCTTCAATAATTTTCTCCCTAAATCTGTTTAACAGATGACATTTTATATTGCTTCTCCACTGCTGAAAATCAACTTTGATTTTTTTTAAACAATTTATTCAGTAATATACCTGTAGATCTCCAGAATAAAAGTTCTAATCAGGAACTGAATTTTATTTTCTGCATCACATATTTGTAAACACTCTAATTTAATCTTTAAATGGCTAAACAGAATAATTGGCTAAGCACTTGGTGGGAGTTTAGTGTTTTTTATTAAAAAAAAAAAAAGAGAGAGAGAGAGAGAGAGAGCATTACTGATAACACTCAACCAATTTACATATTTAAAAATAATCTCCCTAAGCCCATCTGTAAAACCTTTGTTTCAGTAGTATGTGTTTATTTTTATTTCTTGACAGTCAGTCTCATGGAGTTTTGATTACAGCAGATTTGCAAGTCTGGCTCTTTCACAGTTCCCACACTTTTCAGAAGTAAACAGGCAGCTCTTTTTAAACAACAGGACAGTGATGGTGTCATGTGCCCTACTGTAAAGTTTTCCTCATTGAGAATAAGCCTCTAAACAAAATCTGACTGCTAGTAACTGAGGAGACACTGAAAACATATGGCTTAGAGTGACTTCACAAGTCAGAATTGGGATTTAAAATTAAACAAACACCAAAACTAAACAAAAAAAATCTCAGATATGACTAAACTCCTCAAGATGAAAGCTAACACATTACCCTGTAAAATCTCACCAGCTTTTGCTCAGAAATGCTGCCACCTGCACTTCCTCTTTTCAAGGATGACAAAGACAAAGACTGAGGATTGTGATGGTCCAGGAAAAGAAAGAAAACAAGGAAGCTTGGGGAAAAAGCAAGAATAAAACCTTCAAAAGACAAAGACAGAAAAGAAGTATATGCAGTTTATTAATAGAAAGTATGCTTTATACAACCTTTCAATTCTAAGGTTTAATTTTAACAATTTGTCTCTCCCTCTCAAATCTTTTTGAAAAATTTCCAGGCACTGGATGTAAAGTTCTCCTTACAAGAATCACACCTTTTCTGAAACTACAAAGCAAACTCATTTTCTTCCAACATCCCACAAAGATTTAGTTCAGTTCCACCTAACCAGCAAAGACGATTCATCAGGCATTAACTGCTAGTCCTTTAAAGTTTGCTGGATGGGGACAGTATATAAAACTTGATGAATAAAGAGTATCTCAAGTCCTGAGTGTATCTCAGAGCAAGGGGGGAAAAAAAGACAAGGAAAACACTTGTAGAGTGGCTTTGTGTTTTCATTTGGTTTTGGCAGGGGCTGTTTGCTTTTGCTTTGTGTTGAAGGTGCCTGGAATGTCAGAGGTAGCACAGGCTGAGCTGAAGCAAGAGCCCAGCTGGGGAAGTCAAAAGGCAACAGCAAATCCAATTCCTCACCATTAATATGCTTGTTCAGTTTCCTCGTAACTCACTGTTTTATGGAAAGCCATATCATGCAGCCCTATATTATCCGATAAAAGGTACTTTCCTAAACAACAGGTTACATTAAACATACTTCATTTCTCTTTCTCTAAAGCAGGGCGCGTTCTACCTACTAATAAATTCCAGCTCCAGAATGTGAATTTCTACCTCTGTTTAGCATGATACATTTGTATCAAAACTAAGGTGAGTCTATGCAACTTACACTTCAAAGAAATTAAGTTTCAGGTAAACCTTAAAGTTTTCCTTTTTTCTTTATGTAAAGCTCCACAAATCCATTAGAATGGGACATGTGTCTCCAGGAAGCAGAGGAGAGAAAGCAGAATTAGACTTCAGATGCAGACATACAAAACAAGATAAACTAGCAGTGTCCTCCTTTTCCTGCTCTTCTCCCCTCCGCTTTCCTCCCTCTCCCATGCTTCCCCAGAAATTCAGTATACTGATAACTTCTACCATAAATAAGGAACAAAAATTTAATGAGAAGTGCATAACACTGAACTAGCATTTGACAGACAACCAGCTCCTTATTCAAGTGGTACAACTATTCTGAGCAGAAAGTTCCTAAGGACTTGATATTAAAGTGAAGGAGGAACAGTTTTGGAGTTAATAAAGAGAGTGAATGGGTGTGACAGTTACAAGTAATGGTTTTATGATTTAGAAGCATTTATTTACCCTAGAAAAGTGTCCACATTCCAAAAAAAAAAAAAAAAAATCTCTGAATAGAGATGGAGTAGATCTCTACATACAGCAAGACATTTTAATATAGTATTGGGAGGAAAAAAAAAAATCACACTCTATAAACTGCAGAGCTGGAATAAAATTTGTGTCTTAAGGAAACATTTAATGCCGGAATCCTTGCAAAACTTACTTTTCTTGCATGTGCTAATATCATCAGTACGATATCATCATACTTTTGCTGAAACTCTCATAAAGAGTCATTAAGTTTCACCTGTTTAAGATGATATTTAACTGCTGGACTTTACATCGGCTAGCACACCAATTGTTGACTTCTTCCTGGAGCCTAGCTCAGCAACGTACCACAGGATCCAAATAGTCATTTTAAATCCACATGAACCCAAATGGAAGCCTGCTATTCACGATTACACTCTTTTGCCAAGGTACATTTGCAAAGCTTTACTGTTTCCTTCAACAAACCTAAGAAAGCATAAACAGTACCAGGGTCACTCTCTCGTTCCTATCTTTTGTTCCATTCTGGGAGACCATTGAAAAGATGAGGAAAAAATACAGAAAAGAATCTTATGCAAACACAACCTTAAAAAAGGCACAAATGCACACAAACGGCTCCCACCTACCACACTGGCATTACAGTTTCCACATGCAAAGAGATTGATCACAAACTCATCCGAATGACTTTCTGCTGTATTATGTAGTTGCAGCTGCAGGAGCCACTCTGCCTGCTGCAGTTCTGTCACACAAGGATTGCTTCATCTTCCTTCTTATCAATGCAAAAAGTGTGTGGAGAGTTCATAAAGAAATTGGAAACTTTGATTCACCTCGTACAGGGGTATCTCTCTGTAGGATAGGAATAACAGCAGTTTTCATAACAAATAGGAGCACATTCAGCAGAGCGCACTCGCTGGTCGTGTCGGAAGGAGCGGCGCACCACCTCAGTGACCCCTTGCGTTCCAGCTCGTAAGTGGAGGGGACCCACTACTGCCCTTCACCTGAACCGAATCACAAAGAACCCCTCAAACAAAAGCTACTCTCTGCAGTCAGCAGATGCAGAAGTGAAAGATTTCCACAATAGATGGGAACACAGAAGAGAGACATCCACAGTCGTTGGATATGCATCTCTTGATCACTGAATATGTCTCTGCAAGGCAGCAAATATTTAGGTCTCGGGAGGAACTGGGCTTTGATTCTGTGATATCACTCACTCTTCATGGCAGACAACTACAACTTCTCTTAATGCTTTTCTAGGGTATAGCCTTGTACCTGGAAATGCCTGTCTTAGCACGTTCAGTGCCACATTTGTGTTATTTCTCAATCCAGAATACTACAGGCTACTACAGAATACTACTACTCCTTTTTGCATAAAGCACTACTTAGATTTCCAGGAACAGACTCGTGTATTTTCTTCTTTCCAAAACTAATATTTTTGCTTCTGTAATTCTGGAAAAAGAAGTACCCTGGGGGATCCCAAGTAGAATCAAATGCTAACAACAAAAGTTGTGAAAACAAAATGGCTGCCTTCCATCTGCAAACCATAGCTGCTGCAGGATGGTAAAGGGGGAATGCTTTGAAGAGGAATCTGCACATTAAGAATTTATTTAGATGTTTCAGACAGACAGTGCTCTGCTGTGCTTGTCCCCAATTATCTGGAAGTAGAAATAAGATGGGGAGCAGATTGCAACGCTTTGATCTGAAGCAAAGAATGGATGGTTTCATGATTTCAGTCATGTCACGGCCTTTACAAGCAGCCAAGACAGATCTGTTCCTAAAACTCTCATGCATCTTGTAGTCTCCTGTGCCCACTGACCTCCTTTGATCAAAATGATGAGTAGCCATTTTGCACACAAAATGAAAGGATCTGGTAGAAGAAAGGGGGCTGGCTTGAAGGCCTGCAAATAAGCCCAAGGCTGCGGTTTCAGGAGCAGCTGAACCACTTTGAAGGTTTCTTGCCATCCGAAAGGAAATAAGAGGCTTTCTCCCCCCTTGGCTGCTTTTTCCTCCCCCTCCTGCCCTTTCCACTCCCGTGCACCTGGCTGCTTAGTCCCATCCCGTCCCATTCTGTCTCTTCCCTTCATGCCAGCACTTGACAGACCCTCCTAATAATACACTACATTTAAAAGGCTGGATGTTTTTCTTCAGAGTTAGGGAGAGAGGAAGGGGAGAAGGACAGGGTTAATAATAAGCAATCAACACTAGGGTCTGATAAGCTCCAGTGACTGAATTAAGTAATATAAGCGGAGAAAGGGAAACAGGACCTTCCCTGTCTGAGCAGTGGGAAGCGTACCCTGGGTCTCAGGGACCTACACAGCTCTCAAGACTGCACTTCTTCAAGTATCCTTGCAAAAAATTCCTTCAACTAGGGGATTACAAGAACATCTCTAATTTGCCCCATTTGTAATTTTTTTCCTGTATCATTTGACAAGTCTCAGGCCCAAACACTGATTTTTTTCTGACAACTCCAGACATCTCTGCTTACCGTTAAGATTGCAGAAGTGAACAAATGCATAGTCTTGGTAATTGCCCAAGCTGAGGCTTTCTGCAAAAATGGTTATGGCAGAACATAAACAGAAACTCCTTCAGATTATGAAGAGACCTACCTAAAAATGTTATTGGCTTGTTTGTGGGCTTTCTAAAATGACTTAAGCAAAACCACACACTCTTTCTTATTGAGTAACACAAACACAATTAAGTTTGTAGCACATTATTTCATTAAACTAAAACATCTGTAAACTAGGCAATGAGACATGCTAGCATTATGTGTCCTTCTAAATATTTTAACATAGATGTATTCACAGTATATTGTGAAGCATCCAACAAATGGATGCTTACAAATGTGTGCCTAAAATTATCTCAATTTAGGGACAAACACGTTTCACAGCTTAGCTGGAAAATAAGATGTTCCCATGGAATATTATACCTAGTGTCTGCCATTTATCTTACTTTTCTTAAATAAGAGAGGTTTTAAGAGTAC
The DNA here is from genome assembly GCF_036417845.1 of Apteryx mantelli. NCBI lineage: Eukaryota > Metazoa > Chordata > Aves > Apterygiformes > Apterygidae > Apteryx > Apteryx mantelli. The sequence goes on from NC_090020.1 coordinate 61,479,495, forward strand.
AATAATAGCTGGTATTGACTTACTGACTTGCCTTTTTTTAAAAACATTTAACATTACCAAAAAAGTTAAACCTGCATCTTTCATTTCTACTGTGCAAGCATACAGGATCTCCTAGAATACCATATGCATTTTATATAGCTGTTCAGAATGACAAGTTTAATTAAAGAACAGGAATTTAAACTGCCTAAACTTATCAACCAGTTAGCAAAGTAATTTATCTGATCACTTGAAATATATTTCAAGGGATAAAGCACTTCTGTTATGTGATTTTTACATCAAGAAGGGCCACACTTAAAAAAATCTGCCCATTTACCACTGTTGTGAACATCAGTGGAAACTCTTCAACAGTCAAATGGGAAAAGAAAAATTACATTATTTGCCATCTGAATATTCCTACTTAAGGAGAAAGCCAAGATGATGTCAGGCTAAACTTGATACCCATGATTCAGTACTGCATGGGTGGCTACCCTCTGAAGTTAAATTCTCTCCAGATAAGAAACAGCAAGACCTCACCATCATGGAAAACAGACCTTTATCTCTGTAAGTAATAACAAAGTAAATTTTGACACTGGAGGAATCTCCTATTTCAATCTAGACAGAGAAATTTTTCTTCAGACTTCATTTGCATCCTTCTCCACAAGTGAGAGAACTGGCGATCTCTTTTTCTAGGAGGGCAGAAATTTTACCAAAAAAAATGCCACCTTTTTTTTATATAAAGTATTTCTAGAATTTCAAGCAAAACGCTTATTTATCAGAAATTTACCAAGAGATGGTAATATGAATACAATAGTTTTTGTATCAGATGAGATAATAACACAGATTCCTGTAATTCTGGGAGCAAAAGAAATGCATGAAGCCATACTGCACAAAAACAGAACAACAGGTGTATAACAAAAATATTTTCTTTTAAGCAGGATAATGGCATTCAGTCTAGCAGTACACATGCCATGATAGAACTACCGGCCACAACTCATCAAGGTGTAGCCCAACGGCACTCTATTGATTACTTCCGGCTTCCCATACCTTCCCTGCATTGGATTCCCACCAGAAATGAAGAATGTTTCAGTTCACAGGGTCACAAGATATTCTTCAGTTAGGCTCTTTTGAGATGATCAGCATCCCAAAATAAAAGGGAAAAAAATACTCAAGGAAAGGCCATCTTGTGTGCCTTTAGCAGAGCCCCACTATTTTGTTCCTGCCCACCCACAGCAGGACTTACCTTCCCAGAAAAACATCTCTCCCTGTTTTCTGGATATAACCAGCCTTCGTCTCACAAAAGAAGAAAAACCTCCTCCTTTTGCTGATCAGATGTCAAATTAACCTACTCCTTTTCTTTCTAGCTCTTCTTGCCACGTCAAATTCCTATTACAGGTGTTGCAGAGAACGTCTGATGGGGCTCATAGTTTTAATTAAGCCTCATGTGGCCAGTATATTGCTTACACATTAAAAGCAGTGAAACTCAGCCCTCAGTTAATACGGAAGAAATCCAAAGAGCCTCCAAGTTACTCTAGATTTTAAACCCATCCACAAAAAGTGCAGGTCTTAAATCAAATTAACTCACTTCCAACACATACATATTTCTGGGTCTCTGTATCCGTATCTCTAACAAGCAAAGCTTCATGGACCTTTAATAAATTGTATCAATAATTTAAAGTACTTTCAACATTTTGTTAAAAAATCTTCTTCATCAACGATGTGAAATAAAATTAGATTCCACTGTGTTTCACAAAAAGTTCTCTTAAAACAAAGAATTCAGTCAATAAATGTTAGCCCCATACCACAAATGTTAACCTATAAATGATCAAGCTCTAACAACTCCCTCTGCTCTATGGGGCAAGATAAAATCTCTCTATTGCTTCTTAATTGGCAAAATATTTAAGCAGTCTGAATAATCACTTAAAGAGAACTTAAATCCTTGATTCCATATGTTTAAACATTAACATTTTCAGTCTGCAAAAAGTATAAGCCAGATAGCCTTAAAAAACAAAAAAGACACACACACACACACACACAGAAGACAACCCCCCCCAAACCTATTTGCAGCCCATTTCCTTTGATGTAGAAATAACTAAAATAGGCACTAGCAAATAGCAATGTTTACACATGAAGTAATTTTTAAGGTTTATTTTAATTATCAAGTAGGAACCTGGTGGTCTGAATGCTATTTTTGACTCTTTATGATCCCAGTAACTAATTTAAACCAATTTTTTTGGTTAAAATCTTTATGATCTTACCTAACAAAAAATTCCTGAAATATTTACCCAGTGAAACATTCAAACTCAATCAATGGATAAATCTCAGCTTCTCAAATAGCTCAGGTTCTTCTTACATTTCCTCAGGATATGATTACCAATTTTAAAAAACAAAAAAACCCACCTTTTTTTACCCATTTAGGACAATCTCTTTGCAAAAGCTGATGTATATTAGCATAGCTCCAAGTAAAGTCTTAAGCAATCAGCAAAAGATATACCAGATAACAGATCAATTTTACCTTTAATACTAGCATATTCAAGTAAACCAAGATTACTTTCCGCTGATTTATGAAAAAAGCAGTCAGGGATAGCAAGCAGTACATCTTTCACTGATTTTTACTGTAGCCATTGGTTTTCAGCTCCTCAAAAACAATCAAACCCTGAGCACTCTGGAATGTATCATAGCGAAGAACAAAGGATACTTCCCATCACACACTTTCAAGACGTACTAGCAAATACTGCGTAATTCCTTTTTTCTGATGACGAGCAAAATTTCCAAACTCTGTTGGTAATTAGGTATGTAGAGTGAACATCAGATTGCCTATGGTGGCACTTAAAATTACAATTAGGAGGAAGTGAGCTTCTGAAATACAAGTCTCAGGAGGACAACACCCCAGCATCCAGCCAGCCCCACGGGTGCTGAAAACTCAGCACCAGGCCCTTTTGCTTGAAAGTCTCTTCCACCAGTGCTAAAACATGGATGCTCTTCACATGCAGATCTGCACAAGAAGCCCAACTCCTGCCTTCGTCACAAATCCCATACAATAATCCAGTGGAGAGGCATTGAAATACTGCTTAAATCATGAGGGCGGTCTAATACTTTGCATTCCCCAAACTCTTTGGGCATTTTATATTGGTCATATATTAAAAAGTCACCTAAAAACAGCCATGATCCTAAGCATGGGGACCAGAAACTGCAACTCCCCACTCCCAACTGCAGTCACTAGCTAAAAAGGTACAGAAGCAGGCTCCCTCAAGCAGTTTCTTCTTTCTCCTTAGCCTCCCAGCTCTGTTATTCTCAGTTATAGCAGTTCAGCTTCAGTAAGAGGAGCAGATCCTCCTTCTCCTCTCCCTCAGACACTTCTGTGCCCTCGTGGTGAGGAGACCCCCACCAAGAGGTGGTGAGCACGGTCCCAAACCCCTCAGCCCGTGGTGGGACAGGAAAGCCAGGCTCCCATTTGCCCTGCAAGTACCCTGACATGCTGGCAAAGGTAGGTGATGGCACCACCTTTTCGAGTGATGTGCTGTAGGAGAGCGGGGGGACAGCATGAGTCCCGACCTCAACGTCTCTGCCCGCAGGAGGGGGTCCCATGCTGGCAGAGATGGCCAATGCCCCGAGCTCGACGCCTGCGGTCCCAAGGGAGCTAGGGCTTCCGACAGCCACTCTGTGGGCTAGCTTGCCAAGCCTCCTTCGGAGAGCACTGGTTCTCGCCGGCTGTACAAACACAGCAGGCACTAAGCTCAGGTAACTTGAATCAGGTGCCTAAGTTTTAGGCTCTATGTCTTTTGTGATTTTAATGGGATTTGTACGAGGAGTTGCTTTGAAATTGTACCCAGTGTTTTTATGACTTAATTTACTGGTATATCAATCTGTGGCATAATTTTTAAGTACGTCATTTTAAAAACCAATTTATGGAAGAAAAATGAGTTGAGGGGGAAAAGATTCAGTTTCCTTTTACATGTATAACTCGTTATAATTATCATCTTGCAGAGAGATCAGTTTATTGCTAAAAACAAGTGATTATTCACTCCTTTTCTTACTAGGTAAAAATCTTTACACATTCAGATCAAAAATCTTAACACAAACTAAAAACAGGCCTTGTTTGATATTTCTAGCATTTTTATTTTGCCTTGCTATTTTGAAACTATTATATTTGCAAAATAATGGTAATTCTGCATTACTCAGGCATGTATTCCATTTTTTTTTAACATCTGAAATCTGTTATGTCAGGAAATAAAGCACTGTACTATCTGTTTTTTTAAGCAAATTATCTAGATGGGTCTCTAGAAGTTTAAATTTAGATCAAAATATTATAGAGGCTTTATTACACAGCATAACTCAGTACACAGGATTTTCTTCAAAACACTCCATCAGATCAGGGTTTGTTTTTATTTTACTATATCGTAGGGGATGTCAAACAAAGCTAATTTGGCAGGGAGGGCCAGAAAAGATAGCAATTTTAATTGCCTTTTTTTTTGGTGAAACAGCAGAAGTCATGCTGGAAAGAAAAGATTCAACATCAAACAGTCTTTGTGTCAGGGCAAGCACGCTGCAGAAGAGACCATGACAAAACCAGCACCCATTATGGACATACAATGGAACAACAATGACAAAATCTCCCCAAAAGACATCCTTCCTTCTGGACTAAAAGGTCATGTATTGCAGCTGTGAAGGTAACTCCTTTTTTTTTCTTCCTTTCTTTTTTTTTTTAAGAAATCAAATACACGTGTTGGCAATTGAGACTGGAAATAAGACATGGCAGGTCATGTATAAAGCAGTCCCCAGCTGCCACAGTTTATTATTGTTGAGCAATATATCTGGAGGAATTATTTGGATTTATAGACTTTCTCAATTACATTCAGGTCTTCAAGAATGTATTATTTCATTCAAGAGCAGTCTCCAAAAAAGCATTTATTTAGGCTTGTGAGGGGAAAAAATTTTAGGCCACAGATTGCTTCCAAGATAACCACTAGTGGTTGTTCAGACCAGTTAAAAATGGTTATACTGCACCTGTGTGCAGGTGACTAAGCTGCAGGAGGGACTACCCCAAAACAAGCTCAGCAGGGCAGAAAGCACACCCAGAGGCACACTGGTTATCCTGACTGACATGAAAGTAGTTCTGAAGCTCAGCCAATTTCAATCACTGCTAATGGACTTTTTTTTTGTTTTGGTATGGACTTTATTCTAGAACTCTCCAAGCGCAACACCCTAAAGGACTTCAGTATTAATGAGTATTGTATATTGCACAGATTAGTCCAGAATCTGTCAGATGAAAGCCAGAGTTTTGCCAGATGGCCTCTATGCAAATGCACACAGCTAAAGATACAGCTAATAAATATAAGCTATCTTCTGATCAGCAAATGAAATAGATTCATACCTTATGGAGCTAGAAAGGTCTGCTATGTAACTCAAGCCATATGACTTCCCTCAAATAATTCTGTGTTGAATTACAGGGTTTTTTTCTAGGGGAAATCTTGATTCTCATATTGCCTATAACTTTCTCACTGACACACCAAACTGAGTAAGTATACTAGGGCATAATTCTCAGTCTTTTATAGATTTTGCTGGCTCTTCTCTGGTCACAGTTAACATCTTCGTCAATTCATGGGCAGTAGTATGGAATTCCAGTAGCAGTTGTACCAGTGCCAAATAAATGATACAACCTCTGTATTGTCTACTCCTACTCGGAGTGCCTCACTTTTTTACATGCAGAATCACGTTAGCCCTTTCTGGCCAAGCTGCTACATTAAGAGCTCATGTTTAGCAGATTATCCACTGTGACCCTCTATTCAGAGTTGCCACATTTTACGCAGAACGTGCCTGTAGCCATTACCTTTATTCTTAGTTCCTAGCTGGATGACTTTGACTTTAGAATTGCCATTAGCCAGAACTCAGCTTATCAACCACATTGACATCCCTGTTTATTATCTATCATTCCACTAATTATTTTATGTCATTTGCACAGAAAGGGATGATTTTTCATCACTAGTGATTTTTAAACTACATGGAATGTTCTTTTTATGTTGTAGCTCAAAGAGGAATTAATTCAGAAATGTCCTAATGCCTCCATCACCCAGGCAGTCAGGCTGCCTGACCAAATGGTCCTTTCAGGCTTTGCAATCTTTGGTTCTTTGACTGTTTAAAATTTGACAGACGTAATTTGATGTTTTCTTTTATGTCACCAACAAAAGGTTAATGAAGAACCAGGACCTTATCTAGAAACCCAGTTAAATAATGACAATTCCATATATAGAGTTACATTAGACTCCTGTCATTTAACCAGTTCTTAATCCATTCATTGCTGATTTTGCTTTGTTCTAGAACAAAAATGGGTGTTGAAAAGTTAAATACTTAACCTAAGTCTATTACATTGTTATCTATCAGCTGAACTTGTAGCTTCATCTAAAAAAACTTAGCAAGTTCATTTGATCAGATAAATTTTCCACAAACTCATACTAGTTAGTATTAATTTTACACCCCTTTCTGTGTATATTAATATATTCCTACCTTGGACAGCATGATGCAACTCCTATGCTAATGCCTGGCTTTCCCAGTATTTCCAGTCAGCCCACCGTCTTTTCCCTGGAGGAGGCAGAGTGTAGTTTTCAGGTAGCACCTGCTGCTCAAGGAGCTGAATATTTCTGCATATTGCAACCTGCTACAGAGGGTCAGACTGCTGCTGCTGAAGATGTAGATGGGAGAGGAGCCAAAGACTGTTTCTGGTGTACCACTGCCCAGCAACATCAGTTTGCTCTTACCTCCTCCGGCAGCAGCAGCAATCCAATGCTTTAGGACTGGCAGCCTAGTCCACCCTCCCTCCAGCTGCAGATCCAGCTGGCTGCCTAACATCTCACCCAGAGCAGTCCGAAACAAAAGCTGGATCCAGCCCATAAGCCTGTGCTGTACAATATTAAGTCATCACATATAATCTAATAAAATAGAGACATAACACTGGCGTCATTTTCTAGTCTCTGAGAGTTCCCCAGAAGTAAAATCACGGGGGGGGAGGCATAAGCAGCATTAGCAGAACACAGAACTCTCTGGTCAGCTTTTTCAAGCGTTCTGGATGCACTTTATTTGGCCCTGGTGACTTTAATGGTTGCTGATCAATGTCCTGAGTTACTGGATGGGGATCTGTTTCATTCTAAACCTGTGAAAAGAGCTACATTGTCTCTTCCAGCTACTGGGCAAGGCTATCTAATTAAAATACTTGCTGGTTTTACAATCTCATTTACAGTTATACTATTCCTATCTAGTAATGGACCAACTGCAGTGCTGCAGTTCTATCTGTTTCTGATACAAAAATCTCAACTTCTACAGTCCTTAACACAGTGATCATGACAATCACACCCATGGGGAGAATCTTGTTTCTTTTAAACAAGAACTATAGCTGGTTCCTCTTTGTACAGACAGTGATCTATCACAATGATCTAAAATGTTCCAGTTTGCTCCAATTACTTTTCCAATTACTGTTCCAATTACTTTTTTTCAAAAGTTTCAGTGCACTGCTGTATGGGATACATATTTCCATAATACAACAATAAAATACCAACAGCCATTGCCATCAGTGTCTAAAGATCCAAGTTTCTAAAGATCCAAGGCACTTGTGAGGTGAAATAGAAAGAGACTGAAGTTCTGAGAATGCTAATTATTATCCAATCCTAATAAACTAAAACAAAAAGGATTAATGTAAAAAATAAATGTGATTTTTATATGTTTAGAACCTAATACAGATATACTGTGAAGATACATAGATATAGCAAATGAACACACATCTAGAGTTTAATAGATGGCATTGGGAAGCATTCTGAATTGTGGGTGGTGCTGTGTGAAGAGCTATTCTATGATTCTTTTAAAACTAGAAATCTACTATACAGCTGCATTCAACAGCTGGGTACCAGACTCAGTGACCCAGAGACCCGCTGGCAATTCTGTGTTCTTAAGTAATTCAGAAAGAAATTGGCTGGAATTGTCTTTAGAATTTTATGACAACTGAAAATAAGGATGGTGTGGTTATTGCTGAAAAGGACCAGTGACTGGTTTGCTGGTTTGGGTTTTTTAATTAACATTATAGTTTACATTTTGAATTTCTGCACAGGCAGAACTGATTTCTTCTCATATACATATATACACAAATCCTAAGTATATATATCAGTTATAATCTTGATGGGTGGAAACCATACATTTCATTTCATTTCCTATTACTCTGCATAATACCTCTGCAAACAAAAGTCAGATCTCCACAGGCACTGGTAAAACTATCACTGCCAAAGGGATATGTTGTCTTTCAATACTATTAAGAAAAGTTATTTTCTTTCATTTTAGAGATGAAAAGATTCATACAAACTTACAACTATCTCCTAGATAAAGCCTTTCTACAACTATTCATAAATTGATTAAAGTTCCCAGCATCAGTTCATGTCATAATTGATGTTGATATTTTCCTATAAAGTTTCCTCTTACTCCAGCAACTATAGTTCTCCTGAAAGCACTGTTAGCTATCACAGGCAATGCACAGTGTAACTATTATCTACACTTCCCCTGCTTTAAAAATCAGAATGTGTCTTTAGTTCTAGATTTACATATATATATATACACACACATATATAATATATTATATATAAAATCAGACTTCTGTAAGTAACTGAAATGTTATTTTTCAACTCAGTTTTACAGATGAAAATTCCTGTTCCCCAAATACTCAGAGAGCCTAACCTCAACTAGGTTCAGTTTCAGCCTCTTTTGAGCAAAAGCAAACATTTCCCAAGCTGTGTCTGGTGGTTTCCTTCACTACTCTCCATAATGAGTTGAAAGGCAGGGCAGCTCAGAAAAAAAAAAAAGGAAGAGGCTTAAAGCAACATCCAAAAGATGAGAGTTATCTTTTCCCTTGGCCATTCTGAGTTTAAAAGCAAATTCAACATATGCAACATGACTACCCAGTGTGGTAGGGAAGCAGCCATTAAATGTTTGGGGCTTTTTATGCCCTGCTTGTTTTGAACCACCCAGTGGGTCTCCTGTAGCAGCTCCTCTCCAGAGCTGCTGAGGTGCAGTCACAGACCTTTCTTGTTCTGTAAAAGCCAGACCAGCTATAAAAAGGACAACAAGGCTGTGATGTATCTGCAACAAGTACTGATTTAAGTATGACAATTTCCAGCTCACAGATCACGTTCCTGAAGGCAGATTTCTACTTCAGGATGAAAAAAGAATAAAATTTCAAGAGTTCTGCATTAAGAATGGGAGACTCATGAGTTCTGGAGATGAAAAGCTAACCAAAAGTGCCACAAAAAGGGCGCATATGCCTGGAGTAAATGAATGTACCTCATGCACATGAACAGCACATTAGCACACATACCACACAGAGCAACATTTGTTTCCTTGATAACTAACAGCAATAGACCTCTTAAGTAAATAACATCCCTCACCTTCAACTACCATCTGCAATCATTTCTTTCTCAAGTGCTCAAGATAACATAAACTTTATAAATTGACTAAAAGAACAATAAATATAGGTAAGAACCGGAGGACGGGTAAGAGACAAAAGAATGCCAGGCACTAGAGTGAACATGCTTTCTTTTGAAGCAAGTACCTTCATTCACTTCAGCTGCAACAAGACAGACAGACTGACCCCCGGGAAAAGGCATGCTTCCAAGAGGTGCAATTTTCTAGAAGGTGACACCACCTGGCCAAGACAGCTCACACTACACAGCTCTGCTGTCCTATTCCTACCAAACTGAAGGAAACTCCAATTTCAAATCTAGTTTTGCATCTTCATCTGTTTATATGAGGAAAACAAAGATGCTATTGGAGCCTATTTTATAATGAAACCAAATCAAATGTTTTGCAAATTTACAAAAACTACTTAAAATGATTATGTTACTAAAAAAATTTCCCTAGCTTTAAAAAAAAGACCAAGATAGTTATGCTCTATATATTTTACTAATCATACAACAATATGCCTCCGTTACGTTGCAGAATACTGAGGGGTTTTAGAAGTAATTTTTCTCACTAGCAGCCATGCCAGAATATGGATGGTTGAGGATTTGGTTGTTTTTTTAAAAGTCAATCTAATCAAATCTTTCATGCAAAAAAAAAAAACCCTCAAAAGTCAACCACATGATGAAAGGGTAACTGTAAAAATGGATAAACTAACTTTGTCTTTAAAAACCAGTTTTTTTCATTTTTTAAATAACATTCATCTTTTTAAAGCATCAAATGTAAATGCGCTAAGTAAAAATAAAAGCAGACAGAATCACAGAAAGCCCTCTGTAATTTTGTGAACTAAGTGCCTTATATCTTTAAAATTAGCATTTACTATAGATAATTAATTTAACAGACCACACTTTATGGCTGTGTGCCACATCCCACTTATTCAGGAAACACTGTAAACGACAGAAGATTATATGACTACAAATGTTAATGTGATTGGTCCCCAAGTTATCTAAAAAGTACATTGTGAGCAGTATTTATTAAGTCACAAGAAGGGATTTAGTTATGAGCTATGGAATGGGAGGGCAATAGCTCATCTGTTCCTCCTGTTTAACAAACGATCTGCACCACCATGTTCCCGTTTTTAAAACAGAGGTCATATTTGCTTATTTTGTTCAGTGTAATTCATTGTCTGTCATCATTACATCAAAGGAATGGAGACTTTTCTAGTAGTTGTATCACCACTAGTATCCATAAGACACAACTCCCCAATATTACCCCACCCTTTTAAGGTAATAGTGACTTTAAATGTGCCTGCTTTGAAAATAGGAGTTGCATAGCTGTGTCTGGTGAAGGCTCAGTGAAATGGAACATCCACTCATCTGGTTACTGCAAGACACATAGATTCTTAGATATCTTCAGTTGTAAATAACTGTATGTATATACCTTCATACAATCAAAACGCATAAATCCCAGTTAACAGAACGGGTACAGCGTGATCTCTGGCTTCATGACCCGTCACATGGTCACACACTTTCCCATCACATGGTGGACAGCTACCCAGTCACACCATGTGTGGGGCCACCAAGCTGCAGGAAGGAGGGAAGGAGGGAGCAGGACACAGTTTGCAATTCATCTGGCTCTCTGCCCTCTCCCTGCTTATGACTGAAGAGCTTCAAGAAGGTGAAGAGACAGAATGACAGGCACAACAAAATTATTAGAGAAAAACAGAAAGAAAATCATAGAAGGGGAAAAATCAGGCAAAACAAGCAATTTAAATGCATTTCTTTTGTGGAAGTTCCCATGAAATGGAAGAGTTTCCTAGAGGTGGAGAGTGAAAGGATTCACTACAGACCTACACATCTAAGTAATACAGAATCCGCAGGGCCACTGCAAATTAAGGTCATTATCCAGTGAATATTTCCATCACAACTACTAACACAAGTTCAAGACTAGGAGCCACTAATTAAGCTGAAGTTCATTAAAAAAACAAACTGTTCTTACAAACTGGGAATAGGGAACAGAAAGTCTGGTCAATCTAGGTCAATGCAAGATTGCTCATTACAGCATTACTTTGTGAACAAAGTATCCTATCTGACTTAAAAGATGTAATTTCTGGTATTCTACAGGAAACACTTCCAGAGAAAATAATTTCAATGCATGAACACAGCCTATATTTTCTTCATTTCATCCCATTATCGTCTTGCTTCTTTGACCACATTTCATCACAGTTTAACAAAGCCAGTAAGACTACTTTTGTTTTCCTCATAAATCATCCCACCAATCCTTCGATCCTTTTGATAACTTCTTCTTAACTCCTTTGATTCTGTCAACATCTTTTCATGACAGGTACCTCAAACTGACTGCAATTCAAACAAATGTAAATGTATTCCAGAAAGGCACGTTATAAAACAGGGAAGAAACACCTCATTTTTTTTCTTGATCTGTAGATTATTTTTGCAGACTAAACTGGAATTGATCTTTTTGCATTACTACCTCAAACTCAGATCTTACGTATTCTCACATTTCTTTAAATGTTAACAATTTTTAGATGTTTCAGACCTATTTGCTTCTTAGTTTAAACTGTATAGCTACATAGTATTAAATAACATTTTTCAAGCTAAAAGCAATACAGTATTTTCACATTTATATTTTTTTATTTGGGAGGCTTGACCTCTCTAAGAAAACTTACTTCTGATGCTGAATGAGGGATGAAACTATGATCTCCCTCTCTGCTGGCATTTTCTTAATGGATTCCTGTTCTGAGAAATATATTGCTTCTGCACCAGAGTCAGCTACGAGTTTTAAAAGTAGTTTACAAAATCATGTCAATTATGGCAAATGATACTTTTTGCATGTGCCTTATCAAATAAAATTAAGAATGTATCTTAGACTAGAAATACATCTCAAATGTTATGTAATGAGTTATCATGGTTATTATTACAATCATATTAAAGATCATAAAACAGTATACACAACTACTTGCATTTGTAATATTTTTCATATTAAATATGTAAATAGTTGTTTTAAACACATGCACTAGCTACCTTGTACTGGAACAAACAAATGCTTTGGCAGTGTATATTCCAACTGAGCTGAGTAAGAACACTAGGACACAGACAAATAAGTGAAAGGGAGTCAAAACGACTTCCCTCTAAAGACAGAGACTCATTTAACCATATGAAAAAAACATAATCATTAGGGAAACTAGTTTATCTTCTGTTTCTGAAAGGATATAATAAATAACAGATACAACTACAGTGTGGGCCTCATCCAGGAAATCTGTGCGGTCTCTTGGACCACACAGTCCTTCTAGAAAGTCACACGTAGTAATGATGAAGCAACTAACCCACCCAGAGAAATGCTCGAATCACTTACATATGGCTAGAAAAATAGAGACATTCAGCAAATGGTTAACTGCACCTCAAGAACTACCACCATTTCCAGACTGAATTCTGTCTGTCTCAATGGCATTTGAGGATGCAAGAATGGCTAGAGGCCTCTGCACAGACTTACTTCCCCAGATAATTCCAGTGCAACAGCAGGAACAGATTCATCTTTAGACAAAGTTTTCTGTTGACTGCTTCACTTATTTTTTAACTGCAACATACTAAAGCCTTCAGAATGGCAGGCATCTCTGAGCCACAGTCAGTGATCACAGAAGCGGGTGCTGATCAACGCGTTCCAGCCTAGAAGTTACTGAACACTGTACACAAATATCCAAACCACTGTGAAAAAGAAAGAGGAAAACAAGTATTTTTTGATCATGTGAAATTAGAAGAGAAGGAATGTGAAATTTTTCACTCAATGGTTGCTTCTCCTCTAACTGGTCGACAGCTAAGGAATATTACTGCAATGAAACTGCCCTTTTTAAAAACCTTACATATGCTATCTTCAAAACAAAATAGGAATCATTCAAAAAATTGGCTCTCAGCAGGGCCCTAATCCCTACCATGAGGGACACACCAGATATTGAATCATTTATTCCACTGTGAGAGAATGCAAACTTTTCAGAAAAAAAAAAAAAAAAAACAGCTTTTGCAGCATAGACAGTTTAGGCTGGCTATATCCATATATAGTAATTTTTTCCTTTAAATCTTTATCTTAGTCACATGAAGACAAAAAAGAAAAAAGCCAACAACCCTAATATAAAGTATGCATGAAAAAAATTAAGATTCACCAAGTTTAAAACATGGATCAGCCTCTACCCACTAAAGACAAGGCTGAACAGCAATTTTCATTGCTCTCTTGGTTCATAAACAAAGATTATTACTACATTACTCAACCATTAATACAGCAACAGCATGCAAGTGTTAAAGCAAAAGTAACATTTAATTTGAACTAGTTAAATCCAGAGTTATGAGAATACACAACTTATCTGGTATCAAATAATTTACAGTTGTATGCAAACCCAAAATGTTAGCCTACAGCAAAGATGTCCTTATGAAGTTGCCAGTTCTGAACAGCAGACAGAAGCAGTAGATAGGCATATTTATTTATTTTTAAAGAAGACATTAATTTCACTGTAAGACCAGCAAATAAACTATTTTATAATCTGGTAATGAAATAACCACAGATTAGGAGTTATGGTATTTGCTTCTCACAAGTGAAAGAGATGTCCATGGCTATCCAAACACGACAGACAGTCTACGCCCTGAAAAATGAAGCTTACAGAAAAACACTGAGGAGAAAGGAAAGGAGAAGTCTGTGGCTTTTACAAAGGAGTAGAAGTCCGGATTTAGGAGTCCCAATGCGAAGCCCTTGCAGGCAGCCTCACACAGTCATCCAGAAGGTGCATCCCTTCTACTCTTTATGAGGACAATGCCCTGCATGCAGGATTGTTCTAGACAACATCTGTGAGTATGAAGTCAGTACTTATTTGCTGTTACTTAATGTGATGTTTTTAGCTATTTTTATTACCTATGGTTACTCTAAAAAAAAAAAAAACCACTTGACCCTACCTTACCCGTTTCCTTTCTGAATAGGGAGATACATAATGGAGTTTTGAGCTTCTGAGGCTTTGAAAGAAACAAAGGGAAAATAATTTTTAAAACAAAACAGTGCTTTCTAAAAAAGAAACAGGAAATAAGCTTTGTGTGTATATATATATATATATATATATATATATTTTTTTTTTTTTTTTTTTTTTTTTAAATCTTGACTGAGGAGGGGCATATAATGTACAAGTATCTGAAGGGAGGGTGTCAAGAGGATGGGACCAGACTCTTTTCAGTGGTGCCCAGCAACAGGACGTGAGGCAACGGGCACAAACTGAAACACAGACGCTTCCATCTGAACATGAGGAAATACTTTTTCACTGTGAGGGTGACAGAGCACTGGAACAGGTTGCCCAGAGAGGTGGTGGAGTCTCCTTCTCTGGAGATATTCAAAACGCGCCTGGATGCAATCCTGTGCAATGTGCTCTAGGTGACCCTGCTTGAGCAGGGGGGTTGGACTTGATGATCTCCAGAGGTCCCTTCCAACCTCAACCATTCTGTGATTCTGTGATTCTGTGATTTGCTACAAAAAAGCTCTATGGTAGTACAATCACTGCACAGACATTACATCTCCAGGCAAAGTTACTTTTCCCTATGCCTCAGATTACACAGAAATGGAGGATAAAATTGTTTATTTAGTATTTCAAGAGCAGAAGAAACATGTAGGTGGTAAGTCATGAAGAAGCCTGCAGATACGGGCTAAAGTAAAAAGCATTGTTAATTTAACCTCCATAGCCATTTTGGAAAATCCAGCAAAAGGGTGTTAAATATATCAATACATGACGGAAAAGTAAAGAATGCATGTGCAACACACAGCTCTATGTTCATTAATGCCAGATTACCATCTGGTACATCACCATCGGGAATGATCACCAAGCAACACAAATTTACCCCAGAGCAGGTGTGGATACAATCCCATTTATGTCAAGTTTGCCAGAGCACAGGATATTGCATTCATGCAGACTTTACTCCAGTTGAAGGAAGGCAAACAATACTTAGTCTGGCATTGTCAGAGCTGTACAGATAAGCAATATCTGACATAGCAGAAAACCTACTAATACAAAGTTAACTTATTAAAATTTGAGCTGACAAGGTGTGTTTATTCTAGATCTTTGCGCTGTGTGATTACACATTTTGATCTGTTTGTGAGTACCCTAAAGATGTACGGTTGAATCAACATTCTAAATTAATCTAGTAAATTAGTGTCTATAGATGAATTAGTAACACAGCACCTTCCTCCTTCTATACTTCTCTGTCCCAGTCAGAGATCTGAGAGCTTTCTGTCTTTTTTCTAACTCTGCAGGGAATATTGCATATTTTGTGTTCATGTCACCAGGTAAAATGCATCTATAATAGAAGAGGGAAGGGCAGAGAGAGGAGAAACCTCCATATTAAATAAAATTTCACACAAGGGTTGGAGAAAATAAATCTGCAAAACCCAGTTAGGATTACAGGCATAGCTGTTTAGATTCCCTAAATGAGACAATGTGTATTATCTCATCTGGCAGTTTAGCATGACTGAAATGAAACATAATTTGTAGTTGACGCCAACTGGCAGGACACAGACAAATGTTCATGGTAATTTTTTTTTTAATGTACTTCTGTCTTAAATTATAAAGAAAATGAATAGGAGGCTTTGGGCCTATAAAGTGCAAGATCTGCAGATGCTACCCTGAACGCTAACTCACAGAAAAGTGTGTCTTGAGTTTTTATGATTTAAAAAGACAAATAAAAAATTTTAAGAACAGCCATGCCGGGTCAAATCTTCTGCCCAGTACCCCTGTCTCCAAGAGCAGCCAAAAGCGGATGTCTGGGGAAGAGGATAAGAATAGTGTAAGCATTTAGTCATACTTTCCCCAAATACTCCTCAGCCTCCGACAATTTGCAGCTCAGGGACTTTCAAAGTCAGAGGTCATGCTTATGTATTTAATAATCCTCTACAGACTTTTTCCTCCATTCATTTTGTCCAGTCTCCCTTTGAATCAGCGTAAATTTTTAGTATCAGCAACATCCTGTGTAGTTCCACAACTTACTGATATGTGTGTGAAGAACCTCATCTTTTTGTTGTTCTGAACTTGACACCTGCTAGTTTCATTTACACGCACATTAGTTCTTGTACTGGGAGAGACAATGAATGACTGATCCCTATCAGCCAAGTCCTGCCATTCATGATTTTATAAAACTATCATCGCACCCCCAGTTGTCTCTTTTCCTCATCAACTTAACTCTCTTTGTACAGAAAGTGTTACACTTCTCTGACTGTCCTTGCAGCACTTCTCTGGATCTCTTCTGGTTTTACTAGATCCTTTTTGAGATGGTGGTTCAGGACTGCACACAACAGCCAAGATGTGGGTGGATTCAAATGGATTCACCATGAATTCAAATGGTAGATTTGTATTGTATTCTTTAAAAGAAAAAAAAAAAATCACAAAAACCCAGATTCCTAACATTCAGCTTGTTTTCATGACTCTGACATATTAATGGAACTATTTATTATAAAGCTAAGATTTTATATTCAAGTGATAATCCAGGTCAGAACCCACCACTTTACATGAAAAGATAAGTCTGTCCTCCTGTTCCCCCAATACCTCACCATTTTTTCTATCAACACCGAGTTGCATATACTGTTTTATTGCCAGGTTACTTGATCTTGTAAGGTGTTTCTACAGATTCACGTGTTTATTACCTAAATAACACTGCAGCATTAGCAAACTTTAGAACAGATCCATATGCACCTCCACTGGTAACTTCCCTCCATTGTGACAACAGATCCTTTACTTCTACCCTCTATTTTTTACTTTCTAGTCCATGCAAGAAGCTTCACTTTTCCCCCATAACAGCTTACTTTCCTTAAGAGCCTTTTTGAAATCTAAGAAGCCTAAAAATCAACTTGATTTCTGTTACTTTTGTGCTTCTAGGTTTATGGGGCATGACTGGCCCCTGATAAACTCATGTTATCTCTTCCCCAGTACCTCATATTTTATATATGTTTCCACTAAGTCTACTCTTTGGTGTATTTGCATATTACAGACACCTGGCATACCGGTCTGCAGTTCTCCGAAAGCCCCCTGGGATCCTTCCAAAGCTGCCATAGCATTTGCCAATTTCAGTCCTCCATTCACAAAGTGTTTTAAGGAAGGTCTCACCACATTTACCAGTTAGCTCATTGCTGAGTTTCTTTAGAACTCCTGGTCGAATACCATACAAATCTGGCAATTTGTTATTGTTCATTTTTGCCAGTTCTTCCACATCTCCTGCCAGCATTTCAATTTGAGACAGATTCTCTAATGAGTCTCCCATAAAAAAGAACTCCAGTGGAGAAACCTCCATCAATTTCTTCTTCAGTGAACAGAAAAGCAGAAAATAAACTTAGTCTTTTTACTACGACCTTACCTTCTTTGAATGTTCCTTTTATTCCCTGATAACCTGTTGGCCCTACAGGCTCGCTGGCAGACTTCCTGGTCCTTGAGGTGTCTAAAGAAGAATTTATTATTAATTTTTATTCTTTTCTCAGGTTAGTCCTCAAATTCTTTTTTAATCTACCTTCCTGTGTTTGTAATGCCTATTTAATTTGCCTGAATGGGTCCTTTCTATTTTCCTCTATCAGACACAACTTGTACTTTTTGAACTACAGCTATTATCCCTGAAACTGCATTTTTCAATGAGCATGGATTACACAATGGCCTAGTATTAATATTACTGAAATACACAAGGGTGGAGATCAATATTTTTTGTGGGGGGGGGAAAAAAAAAAACTTAACTCCATCACTTGTAAATTAACTGAAAGACTTGAGAAGAAATGAGGTTTCCCTCCAAGCATTAACATCTGCTTGAACTCCTTTCTCCAGTCTGCAGGATCACTGGGAGTCACAGTAAATTTTCCTTTTCTCAGATACTTCAATAACCATGGCTAAATTAAATCACTTGTACTCCAATGAAAACATTTTGGCCGAAAATTTTCCTGTCTGTTTTTCTCTCCTACTTGCATCATTAGAAGGTTAAAAAAAAGAAGGGCTTTAATTAAAAATTCTTCCCTTTTTCTAAGGCAAGGTTTTTATCTGAAAAATATTTGTTTCAGTATTTTCAGGAAGGATCTCTATGATGGAATAAAGTCAGCTATTACGTTAGCAGACAATGTTAAGAGATGACAACATGTTAGAACATTTGTGCTTGGAATAAGATGTAGTGGGTCACCATCCAAACATGAAGAGTCACAGAGCAGCAAAAAGACAAACAACATACCAGTAGATATGATACCTTTCTATCCAGCACCCATCCTACTCTATGCTATTCAGCTTCATTAATATCTCATGTGGAATAGAGTCTTAATTCAGACAGAAAACTTCAAAACAGATATGAATGAAAGACAACTCAAAGAAAAATAACAAGAATAACAGGCGTACAGAGAACAGCACCTATGAGGTCAGACAAAGAATTCAGCTTAAAGAAAAAACAGGGTATGACAAGCAAGAAGAAATATAAAACATTTTGTAAGAAGAAAAATGGTTTTCTCTGTCCAAGATAGATGCAGAATGAGTAGCTATGGTGCTAAGCAGCAACGAGAAAGGTATGAATCAGACAACTGGAAAAGAAAACTTTCTCATCGGAAGATGATGTGAGGGAGACTGCTGAGTATCTTAAGAACAACTCAGACATGACAGATACAGGTGATCCTAATCTGAGGCAGGGGAATGGACTAGATGACTTCATGAGTCCTCTTCCCATCCTATCTTTTTATGATCTTGTCCCCAGGACTTGAGGTAGAATCTCCTTTTTCCAGTGATTTAACAAGAAAGAGTTACAGGGCTGCCTTGGAAAAATGAGGTTGCAAGCAGTCTGCTCACACGAGAAGTATCCATCCAGACCCTCTCCCTGCCCGTATCTGAAAAGCTTGTAGGAAAAAAGAAGGCTAGGAGTGACCAAGAGCTAGATGAATTGTGCTGAAAGCATGGACTCCTCCTCTCTGACCTTTTCCAGGCCTTCTTCAAACATGGCTTAGAAGCAGATGAGTCCTATGCATGCGCAGTACAGTGGATATGTACATATGCCCTGATGCATTCTGAAAGCAGCAGATTGCACATCCACTGTGCAATTCATGCAACAGAAAAACTACGTAAATGCTGCTGATCCAGGCAGCTTGAGCAGCAATGGGTTCGAGCATTCCAAAGGCTCTTTCCAACTGCACTCTCGTTTAAACTTTCACTGTTCCACTTTAACACGTCCCATTCTTGCACTAAGCACAGTCAAGAAAGACTGGATATTTCAGTACTCCAAATTTGGTTGCGATGAAAGGCAAGCTCTAATTCATGCTGTCAGGGCTGTCATGGAATGTGCTTTGGGTCACACAGATATAAAGATTGGTTGAAGGTAATCACACTGATTTTATGCAGTCATGATCATGACTAATGACTGAACAAACATGTATGCACAACACAAACCTCATAGATATTTCTGCAAACTGGCAGCCTCTGCTAAATTATCTAGCACCTCAACAGAGCAATCAGCTGGGCAGTCTGTGGAAAATCTTGCACTCTAGCTGTCTGTCATGTACTAGAAGTATAAAGAAAACCTAAAACAGAGAAAAATTAGACCTTTGTCAACTCTTGAAAGGTAAACCACACCAGACCATCGCCGTACTGAAAAAAATCAATGCAGAAGTACTACTGAAATATTAAGAAAGAGAAAGAGAGAGAGAGAGGAGACATAACCTTGCATAAATTTTCTATTGAGCATAAAACTATAATTTAATTATCATGCTGAATTTGGCCCACCACTTACTGTTGACATTTTAAATTAAAACCATTTTTTAATACAGAAACAAATCCACAAACATGACAATTTAAAATTCAAATATATGCAACTAATCTCAATATATAAAAACCACACAAGAATACATTACCTTATTTAGAATAGAACTTACATTTGAAATTCCCTTTTCAACAGGTCAGTTTTCAACCAAAATTTTCGTGTAAACTTTAAATTATTCAGATTCGGCTGTGCAGAATGATGGTCAGGTGTTATCAGGGGCCTGTTCTGTTCTATAAATAGAGTAATAACTGCTATTGTCATGATAACTATGTACAGTTACTGTCTTGTTTACTTCATGAAATAAAAGACTGAGAGGGCTATAGTATTTGCATAAGGTGCCCTCCAGTGATAATATTACAGGCAGAATTCAATACATACTATTCATAAATATTAAATATTTATATGCAAAATGCAGAAAGATGATGTATTTCTTTGCAGACAAAGAACTACCTTCTGAAATTCTGTACAAATCTTACTCTGTTAAACTCCAGACAGGTAACAAATTTTATTCTCATCTGCAACATCTTATATTTTAAATGTGCTTTACTGCAGGAACAGACATATACATATAGCACTGCATATACTCCAGTTATTTCATGTTTCAAGAAGAAACCACCATATATGAAACTATATGTTTTGCTACAGGCTTTCCTCCCTAAAATTATTGCCTGCACAGCATGTGCTAAGAGACAAAAACAAGAGTATGTAGTCATTAAAATAAAGGTTCTCTCAAATGCATTTGCCAGCACATAAAAACAGTGCATTAGCACCACCATGCACTTTACTAAAGAGGTTAGTTTTTGAGAAATGAAAGTTCAATGCAAACTCTGAAAAACCTGTTTTCTGTGATCCTAGATGTAAACCTTGCAAACAGCAATTCACTGACCTATGTAAACTGATTTGGCCTTCAGATAATTTCCTGGTGAATACTATTACAAAATCCATAAACACAGATGGCACCAGCTGGCACCCTACCTGCAATCTCAAGTGAAGATCAAATATGGAGACTGAATTTATCCTACCACATCACAAGTGATCCTTGCAAACAGGTTTAAGGGATTATAACTCAAAGCTGAAGACAGAAAGTTATGTCACAGCTACCCAAAGCCTCATCTACCTAAAGAAGTTCCACTGCTTGAATGAAGCTGGCTTAAAAATTGCATGACTTTTAATAAACAAGTGCAATGTTCAGTTCACACCAGGTCCAAGTTATAATTGTGAACACTGAGCTCAAACAGTGTTTTTTTCAGGCACCTTAGCAGAAGAACCTAGGAAATACTTGGGATCAGAAGGAATCCTGCAAGACAAAGGCCAACAAACCGCAGTCCAACTTAAAAGAATTATCAATTGTACTGTTAAAGTGAATACCCACTAAATGATTTTATCTACAAAAACATTGTTACTTTTTGGAACACAGCATCAGCATTAACATAGTTAAGGGTGATTTATCATAAATGATGCATGAGAACACACACATAAAATATGTGATGTCAGGTGTTAGCCAAATGAATGAACTCTAATGCTAATCCAAAACAAGGCATTTTCACTGATAAAATGATAGTTACCATGTACAAAACATGAATGTAACAACACCTCCAGTCTTTAAGACAGCAAGACAGTATTAAGACAAAATAATTTGAAATGGAACATTGACACCATTGACATAGGAAGCTGTACAGCTGCTTCAGCAACATTGATTCATTAAGCCTTCCTTAGCACTAGAAGCTGTATAAATGTGAAAATGAAAATAAGACCTTGAAAATCAGCTTAAAGTAAGGTTTCCTTGTGTATCTTGCAGTTTTCTGGCTTTATTTATTACTTTTAGAGTATATGACCATTACTCTCTGGCAATGTAATATGACAAGTAATAGAAGACTGATTTTTCTCTTTGTTTTTCTATGGTCCTGTATTCAGTTTAATTCCAGTTCCTCTGTATGTACTATAATAATTTTGGAATAACGCATCATATTAGTTCGACATTTCCAGGAAAGATTTTGGGCCCCATCACCTGGGAGAATCCTGTCAATTTTTGTGAAAACTCGAAAACCAGAAGGTAGAAACAAGCAAAACAAAAGTCTTTGGGATCATTTTAACAGACTTGTCAGCTGTAATCACATCTGCAACTGTCTCTACATCAAAGAAAGGGCTCTGAGAGCCAGCAACACCTTCCAGCAGCTCATCACCTCTGCCCCTGTTCCCAAGGAAGTTCAAAATGCTGACACCCTGAATGATTTATCCCCTAGGCTGAAAGCAGAGAAATAGGAATTGTTGTGGGGGAAGGGAGGAACTGAAAACAGAGAGGAAAGAGGCAAATGAGAAGGCACAGAGAGCCCCTCTTCATGGGGAGATAGGAATGGGAACACAAAACAGCTTATCTCATTGCCAAAAACCATTAGCAGTTCAAAAGCTGGTCTTTGCTCTTCTCCCCACAGGCTGGGTAGTGAGACCGCTCGGCCAACAGGAGAAGCCGTGTGTGTGAATACCTGTGCGTGCATGCACGCGCGTGTGCAGGAAGGGAGGACAAAGCGAGGGACAGAGGAGTAGCCACGCTCGCCCCCTTCTCTCTTAGATTCATTAAACAGGTCTAGGACGAAGGCATAGTGAGGGGAAAACCTAGCCACTTTACCAGCCGTTCCTATGTGTGGAGACTTCTTCCCTTTCCTCTTGCCCTGTAACGAGTTGGCTTTAAAATGCTGAGGAGGAAAATCCTAGAAACTGGCTGTTGCCTACAGTAAACAACTAGAAATATAGTAGGTGCTAGGAATGGAGCTGGGCGAAGGAGGGAACAAGTCAACTGCTCCACCAGAGCTACCATCCCTCCTTGTTCAGTGCAGTCCCTGCTCACGTCCACTGCTTCTCATTTATTCTGTAGTCATCCAATTGATGGTGAATGTGTCTAATAGTAAAAACTGCTGGAAATATAAAGTTTGATGAATAATAATTGTGTATGCTTCATATCACTCATAAAAATAATTAATCCTCCTTTCAACACAATGATTATTTAAACAAGAATGTCTACATTGTTGAAGTATGCAAAACAAAATACGGGGTTTCTTGCTGGATGCCAACTATAAGATCACCTCTGGTCCAAATAAGGTTCTACTGACCCAATAGTGTATTGCGTTTAATATATCATTATTCTACTGTATTACAGAACAGCACAAGCAATTTTCACAATTACAAGACAGAACATGAAAAAGGATCACAGCAATTACTGGCTTCTTTTCAGTCTTTGCCTTCAACGTTCCTGGTGCAAACTTACCAGCACAGTACAGTGAAGATTGACTTGGATGGTGTGGAGGACTTACATTGATTAAATAGGAAAAAAGGAATATAGCATTCTTATACAGAAATGTCACGTTCAGCCCTAGTAATTTATGTTCTTAAAAACAAACAACTGTGACTTGTTGGATATGCAGGTACATCATCACCCAAGCATTTCCCAGAATGCTTAATAAAAACAGATGATTAACTAAAAAAGATTAAGTGGGCAATCTTCTAAGTACTGATTAAACCTAACTCATGACCCAGACAGAGAAGACTTGTGAAGAAAGCAGCAATGTGATTAAAGTTGTAGTGGTTGCAAATAACATGTAAAAAATATCAAGAAATGGTCCCATAAACTGTGTTTGAGTTAAAATCCTCTTATTACTAACTGCCATAGCAGAACAGACAGATGATCTATGAATGGATGAAAGAGAAGAAAATACTCAAGAAAAAGGCATAGGTTAATTAAGATTATATTTTATAGCATGTTTTATTCTGAAGACTAAATAGGAATATTGATTGATTGTTCTTTGTGCACTGTATATATTAAGGCCTCGATGAGTCACAGCTCCATAAGAGGATTTCTGTGACCAAACCTCACTGAAAACAACAGGGCCCCAGCAGGTGTATGCTTGCACAGCCAGAACCAGCTAGAGAACTGGGACTGAGCCGACATTTTCATTGAGGTATCTGTAACAGTGCCTAGGAATGTTTTCCTAAGAAAGCCAAAACTGTTAATTAATACAAATAATATTTTCTTCCAGATGAGATCAGCTAGAGCTTTTTATTGTTTCAGCTATTCCTAGTAATAAATCTCTCATCAGGATCTGCACATTCACAGCGTCTAGTACGCTTATTTCTGGCTCAGTGTAAACCTACTGAAATGGAGAAATCCATCCACGCTGCCATCAGTTATTGGCAGTATTTACACTTGTCAGAACACAACGTTTTTAGCCCGTGTTGCTTTATTTGATATTACTCCAGCGCACTCACAACTTTTAAATTATGGACTCAATTTTCTGCCATCTTAAAAAGAATAATGGCATTAATATCACTAAGTTCCTTCCCAACGACACCTAAAACAACAAATACACCTTTACTGATACTTGTGTCATTCACTTCTTTCCCTTTGCTGAAGAATCGTATAACCTAAAATCAAACAGTAAACAACCCCCACAAAGCAAAGCCCAGAAAGACACGGGAAAGGAAAAATACACCGGAGGCAGGAGGTAAAGCAAGCAAAGCGCCAAGGCGAGCTTTGAATTCCCTTCCCTCGAGCACCGCACCGCGGCTCCAGGCGGCCGCCAGCGCGGGGGGCGCGGGCAGAGACGGCCGCAGCCCTGCTCCCGGCGGCGTCGCGCCGCCCCCGCTCCTCGCGGCTTCCCCCAGAAACGCGGCGGCGACGGCGGCGGGCGCCTCCCCGGGGCTGGCGCCTTCCCGGGGCTGGCGCAGCCCCGCGGGCGCGTGCGGCTGCTGCGCGCAGCGGCGCTGTGCCCGGACGGGAGGCAGCGAGAGGCGCCGCGCTCCCGCCGCCCGCGCCCCGCGCCCCGCAGCCGGCCTGCCGGGGCCACGCGCGCCGCCCGCCCCGCGGGAGCGCGCCGCGGGCTCGGCGGCGCCCCCGCCGCAGGGGCGCAGCACGGCGCCCCGCCCGCCCGCCCGCCCGCCCGCGGGCAGCCCCCCGGCGCCGGCACTAGCCCCGGGCGCGCCGCCTCGCCACGCGCCGTCCCGCGCCCGCGGGGAGGGCGGCGAGCGGGCACCGTCCTGCCCGCCGCTGCGCAGGCGGCGCCGAGCGGCTTTCGCCTGCCCCACAGCGCGGCCCCGCAGAGCCCGCCGTTACCTGGGCGCGGTGCCCGGTGCCCGGCCCCCCGCCCGCTCGCAGCCCCGCGGGCCGCTTGCCCGGCCACAGCCCCTCTCCCGGAGGAGAGCTCACAGCCAGCGTCGCCCAGGCCCCCGGGCGATGAATGGAAACGCTCCGGCTGCCGCCCGCCGCCCTCGCGCTCCGCGCCGCCGCCGCCGCCTCACCTCCGCCGGGCGCTGCCCGCTCCCGGCGGCTCCTCGGCGCTGGGGCTCCGCTCCCGCCGCCGCCGCCGCCGCCGTCCCGCGCCCCGCCGGGCTCGCCCTGCCCCCGCTCCCGCCGCGACCATTCACTGAGGGAAGAGGAATGGAAGCCGGCGAGCGCGACCCGGCTGCCTCCGGCCGGCGGGAGCGGAGCGGAGGGGAGGGAGGGGAGAGGAGGGAGCCGAGCCGAGCCGGGGGAGGCAGGGAGGGAGGGAGGGAGGCGCGCGAGGGGAGGGAGCGCAGAGGCTCTGCCCGGCCCAGGACCGGCCCCTCACTGACGTCCCCCGCCCTGACACCGCCGTCTCCCGACCGCCACCCACGCCGCGCCGGGGCTGCCCGGGCGGGGCGCGCGGGAGGGGCCCCGCGGTGGCGGGGCGCGGCGGCCCCGGTGGCGGGGGCCCCTCGGCCGCCCCGGCAGCCCGGGCTCCGCCGCAGCTGCGCTCCCGCCCTGCGGGCAGCCCGGGCGCTACTCGCGGCTGCGGGCCAGCGTGCGGGCAACCGAGTCACTGGCAGTTGTCCTCTTACGGCAACGAAATGTTCGCCCATCGTCAAGCCGGTTCAAATAACCGGCTTTCGTTCACCTCCCTCCTCCAACTGACGTGGCTGAGAACTGGCACCGACCTGCACGATTGGTAATATCGAGCCCAGTATTAATTATTTTACTGCTCATCCTTATAATAGAAACAACTAATGAATCTGATGCCTCTTGCACCAACTACCGCTCCATTTCACCTCGTCTTAGAAGCATTAAATACAAAGTGGGAATGCTTCTCCCATTTCCAAACATTCCTCTTCATATTGATCTTCTGAAAAAATGTAATTAACTATTATACAACTTACATTGCAGTACAATGTCTCAAAGCTGTCAGCAAAGCCTCTATTTCCTCTTCACGGAATGTTTTCCCCTCAGAACTAGCCGTTCCCCAGCAGTCTCCCTTTAAAATCCTAGTTAACATTCTTCCAGTTTCAAAGCAGCATTCGGATGACACAAGGTTTTCAAGAATTCTGTAATTTTTAAAGTGTCTTAAGATGTCTAGTTTAAGCATATGTGAGTCTACCAGCAGTGAAACTCATTTAAAGCATTTGCAAATACCTGCAGAGAAAATTGTAGTTTAGACTTGGACGTGTCCCCGCTTGCCTGTGCTATTCCCTGCTGTTGTGCCCTCCTGTAATATACTGATAGTTTCAAGTGGGTGACAGGTGTCTAACTTCATGCAGTTTTTCTCAAAAGCAGCTTCACTTGCTAGATTGGAACTGGCAGTTGCAATAGATAAACCAGCCACTAAGTGGGTAAATAAAATAAATCACTCCGGGTATCTCAGAAATATTTTCTCCAGGGGAAAAATGAACTACTACAGCAATGTAAAATTTGCTTTGCTGAACCTAAAGCTGTCCTCCTCAGGGGTATAAGCAAGAGGTTCTCTTTTCATAGCTATCAGACTGCTACCTTTCATGAACACTACATTTACCTGCAGCTATGTTTCTGCTTTTTTTAGAGAGCTGAATTACTGTTTCACTCTCTGACAGTACAGAGAGAACCATGCAGGCAGGCCCTGCTGACAGCTTGGGTCTCCGAAGTCTTCAGTAGGTCTGTGCAGGGCACAGTCCATCTGAGTAGGTCCCCTTGCTGGATCCAGGCCTTCCTCGTAATTAGTGCCTGCTGTTCAGAAAACCAAAAGCCAGTTAATATTTTCCTAAGTATGTAGGTTTAGGAGAAAGAAACAAGCAGGCAGTAGAATAAATAAACAATAATAATGCTTGTGTAACAGAAACTTTCAAAACATATATACAGATAACTACACTTACTGAAAATAGAGCATATGCTTTCATGACTTTGTTTATTGTCCAAACTTGTATCTTTACATTTCTTTTCCCCTTTCAATTGGGACAAGTCATCTATTGAATCATTCAAAAAAAGTTTTATTGAAGATATTTTTGTTTGTTCCTATTAAAGACTCTGAAGATTCCATTTCTACAAAATAAGGGTATCTTTGTAAAGCTGAACTGTTTCTGACCTCAGAGAGTAGCTACTTTAACATACAGTAGGAGACAACTCAGTAGGCCTGTCCAAAAATAAACATCTGTTTAAAGAATATTTTAACCCTGGAGACTTCAAACAAACAGAGCAGTCAGAACATTATTTGATAACACACAATGAATGTAATTGACATATTAATTTGCAAAAGCTATCAAATCTCTTGCATTCCAGTCTTTAGATACACTTTGAGCTAGCCTTTGTAATAGATGGCACAATTACTTTAGGATCAGAGTGTTTTCCCAAACAGATAGATCATGCCATTTCAAAAGGATGTGTTAGAACCTTGATGGTCCATTAATAACATGAAACTGGAAGGTATAAAAAACTGCATTGCAAATATTCTTGTACCAAAGATCATTTTTCTCACTGATCATCTATTAACTACTAAAAAGATTAAGTGAAGTGCCTATTGATTTAATAGAGATTACCTAAAATGAAAGAAAATAAATAATAATGCATCTGTTATATTCATTTACAAAGTTCCCTGTGCATCTAAACGTAGGCATCCATGTATGTCCAAATCATATACGTTTCACTGCAATTGAGTGATGGGATAAGGAGTGGTACTGTTAGTTGTACAAAAAGTGATGGTGATGGTTGTGGTGTTAGTGGACCCAGTGGTGGTAGCAGCTCTTTTCTTCCTCTTCCATTAATTATTCACCTTTAGGAGAGAATTCAGTGTTCAGAAGCCTAAGGGGAGAGAGACACTCACGGCTTGATCTCCACATGGAGGCTGGAGTTCAGACACACTTGTGCACAGTGAAGACAACTTTCTTACCAGTATGCAATATGGCCCAAAAGTATGCTGTGAAGACCCATAAAGTATGAAATTTCATGCTTGTAGTTCTGCAACTGGAGAAATTAAAAGTTTGACAGTGCAAATGATAAACCAAACAAAACACTTGTAGAATATCAGAGAGGCAGAAACGCACATGAGGAAATGTCCAAATGTAGTATTTAAAAATACACAGCAGGCACCGTTACACAGTGCTGCTATCAATTCGAGCTTGTGTGCAAGCTTAGCAATTGGATAAAGTAATTACCCAATAGGAATGATGACTCCTGATAATAAGAAAATGATTACCCATACTACACTGTGAGGCAACTTATAAAAAACATGATTTACATGTATATAACAGGCAACCATAGCTTAGAACATTTTAATTTGGGCTATTTTTTCACTTACTATTTACCATATTACCCTGAACAGAGAAACTTGTGTGGCAAACTCAGTGTGTCAGTTTGTGTGGCTAAATGAGTCTAAGGGGTTAAAAAAAGAGTCACGAGGAGGCAGTTGTGACCAATAAGTAAGGAAGCTGCACTCTGGAAGCCCAAGAGAGGGCTGGACTGTCCGAAGTGCCCACTGGGACACTCTGATAGTTAGGCAGGCCTGGAAGGAGCAGCTAATATGTGCAAGCACAGCGCTGCCCTGCGGAGAACTACCTGTCTCCAGTGATTATAGGAAGAGTTCAGAAATCTGTCCAAGTACTTCTATTTTAGAGGTTAAAATGCAGACAGGCTGAGACAGAAACAAGGTATGTGCAGGACTAGCTGTTAATGCATAAAGAAATTAATACTTGTATAAGCATAATTCCTGCATGTGAACTGGTAAAACAGACCTACAGCAAGATCTAGTCTAGCAAATGCATATCCATAGAAAGGCTTATTGAGTTTGTGCATACCGCCAAGATTTGGGACCCAGACAGATCTAAGTGTAGCATCTTATTTTCTTAATTTGAAATAAATATTTATTTGGAATTGGCATGAGGGACTTGTTACTTCCTCCTATCAAAGTACAAATGCTTTAATGTTAACTAATTACAGTATTGGCTTTGATGTGCAGATCTAAACATTTTTATTCTGATTATCTGAAACCCAACTGCACAAACAAATAATCCATCACCAGAACTCAGCACACATGCATTATAGAAACAGGAAACTGAGATGTCAAACAAGCACACTTTAGATTATGTAATATATTACATGAAAAAGATGATATAATGCTCCTTCCTCTTGCTCATAGATCTTCCCAAGTATTAACTTTGTAGGCATTCATTTGTTTAGACAGTTTTCCTCCCTAAACATCAGTTTACTTATAACCCCAGATAGTAATACCTGATATCATTTTGACTGATCTATTTAAATTCTCCATGGATTGTTAGAATGAAGGATTATTTTACCCTGAAATTTCCTGAAGTTCACCTGAACAAATACAGCCTTGGATGTGGCCCAAAAACATTCTCTGAAGGTTATAAGAATAGAATATAGTCTGGGCAGACAAAGCAGGATAACAGAAAGTACAACCAAAGAGGCTGTTACATACAAATAATCAGCAAATAACGTATAGGTTGGCAAGCAGAACAGACACTATTTGGCTCAAAATGAAAATCTCACTTAGTCTGTGAAGAGTCACTGGAAACTATTAAAGAAATATTGGAGAAGATACAAAAATGTCTATATGGTGCCTAAAACAAGGTAAAAATGAACAAAGGGAACATCATGTATACATATTATAATTGGAAGAAGTAGATAGACTAAAGAGCAAAACCATCTTAACTTTGTAAATTTCAAATTTATTCACCTTAGGTTCCTTGATGCATTATATTTACTTTTCTGTTTTGTTTTTTTTTAACTGGCTGTTGTAGGAAAGAAGGAAAGAGGAAAGAATTTTGTCAAGGAACCATAATGATCAGTGGCTGGAAAAACAATATTAGAATTGGAGCTCATCCCAAGAACTCCAGAGACAAATGGGAAGAGAGGAGAAAAAGAGACAAAAAATGGTGAGAAACACAAAGAGATGACTCAACTCTGGGAGAGTTGAGAAGTTAGAGAGAACTGAGTGAAGGAATGGGTATTATTTCTTGTGCTTTCTTTGTTTTCCCCCCCTGAAGAAAAGTAAGATGTAAAACATCAACCAAGATAGTTCTTGAAGAAAATGTATCTTTTTCAAGTAATGCTTATTTTTGTTTACTGCTTCAGAATTCTTGGTTCCTGTAAGCCCTTAGCTATGACATTTAATTTTTCAGTAGTTCATTACTCTACTGTCAACCAGTCTATAATGTTACAGAAAATAATCTGATCCATCTGCTCTATAGCCAGTGACAGAAGGGACAAAAAATGAAAAAAAAGGACATTCAAAGAATCTGAGTCTGGGAACTGCAGACTTGTTTAACCATGGCTTGTAGAAACCTTGGTCATGGATCAGACTCACACCGTACTATAAACATAGACTGAAATGATGGCCTCCTGGCCAGAAAAATCTTACACGCTAAACAAATAAGGCAAAAAAACCAGTGTTTAGGTTCAGACAAGCAGAAAGATGATGAGACCTAAGTATCAATTACAGTTATTGATCAGCACTTTTGACAAAAATATCAGTGCAAGAAAAATGGCACTAGAATCTGTCATCATAAATTGCCTGTAATATAAAGGACATTTTGGTACCAAATGAGAGATGAGAAGAACCTGTGGTTAAGCTAAAAAAGACATTCAAAATTAGCATCTTACGTTGAAGTTAATAAAGAAAGGGTGCAAGAGCATCCTGAGTGGATAACAGCAGTATCATACTGAATCTGTCAAGTTCAGAGAAGACGAATTTATAATTAAGACACAAAACAATGTTTCTGTGAGAGTTTTAGACATGGATAACCAGAGAACGTGCTATTTTAGAGATATTACATAGAACAAATGTACAACATGTAGACTGTCTGCATGTGAGGACCTAGGGAGAGATCAGTTCTGAGTGGCAGAAACAGTGAGATGTTGTCTACAGAACTGATGGCTTACCTCCAAAACTTCCAGAAAAATAACTTGAGATTTAAGTCTATACAGGAGAAGGAAGTCTACGGTAATTCTGTACACCCTCACTTCAGGTAAGTTAGTTTAATTTGTTTGGAGATTATTTTGATGCTAGAAACAAGTATAAAGGGGACAAATGACAGAGCTGTTTAGAACTTCCCTGCCAAAGTGATGAAGAGAATGCTCTTCCAGACATGCAGAGCATGCAAGGCAGCAGCATGCATTGATTAAAATAAAAACAAA
Source organism: Apteryx mantelli (assembly GCF_036417845.1). NCBI lineage: Eukaryota > Metazoa > Chordata > Aves > Apterygiformes > Apterygidae > Apteryx > Apteryx mantelli. The sequence goes on from NC_090020.1 coordinate 61,511,103, forward strand.
TTGAAGAAATAATGTCAGTTAAAATGGAGTGTCTCGCAGTCAGAGACCATTAAAAAGAAGGAATTGTGAGAAGAAAAGGCCTTCAGAGGGTTTTACAAGGTATCTATTGACCCTCGTGAATATTCTAAGGAATATTATCTATGCCTCGCATTCCAGTTCTGAACCAAGCTCAGTGTTTTTGGGACAGTAATTGTTGACTAATTTGGGACTCAGCCAGTATGGTACCAGCAGGAATCCACCACTGTATTTTAAGAAGGCTGTAATTGAATGCAGACACTCAGGCTCACTGAAGGGATCCAGATTTATCGCTGTGTCTAATCTGTATTTTTGAAACACATATTATTGCAAGTAGTATGAAAAAAAGCTGTCTAGCCAAATATATGTTGCCTGACACAACAGCAGTAACAGCTGTTTTATCTCCTTTCCCATAATTTGGGACTCTAGGACAGAGAGTATTTTTAAGTGCACTTTGAGGTGGTAATTCATGGGAAATTAAATTAGCAGTGTCCTTTTTACTGAACAAACTGAGACATCCATTAGGAATAAATAATTTAAGAGACTGAGTTTTAAATATGACATTCATCTATTGAAATTCCCACATTAGTACCCAGCTATGCTAATGTATTTCTCTTCTAATGTCTTAAAATATCTTTTTACGTCCTAAGGAGTGCTAAGAGAAAACATACAGAGCTAAATGATTTAATGATCTTGAGCAGGACACTATGCAAATAGTATCTGAAACTACTCTATCAACTTATATATCCAGTTGAAAAAAGAAATCCCGATATGTTCTTCAGCTGCTAGCTTATTAATCACAAATGAGGCATTTTCTAGGACTTTGTCCAAAATATCCTTCAGTTCTACTGGCTGTGTTACAAATTATTAAAGGAAATAGTCTAGTGCTATTTCTAGGAATTATATATCTCAAAATTATTTAATATTTATTCATTCATCAGTGCTAGTATCATTAGAGATGGGAAAACCTCAGAGATTATTACTCTAACATGGTAAAGGTTTTCAAAGTAATTTAAGACCTGAAGAAATTGTATGATAATTGGGAAAATTCACCCAAAAAGAAATTCAATAAAAAGGGCTTCTTGCCCCATAACCCCAGCTCTAGAATAAGTGTTTTAAACATTTCTCAGAATTAAAATGGGCATCTCAATGGGCAATCCTGCCTAGGGAAGGACTGAACTATGATCACACTAAGTCATTCTGAGCTCCAGCTGGAGTACCAGTGAGATGCAGGGCAACACAAATCCAGTCAGAGGGACTGATTACTCCCACTGGCAGTTTGTGCTGCTTTTGATCTAATATCCAGCTCTACATTCAAAGATGGGAGGTGGATTCCTGGCATATTTTATACTTGTCTGGATGTTCAGAATTGTACACACTGACCATGGCATTGCCAGGATGGAAAAGGAGAAAAAACGATAATGCCAGTTGCTTTCTGTTGAATTGCCTTCTTTGTTTTCTACTGTAGATGAGATGTATCTCAGTTACAATTTCCACACCTTGCACCATATTAAAATTGTTTTTACAGAGGATCTAATGATGTCTTCTAACCAGAACTCTGAACTAGTACTCTATCCTCATCTTCCTTACTTGTCAGCCATCTGTAATAAAGTGCCTTATGATATTTTTGAAATCTTGCCCTTTCTTGTCTCATGTGGCTCTAGTTTCACTCCACCTTCTTTTGCTGCTCTAATCACAACTCTCTTGGAACCCTCCTCACTTCTGAATATGGAAACTCTGAAGAATATGTGCAATACTCCCATCTAGCTCCAAAATGAAATTACATAACCAGCTAGATCTATTAGCTCTTCATTTCCAGACAGTGTAAAAGAAGTGTGAAATTCTCAGTTAAAGATAAACAGTTAGATATACTCTCTTGAATCCCACTTTCACTTTGATCTCTGTTTTTCTCTCAGAAGCATTTACTCTATGTTTTGAAGCTTATTGACTGTGAAACTAAATTGGAAGGCATACAACTTAGGGCTTTGGCCAACACTATATATTTTGGTTAAACCAGAACTCTGAAAATAAACCAAAAACCCCCAAAAGGGCTGTTCTGTGTTTAAATTTAAGCTTCCTGAGAAGTAATTCTTTTTCCAGATGCTTGGACCTTGCCACAAACTATTCCAATATACTCGAGATTCAAAAAATTAACCTTTTTGGAAACATATTGTACAGGCCTTCTTAGAGAAGGCCTTAAGAGAATGTATTTCATTTTTGCAGAGAGCAGGCAGCATGCAATGCCTTATGATACAGTTACAAACTAATTTAAAAAATAACACTGAGACAGTTTTAGCTGTTAAGTACCTGCAACGCCCATCAAGTATTAATTGAAAATAATAATGTTACAATTTAGAGCAACTCTCTTGACAAAAAAGCCTATGATACCATTAACTCATCCTTCACATTCTGTGGGACTAAGTCGTGTTCATGTTCATGGCCTCACTACAGTACTAATCTGACATGTGTCAGATTAAAGAGATTCAGATGTCCTAAGCAGTCCGAGGGCACATAACGGCATGTCTCTTCCAAAGAATGAAAGATATGCACAGTACACACTGACGTTAATTGCGGGATGATCTTTTAACATGAAGGATCAAATACAGTCTATATGACTGGGAAGAAAGGGATCTTCATAACCGAAAAGATTTGTAAATTAATCAGGAAAATGTCTTTTAAATTTACATGCTGTATTTTTCATGTAGTCTATTTATTGACTCCAGCACTGACTCACACCAGAAGGCTTTTATTCTGTCAATCCCTAATCACAATCAAGTACTAACAGTTACAAGGATGTAGCAATTTTCTTGTAACTGGGCGAACTACAGTGTATTACAATATTAGCTTCCTTGGGACATGGGCATGTGTTCTGAATTTGAACAGCAAGAGTAATATAAGATATACAATATAAGATTACATATGATGCTTTAAAAAGTCAAAAGCCTTTGAAGTGAGACAGATTCATTGTGCAGTGCAGCATACAACACTAAATTTAAGACAGCAGGCCTAAGTTTTAGAAATGTTTGCAAGTAGCATACACTGAATAAATTTGAAAAAGTCAGCAACTTTTTACTTAAAATTTGCAAACAAACTTGCCAATTTTACATTATTATGAAGAACAATGTATAACCTCAAAAGTTGTTCAGAGGGCTCAAACAGGAGATGTCTAGAAAAAACAAAATTTGTGTCAGCATACTTACAATTGTTCTAGTACCTGAAACTATCCATAACAGAGTAATGGAACTATTTTTGGATAATAATGTAAAGCCAAGTGAATGTGATAAACTTTCACATGCACACATTCACATTCAAGTGAATGTGATAAAAGTTTAATGGTTGAGAAAACCCTAGTGAAGTAGCCTGATAATTCAGATTTATGGTATTTCCCTGTAGAGAGCACTGTCTTTCTCAAATTTTTCACTGCAGGCTGAATCCATCACTTTGTTTGATATGGTATGTCTGTCTCAAAAGTAAAAGAATGTGCAAATCAGCCTCAATATAAAAATGTGAGACCTAAATAGTAGCTTTTGCTGGTCAAGGTCTTGAGGATTGTGGACCACAGGCAACTAATTTTTTTTTTTTTAGAGATCCAGCCTTATGCTAGAATATGTATTTCTCACTGCTTTGTTTTGTACTACTTCATTCCTTCTTGCTTATTTAATCTTCAGATACATATCTCTGTATGTTAGCATAAGAGATCTGCTGGGATCTTTACCTTAGGCTTCTCCTTACCACTGTATAAAAACTCAGTAACTGAATCCTCGTCTCTGAAACAGATTGATCACCCTCATGGAAAAAAGTAATTTTTCACAGCCCTTAAAATTATTTGGAGTGTAAATACTACTGAACCATCACTCACTACAAGAAATTTAATTTTTTCTTCTGGGACATTATTTTGAATTTATATATGCTCAATGGTATTGCTGTCTTCTGATGAGTCAATTGCCACGTCTCTGTGAAATAATCAAATAATCTTATTCCAGATTTATAGTCAGTTCTGACTGCAGCATAAAACTTGCTTCCACAACAGGTACCCTTGTTATTAAATTAAACATCTCTCATGTTATTAAACTAAACATCTCTCAGATCACATACTTATAAGCACTAAAATAGCCTTTTATTTCTCAAAGATTCTGTCTATGTCCTGGTAAGTGATCACTCTGCATCTTCAACTGTTTTGCATATAAGTAGAAAACTTCAAATTGCATTGTTAAGTTTTGCATCTTTATAAAAATTAAATTACTTTTTCAAGACTGATGAATGATCTCCATTAAAACACAAATGAGAACTCTTAGCCAGAGATAACATTAGGAATACTACAGTGATTAGTACCAGGAATTCATGCTTTCACTGTTTGATTAGATGAGATGGAATCAAAATAATAGCTTGGAAACCTAGTATTTTGAAATAGCTGCAGATGGTACTGATCTTGCATGGACACTAATTATTGGGAATCATATGAAAAAGAAATTAGAAAAGAGAATTAAAACACCACAGCTGATTAAAAGTAAATGCTATTTATAATTATAATTATAGGGCTAATAAGAGGAGAGAGAAAGGAAGAAATTTATTACAGAGAAAGATAAGACACATATTCATCAGAGTAGGTTGTATAGTCATTGGTGCATGCTTTTCCCTCAGAACCAAAACATCTGTAAAGAGGTGTAGTGAATAAAGAAAATTCTGATATGCAAAGCCAGATTAACAGAAATTGATGTTTCATTGTGCAATGATCTTACTTAGCTAGGCACCCCACCTCAGACTGTGCACACTGTTTCATTTTGCAAAGTCACTGAATGACAAGGAAGCAAAAGTTATATCTTAACATCATAACTACTTCAGTTTATGATCTTTCCTGGGAGTTGCATTTGGTTACAAATCCTTGAGAAATCTGGAAGAAATCTTCCAAAGAAGAAAATTCTAAATATTATATAGTAAACTGAGAATAATTAGACCTCTTTGCTCTGATAAAGCAAAGCATTATGTTTTGTCAGGGAATTTATAGTGCAGCAACAATGCACCCAGTAAGTATGATCATTCTGAGCAGGCCAGGAAGAAAGGAGATGGTACAAGGTCATTAAGAAACGGCTCCATACAGCAGTTTCAGACCAAGCATTACACGGTGAAAATTAGGATTAAAGCCACTGTTAATATACAACCTCTGGCTTAGGAACAGCAAAGAAAGAAAACCAGCCTTATATGGCAAAGTGCACATGGTTTACCAATAATGTAACAGCAGCAAAATTAAGAGAACACTAAGATACTTCTTGGGTACAGCAGAAGCTTTTATTTATGTCCTCTACTTACTATGTATATGCCAGTCTTGTGGATCAGCACTTTTGAGTACTCACCATTTCTAACAAGTTAGATTCTTGTGGTTTTGGCTATCTGATTTCAACCATAAAGGGCCTGGCCTTCGCTATTCCTTTTATAATTAAAATACATTAACCACCCCTTCCTTTTATTTTCTTAATCAGGATGATTTCTTGATAGTGTGGTCATAAAAATTCAAATTCAGTGAATAAATATTTTGCAACTAATAGGTCTACTAGATCTTTTGAAGGGCAGGTATCTTCCATTTTTCTTATGTAAGCGTAGAGAAAGGAGAATTGTAGAGCAGCTAAGAATAATGAGAATCAAGATTTCCCTGTACTTGGGGAAACCCTGGTAAGGTTACAAGAAAAATGGATGCTCAGTTCCAGAATGGCAATCATGGCTTGAGGCAGCCATTCAAAAACTGAATAACTATGAGGTTACATTGTTAGGCACTTAATGAATCAGATGCAATGTTCTTTGCCCAAAAAATCATTTTACAATGGCATTATTCTGCAGTAAGGAACTGTTAAGGAAAAACAAACAAGGATATTAAAGAGTTCAGTTAAAATAGCTTGTGAACAACTGAATAAGTAAATTAAAGACTTGAGGTCACGTCACTGTATAGTGAGCAGAACTGCATTCAGTATCTTTAAATTACTTGATTTTTCTCTTAAATGTTGAAATTAATCAAATGAAAGTTGTCTTTGTTACACCAGTAGTATGTCCATTAAAATTCAGTTTCACTGCTTATAATTCACCTTCTGTTTTTCTCTCTAGTAATTTTATTTTAACTATATAATTAGGATTTCCTGTTGGCTTTTCCTTTCAGTTTTTTCTGATTACAGTCTTTCTTTATTCAACTATACTATGTTTTTTATCTATAATATCTTCCAGAACAGTACCAAAAAAACCCACCAGAGACAGTGAAGAATGTGTAAATGAATGATCCTTAAACACACAAGTCAACAGAGAAAGTTGATATAACCCACCCTCAACACCATTAGCACATTCTGTCAACTCAGCTGAAGCTGTCAGTATCATCGCATTTGCGATAGTGAGCCATACAATTATGTCTGGAAGATTCCCACAGCCCTGCCAGATTCCTCAAGGGGATTAGCACTTGTCTGACTGCAGTACACAACAAAGACATTGTTAAAGTATCAGTGCACCAATCAGAAGGATTTTGGAGACTTTGAACTTGGAAATTATTTTATTTCATCAAATAATATTGATAGTTATTTGAAAGTATTTCAGTTGTATGTGATTTTTTCCACCAGCAGGAAGCTAACAAAATATAAAAGAACATTAATCGTGATTAACTGTAAGTCTCAGACTCGCAATTAAGCGTGCAGAGTCTGAGATTGCACTTCCCCACCTTATTGCTAATGTTCCCTCCTCCCAGCAGCTGATTTCAGAAGGTAGTGCAAAACGTCTAAGGTGGTGGACCTATGAAGAACAGGGTGTAGTAATTTCCAATCTACTCCCTTCTAAATCTCTCTCTGCTTTGCAGGTAGAGCATAAATTTCAGCTGGATAACATTCACTGATATGAATGACAATAAACAATACCCACATTGTTTCCTATGAGCATAAAGTCATTGTGCTGCAGTTTATTGTTGCAACCATATTCTAGTGAACAGACTTCTACATACTGAAATGTGCAGGCTTTTATTTAGATGAATAGTTTATATCCCTGTTTTGGTAGGCTCTGAACTAGATGTCATGTACCAGAGATGTCAATTACAGGGATATACTCAAACTGAAGGTACAAGAAAAATACACTAAACCTTGCTGTGATTTCCCAAGAAAATTGCACTAGCTGCAGGACCGGACTTCTCAGAACTTCTTATATAAGTCCAGTAAATATCATACTTTTAAGAAATGTTCCAAAAATCAGTATGTCTCCAACAGCATCTCTAAAAGATTAGTGGCAGAGGTGACTAAGGATGCAGAAATTCAACATATGCAGATAATCTGAAGTACACATACAGAAAACACAGAGAACAGCAACAAGAGATTCTGTAATACAGCTGTCCTTACTACAAACAAGTCTTATGGAAGTTTACACTGTTCCAACTGAGTTTGAAACTTGTGTCACAGCTGATAGGTCTTTCAGTTCAAATAATCTGATTTTTTTCAAATAGTATTGAGCTCTTCTGGTGAAATCAGAGGACATACTGGCATGAGCATGAACAGATCCTAAATGAGACCATGCAGCCAAAGCAACTGGATAACACTCTTAGTCCAGAGTCCATGGACTTTACAATGACTTTTGTAAAAAAAATGCCCATCACCTAGAACATCACAGAAAGATGAATAAGCAGGGTTTATACTAGCAAGGAAGCGCAGCTAACAGACAGAGTGAACAGATTCAGAAGTCTGCACAGCAGTGTTTGGGCTCTGACTAGAACTTGAGGATCTTGTTGGAAGTTGTGGGCTTTCTGAGGACCCCCGAGGAACTAGAAGGTGATTGCTGTGAACAGGAAAGGGGAAGCTAGGCAAGGACACCTGCAGGAGGCCTTGACTTCTCCTGGGAAAAGCTCTAGCTAGGAGTGGCTGCTGCTAAAGAGCTCTCAAGCTCTCTTGGTTGCCCCTGACCAGAGGGAGTTGGGGCCTTTGATCCCGGTGGTCCTTGATTAGGGTGGGTAAAGCACCCTGGGAGTCAGTGCTAGGGAGAGGCCTATATAAGAGCCAGCAGTTTGTGCAGAAGGGTGCATGAAGGTACTTTTGTTTCTGATCCTTGTGGTGTACGCTTCCTCAAGTATGGTTGTGACATGCCACAGAGCATGTTCCCCAGTGGCTGTTGGAGTTGCTCTGTCAGAGGCTTGGACCCAGACCGACCCTCTGACAGTAGATGCGGCTCTACAGGTCTCAGGCTGCAGGGAGTGCTTGGGGCCTCTCCGGGAGGCCTGGGCTGGCAGCCAGCTCTCCTGCAGGAGGTGTGCTGCTGTTGTCGAGTTGTGTCGTCAGGCAAGGGAGTTATGGGACGAGGTCAGTAGGCTGTGCAGCATCTGAGAAGATGAGCAAGAGATAGACAGGGTATTCTTGTAGACTGTACAACTTCAGGAGTCCCAAACCCCCACAGCAGTGGAGTTGCCGGAGGGCTCTGTGCCATGTGAAACGGTACATCATAACATCGTAGAAGAAGACTGGAAACTGGTCACTGCTCGTGGGAGGAGAAAGGCTCCTCCTGCTCCCAAAGACTTGCAGCTGAAGAACAGGTTTAGTGCCCTCCAGGATGAGGAGGAGATGGGCATGGCTGCAAGGGAAGTACCTGGGACAACAGACGCTGTGCCCTGCTGGAACGCCCGGAAGAAGCGGCGGGTGATTGTTGTGGGGGACTCCCTGCTACAGGGGACGGAGGCATCTATCTGCCGACCTGACCTCTTGTCTAGAGAGGTTTGTGGTCTGCCAGGGGCTTGTGTGAGGGATGTCATGGAAAGATTGCCAAGGCTTGTCCACGCTTCGGACTATTACCCACTGCTGCTCTTCCATGTGGGCGCTAATGACACCAAGGGCAAACTGGAGACCATCAAGCAGGATTTCAGAGCTCTGGGGATGGTGGTCAAGGGTCTGGGAGCCCAGGTCATCTTCTCCTCAATCCTGCCAATGAGGGGGAGGGATGAGAGGAGGAGGAGATGGACTTTCCAGGTTAACGACTGGCTGCGTTGCTGCTGTTGGCAACAGGGTTTTGGTTTCTACAACCATGGGACCCTGTTTGAAGATCGACAACTGATGGCGAGAGATGGGATCCGCCTCACGAAGCGGGGCACGCGGGTCTTTGCCAACAGGTTGGCCAACCTGGTAAGGAGGGCTTTAAACTAGGAAAGACGGGGGAAGGGGAGAGTTATAGTGCCAGGGTAGTTGGCAAAAGACAGCTCAAGTTGAGACGCCTCCAGCAGGTGAATGCAGCTAGGGAAGTGCGCGTGGGATGTGGCTATGGAGGATCCTCTTTTACCCCTCCTGGGAAACCTGCATGCTCGATCACCTCCCTGAAATGCCTGTACACCAACGCACGCAGCATGGGGAATAAACAGGAAGAACTAGAGATCTGTGTGCGGTCGCAGGGCCATGATCTCATTGCCATTACAGAGACACGGTGGGATAGCTCGCATGACTGGAGTGCTGCCATGGATGGCTACGTGCTTTTTAGGAAAGACAGGCCAGGAAAGCGAGGTGGTGGAGTTGCTCTTTATGTGAGAGAGCAACTGGAATGTATTGAGCTGTGCCTAGGGGTGGATGAAGAGCGAGTCGAGAGCTTATGGGTAAGGATTAAAGGGCAGGCTAGCATGGGGGACACTGTTGTGGGTGTTTACTACAGGCCACCTGATCAGGATGAGGAAGTCGATGAGGCCTTCTACAGACAGCTGGAAGTAGCCTCACGATCCCAGGCCCTGGTTCTCATGGGGGACTTCAACCACCCCGATATCTGCTGGAAAGACAACACAGCTAGGCTCAAACAGTCCCGGAGGTTCCTGCAGAGCATTGATGATAACTTCTTGACACAGGTGGTGGAGGAGCCAACAAGGAGAGGTGTGCTGCTGGACCTCGTACTAACAAACAAAGAAGGACTGGTGGAAGATGTGATGGTCGGGGGCAGCCTTGGCTGCAGTGACCATGAGATGGCGGAGTTCAGGATCCTGCGAGGAGGAGGCAGGGCACCAAGTAGGATCGCAACCCTGGAGTTTAGGAGAGCAAACTTTAGCCTCTTCAGGGACTTACTTGGAGGAATCCCATGGGTCAGGGCCCTAGAAGGAAGGGACGTTCAAGAGAGCTGGTTAATATTCAAGCATCACTTCCTCCAAGCTCAAGATCGGTGCATCCCTATGAGTAGGAAGTCAAGCAAAGGAGGTAGGAGACCTGCATGGATGAGCAAGGAGCTCCTGGCAAAACTCAGCCAGAAGAAGGAAGTCTACAGAAAGTGGAAAGGGGGACAGGCCACTTGGGAGGAATATAGGAACGTTGTCAGAATATGCGGGGATACGACGAGGAAGGCTAAGGCCCGTTTGGAATTAAATCTGGCTAGAGATGTTAAAGACAACAAGAAGGAAGACTAGGGAAAATGTGGGGCCTTTGCTGAATGGGGTGGGTGCCCTGGTGACAAAGGATGCAGAGAAGGCAGAGTTACTGAATGCTGCCTTTGCTTCAGTCTTTACTGCTCAGGCCAGCCCTCAGGAACCCCAGACCCTGGAGGCAAGAGAGAAAGTCTGGAGAAAGGAAGACTTTCTCTTGGTTGAGGAGGATCGGGTTAGAGATCATTTAAGCAAACTTGACACCCACAAATCCATGGGCCCTGATGGGATGCACCCACGAGTGCTGAGGGAGCTGGCGGACGTTATTGCTAAGCCATTCTCCATCATCTTTGAAAAGTCATGGAGAACAGGAGAGGTGCCTGAAGACTGGAAGAAAGCCAATGTCACCCCAGTCTTCAAAAAGGGCGAGAAGGAGGACCCAGGGAACTACAGGCCAGTCAGCCTCACCTGCATCCCTGGAAAGGTGATGGAGCAGCTCATCCTGGAGGCCATCTCCAAGCATGTGGAGGACAAGAAGGTGATCAGGAGTAGTCAGCATGGCTTCACCAAGGGGAAATCATGCCTAACCAATCTGATAGCCTTCTATGATGGAATGACTGGCTGGGTAGCTGAGGGGAGAGCAGTGGATGTTGTCTACCTTGACTTCAGCAAGGCTTTTGACACTGTCTCCCATAGCATCCTCATAGACAAGCTCAGGAAGTGTGGGTTAGATGAGTGGACAGTGAGGTGGATTGAGAACTGGCTGAATGGCAGAGCTCAGAGGGTTGTGATCAGCGGCGCAGAGTCTAGTTGGAGGCCTGTAGCTGGCGGTGTCCCCCAGGGGTCAGTACTGGGTCCAGTCTTGTTCAACTTCTTCATCAATGACCTGGATGAAGGGACAGAGTGCACCCTCAGCAAGTTTGCTGACGATACAAAACTGGGAGGAGTGGCTGATACGCCAGAGGGCTGTGCTGCCATTCAGAGAGACCTGGACAGGCTGGAGAGGTGGGCGGAGAGGAACCTCATGAAGTTCAACAAAGGGAAGTGCAGGGTCCTGCACCTGGGGAGGAATAACCCCATGCACCAGTACAGGTTGGGGGTTGACCTGCTGGAAAGCAGCTCTGCCAAGAAGGACCTGGGAGTGCTGGTGGACACCAAGTTAAGCATGAGGCAGCAATGTGCCCTTGTGGCCAAGAAGGCCAATGGCATCCTGGGGTGCATCAGGAAGAGTGTTGCCAGCAGGTCGAGGGAGGTGATTCTCCCCCTCTACTCAGCCCTGGGGAGGCCACATCTGGAGTACTGCATCCAGTTCTGGGCTCCCCAGTACAAGAGGGATGTGGCACTACTGGAGCAAGTCCAGTGAAGGGCTACAAAGATGATTAGGGGACTGGAACATCTCTCTTATGAGGAAAGACTGAGAGAGCTGGGCCTGTTTAGCCTGGAGAAGAGAAGGCTGAGAGGAGATCTTATCAACGTGTACAAGTATCTGAAGGGAAGGTGTCAAGAGGATGGGACCAGACTCTTTTCAGTGGTGCCCAGCAACAGGACGTGAGGCAACGGGCACAAACTGAAACACAGACGCTTCCATCTGAACATGAGGAAAAACTTTTTCACTGTGAGGGTGACAGAGCACTGGAACAGGTTGCCCAGAGAGGTGGTGGAGTCTCCTTCTCTGGAGATATTCAAAACGCGCCTGGATGCAATCCTGTGCAATGTGCTCTAGGTGACCCTGCTTGAGCAGGGGGGTTGGACTTGATGATCTCCAGAGGTCCCTTCCAACCTCAACCATTCTGTGATTGTGAAAACTGTATGGCAATGCACTTGCTCTATCTAGTATGCTACCACCATGTTTTACAAACAGTGCAACCACTGGTCATGGGATTAGTAGGTTTATGAGCTGTTAGGACAGAAGTAGGACAGACATATCATACTCACTCTATACTGGACAACCACAAGAAGGAACCAAACTTAACAACTGAGTACGAAGTGCCTGTTCTGGCAAATGTATTCATAAGGATCATGAGGAAAGAAGACAATGGGCTCATGTATCATCTGTAATCCCAACAGTTTAGGAATCCCATTCTCTTGGACCAAGTGGCCACAATCAACGTCACCTACACATCTTCACTTCTACCACATCCACAGCCATGCTGCCAACCAGAAACTAGTCAGCCACTGAAATACAAAAGTTGAAATGAAACAGCATAATGTAATGCTGTATTTTCAAGACACTAATTCTTGAACCTAACCCAGTTAACTGCAGCATGAGCAGTCAACACAACTACCTGGGTAAAACACAAGCTTTGTGGTAAAACAGGCTTGATTAAAACGGATTCTTAGATTCAGATGGATTTTAGACATGTAGAAATAAGGTAATAAGAAACTGTCTATTTAAATTGTACATCTGGCTTTAACCATCCCCATATCATAGGCTGAGAAATAATGAACCTGTCATAAAGAAATCAGACTGACTGACAAACTTGAGCTTGAGTTAACCACTTCGAGCATGAGAAGATCCAATTTTTACTGCTACACAGATATGCAGGAGAAGAATGTTATCACTTGCTTACTAGAAACCAGAAAATTAAAAAAAAAACAGGAAAAAGTGAATAATACCTTCCTAAAAACTGCACAGGACTTGCTGGTATAAACTAGTATAGCTCAGCTGGCTACAGTAAAGCTGCATCAGTCTCCTGACATGAAGACCTACGCTATTCTATGGCGCTTTATTGCTTGAGAGTTTGGAACAATAGGGATGAAACTGGAGAAACTCTGAGGCATGAATTCTCAGTAAAATATGCACGGTTAGATGATCTGCAGAGAGCAGGAACTGGCAAGAAACAGGCCAGGTTATGAAGCTTTCAGTTTGTGTGTGCCAACAGAACATTAAAGGTGCATAAGGATTTTCAAATGCTACACTACTTGAAAATCTGTTCTGCTTTTTTTTTGTTTTGTTTTACTGCCTTTGAAAGGAGAGGAATGAAGAGTGTCAAATCACAAAGTGGAATTCCTACTGCTGACCAGAAAACATTGGATTTCCTTGTTTCCTAAGGAAAAGAACAGTAGCCAGTGTTATGGCTTTCTGGAAGTTTATTTCTAAGCAGTATCATAAAGCTAAATATGGACAAGTTTTAGAACTACAGAAATCTATATTCTCTGTCTGTATTGGCTTTATTATGGGTCTACCAAAAGAAAATTCTATCTTAAATGTATTTTTTCCTTTCTGAGGTTTGTAGCTATCATTTGATCTTTATGAAAAATTCCTTTCATTTCCAGGTTTTTGAGTGGAAGGAAGAGGAAACGGTGATTATAGTATTTTCAAGACAGCCCATTTATTTTAATGATAGTTCCCAATACTAGCAGGTTCATTTTGAAACTGAAGTTCCATGAATAAATGTATCTTTGATATCTTTCTCTGGAGTCATATCTAGCTAACATTTATTTTAAATAACATTAAAATAAGAATATAGTGTTGGTAATATGCATAGGTAAAATAAGTTTCAATTACCAACTGAGAAAGTAAGTTTCTCTTCTTCCAACAGTGCCATGAATAGTTTTTGGCACTTCATATCTTCAGATTACTTTTCAAAATAAGACCATGATTCCACAACAAATACAATTTTATCAGGGAACAGAAATCAGAAAATTTTCCCTGAACCAAGAACATGATTCCAGTTTACATTATAAACTGGGTTCTTTAACTCAGCTCTGCAGCTAGACTGGGCTGGTTTATAATATAAGATCAGGTTGAGTGACCAACATCTTGAACAAAGTTTTTCCAAAAGGCACCATCTTTGGCACAGCCCTAGACTCTATTTCGAACAATATTCCTAGAAACAATCTCCTTTCTTCTTCTCACCATTTTTTTCACAGATGTTAATTAATCATTAATAAACTCAGAACCTTCTGAGTTCAGCTCTTAGGCAAAAGTCTATAAAAGGTGCTGTTTCATGCTTCCAGCTTGCCCGTGGCTATTGCTACATCCAGTACAAGGGAGGCTGCTGGAAAGCACAGCTGGGCTGAGGGGCAGAGAGGAAGCATGGGACCATCCCCTTTGGCTGCAACCTTCAGCTAGTCTGCATTAAGTGTAATGTAAAACTGCACCCTCAAACCAATGAAAATCTGCTCTTTACTCATAATCAATTCTCTTTGCACATCGACAGAGTATTCAGCCCCTACGACAGCAGTGGGAGAAAGGAATGCTTTAAGCCTGGTGTAGCTCTGTACACACTTTCTGGGCTGAGAGTTATGGAGCTAAACAATGCCAGATCTCTGATACCTCTAGGGTTTTGATGATTGTCAGTGTCTTACAGTAACTAATGGCCTAGCTAATGTTTAGAATGAAATCTAAGTGATTTCACCAAGTATTCCTAAACATTTTCTTTTCTTCTTATGCACATCAGCAGTACATTTATCTATAGCACAATGCAAATAAACTATGGATAAAAGCAGTACTTTTACACAAGAAAAAACTCCTTTACTGTGAGGGTAGATGAACACTGGCACAGGTTGCCCAGGCAGGCTGTGGAGTCTCCATCCCTGGAGACACTCAAAACCCAGCTGGACACAGTCCCAGGCAACCAGCTCTACCTGACCCTGCTTGAGCAGGGGATGGGTGGACCAGATAATTTCCAGAGGTCCCTTCCAACCGCAGCTACTGTGTGATTCTGTGATTTTACATATAAAAATGGACCATTATTTTATTTTGACATGCGAGCAAACAAATGTAATTAAATCACATTAATTAAAAGGGTGGACAGTGGCTGCTATTAAAAAGTCAGCTTTTGCTAGAAGCTGCAGTGATGCTTACAAATACACTCCTATAGGACATGAGAGGAATGGCTGTTAAACAATGTTGTTATAATACAGTCTCAGCATCGTCACTGCTTCTAAAAAAAATAGATGCCAATGCACTGAGTAATTTAATCTTGGTGTTTAGAATCAGAGACCCTAAATGTGAAATTTAGAAGTACAACAAACTTTGATAAGCTAACAGCTTGCTTTCTTTGGATTAGGTTTTGGATTGGGTTCATCATTTTATGTCTCAGGTTAAATATAAGATGCATAATTCATTGAATAGTATAAACACCCTCAATAATATTTGTGGGTTAATAATTATATTTTCCTCCTAACACTGTACTCAGTCTTTATAGCTCTGTTCACTCTTTCCAAAAAGAGAAACAGAATGGCTTCTTGCAGTTTTATTTATTGCTATAAATATAATAGAAATTTTGACAGAAAATCTTCCTTTTTGTACATAAATGTTTTCCATTTTCTAGAGGCAGAGTAATGGCTAAAAAAAATTTGTTTTATCTGTTTGTTTAACATACCATGACCTTACTTTCTTTATTACAAAGTAAATACAGAAAAAAGCTGAATTCTAAAAAGTTCTCCATATAAAACAATGCACATGAAATCCCCATGCAATGTGGGCAGAAATAATTACCAAAAAATCCTACTGTTAACAAGCAATTATGACTCAAAAGAATTTCAGACACCCTATACTTGCTGCCTCTAAGAGAAAATCTCTCAGTCATTCACTTCTGTAAACGTTTCTTCAGAGTGGACTACTTTCTAGGGCAAATATAAACAAAAAATGCAATGTTACACTCAATTCCCTCCCACATTTTTCAGAATCCAGCTGGGATATTTTAATAAGTTTTCTTTGATACTAAAAATGCGCCTATGTTTTACTCAGCCAAAGACTGTGCCATTTCAACTGTTCTGGGTTTCTTTAGGCTGAATTTATGGAAAAAGAAAACTACCAGCAAATGCTTACCCAGGCTTCTACACTCCATTAGTCTACGAGCTTGAGCTAGAAGCAGAATAATAGTTAATGTAAATGTTGCTTTTATCCATTTGTTTTAATGTGTGACAATGCTCTCTTCATTATAAAGTAAAACCAAAACAGAATTGAAAAGACAGGAGAATTACTTTGTTTCTACAACATGTCACTGCTGGGAGGGGGGCATGACTAGACCAGACTAATAGCCACCTTGGTATTATTTCAGACAGTACTTTATCAATCAGATATGACCTGTAAAATGGAATATTTGAAAACAAAGCAAAGGGGACAAGAACTGGAGTGAAAATTCAGTAAACCTGGAATGGCCACCTACAAAGCACCAGTGTTTTTATGGTTCTTGGGATGACAGTCATGATTTTCACAGCCTTTTAAAAAGGTTCCTATTACCACTAACATACAGGGCAAAGTGAAAAAATGATGATCCTCCAGAAACTGTGTTATCATGGATAAACCTGCAGTGGTGAGCAACACCCAGAAAATAACATTTGGAGTCTCAGATCTGCCAATAAAGGAATCTATAAATAAAAAGATATTTGTTATATTGAGTAAAGTAGTGTCAAGGCAGAACTGAGAGGTATGTCTGGTAGAAGTGAAATCAAGAGGCAACGGTTCACGCCCCAAAGCCTCTGACTTGATGGTCTCAATGCTCATCTTCTCACTGTCCAGAGACCCATTAAACTTTTTTTCGCAGTGAGGCAGGATAAACCAAAGTAACATAAGGGCTCAGATGTCCCTGGATAAGTCATTTTATCTCTCCATGTCCAAGTTCCCTATAAAAAAATTATAGTATTCTCCTACTTCATCAGCATTCTGTGAGAATGTACACAATAAAGAAAGGAAGGTTCTAACAAGCTGTGTTAATAGGGCCATCAAGTGATGTTTCAGGCAGAATTTTAGATCCCATAAAATTATTTGGGTAGGCCACAGATGTCCTAACCAAAGTTCTCCATTCATTACTGTGGGCTTTATGCCCAAAACTACTCAACAAACATTGTTGAATACAGAACACAACTTACTTTGTTTGTATGTGTATTCACTGAGTTCTAACTCCTTGTTTGCTTGAAGAACTCATAAGAATGCACAGTATAAAGCAAGACACAGTCCTTTATTTTTATCACAGTTCTGAATGCCAGAATCTGGCAGCACAGAACTGTGGCTTTGGTGTAGTACCTTGTTGTGGCTTTTGGAGACTCGTCCAAATAAGCACCACATTCCTTAGATACAAATCTAGTGATTCTAACTGTTCTTTTTCTAACTATAGTCCTGCAGACAAAATATAGCTGCCTTTGTTGCTATTGAATTTAGCCAGAATTAGAGGATGAACATCCCGTAGCTACTTTGATGATGGCAGCCGATAGCCAATTTTTAGAAACTTGGCAGCAGATGTATCACCAACCTTTCCAGTATCTCTTCACTCCACCCCACAAAAATAACACTCTCAGGAGGGAACACTAATGTAACAAGAACTTAATGCATCACCCTGTTTGCCTCAGCTAACCATGGTATGCAATTATCACACGGGCCGTTACTGAACCCATCCATGGTTGGATGGCTGACTCATTCTGCTTACTCTCTGCCAAAATGCTTTTACTGCTCTCTGTAGCAGTTCTGTTCTACGTAGATGCGCTCATACACACATTGTGAGGCACCAGATGAATACCTTTGAAAACACCAGAATCAGAATATCCAAATGAGCTTGGGACCCTAGGTAGCTGTTTATGTTGTTTGCTTAACCAGGATCTTTCCACATCTGAAATTGAATAATGTCCATTATTTGTCTGCAGCAACAAAGACTGTAAATTGAAAGAGTTAAGCCATTTAGTTTGAAATTTGCTAACAAAAAGTTAGCTTAAAAAACTCTCCAAATTTAGAATTTTTTCCTTCCCTTAGCACAAGCACTACTTTCCCATCACAAATCTCAGTTTATTTAGAGCTAGAAAGACACAAAACCTAGGGGTTCACTTGGGATGAGGTTGCAAAGGGGCTGCCAAACAAAAGGCTGAGCTGCAGGAAGAATGCTCCAGGCTCAGCCCATGTCTGTATGTCTATAGCAAACATGAAGGGCAGGGCAGGCAGGGCTCTGAGTCTGTTAATAGGCCTAATTGCCCTGACCAGCTTCACCTGGGACACCCCCCCCACACACACACACACGCACACCAATCCCTGAGCTGAGCAGTGTGGGGTCTGGCCCCATGGCTCCACTGGAGTGACTGGCCTGGCCTTGGGATCCCCTCATCTCCATCCTCACCTGTGTTGTGGCAGAGATTGTCTTAGCGGGGCCTTGACCCCCCCCCCCACACACACACACATGCACATGCATGTGGCTCTTCAGTGGCTGCCTGAACTCCATGCCTGACCCCAGGTTCCCTATGTGCTGTCTCCATGCCCTGGTTTTGAGACCCCTGAAATGACTCCATGACAGCCCACAGCAAGTCCCCCTCTAAGCCAGGATCTCTGCAAGCATGAGGCACACCTGGCTGTGGGGGGCTGCTGTTCAAAGAGACAAATTGTCCTGACCAGTCTCACCTGGGGTTTCCACTTACACCCTCTGCCCAGGGGCCAGGAGCAAAATTTCAGCTTACAGTTTGGGCCCTTGCCTGAACTGTGCTATAGATGTGCCTGTTCATAATGCTGTCTCCAGCTCTGTAATCTGGATGGGCCTCAGATATGTTTTGTAGCCTTGTCTCCAGCCCTGTCTCTGGCCTCAACTCCAGCTGCTCCTGACTGGACCACCTGGATGGACCCCAGACCCGGCTCATCACCTCTCCTTGTCCAGGGCTGACTGTGGGCCCTGTTACTAGCACCTGCCTCTGCTAAACCTGTTCAGGTACTGGGGGACTGTGCCCTAGTTGGTAAGGAAACTGCCTGTGCTACAGTCACATTTGTTTTGTAGTTGGGATTGGGATTAGAGGAGAGACAAAGCCTAGGGTTCTAGTTGGTGTGTGTGTGTGTTGGGGGGGGGGCTGCCAACAGCAGATTTGGGCTGCAAAAACATTCTCCCTTGAGAACTTTTATCTGGGCCATGGCTGGCATTGTCTGGGGTTAAGCCCCAGGCATGGTTAGGGTTCGAAGAGAGAAAAAGACTAGAAGTCCTGTTGTGGTGGGGCTGCAAAGGGGTTGCCAAGGGATGGTGAGGGTTTGGGCTGCAAAAAGAATCCTTCCCTGAGGAGCTCTTCCTCAGGGCCGCAGCCTGAGGTCATAAGATAAGGTTAGCGTTCAAGTTTGGAAAGTGACAAAGCCCACTGCTAGGGTTAGTGGTAGGAGAGAGACAAAGCCTAGGTGCCCAGTTATACTGGGATGGAATGGGGCTGGCAAAGGAAGGGTTGGAACCAAAAAGTATTCTCTGATGCCTTTTGCATCTCAGCCACAACCTGAGTCTTGGATTAAGATTCAGTTCACATCTAGTTTTAGAGTTAGGTTTAGTATTAGGATTACAGTTAGTACAGAAACAAAGCCTGGGGCCAAGTGAGATTGGATGTGCAAAGGTGATGCCAAAGGAAGGGGCAGGCTTCAGAAAGAATTGTCTCCTCGGAGCTCTTTCACATGGGGCTTGGCTTAGGGTGTTGGGCTAAGGCTCAACCCACCCCTAGTGTAAGAGTTAAAGTTAGTGTTAAGAGAGAGACACAGCCTAGGGGTCCAGTTTCAGTGGCACCTGCAGGGGGACTGCCAAAAGAAGGGATAGGCAGGAAAAAAAATTCTGCCTTGACAACGGTTACGTGTTGGAAATGAGGTGGTGGTCTTAGGCTAAAGCACAGCCCATACCTGTGGTTAGAGTTTGGATCATCACATATTTCTTCATTGTCAAGTTTTTTTCATTTAGATTGCTTGCCTCCTGTGTTTTGTAAGTCACCTGCCTATTTCTCATTTGGATTTCCCAGACCCTAGGAGTACAAACGTGACTTCACATACAGATTGCATGTCTTGGTGTGCCAGGCTCCATCACACATAGAGGGTATCAGGGGTTCTGTCACTATTACCCCTTCTATCAGGACTTTCTGGGTAGCAGTGGGGTGGCACAGGTCACCCTAATAGGATTCTCTGCGAAACCTCAAGCTCCTCTATTGCTTCTTAAATAAAACATGGAAGAGCTTTGGAAATACCCCTAGTAGCATTATTGCTATTGAACCACTTTGTCAGAGAGTGAGATAAGAGGCAAATTCCAAGAAGCCAACAGGGACTGCTAGTGCATCTTCAAATCCACACAGCCTGAAAGGGTTTAAACTCTGGGTTCTTCTGTTTAGATATTTTGAAAAGAATTAAACTCAGGTTTTCATGCAAGCCCCATTTATCAACTCTAGGGAAGTCCATGTTCTCTGAACATATTATTTACAGGACAACTATAGGGCTTTGGATTCAAGAACAGGTTCAGATCTTCTGTTTTGCTTATAAAAGGATTCTTTCCTTTTTTGTGTACATGTTTCTGTAAACAACAGAATGTATAGCCAGTATAAGCATTCTTCCTAAACATGGTTACTCTTCTAAAGTTTAAATTATTTTTACAATATAAAAATGAAGACTTTCAAATCTGAAACACTCAGAAGTTTGCTAGATTAAGATTGAATTTTAAAACTTGGAAAAGGATTAAATGAAGTGTTATTTAGAGAGTTCAAAATGCTTACATTTTTGAATGCTACTCACATAACCACAAAACCTATAAAGAATTCTGTACTTCCCAATCTGAAACAACTAAACGGTATACAACTCTCTGCTGATGCCAACTTGAATGTGTCAGCCAGCTGTTTGTTTTTTTCTTAACCCAGTTCAATTAAAATATTTTATGGAGGACCACCCAGGGAAAACAATTAGGAATTAAAACAAATAATTATTTACTCTGTAGCTGAGAAAATAATGAATTTTAAAATACAACATCTCTTTGTTAGGAAAAAGGGGAAATAAATAGAAGATGAATTCTTTACCAGAGGAAACAGTGACATACCATAGTCTCTTGCTGGTAGATGGACTTGTATCAGCAAGATAATAAAATACAGATTGCAGGACAGAGAGAAAAAAGAACATGTAACAACTCTACTTACTTTTGAAATTAAAATTAGAAGTTCTTTGATACTAACTTTAGCCAAGGAGTTGACATTGATGGGAGGACTCAAGCACATGAATTACCTGAGTTTTTGCAAGTTAGCTGATTTTTTTTTTCCCTATTCCATAAAATTGGACAACAGCATAATAAAAACAGTACCTGTATTAAAAGTATCATTGACAAAAGTTCCCACTTTTGCGGGTGAGCCAACATCCTTTCTCATGTAATGTGAATGCAGAACACTGAATGATACATGGTGACTTGGGGGCCCATCTCTGCCCCACATTCCTGAGTCCAGTCTTTTGTTACTGTGGCAACCACATCCTGTAATTGCTTTTATAAACTAAAATGTCATATGTGGTATTGACTGAGAGTGGTTAGCTTTCAAGTCTTACATATCTACTAGTGTAGACAGAGTTCTAAATAAATACCCTCCCCCTCCCCCCCCCAAATCCCAGTCTTCTCAAGAGTGATGATAATGTAAATTGATCGGACCTAGTTTCCCTTATGTACTGGGGAATGGCCGCCAACCTCTCCATCTACATGTTGACTGCAAGAATAAATGAACCAACAAATTCTGAATGAATGAGGAATGGAGAACTAAATAGATGGAATCTCTGATACTTGGATGATTTATTTCAAAAAGGCATTTGAAGGCCCAGCTATATAATAAATGCATATGATAGAGAAATAGTAATTCTGAAAGTTACATGAGATATAGCGACACCTCATTCTTTCAGACCCCCATATTCCAAACTATACATAATTACTTGTATGTTACAAAAAAATAAGGATATGAAGCTTAAAGTTGCAGTATTAAAAAGGTAAAAGCCATAAACCAGCATAAATCATTATGTTGGTATAAAATAGATACACTGTAACAGTTAGGAAAGGGAAGTACAATAAAGGTTTTCTAGAGCTGCTGAAGAAAGATGGGAGCTTTGTCAGGGGGATGCAGTAGCTTATAAAAAGGTTCTGTTGCTTACATTTTTGATCCCTTCCTGTGGTCAGCAGATAACAGAGTTTGTCTCAGAAAGTTATCTTAAAGAATCTCTTGGAGCTTGAGAGTGAAATGCTGTTGTGTTGGGAAGCCAAAATGAAAGAAAAGTTGAAAACAGTTTTGTGAAATGGAAGGAGAGATGGTCATGTATCAATTTGGAGACTACCTCTACGGAACATATAAATTCTGTTTTTTATTATAAAGATACTGGTTAATATGAAAGCTGCTAAACATGGAATAGTAGGGACTTCTGTCACACCATATGTATTTTACCAGTGAAAACTCGAATTGCCTGGAAGCAGATCATAAACAGAGGTGACTCTTCACATATTGTGTAGTTAGGCTGTGGAACTCCTATCTGTGGAAGAAGATTGTGTGAATACTAAGAGTTTACACTGAGGGCTACTAAATACATAGAAGTTAAATATCTGAGGTTCAGTTCTTCTCTGAGCCACAGTTAGAATATGAAAGACAATCTGGAGAACTTATCACACATGCTTGCCCTTTACTTCTGTGTGGCCATGTGCTTTCAATCACTGATGGAGGCGGACTGAACCTTGGTCTGACACAGGCTTCCAAGACATATCAGACTAAACCATGGAGAATATACATTTGCCCAGCATAGGAGAATTATTCTCCCAGTCCATCTTTCTTCTTTATCCACCTTCAAGGCTGAAAACAGTGAAGGACACAGAATGGAAAAATACTGAGATAAAGAAGAAGTGACAAAGGAGAGGGGAAAACATGAAATACTTTGGGGAAAAAGACAAACAGCTGAACAGGCTTTTAGAGAACTTTGGCTCCCGTTCTAGTATATGTAGGAACACATCAAAGGTGGGAAAGGCAGGTTAGGTTTAAAATAGTGTAATGGAGAATCAGCTGTACCAGAAGGCAGGAATTTCTGTTTATTTTAATACATGTTTTTGGTTTCCTGAAGTTTCATCTTTCCTGTGCTTTATTTTTGTAATTAAGAAAGAAAAAAAAATTTTTTGTCAAGTGTGACTGTCTGTTCATGACTCTGTTTGCTAACAATTAGCAGAGGTCTTCTGAAGGAAAACTGGGAAAAGGTGTGAAAAGCTTTAGCGCAAATCACAGGACTCGGTCCTGGATTCTGAAAACATGCAGTTAGGTTCCTACTTTCTGGAGAAGATGACAGCTAGAGTTCTGCAGCCTGACAACTTGGCTAAGGACACTGAAAAGCTGTGACAGAATTCTGGCCAGACTCTAGAGGTTTACGACATTAAGAGAGCTGGTGGGTTGATCTTCTCACATCAATTTGGTGAGTAACCAAGTAAAGTTTGGCCTGGTTTCCCCTTGGCTCAGAGCTCACTTCAAGACGAAAACAGTTGCTACTGTGATAATAAAAAAACAATCTGAGCAGAAAGGGGTACTCACCAGAAAGGCGGACAATAAATGAGAGTAAGGCTTTGTTCATCATAGAATCAATGGCTAATGCAGGCTGAAAGGGCCCTTTGGAGGTTGTCTCGTCGTTCACCCAACCACCAGTAAAGCAGGGCCAATCTGCAAATAAGATCCAACTTCAGAGTTAAGATAGGGTTACTCAGAACCTTTTCCAACCAAGTTTTGAACATCTCCAAGGATGGGGATACCACAACCTCACTGGGCAACCTGTTCCAGCATTTGACCATCCTCACAGTGAGATTTTTTTTTTCCCTGTATCTAATTGGAACTCCCTGTGTCGCAACTTGTGTCTGTTGCCTCGTCTTCTCCTTGTGCACCCCTGAGTCTGGCTTCATCTTCTCTACGTTCTTCCTTTGGCTCACTGAAGATAGCAATCTCCCTTTTGTCTTTTCTTCTCCAGGCTAAACTAACCCAGTTCATTAGCCTCTCTTCATTTGTCATGTGCTCATTTCCATGGCCCTCCACTAGACTCACTCCAGTATATCAATGTCTTGTGTGAGGAAGCCCAAAATGTGATGCAGCGCTCCAATGCTGAATAGAGGGGAATAATCGCTTCCCTCAATGTGCTGGCTACGCTCTTGCTACTATGGACCAATGTGTCCTTGGCCTTCTTTACCACTAGGGCATACGATGATTCTTGTTCAATTTATTGTCCAACAGGACTCCAGGTTCTTTCCCACAGCAATGCTGTCTATCCAGTCAGAGCCCAGCCTGTACTGCTGTGTGGGGTTTTGCCATCCCAAGTGCAGGACTCTGTCCTTGTTGAACTTCATAAAGTTTTTGTTCACCCATTTTTCTGGTGTGTTAATGACCCTCTGCATGGCAGCCCTGCCCTCAAGTCGACCACCTTTCTCTACCCCAATTTCATATGTTAGCAGTGAATAGAAATAAGGGATTTTGCCGCATACTGGAAGGGTTTTTTATTCTTGGAGATTTCTGACTGTTTCCTTTTCTGGACAGAAGTGCATGTCAAAGGTAAAAATTATGTCAACTGCTGTATTTCTTCTATTCTTTAAGGATATGTAACAGCTTATGATAGAATTTGTCTTCTGGGCAAGCATGAAACATCAGTGTCTTCCACAACAGAATTCTGAATGATCCTGCTGCCATGACTCATAGCAGCTTTTTAACAGAAGTATCTCTTTCAGGGAAGGAAGCAACATCCTACTTTAAAGGCACATTGTTGACAAAGAATATTCAAACAACAGTTTCCTAATTTTATCAACATTTCATGTATAATTGTTGAGAAGGAGAGAGTGGGGAGGACTGAAATAAGATTCCCACCATATTTTAAGAGTAAGAAAGACTGAATTACTCAAGGAATGAACTCACAATTAACAATACTGTAAAAAACAAGGTAAGAAATACATGATTAGGACCCTGAGACTACAAATCAAACTCCACTACAGGTGAATTTTGCAGGGTGCAATGTTGTGCACTATGTCCAAGGACCCCAGGCCCGAGATGCTTCTGGATCACAGCGGGGATCCTCATCAGGATAGAACACAGGCACTGAACGTTTATAATAATACTGAAGTCGTGAGAGCAGTTTTTTCACCACATTAGGATATCTTTCGGACAACTCGTTTTTCTCCTCAGGATCATGAACAACATCAAAAAGCCAAAGTCTCTTTGTTGGTTGATCAGATGACTGAATCATTGACTCATTGGACAAATGCGGTGGAGGGAACCAATGACTGCAGCCTGCAGAAATAGGAACAGACCAAGGGTTAATTCTCAGATAGAGAGCAGTGGTGTGGAGAGGCAGAGTTACATTGTAATCAAGGAAATCCCTGGGTTGCTTGTCAAGCCACTGGCCAGTGGTTGTTCCTGAATTCCTTAACTCTAGCACAGCACCCAAGTCTCTCTGGACCAGGGCTACCTCTACAAGAGTCCTATTTGTACAAAGGAGCTGCACCATTGTAAAGAAGGCAATAAGCTTCAGCTTTCGGATTCAGAATTTCATTTTGCTTAATTTCAGAGCAAGTAATTTCATACACTTTCTACTTGATAGTTTTTCCACAAGAGCGAAAGCCACTTATATTCTTTGATGTTGCAAGGTTTTTGTATGCATTATATGCATTTTAAAAGTGCCCCTCCTAGATTCTTGCACATGATCAAAACCCTGAAGACTTAGCAAAGTAAATAAGAGAAATGATAATTTATTAAACAAAATGAAATTGGGGCAGGAGGAGGGAAATACGACATGTTGGATGAAAAGGTGTTATTTCATTACCTGGATATCCAGTTAGTAACTTCCATTTTCCATGTCGAATTGCTGCATGCATGGAGATATTGAAAAGTGTATCATCCCATGTAAAAGAACTGTTCTGTGATAAAGATGTCCTGTTGTCAATGCCAAGACCTTAATGGAAAGTAAACTAAGTTAGGAACATTGCATAAGCATGAAGTCATTTTTACTATTCTGTTAGAAAACAGACCAGTATCATCCATTTATTTTTTGTGTCAGATGCAGCATTTGTTTTATATATGTGTGTGTGTGTGTGTGTTTACAAGATCTGTGTTACAATTCACTGAATATATTTAGCTCTTAGATCTTGAACTGCATCACAGAAAGTGATATGGTTGCCAGTGGAGAAAGTCACTCCTGTGTTCAAATAACTCTGTGAACAATAATCTCATATACAGGCAGATATTAAGAAAACTCATGATTGTAATTGCTATCTTGCTCTGGTTAGGAATATAGGATTAAAAAAATCTCCTGATTCAGTGCTAATTCTCCTAGATCACTCCAGTGAACAAGTCGTAGGTCCTGACTTTTATCCACACACTGTGAGCTAACTCCCTCTGGAATAAGCTGTCTGCATTCACACAGATCTGCACCTGGCCAGAGAGGTGATTCTAAGGCACGGCAACTGAGGGAGTGTGAGGCATGTGTTCATGTGTTTTGGGTAAAAAGAGTCAAATATGATATGGCCCCATCTCCGGATACTGCAGCCAACTGTGTCAAGTGTCAACTATGCCCAAACTTCCTCTCAGAAGGGATCTTGTAGCTCTTTCTAGAAGGAAGCTAAGAAAAAAATTTAACATGCATGTACCAGGGATGATCAGGAGACCAGGTCTTTACTGAAAGCAGGAAGGAGTCAGACAGACACTCCAGGAGCATCCAAACCAATAACCACCTCACATCTCAGCTTCTGTAAACAAGATCTGACTTTAAGAAATAAAATCTAAGAGTTTTATATTAACTGTATCAGCTGATACCTGTTTACCAAAAGAAAACCTAAAGGCAGTTCTGTAATCTGACTAAAGACATCAGGAGGTAGAGAGAAACCAATTTTGATTTTTCTCGCATCTTTCAAGACATAACTTTCAATCAATTTAGGAAATCTAAAGGACTCAGTAGGCAGTACTAGAAGCAGTACTAGAGGCTTCTAAAAAGAATAAATTCTGTAAGTCAGAGTGAGGCAAATATCCAGAGAGATCAGACAGAAGAGAGCAAAAGAAAGTTTGGAAAGAAAATGCTGGGACACACTATCTCTAGTTTTTATGAAGATCCTGATAAGTTCCTATTTTATTACTGGTCTTCATACTTTGAATCATTTTTTTCTTTGATAAGCACTTCTTGTGCATACTCAAGTTTCCTGTTTACATCACACTTCTATAATGTTCCCAGATACATAAGGCTATAGAAGAGGACCAGGTGTTTAGAATATGCATATACAGACAGGGGAGGGCTCAGCTCAGTTTAGATCATGAAGCACTGAAACTGATGATAAAAAACCTATAAAAAGAGAAAACAATAAAAATCTCCTAGAAGAATCTCTTGTGGAAGATAAATGCACACATGGCTGTGTGATGTCTGTAGCAGATA
This sequence comes from Apteryx mantelli, assembly GCF_036417845.1. NCBI lineage: Eukaryota > Metazoa > Chordata > Aves > Apterygiformes > Apterygidae > Apteryx > Apteryx mantelli. The sequence goes on from NC_090020.1 coordinate 61,538,543, forward strand.
CACAACTTTTAAAAGATTAATATTGCTTACTTCTCAACATCTTTATATTATGTATTATTCTGTCATGCTCTTTGCTACTGGGAATACTCATTTTCACCATTTACTTTCTTAAAGAGCACAATGAAAGACATAGCAGATCAAAAAACACAACCACATGCTTTATACATTAAATCCCCAAATTACAATATTAGGGTTTGGTCAAAAGGAAAAATTATGAGTTCACATTTCCAGTTTTAAAGTTTAGCATGGAGAATATGCTTCCAATTGCTGAGCTACTGTATGTGAAGCCATGGCATTACACAGTATAAATTATTTAAAATACTCCAAATAAACAGTATGAAAGATTGTATTTTTAGATATACTTTTCAAAATATTGTTGGAATGCCATATATCAGATTCATAATAAGACTCAAAAAGATAAACCAATTAAAAAAAAACCCTTATTTGTTTCAGGTAATGAAAACAAACAAATCCTAAAATTGAGCAAATACTTTTACCAGAGCTTGTAGTTGAAGTTGCTTGATAGAATATTATCTTTGAGAAAAATTTATTGAAGAGAAAAAGGCAAGGGCACTCACATTGAGCTATACATACAGAACTCTGTCAGTCATGTTAATTCACCCATTGTAAGCCCTTGTCTTCTGCCAAAGAAACGTACTGTCTAGGGTTCAGCCAAGCGCATTACTTCGCAGGCAGTACAGGTCAACTTTTATCAGACATACTAGCCATGGAAAATAGATTGAGGCTCACTGGAGTGAGCTCAACACAGCATATTTATAGGACTGCCAGATTACATAATATAATCCATCCCATGATATAATTTGTTCCCTTAAGCTAGTATATTCCTCCCCAGAACATTTACCTGACTTTCTTCTTCCCTTCAGCCCCACTGTTAAGTTTCCACCTCTGTCTTTTTTTCTTCAGCTTCTGTTATTGCAGATGAAACGCAAAATTATTGGACAGTCTTCTCCCCCTGCCATATGAATTTTACAGAATTCCCTTTTCCAGTTTGGTAGACTAAACAAGTCACATTCTTTTTGTTCCCTCCGTAAGATAAAATGTTCATTCCCTAGGCATCTCAGTGGTTTTTCTCTTCGTCTGCTCCAGCTTTATTTTCTTATTTTTTCAGCATGGTTGACCAGGCAGCAGCAATAGCCCCATGCACTAATTCAGCAACCAGACAGATGCCTTTTATGGATCTGTCTAATCAAGTCTGCCTTCACATGCCCACATGCTCACTTTATAGACTTAGGGCATATATCAAAACTACGACACCTTTGCCTGTGTGAAGAGTCTAAACATTTTTTTTCTGCCCTGTGATCACCAATGTATCAGCGGCCAATGAAATACTAAAGCTTTTTTTTTTTTAACCTTAAAAAAATACCACAGCCTTTGCCATCAATTTTCTTATTTTCAAACAGAAGCCTCTTTCCTGAAGCCACCTTGTGAGTATCACCAGCTGCTTTACTTCCTCTGAAGCACTCTATTGGGAAATTATACAACTTTTATTACCTTAGAAAGCAATGGAATTTCATTCAGCTGTTTCTTTTTAAATATTTAATGCTACAACAAATAAATTGATCTAAATATTTTACTGTTTTTGTGGCGGTTGTAGGTTACCAAAAAAGTATTTAAATAGATATTATATCTCTATAGAAAAAAAAATAAAATAAAATACTTCAAAAAATATTGCCCTTGGATAAGTGACTTCAAAGTTTATATCATATTCCAAGACCATCTGTAGTCTTAACAGCTTGAAAACTCATTTTATGATCAGATTTTAAAAGAAACTGAAGTGGCCAAGTCCCACTATTTGCAAAAGCATTTTATGATTTAAACACTTTAAAAACCTGGCCCTCAGCCCCTTATGAAAACCTCAGCTTAGGTCATTTATTTCCATTATTGCACATAATTTGTCTCTATAAACGGACATATTCCTAATTTTGGCATAAATTGATTAATAATTTTCAATAGCTAATTTGTATCTTCAAGAGATCTGATTTTCAGAAAGCAGATGTCAATCAATTTGGAAAATCTGTGCAGGATGCTTAAAAATCATCAGTCAGATATCAAAAACACATTGAAAAAGTGATAGCTGCATTTGCAAAAACAGTTGCCATGTTACCAGTTTGAATATTCCATAGCATACCCTTCAGGTTAGAAGTTGAAAAATTTACTACCAGATAAATATATAATATAAATAACATCCTGAATGATGACCAGAGAATAGGCAGGACTTTCACTAAAAAGTGAGTGGTCTTTCAATGCATTAAGTCTTGCTAATGCACCAGCATATGTACAGCATCTAATGACCAGCATCAGTCAAAAAAGGAAAACAAATATTAGGAATGGCAAAGAAAGGAACACTGTGCCACAGCCTAGCTCCCTGGTGCGCCTCACACTGGATACTGCGTGCTGCTTTGGTCCCCACATTACAAAGTGGATACAGAAAAACCAGAAGAGGTTGGAAGACGTGATAACGAAGATAAAGGTATGGAACAGCTTCTTTATGAGGACTGACTAAATGTCTCTTCATCCTCAAAGACAGACAACTGATGGGGGACAGCACAGCGATCTGTGAAACTGAGTGGCACTGACAATCTGAATAGTGAACAACTGGTCATTCCCAATTGGGGGGGGGGAGGGGGCATCAAATACCTTATCAAACACCATATTCAAAACAAACACCAGGATATACTTCTGTATCACAAAACCAACTTAAGTGTGGAATTTCTTGCCATTGGATGGTGTAGATGCCAAAAATTTACACAGGTTGAAGGAGTGATAAAAGAGTGATCACAAAGTGGAAGAAAAATCCATCAAGGGCTGTTGAACACAGAAACACAACCTAAATATAAGGAGCTCCATGAGCTGCAGGTTGTGGGGTAGTACACGAGAGATGTATTTTTATGTGCTTGCCCTCTCACACTCTTTCCTACACTACGGGTGCTCTTGGAAACAGGACCTATATGAGCTATAGAGATCTTTGGTCTGACATCGCACAGCTCTTCTTATTTCCAACATATACAAGATTTTACCAAATTACTTTCATTTCAGGACAAATACTTTGTTTACAGAAAAAGTGATATGCCCAGGTAGTTTTATGCAACTCCTTTTTGTTATATTAATCTTTATGTATAGTAAACTGAAAGGGTAGATGTTTTCATAAAAAGATAAGTATATATGATTAAGATTCAGATTTACCTGTAGTTTCAGAAATACAGGTACATCAGTCATTTTTTCTAGCATACCCTCTAGTTAACTTGTAATACTTTTCTTAAAAGAAGGGACAGCATCAACAGATTAGAATATTTGTTTCTATTAGCGATGCCTTCCAAAGCACAGAACAATCCATATCAATGCAAGCAAGTCAGTTACTTGCTTAAGGATTGTTTCTCATTTATATTACAATGAAAATAAAGAGTAAAGTCACTAAAATAATGGATTCACACCAGATTTATACCACCATGATTAAGATTGGAATCTGATACCCATTATTTCTTGCTTTAGTCATACAATTTTAAATTAAAAAGAACAACTACCATTTACAGAAATATCACCAAAAGGCAGGTTTTGCCATACCAAATGAGTACCTTGGTACATTCAATTCAGCAGCGTGTCCCTGAAACCTGACAATTCAAAGTTAAACAGAGAAGATAAACCAAAACTCCTTACTCTGACCAGCTGTGTCTTCTGAGCAACCCTTTCTTTCATTTCACTTTGTCTCACTTTTTATGACCGTCCCTGTGCTTGGAATGTGCCGAGCCCTGTTCTTTCCTTCTTCTCCTTTCAGCAAAGCTCTCCTGACAGCACTGAGTACTCCACCTGCACTCTCAAGCCAACACAGCGTTTATGTTGGATGGGTTTTCTCTTCTAGGGAAAAACACTTTCTTCCTGTGTATTTTTGCATATGCTTACAGCCTTTGAGTAACTCATTAGTTCACTTATCCAACCGTCCAATGATTTTTGGGGGTAGAAAATAGGAAGACACATTTCTTCCCAGCCCCTCTAGTAATCAATATATACATGAGTTTTGATCATCCATTTCTCAGCTTATACAATCCTCCTTAACTATCAGAAACTTATCTAACATAAAAAATAATAATTTATCTGATCACCATGAAAAAGACAGAAATGACTGAAAAATTATTTATTTTCTATGTGGCACAAAACCTTTTTAATTCTTCTATTATTGCTGACCACCACTTTGCAAAGCAAACATTTCAAATACTCTGTGACCACAGTTTGTATAAATACCTACCTGTTTTGTGTAGATTTATAAAGCAAAGAGAGATACAATTAGAATTTAATTTTTTTGTTAAAGGAAGGCTCAACTTCCAGTGACTCAGTCTAATAGATAAATTGTGGAAAAATGTCATTAAGTGTAATAAAATTATTCAATAAAATTATTTAAGGGTATATTCATTTAACTTCTGTTCTCTAATTTTTAATCATAGAAAGGAAAAAAATAAACTGCAAATTTTCAGCTGAAATGTAAATAAGGGAATATATATGGGATTACATATTCTCCTATGTCTATCTAACTATATATTTGCACAGATCTAATAAGCATTATAAACTACTCTTCTCCTCACTCTCCTACCTCTCCTTTCTCTCTCTAATGATGAGATCAATTAAAGTAATTGGTAGAATCCTAAAATGTGGTGATATAAATAGACAGTACATCTAAAACCAAAATATTCTTCCTTTCGTCTGTGATTAAGATGATCCATGCTGAGAAGTTTTCTTGCAGGGTAAGAGATCAAACAGCACACAGTTTTCTCTAACATGGCATTTACTGAGATCCTGACCACAAAAGTTAGAGGAACCAAAACAGTATTGCTTGAAGCATGTTACATTTCTGTACCCTATGGTCTTACATACTAGTGTGGGGGGAAGAAACGTTGGGAATTGGAGAGCAATTTTGGAGAAAGACAAAAGAAAGCTAATTTATTATTTATTTGGGAAACAGAGCCCTACTCAAGGAGTTATTCTAAACAACCTAACTGACTGTCAGATGAACTATGCCTCTGCAATTTTCCAGTATCCTACACAATAAAAACAACCTTCGCCCACAAGCAGCTACATACAGTCAGGGTCTTTTATGGACAATAGAAACAGGCAAAGCTTGTACCTCCATTTCTTTATTTGCAAAGCAATGACATTAACAGTTATCCACCTTTAAAAAGAAAAAAAATGCAGTATATTTCCCAAAGGAAAATTCAAAAAAATAACAGCATTCTCTATAGCCAAACTTGTTCATGATAATATACCAGCAGACTGAGCCACATGACAGGGAAAATATAAACGGCTCCGAGCTTAATTGCAACCCTCTTGATGGAAAAGACTTAAAAAGCGTGCACTAAGAGAAGCCACAATGAACTAGTTTCTTTAGACAGCTCTCACTCTTTCCAGTGTAAACCAGAAGCACATCTGAAACAAATAATAAACAGGTGCTACTGCTTTGCAGGTCAGTAACATAAAGTACATTTAAGAGCTTCCAGACAACATTTCCTGTAACGGAAACATGTATGCCTATTATGCCACTTGGGGAGCTAAATAGTTTGACACCTTGCAGTTCACAATGCAAACCGCACAAAAGGATTCCCTGGGTGTTCTCCCACTAACTAAAAATGATCTCTGTAGTTCTCCAGACTTTTACTGCAGTAGACATTTTCAGACTGGCTATGCAACTCTCTCTATTACTTAGTTGGTTACTCCACTCCAATATTTAAGTAATATATAACAAGGTCCACATAGAACAGAAGTTTACTTCTACTACAGTATGAATGATTTAAGGGAAGCGGAAAGGATTATTCATGCAACAGCCCATTCTGAATAGCACAAACCTTACTGAGACAACGCCTTGTCCCACAGAGAGAAGAGCAGAGACACTGAAGAAATCTGCATGCTGTTGACAAAGGAGATCTGACTGATACAGCCTAGCTGGATTTCCAAAAGGCTCCAGACAAAGAAACTAAGCAACTGTGGGATAAGAGAAAAGATCCTCATACAGATAAGAAAAGCACCCAATAAAATGAGAAATAAAAAGAATTTTTATTTCATGTTGGAGAGGCCACCAGTGGATTTCTAAAGGAATTTGTGCTGGGACCCATACTGTTCAGCATATTCCAAATGACCTGGAAAGGGGACTGAATAGCACAATTACAAAGTCTGTGGATGATCAGAAGTGATTTAGGGTAGTAAAGACAAGAGCCGACTGTGAGGAACTAAAGAAAGCCCTTATGAGACTGTGTGACTGGGCATGAAAATAGCTAATGATATTTACCATAGATATGTAAAGTGATGCATGTATGAAATAACAATCCTAAATTCACACATAAAATGATGGACTGTGAGCTGCTCATTATTGTCTGGGAATAAAATCTCAGAAATTGTGACAGATTAAACTGAAATTTTTGTGGAATTATGTCAGCAATTCTCAAAAAGCAAACTGAATGCAAGGAATTATTACAAAAAGGACTAGTGAACAAAGCAAAAAGCACTATACAACTGGAAAACTGTTTGTAGTTCTGGTCTTCCCATCTCAAAAATAATACAGTACAACTGAAAAAGTTCAGAAAACAGTGACAAAGACAGGTGAAATCCATATTCCCTCAGGAATTAAAAACCTCTGTCAGAGGTACATTCTGCTTAAAGGAATTTGTATATTCTAAAGAACTCCTGGGACCAGACTGCTTCCATCCTCGACATCTGCAAAAGAGGGTTTTTCCCATCTTGAGTGATGTTGGGCCAAATGCAATCAAATCCTTAATGTTTCACTTGACAGCGGACTGATCAGCGTAACAGGCCAAATAGTTTGAGTACTTACTACTCCGACGTGATGAGCTATCTGAGTGACACCACATCCTCTTGGTAGTCTTTAGTATGTTTGATGTGACTACAGTCTCTACCTGAACCTAACCTCTCAGCATTTGACTATACATTGTCTACAATGGCAAATCACACTACTACGCAGCACAAACCCACAGTAAGAAAAACTCAAACATGCTGAAATACTGTATGAGATACAAAATTTTTTATCTGGCAAACTTTTTCTGGTTTTGCCAGTAATAGCCAGGTTCCAACTGGACTAGCCTACATTCGCTGAACAAATATAATCTTGCATATATGCTCAAATTCAATTACATATCTTTTTTTTTCAGTCGCCAAAGACATTTCATAGAACACCTCCATGTTATTGTATCACTTCATAAAGCCTTCTTTTAATAGCATCTGAGCTTGTTGCTTTCAGAATGGCTAGAAACCTCTCTGAGCTTCTAGCCACCTGCTGTCTTTTCCACTGGGTGATAATTTTTTTTTTTTTTTGCTGGTAGGCACTACATAAGCAACAATTATTACTAGGATAGTGTTGCAAAAAAGTCCTGCTTGTTTGCAAAGGATTCTCAGGAGGATTACATACATTGGGACTCCTCATGTTTTCAGAAATACATCTGCTAATGCAGGCTGGAGGTACACATACAGAGTTATGACTGTGACAGATGCACATACCACAGGATTGCATTAGTTATGCATTAAGAGCAAGGAGCACAGACATAACAGAGTTTCATCTCATAGCCAGAAGACAAGAAACTAATGAACTGCAGAAACTAGGGCTTGCAGTAATGCCCTTTCTCAGCTCTGGGAAATAAAGTGGCAGTTAAGTCACACATACGTCCAAAAAAGACACTGCATTTAAAAGAATACACTCTTGTGCCTACAGACTGTGAAATCACTGAAGATGGTCACTTCAAGAAGACAGGCTTTCAAAAGGTAGGGTCACCTGACAATGACCAATCTTAGGGCAATAAATTAGATGTTCAATCACTTTTTTATATTCTGATGAGATGATACTCTAAAACATACCAAGTGATTCAAAAAAAAAAGTTTTTTTACTTTATAAAAATGTTTTTATTAGAGAAGAATGAACTTCTCTGTATGTTACAGAGTAGTATTCCACTTAATACTTTAACCAAACACTGGAAAAAAACACACAGGCTACTGTCACTAGAATTTAAAAGCAACAGACAGTAACTGGTAATATTTTCACAGCAAGCCAATGCATATCCCTCCCTGCCTCATCTGATCTGATTAGTAGCCTATAAAGACCACAGAGGAGATCCCTAGACAGAAGTCTGGGACTGGCAAACCAAAAAACACTTATCTACAAAACCTAAAAGGAGAGAGAGTATTTTTTACTATGCTTATTATCAGCTTTAAAATCAACATACTATTTTAATCATCCAAGAAATCCCTACTGTGTTCAACAGCTTCTATACATTCTCATAAAAATGGTAATAGTATCATTCACCTATTGCTTCCATTACAATAAATCAAGGATTTTGCACACCATGGCTTCTGTTCTAATGCAGATCACCTCACTCTATTATCAGGATTTGAAACATTTACTTATGTGATCCCTATTAAATAAAAAAAGTTTCTCCCCATTGGTGCAAAATCACAGGCAATTACTTTTCTATCAATAGACACTGCAGACTTCTTCAAACCACCTGAGTCTGTTTTTGTACTACAGTAGCAGAAACTGTAAGTAAAAAGAAGCACAGACTACCTTAAATGCTACAGAACTACACATAAAAACTACTCTCATGGAAACAGTCTTCAGCATCCTACAGATCTGACTCGATACAGACACACAAAACTTGCATGTTTGGCAGGCTCACTGTCCCTTACTGATGCTTAGCTGTGCAACAGCAGCAGTCTGCTAGGGCTTGAAAGAAAACACACTGAAACTAATAGGAATCTTTCTATAAACTCCAGTGAGCTCAGAATTAGACTCTTAAGCATCAGTAGAAACAAAGAAGCAACTTCTGGCAACTCCTAGCAATTTCTTTTAATCAAACAAACAAGGCTAGATTCCCCTTTATACATACAGTTGAGTAGAGATAACCATGTTTTCACATGAAACCTTTATATGAAAGGCTTATACATTTGCATTCACAACAATCATTTCTGGCAGCACATAAGTTTAAAAAATGGGTGGAAAAAAAGAGACCAGCATAAATTAAAGTGATTCTGAAATCAAAACAAAGCAAAAACACCATCATCATTTACCAAGTCTCACAGGCAAAAGCTCAAGAAAAAAATCAGTCACAGCACACAATCCCAAGAATGTTACCAGAAACTGAGGCTTATGGAGCAGTGGAGAAAACTGAATTCCAGAGTCATTTTCTCTGCTGCAAAATCCATGTCACTAAGCTCAGAAGTTAAGATCTAGAAACTGTTTATTTAAACATATCACTCAATCTTCCCTGCAGCACTGAAACAACAGAAGAATGGCAGTCTTCAGGTACCAGGCACCGAAACACATGATTCTTTACAGTCAGAAAGGGAAATACTAAGCCGAGAAATGAACCATAATTTTACTGTAGTAAAACTCAGGAAGCCACACTATAACTTATCCTTGTGGTCAGCATAGATTCCCACACCCACATCTTCTGAACTTTCTTTGGACAGGATTTTTCCAACTGTCCAATATTTTCCTCCCTAAAGGAGAAAATTCTCAGGTCACATGGAAAACCCGCTGTAGGCTGTACAAATTATTGACTGTCTGTCCACTAAAGCAATTAGAAACAGTTGCCAATTCAATGCTTAATTGATTTAATTTTCAGTAAACTGGGAATAAAGAAAACAGTCAGACGAATTAAATACTTTATTTCCCTGCATTCTAATAAAAAGAAAATTAACTTGAAGACCAAGGGTTAAATTCATAAGTGGATGTACCTGACAAAAATGAGAGAGAGGTTATCTCCCCTTCTTCCAAACAGTCTAGCCCAGCACTGGGGATAAATTTCTGGGCTTTTGGGACTCGAGTTGCTGGGCCCAGTTGTCCTGGTTGTTAAAAGGCGCTTGAACTGGGCTGGCCCGGTGTGCAGGAGAGTGCTCCCCAGCAGCCTGTGCGACTCCCCAAGATGAAGGCTTCCTCCAGCCTTCCTGTTTCACATCATATAATGCATGCAAATATTTTGAATGACAAAAGAGAAAGTAAGTCTTTAAATTGGTGATGGGATATTCAGACGGCATTGCATAATTTCAATTTCACTCATACTGCATTTGTACATAGGACTTGGAATTTATACAGGAATATATGCAAATCTGGTGAGTGCATCATTTGGAACAGATTTCTAAGTCTTTACTATCTTTAAAACCTTAATTTAATTATGTATATGTTTTTCTAGCATCCATAATTCAAAATACTCTGTATGCACAGAATGTTTTAGATTTGCTGGCAGTCTGGTTTGGGGCTTAATCAAATGATTCAACAAATAAATCCAAAGCTGAATTAAGGATTCTACCTCATGCCATAAAAAAAAAAAAAAAAAAAGGGAGAGAGAGAGAATGGTAAATGAAAAAAAAATCCAGATTACCTTCAGTATTTCCCAGTTTGGAAGTACTTGGATCTGGGGAGAATGGACAGAGGGGCAGTGAGGAGGCTTAATATGGGAACATACTATATAAATATTCTTGAGCACACATCTTTTCTGGTGAAGGTCAATTTAGCAATTGGAAAGCTGTACTCATCACACTGATCAGGTTTCACACATAACAAAAGCAGTACAAATCTACGGGGCAGGGTAAGCAATCTAAGCTGACACTGGATTTCCATTCTACTTGGATTTCTTTGTTTTATGGTTTGGATTAAGCATCAACAACTAACAAGATTTTTCTCTACCTACATATCAGGAGACAATATATTAAACATGGTTCAAATTTTTAATCTAATATAAGCACTAGACCAAACTACTATAACTAGTTGTTACAGCACTGAGAACAGCAAATGTAGTACATTTTTCATTTCTATCAATGAACATTAAATCAGTCTCTTCCAAACTCTTTAAAAATCTTGACTATGTTCCTAATGTAGTAAGAAAATTTATAAAGTCACTAAAATCTGTAATCAGTCAGATGGCTCAACGTAACTACTCACCTGCAAGAAAAGAGCAGAACTAAAATTTTCAAGCAAATCTTACTGAAAAATAATAAAAAAAAAGAACAAAAGGAACGGCTAATATCTTTACAGTTAGGAGATGCTTTTAGACCATATACATCTTCTATTTATAAATGTAAAATCTTTTTAAATGCCTCATTTGTTTGTCAGTTCAGCAGTTTGGAAATTCACAGTTGTTCTTCATGTATTTATAAAAGGAATCAGAGGGGAAGAGGGATATTTCTCTCCCCTATAGCTACAGAATAATAAGAAGTCATTATAAGTAGATGAAGATTCCCCAGGAACGATCTCTGTTAAGGACCGTGCCTTTTACTCCCCTGCAGCCATGGACTGAAGCGTGGAACGAGCGTTTCACTGTAGAGAGAATGCTGTGCACGCTCGTGTGCTTGGGCTACTGTCTACACTGCACAATGCAAAGCCGTGCAAAGGTACCAGAACTGTGTATTAAGGGATGAACATTTATCCTGGTAATTTGGTGAAGTTTCTGTCCCTTCCGCTGCAGTACATATATAACAAGATTGCCTGAATTATATGAACGATTCAGATTTGTTTGGGTACAAGGTACATTTAAAGCCATTTCAACTATCACTAGTCCATAAACAGAAAATTTTGCACTGTGTGTCATATAGATGCAGTAGAAACTTCATAGATGGTGCTGCATTGAGATTTCAGTTCAGCATTTTATAAAAGAAACATCTCATGGGAACACACCAACAAAAATTACCTCTTGCTCGACGGGATTCTTTGAAGCAGACTACTGCTTAGTTTGATTGCTTACCATGAAATGCACAAGACTAAGCCCACTCCGGGAGAAGTTTTAAGAAATTCTCTCTAATTGCTCTGACAAAGTACATATTGCTATCTTGGCAGGAACGCAATATATGTTCCTCCTGCAACCGATTCTGCTCTGGGGTCCAGTGCACAGAGGAGAGGCAAACGGGGTATAATCTGTCCTGGTGGAGAGTGACAATCTCGCCAGCATCGGTTTGGTCCTATGCAAATTGTCTTATGTTCTTTAGTGATAACTGCTAAACTTCAGCAAACGTCAGTCAATGAGCTGTCAAAAAATGAAATTAGAAATATCTTCCACAAAACGCAGAACATTTTTGCAGCTTCCTGATTAGAATTCTAGAAGCAACTATTCCTGAGAAGAATGCCTACATACCCATTTTAAAAGTACAGCATCACTTGGAATCTACATAAAAAACAAATGGATACACCATAGATGTCTAGCCTGTTCTTTCTTGGGATATATGATTTGAAGCAACTTCATTATATTTTCCTCTGAATTAACTGAATATGAAATTCCTACTTTGGTGACTGGAATTTTGTGAAGAGATGGAGACAATGGCAGGAATCACAAAAAAAATGTTACAGAGACATATCATAATACATACAGCTACCATCATTATCACAATAAAGTCAGGATTTGGGCCTTACTGCATGTCTCAGAATACACATATATATTTTAAAACTTAACCAACACTTGCTCTATTATATTTGTAGTTGTTTTGAGTCTATTGCAAATTTATTCTTTCTGAGAGAATATCTACAAGGAAATACAGAAAACAAAAGTTTGTTCTACAAGAGGAGAAGTTAAATATAAAAGTTACAGTGTCTGACTGTAATAACTGAACAACATTCTAAGCCCAGGCATTTTATTTAAATTATTTCAATGAAACCTTCATATATAAGGAATATCTGTTTTGTGACCTGGCTGTTTTTACATACACGTTTTTGTACGTTAACAAATAATCAGCAGGTTATTTAGTGCTTCTCAGGCTTTTGCTTTCTTATGAAACATCACAGCAAAAAAACCCATAGAAATCAAAAATAAAAGTTGCAAGAGAATTCTGAATAGTACTGCCTAATTAAAAAGCATCTTCCCTCTTTAAGAAAATAAACAAACATCATCAATATGAGAGTAGAAAAACATCTTCATGGTTATTTCTTCCAAAAGTTTATCACAGTGTTATGCTGCTGTTACTGATATTTGATGCTTCAGAACACAGACAACTCCTCTCACTGCTGGAGGGAAAATGTTGTATATTTTTTGCAAAGATTCAGACACATGATGCATTTCACTTCATCTACAATAACACTCTTACCTCCAGACATCTACACAGGTAAAGTAAATTAATTTTTGCTTTTTTTCGCAGTCTTTTAAAGGCCAGTGTTTTTCCTTTGTGCTTAGAATAAATATATAAATAAATAAAATATTCCATGGTGGTTCTAAATGATAATTGAAAAGTCAATAGCCCTTTGAAAGTTATGATTTTTCCATTTCAGTTACATCTGTATAACCTTGTCTTTGCCCATCCTCATTTGTAAACTAAATTTTTAAAGTTGCACAAGTAGGTGTGATGCCTTAACTAACAGGCTGCCTGTGACAGTCCAGGGGAAAAATGAAAATATTTTAGAAAAACATGAGAACATGTCTGCTATAGTCATTTCTAAATGCTGACGGCTCCATGGACTAACAATGTCTTTGCACATACATACTCTTAACTAATTACTTTTTTTCTGAACTCTGATGTATGGAGCAGTTATTTCACCTCTAAAAGGAAACTTTGGAAATGTCAAGGGCTCCTCCAGCCTATACTGTGACAATGAATTACTGAAGAAATAAGGTTTTTTGCTACTTCACAGAGGAAAGACATTTTGTGACCTTTTGCTGCTCTATGGCAATAATGAGTTTTCTACAAAACTCTGAGACTTTCTATTGCTTTATTAAAATAAAAATGTTTGAGGAATAGCCATGACCTTAACCTTGGAAGAATTAATAGAATACTGATTTTGAAGAAACAGATGAAGCCTGAGGCACTAGAAATTCCTGTGGTCATGCTGATGATGCACAGGTCTGTGCCATACACAGAAACTCACACAGTGAAGTTCACTGATCTTAAATCATTTAGTATAACATTGTGAACAGTTAGCTCCAACTTTCACTATTATTCCTTTTAATTTTAGTTTTCGCTTAGTGATGTTTGATTTTAAATGCAAGATTTACATTAGAATATCATGCTCAGTCTGTTACCTTTCAGAATGCATGTTCTCCTAAACTTAATGGCAATAGTAAGCATATAAAAATATTCTTGCTGTTGTTTCAAAATATTCTTCACCTTGTTTTTTTACAATCAATTACATCTTTTTTGAAGAAAAAAAAAAAAAAATCAAACTACTCAGTAAAATCCAGAACTTTTAATGGCAGCAAAAAATCCCCACAAACATCAAAGGGGCCAAGCATTTGTTTAGATTATTACTTTCATACAGTTACAAAATTAAAAAAAAAAAGTTATTCTAAATGAGAGTAAACTACTTACTAATACAGAGTACAAGATCAAACATTGCAAAATGTGATCTTCTAAAAGGAAGCATTTTATTTTTACTTCTCCTGGAAAAATACTAAAAATTTATTAGTTTTTTAAACTTTTTTTTTCCAGAAAACAGATTTAAACTGAATGGAATCGTATTTATGAATTACTAATATCAAAGACCATATTTAGAGACCCTTATATATGAAACACACAAACTCCACTTGTGTTACTATGAGATAATATTGATATCCTGTGCTGGATTAAAATTAACAGATTTCCAAGTCAGAGAGATTTCATTTGACAAAGATAATCTAGCCTCTAGACCTTATGCATTGAGAGCTGCATAAAAATATAAAATATCAGTGTTATTTTCAAATAGGCATAGGATCTAATAAAGCATAGAAAAGAAGCACTAACAAGGGATGTCTGAATTCCAGTCACAATGCTGGCACTGGGCATATTATCAAGTGACTTAATATCTCTAAATTCTAAAAGAGAGTATCTATATCCCAAAGGAAACATGGGGATTAGTATCTGTGAGACTCACCAAAAGGGCAATCATCTTATTTAATATTGATAGTAAAGTACTTAGTACTGGACACTATAGTGATGGATGGTTCACATTCAGATGCAGGAGGCCAGGGAGCCGAGGCAAAGTATAACCACAGGCCAACTTTCCCTACAGCAAAAGCTGCACCTCAAAAACTTCACATAGCTGACAAGCACAGGAAAAACACTACATGTCTCTGTGACCTGAACGGCAGCAGAGTTGTGGCTGGCTGGAGCTATGGCCTCCCACAGGGACTGTGGTTGAGCTTTGCACATGACTGTCAGACCAGCATGAAAGCACCATGAGAAGTGGTTGAGTACCCTGTGTGGCTCCAGGGCCACATGCTGGCCACACCTGCCTTTTCAACATAAAGAAGGTCATTTGGATTCATGATTTATTTGTAATAAAAAGACAACAGAGTGCAGCTGGTGAGTATGCCGTATGTTTAATTTAGCAGAGAAATGGAAATTCTGAGAAACAAAGAACGTATCTGTCTTTTTTCCCCATTCTTGATCATTTTGCCATTCCAGTTTTCCCCATTCCATTATGTACACTTAGCTAATTATACTAGTGGCTTTCCCTCACATTTTGATTCTCCATGAGCAGATTCCAGGTATTACCCTGGCACAGACATGCAGTATACTTATCCTATTCAAAGCCCACAGAGCACACTCATCCATGAATACCTACACCTATTATAAACCTCTGCTATTATTGGATAATTCCATTACTGGGGAATGTTTTTTCACTTTTTTAATAATTGTAGAATAGCTAGGTCATCAGTAATAAAAACAGGGAAGAAATCACTTCTGGTCTGCAAAGTCTCAGGAATCATCTTTTACCTGGGCACAATAAGAAATAAATGGTGCCTAAAGGCATCTAGAGTGTCCATTCCTTAATCAAGATGAATCCTTTTGGCATATATGTGGATATAATATATAATGCTATAGCCATTTTAATGCAATTTTAATGTCCATGAATGACAAATCAGTCCCAGAAATTAAATGGTTTCTCCATTGTAATATATAATATGTTCATTCTGCACAGAGCAGATCTAGCACTCTATAAGCAATCATTTATTTTGGCAATTAATAGTGCAATATATGAGGTAATGCCTTTTTCTAGATGTCAAGGAGAGCAAAGTAAAGTCTGATTGATTAATTTTGCTCAATGCAAGTTTGGAGAAAAATCACAAAACATTTTTAAAACTTCTCTGAATTTCTGTCTTGACTGTCTGTCTTTATGAATAGATAGCATCAAAATAAATTGACTACAATTAGTAGTCTACAATTTTATTATGCTTTTGAAGTTTTAGTTTATGGTAAGTCTGGGATTTTAAAAGAAGGTAAAAGTTTTTTCAGTCCCAAACAGCCACACCCTATCAACATATTTAATCTGAATGTATCTTTCTAGTTTATTTAAAGAATTCAATTTCCTTTTGAAGAGGAGGTAAAAGTGTTCATACAAGCAGTCTAGAAGATTTTATAAAATTTACTAACTTCATTAATGAATTTAGCAAGTCAGATTAAAAAAAAATAATACAGTGTATACTGACAGATTCTGATTAACAACTCTGAATTAAGGCATACATTTTCTTTCACCATGTCATTTAGTTCTGATTCTCAAAATAAAATTGCCTACTGTGGGATATAAAGTTTCAATACTGCTTCAAGACAGGCCATCTAGCAATGACTGCGCGGTCAGAAATATGTTTGGTTTAGCAGTTATGGGAATTTAGACTTAAATCCAGTTGGTTTTTAATTCAGCTGAATCACCAAAGCTTGATGAAATGCCATAAGGCTGTCTAAAAGAAAGCAGATCTTTCACAATGGAAGAGCTGACATCACCCTCACAGCTGCCAAACCAGCAGTTTTTTTTTTTTTTTTTTAAAGACAAAGCAAAGTTACAAAAACGGGACAAAACACAAACTTCTGTTTTTTCCTTCCAACACATGTAAATCAGATTTTAATTTATGTAACTTTTAAATTATTTTATGTATTTTACTTGAGCTTCTGTAACATTCACATTGCAGAGAAAAATACACTAAAGTTTTTTTCAATGTAATTCTAGCTCTGCTGTGTTTAATTTTCTTAATTTACTACCAAACTCTAAAATTAATAATTTCAAACATAAACCTGGAAGAGACCCGATCTTTCATACCAATGTCCTACTTTTATGTAATCGCAAACTCTTTAATAAATTACAAATCCATACTGAGACACAGTTTCTGAGCCACGCATTCATCATCTTTGGGAAAAAAAAAAATCAGCAGGGTTATGAAGAAACAACCAGAAAGACAAAAATAATGGCTTTAGCAAGGAGAGGAAAGAGCAGCTAGCTCAGAGCAGCCTGGGTCCCTCTGCATCCGCTGAGCTCACCAGACTGGTTTAGCGCAGTGAGGTCCAAGTGGAGGGTGCAGTGCTGCATACCTTCGCCCTCAGGCTCTGGCTCCATGAGCAGAGAGCCAGTGCTAGGAGGGTAGGCTCTCCGTCTGCCTCCCCACTTCAAGCTGCACAGTCCTGCTCAGCCCGCCTTGCTCTGGCTCTGGCATCCATCAGCCCCTTCAATGAGGAGATTCAACCCACCTGCCCAGAGAAAAACAATCTGTTCCTCACGCCAGGTTAGCAAGTTGAATCAGACCATGGACGTATCTGACAAGTGCTGGAATAGGTGCGAAATAAGCATCAAGAGCATGTGGCTAGCAATGGGGAGGGGAGGAAGTGAAGAAAACTGCTGGATCACTTCACCCCATATCATGATACAGAAATCTCAGAGTTTAATTTCAGAGTCACCAACAGAAGCAGTTTCACCTGTCCCCAGAAATTCCTTCCAGCCCCCTCCTTTTGTGCCAAAACTAGTGTTTGGCAAAGTCGTATTGAGAAACTGATGCTGGGAATATATTCAAGATTATTACAATCTGAACCAATATCCTGATTCGGTTCATAGCTTGACTATATGAGCGGTTTTGGTGACCCAAGAGAGGGGGGAGTGGAACTGAGCAGCCCTGGGAGGCAGGACTTGCTCTTTGGTAAGCATTATCAACTTATACTAGCTTGAGGGGCTTAAACTGATGTAGCTGCCAGGTGCAGTCCCTCCCTCTGCCACCACCAGCTACACACTCCATCTGCTCCCATTCATACAGCCACAGGGTAAGTTGATTCAGCTGGCTGATTTGGTAGAAATCTGTCCTCCTCTTTCTTTTTTTTTCTTTTCTAGGCTAGTTTGACAGGCTAATCTGGCAGAAGATTCATCTTGTCATGTGATTTCCAGATCCAGCTCAGGGGAAGTAGAAAAGGATGGGAGGAAAGGAGAGACAGATTGTCCAGTCTGGCAACAGCTCACCATCAGACCGGCTTTGCTACAAAGGCTGCACCATCCCCTCCCCAGCAGTATGGTTTACGGCCTTTACCCCAGTCTCACACTCCAAAGGCCACACTGCCTCCTCTGCGAAAACACTACAACTGTTGTGGGTTCACATGGTAAAGCAGATCAGTTCTCTAAAGAGAAAAGATTATTTTTAACCCTGATCATGTCACTGGACTGCCATAGGTCAGAGAGCAGCATGAGGGCAAGAGCCTGCAGCCAAGGACAGGAACTCCTTTTTAGCACCGAAGGGAACAAATGAGAAATCGCAGTCTGAGACACTGCAAGAAAGGTTTATATTTGGAAGAAGAAAGCTGCCCTCAGAGAGAAATGGCAACTGCTTAAGACAGTAAAAGAAGACCTATCAGCACTGTCTTGTAAAACAGAACTGAAGTCAGAATAGAGTGTTTTCCCTCTTATGTTGTTTATTTTTAACAGTAGGAACAAAGTACAGTACTTTGATACAAGACTAGTGTATGGCTATTGTATGGTATTGACTACTGGACACAAGCTCCCGAAGAAAGATAAGTAGATGATGAAATGCATCAGGTCTGCTGGAGTAACCTGAACTGATGCCCAGATGTTAGAAACCAGCACCCTTGACAGGTTGAAAAATTGTATGTTATCCCATGAGCAGTGAACACACAGGTGAAGGTGTGCTCTAACAGACCAGAGAGGCAAAAGATGTCGTTAGCTTTGTAATCAAGATAGTATTTCCAAGCTTTAATCTAACTTTCTGTTGCACACTTAGCTTTAACAGTTACGACTAAATTAACTGCGTCTTTTGCTCAAATTCTTCCCTGAAAGAATGCTTATATTGGTGTAAAATTTTTTGAACAAAACACAGCTCAGTTTTCCTATTTCAGTCAAAAATCCATAAATTACACAAGACCTCCCATGATTCATGTTCTTAAAAATACATATATAATCAGCTTATTCAGACAGAGATGAAGATAAATGTATCCATTAAATAAAAATAATATATACTGAAAGAATGTATGCATTATCTGCAAAAGCAGTAAAGAGTTTAGGAACACTGAAGGTGCACTGAGTGCAAGTATAATGATACCTTAAGTCTCTGTGTGTGCACAATCACTGCAATACAGTGCCTTTCTCAATTACACAATCAGAGCTCTCCTAATTTATCCCCAACCTCCTGGAAGGCTTTTTTGGTTATGTTTAATAGGATCTCGAGATTCAATTTCCTATTTGCTGTTCTGCAGTACTCTGCAACCCAAAGGTTTGGCTAATCTGCATCTTCCAGTCATTATTTTACTTTCTATTTCAATTTCTACAAAAAAGAAAATATTAGTACAATATGGACACTCCATCTGGCATAAGAACCACAAAATGGTTTAGGTCAAGTGACATTTTAAATGGACTTGCACAGAGGCAAGGTGGGCATAAAGAAGGCCAAAGGCTTAACAATCAACACAGGAGGTGAAAAGGAACTGAGCAAAACATATACATATGTATTTTAACACCATAGGCAAAGGAACACTTTGATCTCAAAACAGGACAAGGAGACAATAAACAGTCAAGGCAAGAGCAAGACTCAAGAATGAAACAGAGTTTTTAATCACCTTAGTGATAGGAAGATTGTATGAGCAATTATTTTAAAATGCTTTTTTAAAACATGAGCAGAGCTATGACTACTGAAAAGATGGAAGTACCTATATATTCCAAACTTTGTGTCTCCCTAATCTATTAATAATATGTAGTGAATAGTGAAGTGTCAGCAGACTAGGGCATCATGGAAACAATCTGGGGAAGTACTTCCTGAATTTAGGCTCCTGAAAACTTCCTTTTCTCATCCCCCTTGTATTTAAACCAGGAAGTTGTCTATTCAAACACCTCAGCTGAGCTCGGTCATGACAACGCCCACAAGAAAAGAAGATGGTCTCTGAAGTATGCCTCAGAACACCACATCAGGGCAAAACATTATACAGGAATGCTACAATTCACTGAGTGTTCTTTGAAGGGAAATTGGAGAGGTTACGCCTTAATTCCATCAGTATGTAGGAATTATCTGCAGGCAGTGCTGTCCAGCCAACATTGGATATGCACAATGTTGCTCCTTCTCAGAGAAGCATCACAGAACCAGATGTGCATTGCAGAAGACCATCTTACCCATTTCCATCAAGCTACTACAGAGTAATTTCCATCTATCTTGCAGACAACAGATCACTGCCTGCATGGTACTAGTTTCCCTCTGTCTGGATTTACTTCGTCATTTAATGAAACACAGGAATGCTATAAAAACACTGGAAAGGACACGTTCCAATGTTCTGCATGAAAAAATCTCTGCTTGAAAAGTCTGTAGTCCTTAGCAAACTAATAATGTTGCATCATAAAACAGACCATGTTCAGAGAGCTATACAATTGGCAAACTTAAGCTCCAATTCATGTGATTATGGCATTAAAGATCAATTCGTGTGATTACGGAACAAAAGTAATCACAAAGCTTGGAACTTCTTTGCTTCACACAAACTCAGGTTTTCCATTTGCAAGGTCAATAATACAATCACATTATATAGATGTATCAAGATATGGTAGAGTGAGCAGTTCATTGGGAGCTACCTACTAACCTGGAGCACTTAAGACAGGGTGTTTTAGTTTTTTTGTTTTTTGGGTTTTTTTGGCAGTGCTCCTCCCTGTGCACCTCAGGCACGTGGCTGTGCATCAACATCCTCACATTCTGAAGTGCTTCATTCATTACTCAGCAGCGTGTGTCAGAGCTCTGTGAAATGGAGAGTGTGTGTTGATCATGATTTAGTATGTATTTACAGTGTCTGAGGAATGATATTCCTGTATCTTTAAGCTAAACTACTTCCAAGCAGAAGGCATCCTACTCTATTTTGTTTCACCTGGAAGGAAATACTTTGCTAAAGGAAAACACGGAGCATTAGGAAGATAAACTATATGTTTAATAAGCTTTTAAAAATCAATAGCATACTCACATGGGAAATCATCCACAAACAAGGGGTCTATGTTATGAAGCAGTTCGACTCTGGGAGATGGTCTTCCTTCACTAAGAGAGATTTCAAAAGGAAATGTTAATTTCCTTTTACAGCTCGTCAGAATTATGCATGTTTTATTTTATTTTTGTCATTCTAATACAAAACAAGTTCCTACACATAAACTAATTACTATCAATTTTAAGCTGAATGTTCTTTCCAGGCCCAGTAGCAACAGCTTTTGCCCCAGTCAGTCTTCCCTGACTTCACTGGTATTTATTGAGATTACTCACAAGTTTACAAAGTACAGGATTGGGTCTGTGCTTACCAAGCATTACACGAAAGCAGAGTTTCACAACACCCAACTTTAAAAATCAAATTTAGCAGTGTAAATTAGCATGCTAGACTTGCTATGCCCTCTGCATACCCAAACAAGAACTGTCACTCTAGAGTGCTGAAGGCATTTGGCTAGGTGCCTCACAGAACACTAGAGGCATTGGCTACCCCTCAAACATCCCACCTTCAATCTGTAATTCAGGTCAGGATGTTTATTTAAATACTCTATACCCTCTTCTGAAAAAAACCCTACCTCCCTCTCTAGTCATTGACTACATAGGAGGCTCATTCCATACTACCCCTAACTTATCAATACAATTGTGAGTTAAGTAAAACCTACTCCTAAAAAAAACCTATAAAAGAAATTCACTCCTTATAAAGTGCAACATGAGTAAAAAGTCATAATTAGCAAGCACCCTGCTTACATCATGATAGAACAATATTTTATTATTTGACAGCGAACCTAAACATTTTAGAAATTTCCAAATGATTTAAATTCTCTCTCTTAAAAAAAAAAAGAGCTTCACTTCACATAAGATTCAAAAAAGATAATCCAGGCCCTTAAATCACCTGACATTAAGAATACAAAACCAAGTAATATAAAACTTACAGGAAACCTCAAAAAAAGGCTAAGTTACTTTAGTACACATTTTTGGAGGAAGTATTTTATAATTAAACAATACTTACATGTAGTTTAAAACTTTCAATAACAACTAATTAAAATTAATATTGTTCTATTCCCTTTCCAAAAACATTTGTTGATGCTACACATTTTGAATAAATATAAAATTAACAAGGAGGATTATATAAAAGACTAAAGGTATTCATATGATACAGCTGTTCAGTTAATGCATAGCCTACAGCATTAGGAATTAAGTGTGTAAAAACTGACAGAAAAATGTTTTTCCCAAAACACATGAAAGGTTAACTTTTTTTCCCCTAGTATCTTTACTAGTCATACTCCTAGCTAAAAAGTGTCTGGCCTTGTTTAGCAGAATCTTATCTTAGATTGAATAGACTCACAGTGCTTCTAGACGCTCCATTTACAGTTGCAGTCAAAGTGTACCTTTCCCCATCTGTTATCATAACAGGTAACAGTAACATGAACCAATTAGGGCAAGTTAAACTAGGATGTGAACTTGCAGCATGTGAGCTATTTTTGTAGTAACTGCTTGGGGAGACACTCTTACTCTGCTATTTCTGTGCTTTCTCTACATTTTTCACTATCCTTTTTAAAAGAAAGCAGACACTAGAATTATGCTAAGAAGTCTAGCATCTTCCATCAATGTCATACATAGAAGGAAAAAGTAACTTACTCCTATGTGCTTCTCCTGTTGATACATCCAATGTTCATACACTACCAGGTTAGGCCCAAGGAAGTCAGAACTGAGGATACTCATGCTATTAGAGCAGACTAGTATTAGTATCACATTAAAGTGGTGGATCAGTGTATGCTAAACATGGCTAGGACTTAATTTGAATGATTACTGCATAGCAGGTAGAACACAAAAAGTAAAGATTACACCCGCATTAGTTGAAGCCTTTCATGCTGCAGCAGTGACTTTCATTAGCTGCATTTTTTCTATGATAGAATATTGACATTAGTAAAGGGGAAATGCTACTTGCATATAATCATGAGATATACTCCCTGAGGTTTATGACATTACTGCATTAAGGTCTGAGCACTATAAATTGGTAATGAACTGGTCATTCAGTTTTGGTGTTATTTCAATAATCATTACACACAAATTGTGTGCAAAAGCATATAATAATATAATGTATATAATGTGTGTAAAGTATGTAATCAGTACACATTTTTCACAAAACAACAGCCAGCCTAACAATCCAGAAAAGAAGATGGCACTGTACATTAAAGAAAGCAGTGGGCTGATGGCAAAGGACATCAGCAAGAGACAGAATCAATGCCCTGGGGAAAACAAATAGAGAATTTACACTTGCCCTAGCAGTGTTCCCCTTCCCTGTGCCTAAATTCTCTCCTCCTTCCCATTTATGGAGCTCCACCGCAGACCTTGGTCTCCTAAAAAGACAGCTTGAACAACAGATCCAGCTTGGCAGGCGTCCTGACAAGGATATTTTGTATCAGAAATATGTTCTAGCCAGCATAGCTTTAACAAGAAAGTAATAAGATTCTCTAGAATATCTTACCTTTGCATCTTAGTAGCTTCCACTGTAACTATATCTTACAATTCTCTACTTTTAGGACATTTATTTTTATAGTACAATATTCTATTACATTACTTCTCTCTTAAAAATACGGATTTTTTTTTTTTGGCCTGGGAATTATTCTACTATGTCCACTGAATATTTAATTAAGCAGTTAAAAGGTGATGTTTTTCAAAAAATTTCTCTGCATAAGAACTACTGGTTAATGTGTATGGATTAATTTCAGAGTTAATATGAGAATCAGATAGTTTACTCTGAGAATGCCACTATCTTCTTTCTTGCAATGTTTTTAAAACATATGGAAAGATCTCTTATTCTTTAGTGAACTTGAACAAACATCTACACGTGATCTTTCACAGTGGTCTTTTTTGTTTTTGTTTTTTAATAGGCACAAGGTGTCCTTGGGAAGGAATCCAAGGTTTTCCAGGGTAAATTTGTTTATCTTGCACAAAAACATCCTCAGTGTTGTTAGGCAAAAGCATTTGTAATACCTTGCCATATATTGTATTTCTCTGGGTCTTCTCTGTACACATTTTCCTTAAATAATTACTTTTCAGATATGCCAGAAACAAATCTTACGCTCAGCTTTAGACACCTTGTTCTTCAGCATTCATTTATAACCACAACTAGCTGTGAGAATTTTTTTCCCAACAAGTATTTAATTCCTCAAATTAATGTAACCATTTGGTACCTAAAAAAAAAATCAAGTTGATCTTGCTTTGTTTACTTCATCCAATCAATCCTTTTATTTCTGACGTTACAAAAGTATAAAACTGTAACTTCTCCTGCAAAACATTTAAGTAAAACTTGAAAGCCTTAATTGCTGACAAGCTTTGAAGACATGTTGTTTATTTTGACTGCATTTTATCTTGATTCTCTCACTCCCTATCATGTGCTTTACAGTAATCAGCACTATGACTTTCCATTCTCCTCTTAATGCAAAACAAAATGCTTTTTCTGAGCAAGGACATACTAGATATTCAGTACTGAAGAACAAAATAAATCAAAACAATGTATCAACCAGGGCAAGTTTCTACATAAGGAAAATTATTTTGCCTCCTGTCTTTATTTCAATAGAGTAGCAAGCATCTGGAAAACAGTTATTTCTTAGAAATGCAAGTGCCTTTTGAGATACTTGCTCAGAAACATGCTGTTCAGTCTAGACTGCTTCACTGGTAGCATTTTCCTATTGTTTTCTACTAAGCATTCCTGGTATTCTCGATTGCTCTTTTTGTAAAAGTTTCCCAACTGATATTATTAGTGAATTTTTGAGTATCATTTCTAACATGTACATCGTTTTAGAGCTTCCAGCTGTATTGTAGTTGTATTCATGACAATCTAAGGCATTAGAAGAGTGCAGTCTACTACGATTTACTTGAGACTGGAACTTCAATCAGGTGGTCAGAAACATTTTGGGAGTGGAGAGCTGCATTGAAGGAGTTTTGCCCATGTTGGAACACCCTTACTCTATTGCTGTTGGGAACAGGAGGGGCATCAGGGGTTGAGTGGGAGAAGAACAGCTGAGAACAGCAGTGGCAAGCTACCGTGGCAGAAGGAAGCCCATGTAGCTGCCCTATGGGAATCCTGGACTGGAAAGAACTCCCACAGACATGTCCCATGGACAGAATTTTTGATAGGCAGAAATGGGCAGGCACAATGATACTATCCTAAGTCATTTCAGAAAAGAAGCTGGATACAACATTAAAGGGAAATTTAAATCTAATTTGAAAGATACTTGTAGGAAAATAAAGTTTAGGAACTACTCATCTAAAGATATGCTACAAGAAAGTTTTACATGGAAAAGCCTTTTTGATGGCCTATTATCTTTTACTGTAGAAAATTGTAATAGAAAGGCCAAGATTGGCATGAATGGAGAATGGATGGAAATATCTGGGAACGGAGACACCAGCAGGACACATAGCATGAAAAAGTAATGGGTTGTCAAGACCCCAGGACATCTAAGCACAGTTTCAACAGGACATGGACATAAGGAGACAGTGATGACTCTTGATGAATCACAGAGGTGGGACTGAACAGAGACACAGCTCCAAAAGGGTACAAAAAGTCATATCCAAAACCTTGACGTGGTCACTGACTTAAGAAGAACACAGCTTGGAAACCTCCGCCCTGGTGCTTGACTACTGGGCAGACTTCTTGGACACGCATGTTCTGGTCCTTGTGAGTGTGAGACTGTGAGAGCGTGAGTGAATGAAACCTGCTTTCAATACATTTTTTATTTTAAATAAAATCACATTCCTTTCCTATGAAGTCTCTATTGAAATTTGCTAAATTGCTGATACAATGTTGCAACAGTATTTCCTGCAATACTACGACAGCCGATTCATTTTGAAAGAGCCACAAGGAGTTCAGAGTCTATTAATTTCCACTTTTCAAATGAGGTAGAATATTAGCAAATTATATTTTGACTCATTACAAGCCACCTGGTCCTAGAAAAGCAATATATTTGAACTTTCCATCAAACATCACCAAAAGGGCATTGTGCCTTTGTTGTTTGCTATCCAATATCCAAGTGACCTTTTGAGTTATGATCATGAAAGTCGGCACACTCATTTCTCCTGATTACAAGTGAAAACTATGTGAAATTCAACATTTCTGGTGTAGGTCAGCCAAACAGCAATCTAACAATTCACAAAAACTGACTTTTTTTTCACCTCTGAGAAAGTCACACCGGACACAGACCTTCCAGTCTGGCACAATAAAAAAAATCTGAGCTCACCAATTGTCTAGCTGTACTAGTAAACATTACATTCACTCCTTACGTGAACTGGTAAGATTCAGGTGCCAGGAGCATGCAGGGGATGCACAGCTGTACCTATCTTTCCCTACATATAGTTTTGCCACTAAAGTGACCTGATCTGAGAAGATCAGTTCATGACAAAGAATACCTGGTTGAAACTGAATCTGAAGCAGACAGGCATTCTGCTGGAAGAAAAGTTAGTCTACGGTTTAGGGGTATGCTGGGATCTTGTGGATGCTAAGCTCTCCCACAACAACATCAACATGTAGAACATTTTACTGTCTCTCTCTGGACAGGGGACTCCATTCCTTTCTGTCAGTTAATGATCTTCGGTTCAATTATATACATCCATATCTTGTTCCATTTGGAACAGAGCCATACAGTACACCTGGGCACAAGGTTACGAGCTCTCTGACACTCCAACTAGTACAGAACATTACAGCACAGCTTCTCAGAAACAGACAGCACCAAGAAAACAAGCTAGGCAGTATCTAAACATTATCTGAGCTCATAGGGTTTGAATATCCCAGTTAATACAGACAGTATAAGAAGTGCACAGAGTCAGGGAGAGCCCAGGAAGATTCATTAGCTTGGTCTCAGTGCCAACTCCACTGGAGCTGAGCTATCTCCTGCACAGCCATCTAGGCATTTCCACACTGCACTCCTGAGTGCTTCAGCTTGCTTAAATCAAGCACAACATCACAAACTGTCAGGACCCAAGTCAGGTCTAGTACTGCCTCCAACCTCACAGGCTTTCTGAGAACATGGATACGCTGGACATTATGTTACAAACCTACCCAAATGGTTATACTTTGAGCCAGTGACAGGACCTGTACTGAGTTAAACAAACCCTGCTGAACCAAAGCTGAATCCACACTCAGCTAGTTTAACATCTGCACAGATTTCCCACGTGTCCAATTCCAGAAGCATACTGCAGAGATACCAATTTGGCTCTGTAGAAAGCAGGGCTGGGTCCATAAAATCTACTAGATTGTACTCCATGGTGTGCAAAATCGGCTAACGTACTTCTGGATCATGGAGGACTCTTGAAGCAGCACACCATGTCTGAGCAATGTTGTGTCTTGTGTTGATAAACCTCAAACTCAAGCTAACCTTGTAGGGAGATTTAGCATCTGTGACCAGGACTAATCTATAACCTGGATAATTCTCTTATGGGTAACAAAGTTAACTGCGCTCATACCTTCCCTTTATTTAGGGAAAAGAACATTTACACTTTCCCCCCTATTCCAGCTCTGTTCTCTAGGCTCATTAAATTCTTTTCATACTAGAATTCTGACTCAGTCATTTGGCATGCAAGTTACCTGATAGTTTTCCAAATATCAAAGCCATCCAGAGGCTTAGTGCCATTGGTATGTCCTCCAGCAAGGTGCACCAGTGTTGGCAGCCAGTCAGAGATATGGATAAGTTCATGACTTTCTACACCTTTTTTTTTCAGTAAAGGACTTGCAACAAAGCCTACTCCCCTCACT
Source organism: Apteryx mantelli (assembly GCF_036417845.1). Classification (NCBI taxonomy): domain Eukaryota; kingdom Metazoa; phylum Chordata; class Aves; order Apterygiformes; family Apterygidae; genus Apteryx; species Apteryx mantelli. The sequence continues at coordinate 61,566,464 of NC_090020.1, forward strand.
CCTCCTTCCCAAAGGGTCCACTTTCTTCCTCTCAGTGGCCAGTTATTTCCACCTGACAAAGTCTGTCCTCCATTATCTGAAAGACAAGCAGTTAAAAGAAATTATTTGTTAGAAAGAAACAAAACAAGCCTATCGCCAACATTCACTCATCCATTTTAAAAATGTTCTCACAATATAGGAGTGACATGCAAGTACTTGCATACTATTAGGTGTTCGTACATGTTGCATATTCAGAGCACACTACAAACATAAGTTAATTCTTACAAGCGTCTTCCAAATTCTTATAATGAAAAGTAATGATGCCCAGCATTACCACAAGCTGATGATTTAGAATGATATTGTTAAGAGCAGCCCCTATGGTTCTAAACATAATTAGACATCTAAAGCTTTCAGAATCAAAGACCTTAAAAATTTAGTTCCAACTACTTCCCCGGGCCCACATAAAGAGTTGCTGTCAATGTCATCATTAGTACTTAAATCACACTATCATTCTATTTTCAAAAGCCCTAAGTTATACTTAGAATGCAAAGCCGTTATTTGAGTGTCCAGACAACACACGCGCTCACAGTTTGGAATAATTTTTAGGCAGCGAGTGACTTGTGATGCCACACGCAACTGACAGTTTCTCAAGCAAAAGGAGAAAGTCGGAATGAAATGAGTTATAGTAAAAACAATCCGCAAAAATACTGAATCCATTATGTTTGGTGAGAACACCAAATGAGATTGTTACAGAAAAAGACAAACTGTTATGACAGTAACTCAAAAATATCCACATGAATTAGAGATAGCTCATGTAATTCTTTTCAACTCTTTTTCTGCCTGTTCTTCCACATTTAGAAGAAATTCTAGATTCCTGAAACTGGCAAAATCAATGAGAAACATGGTTTGATTATTTGAAGTTACTTTTGCTACTACTGTATAGTTGTGCTTGTCCATGCCTATTCTAATGATCTCAGAAGAGTTATTGATAACAATTCTTCTAACTTCAAGCAAAAAAATTCTTTAAAGAGTTTAATATTATTTCCAATAGTAGATATTGAACTAACATTCAGTATTACTTCATCTTGTTTATATTTTGAGTATTTTTTGATTAAAAACTAGGAATTTGAGGGAAGAAACAGGAAATACATGTCCAATATGTTACAGAAGAACTTTACTATAGTTGCCATACAACAAAATGATCCCACTTGTGTTTCATTAATTAGGGATCAATGTGAACCGCTACTGTGAACATCTGTCTACTGTGCACAAAAGACTCCCTTTATTCTGCTAAAGAATAAACTAGTGCATGTCTCTGCCAAGATTTTCAAAGGTGAAAGCCTAAGCTAAATGAGGCACTAGAAAAAATTGTGTTACTTGAAAAGTGCAAAGTGTTTGCGGCCCAGATAGCTTCCAGGAGGGCAGTTTGGCATCCAGCACTCGGGGGAGGGGGGGAGGGGGAAGAGAGGGGAGAAATCAAGAGATTCAGAGTTGTCAGTATGAAATATAGGCAACCAAATACAGGCCACCAATATTTCTCATGCAAAGAAGATGATGAGCACTGAGATCTCAGAATTCAAACAATAGTTGCCAGTGACAGAAAAGATACCAGTTTTGACAACTCCCTCCACTCTTAGTATAAACATAGTGTGTGTCAGGAATACTCAGGGGCAAGAGCCTTCAGTAGATTTTAACCTTTAGCGGCATTACAATAAATGGTGTCTTATCTCCACTATATTGGAGCAAAGTTTGGATATACTGTGTAATCAAATTCTAAATATTTAAAACATCTTCCTCCTGCCACAAGCTACTGACTTTCTGTATCAGCTCAATACTAGCATGAGAGTTTGTTTAGCCCTGAATGAGACTATCAGCAATGAAGTACCAAGGAAATTATAGTAATTGAGTGTCTTATTGAAGCGTAGAAAGAGAAGAATGTGCATTTCCTGGATTACAGTCAAATGTTATTATACTTTAATTTTTTTTTCCTGAGACTTTACTATTTTTAGTTTAGTTGAAGACATTCACACTCTGCCACTTTCATTATGCAATGAACTTCCTGGGACAAGCATTCCATCTAACATATATCCTGTAAAGAACTGTGTGCAATATCAGCATTCAGACAACGTACATCCAAGTTAAAAAAAAAAAAAAAAGAGGAAATGAAAAAATGTTCTTGTTTTGATAATTTTTATCTGACATGTAAGTGAAAGAACACCAGCATATGAAACAAGCTTCAACCCACTCATTTTTATTTCTCATTTTCACATTGCTAGAACTTGCAATTTCCTTCTCCCTATGGAGTTCACATTCAAGTGATCCTTTTTGCTTAATTTCCTGACTAAATTATCAGAAAAGTTTTGAAGGAGGGTAAAAGATTATTTCTGTTTTGATTCCTAAGGTTTGTTTCCTTTCCAGGTAATCACAGCAGAGCTGGTGTGTCACTGTTCTTCTAATAGATTTTATCATTCAAATAATCTAAAAACTTTGATAGCAGTTTATATAGAAGTGATACCATTTTTTCAAAGCTAAATCTAAACTACTTTTGTATAGTCTTAAATATTATCTAGAACTTCAAATAATATGTTAAAGAGGAGCAAGTTACACAATATTGAAAGACCGTAATGGAGTCTATATCGATGAAATATCAAGCTAGCTAGTAAATAATAAAAAAGGGAGGGGAAGGAGAATAAACAAGGAAACAGCCTTTGCATGAGAAATAGATTCGGGAGAGGCATGAAAAATACTAAGCTGTAAGGTCTAGCAAGATAAAAATGGGTCAAAGGCCTGATCAAAGGTCTCATCAGCTATGCACATCCAACAGGAGCACTTCCCAATGCATTCGCTATTGTTCTGCCTCCGAGCTCCACTCCCTGGAGCTTACTGACCCCTGACCACCTTTCCCACAAAAACTCTGTGCCTCTTACCCCATACAGACACCTTGGACACCCCGACAGATGTGTACATTGCTAGAGACAGGAAACTACACCAGGTGTGCCAAATACTTCAGCAGTTTGAGTTGATCACAGTGGGCAGATGACTCATTTTGCCATCTTGCCAGGGGTAATTTAGTTTACTTTAGTGCTGATAATTCCGAACACAGTCTTCCCTAAGCCAAAGATACATTCAAGTTGTTTTTCTCCCTGAGAATGCTTTCATGTGGGGGTCTCTGGGTCTGTACTTTATCCTTCCTTCTACTCAGTGCACTTTTTACTTCCGTATAAGGTGTTAAGGGCCCGGGGGTGGGGGGGCCTTCAGTGATAATAACAGACAAAACAATCCCTTTTAAAAATCTCTACGTGGTCTACTATCACAGTGCATACGAGGAATAAGAACTGATAAAATAAGTTGTCTCATGATAAAACACAACAAATGCTGACAGAAGAGCTCCACAAACTGGCTTTATTAAAGACTTCTGTCCACAGAGATATACAGAACTGAAGTTCTACTGTATCTAACCTACTAGGATGTGCTGGTGGTGTGTGTGTGTGGGGGGGCGCTCACGCATGCATGCACAGATACCTTCAACCCAAAATACAGCAGAGAAAGCATACTATGGATGCTAAAAGTTTGCATGGGTTCAGAAAGAAAGGGGGGGGGGAAGCAAGATAAAAATCATTGACAGTTCTTAAATGAAAAGATATCACCTTTGCCTCAGGAATTTCTTTAACCACAAACTGCTGGAGGCTACAAAATGCTCTGGTGAAAGACACCAATCAGGAGTTCTAAGACTCTCTCCTAGGCATCTGCTACCAGGTCTTGCCATAGGGAGGGGATGGTTGGCTAGATGGATTTTTGGTCTGTGGCAGTAAAGACATTCTTATGTTCTCCCAAATAAGCTATTCCTTACTAATTCCTCATATCTTCAGCCCAGAACAAACTCCAAAGACCATATGGAAAATCCCAGTCATTTAAAACACACACCTAACATCTACTTAGGTAAAAGACAAATAGGATCGTTGCTGCTTCATGTTCTACACCGGCTCCTCATCCAAGTCTAAATCCACTTCAAAACAACTTTTCCTCAATGATTTCTCATCCATTTTTGCAACTGTTTCTGTCCACCACTCATGCTAATACATAATCTCAGCAGACAGTCTCTAAAGCTTCTGGAATAAAGGTACCAACAACAAGTGGCCCCGATTTATAATATTTCTTCTTCTTAAAGCTTGAGTCTTGCTACTTTAACTGAAAACACAAGACTCCCCCAAGCATGATATGACAATTTGTTCTTTCCTGGAGACAAACATCAGATATGGTTTTCATTAAAAATAACAGTGAAATAGTCTGGAAAATGTAGTGAGCATATTTTTTCCTATCTGGAAGAATCATTTTTGTAATTACATCTATATAATTTAGACTTCAGTAGTACCCACAATGTATTATGTGTATTACAAAAAATGTAAAACAAACCAGCTCTTGTCCCTAAAGAAAGGATGAAAGGGGAGAGAATTAGGCTATAATTAGAAGTGATGTTAGCTGGTATAAGCATTATTTGACTAATTTATTTAGTTTTGTTTATTTTCTTAAGTGGAAGTATGATATATTTCTAAAGAGCTTTGCTGCTGGCTTGCTTCAACTTGCTTTAGTAGATGTTTAGCTAGCTTTTTTCTCCTCTTGTTATTTTTATCACTACCATCACTCTGCGTTATTTTAAGGAGGGGATACCCAAGATGTTCTTTTTCATTCTGATGGGATTTTCTTCTACAAGCTGAAATTTGTCAAAATGAAAGAGAATACTGGGGAGAGACATCTTTGCTGATCCAGGGATAGTAGGACTGGGAGGTAACAGAGTTTGTATCAGATATTACCACAACCAGCACCAACAAACCCCCTCAAAAACATAAAAGACTTAGCCAAAACAAGGACAAAAATATTGAAAAGCAGATGCATCCTGGCTGCTTTAAAAGGTAGTTTTGATCAAAGCAACCCACCCTTGACTTAACATCAGTCTTGTTGACTATGAAGAAATTTGTAAAATGTAGCAATTGTATCATAAACACTAATGATATGCTGCACTGATATGGGAAGAGATGTGATTGCTGCTATGTAAGAGAAAGCTAAAATCATGAAAAGCAAATGAAACACATTGCCAGATTTGAGTATGTGAGAGAACCTGCAACTGTTTAAAAACAAACAGACAAAAACTATCATTATTTCTTTCTCTTAGGCTTGAAAGCAATGGCTGTTAGAAAGGTACACATTCATCCTCGTCTCTAAAACATTCACAACATTGCAGGAGATCTGGGCTAACCATATAGTCACAAACAGAATAGTTTCTAAAGGATAGTAACTATTTCTGAAGGTCAAGAATTGGGTTGGAAGATGACCTAGGTTTTAGAAAGTTAGAGTCCACAGATACAAAAGTCAGGCTTATCTCCTTAATATTGTCATGCTCTGACAATCTGAACATCGCTTGCAAATAACATTATCGTCTTTTCATTTATGTTACCCTTCAGTAGCCAAGGGCAAGGAATCTGAGAGACAGATTACTGAAAAACACAAAACTGTCATACTGAATAATTTCATTTGAATTGATACTAACAAAATTAGTAGGCCTAAAAAACTCAAAATGAAACACAATGCCTTCAAACCCAAAACAACAATGAATTTTAAGTTAGTTTCTCCATAGGAATGTATCTGTGGGATACACATCCCGATGAAATAGACTGATCTAAAGCTCTCAAGATGAAATAACTTTTGCCTCAGAAATATTCATACACAGTAGCCTAACCTCTTGAATACTTTTTAAAGTATTTGCAAGCTTGGTCCTCAGTAAATATATCACACATTAGTAGAGCAAAAGTCATTTTTTGTACTGAGAACTTCTGCCTTCCATTTTGAGGAAAGTGTCTGCAAAAAACAAGTATTTTTCTTCTAACACTAACAACTACCCAAATATTCCTTCAAGGAAATATCTTCTCAGATAGTACTATTTCCACCTTCTTTCACTCTCATATATCTATTTACATCTACCCACTTTCCCCCTATTCTTAAAGTACGTACAGTGCTGTTCACATTACGAAATCTTCATGGAGTGAGTTGAGTAACAACAAAAATCCATAGCACCTTCCTCCCAAAAGATTTTGGATTCAAACACTACACATTTCCCACAAAGAAAACCAGAGAATATAATCTGTGTTCAACAATCCATGTACAACAGAGGGTGACTGTCTTTCAAACTACTGTGGATTTTTTGGTAAAGGTAATGAAAGAGAAGGATTTGGGGGATTTTTTAAAAAATTTCAAGGTAAGGAAAATACATTTGTCTTAACCTCTAAAAAATAACAACAGAAGTAAAATAAAGCTTGTGCATCTTGAATATAACTTTAAAAATTAAGGCCAATGTTTTCTTCTCCCAAACATCTGTTTTCATAATTAATATTCATTGTCGTATACATGAGAAAGAATTTAATTTGTTAAATCTGTAATTTGTAAGCCATCAAAGTTGTTTTGCAGGAGTTCTTAAAAGACTCAATAAACAAAACTAAGCAGACAGGCAGTTTTGTTTCTCCCAAACTCTTCTCTGAAGAGTTGCCAGCTGCCAAATATTCTGACTAGTGCAGTATACATATGTAGTGATGTGGGATACATGCAACTAGTAAACAGCTTAATGGCTATAACCTCTTTGAAGACACAGTGAGATAATAAAAAACAGGAATAAAACAATTCTGTGAGCAATAACTCATGAAGCATGTATGGATTCGAGTGCTGGGACTGACTCTTTTTTTTGTTGAATTACGCTGCAACTACAGTAATAGTCTATTTCATACTATGAAGATAATCCACATAGGCTATGGATACCCCTAGTTGTGGGGAAAGCTTCAGCTGGGATTTATACCTTATTAGGCACTAGGAAAAAAAAAGTTTACTGGAGAATGAACACTGACATATGCTCTTCCCGGGATCATAAGTATTTCTCTCCTGTGTTCATTCCTTACTAAGATGAGTTCACAGTGGTTATTGAACTCACTGGTAATATTACTAGCATCTCTTTCCTCTGTTTGGCTACTTATTTTCTGAGTTTTGTTCAAACTTCGCACACCAGAGCCAACACTCTTCTGACTAATTCAGTTGAAATGGATCAATGGCTTCAAAAGCTCCTGCTGTGAGAACAAGCCAAACAGAAACCACTCCTGGCATACTGCATAAGGCCAGCCTTCTAAAAAAGTAAGCTTAACCTCCTCCAGTCGTAACATAAAAATCAGTATTGCCTATGTAGTGGAATGAAACACTTATTTAAGTAGCTATAAAAATACCTTTGTGTTTTAATCTATGGATGGTGGGAAAAACATCATAAGAAGAGTTTCTAAAGAACACTTCAGTACGGTGTTCAACTTCAGCACACACTTCAACACACTGACTTCCTTCACTCTGTGAAGCAGTGGCCAGAGTGGCTTTTCTGTGCCTTCTGCTACCTATACACAGTATCTTAGTGGCTGTACTAATGGTGTTGCCTCAAACGAATGCCCTAGAACAGAGGTACTATTTTCTTTCCAAAGAGACTGGAAACTTATCTATATTTTAAAGATTTTCCTCCCTAATTTCTCTCCAATTCTGATGTAGGACTTAAGCAGATAAATTAAAAATTGTAAATAATACAGAAAATAATTTCGCCTTTTATATTATTCAAAAGCAAAAGTATGCCTTGTCATATGGCTACCTTTTACTCCTCCAGCAGAATAGATTTTGTTTCAACTATAGTGAAGCAACATTTTTTAAACAGCACCCTGTTTTGTCTCCCTTGTGACTGCTCAGGTTGCCACATTCTCCTCATGGCCACGACTGAGCTGCACCCTGGGGCTCCTTTGACAAGCCGGGCAAATCGTCCTGGCCAACCTCCTTGCAGAGGGGTGCCTGAAAATTCTCCAGGGTTGTATTTGATGCTGTTATTAAACAATTTTAACTCCAGTATTTCTTTTCAGTCTATGTATTTTCTTATTGCAAATAAGGAGACACTAATAAGCCACCTTACAAGAAAAAAAAAAGTCACCCTTACTGACTACATTTAGTATGTATATTGTTAAAGTGAGAACACCTCATAAAAATATGCAGGGTTTACACAAACTCTCCTTAACAAACTTCTATGTGTTCTAAGCCTTCCACTTTCATAAAAGATAAAACCAGATGGTTTAATTTGTGATTGTATAACCCCAGTTACAATGGCAGAACTGTAATCCTAAAGATGTATTATAGTAATCCTAACTATTACTATAAGTCTATTAACTGTTTTTGGCATTTGTAGAACAAGGAGAACCCAAGAATAAGGAAAATATTTGCAATTAGAATTCTGAAAGTAGAGCATGTAATTGATAATTTCCTTTAGGAAAAATAAGTCTTAACAACAAAAGGTTTTGGCGCAACAGTCCACCAGAACAAGCTGTTTTGCATTGTAGGTTTCACAGCACAATAACAAATTCTGCATAAATAAATTTTGGCAAAATGTAATAAAAGAACAAAACTGCTTGACATCACCAAAAAAAAATCAATGGGCAAAATATTTTACGAAAATAAGGTTAATAAATATTGGTAAAGTTTAAATACTTAACTGAAGCGCATACCCCAGGTTCATTTTTAAAACTAAGCCATCCAAAAGTTTGTTAACAGATCTGCATGCATACATATTCATACATACACAGAGCAAGAAATACCAACCAACATTAAAAGGAAGCATTTAATTTGGAATCAGTCAGAAGAAAAAAAAAAGGGGGAGGGATGCATGCCAAGAAAGTCTTTGAGTGTTGAACCACTTGTTTATCCTATTCAGACCATAGCACTCAAATAATATATCTGCAAGGGCAAAGCAAGAATAAAATTAAGGTTTAAGCATCTAGGATAATATTATCACAATTAGATAGTAAAAAACAATTCACTAATCATTTATTATGTATTATGCTTTGGTGCTTAATAACTTTAATCAACTATTATAGTCTGTAAAGAGCAAATCTAGCCTTTCAGCTACAAACACCTGGATCTCCTTTTTTTCCCCTGAAAACAATTACAAAATACTTGCCAGTCTTCTTACTGTACCTACAGTACTTTTCAAATCCAGCATTCACATGCCTCAGCTTTTTTCTGTTTTTCACCTCTGCACAAGCTCATACATTTTTAAATTGTTGAAATTTTCTGAAGCTGCAAGAAAAAACTCTGATACCCTGTAACTTCTCCTCATGGGCCCCTGCAGTAAGCTGATCTAGCACACATCTGTCTGATATGTTAACCATGCCAAACTCAGTTTGAAAGGTTTGTCTAAAGTCATGTAGTATTTTAAAAGTGAGTACAAACCAGGGAAAACCCAACTCTGTTTTATTCTATAATGGAGATTTGGAGATTTCAGTACAATAGAATTAAAACATCCTTGAAATAAAGAAAAAAGGGCATCTTCTAAGCTCCTGCTACTCCTGAAACTAAAGGCTGCTGACATAGGCTGCATATAATCTTGCATGAAATACTTGCACAAACGCTCGAAGGGGAAATATGGTAATAATACTTCATGGTGCTTGCTCCAGTTTCTTGCTCCTGATTAATAGATTAATTTCTTTGTGAAAATGAGAGTGAAAGTAAGGTTGTTTCTCTTTGCTAAAACACAACAATGTAGTCCCTCCCAAATTCTCCATCTTTACATTTAAAGTAAATAGCTGTTGTAAATTTAACCTAGAAGAATGTCTAAATTCACATTTAGGTTTCAAGTGCATCCCCCTCGCTCTCTACTGATGAGAAAATACACATTCATATGGTAGACAGACACTCGGTAAAAGGAGGACTAGATAGGATTGATAAATGACTGCAAGTATGCTAGGAAGCACTGAATTTCAAGCATCAAAATTCGCAACTGCCAGAAACTGTCTAATAGCTGGCAACATCTAGGTGTTTTTATTCAGTAAGAGCATTCGGAAGTTTATTTTGAATGTATTTGAGTTTCTTCATCTGCTTCTGGAGAGAATGGGACTCTTTTAGAACAAGCCTATCCAAAAAACACTATGGATCTAATTAGGATCTAATATGGACCTAATATTCATAGCAGCTTTTTGAGGAAAAAAGCAGGAAGTGAGGCCACTGTTACTGTATTTAGAGATACCCTGTATAAGCATCAATCAGCCAAGAGACCAACACGGCTATGCTTCCAGATGTGTGGAAAATATCTGACCTCAAGCCTTCTGGTTTTGTAATTTAAGTTGCAGCTGTAAGGTAGGAAAAGAGGATCAGATTCTAACACGTGTGAGGACAGGAGCCAGCCTAAAACTAGTTTTACATCTATGGTTGATCACAGTTACGTACAACAAAAGATTCCCTGGCTTCAGATGCAGCAAAAGCTTCAAGATGTGCATGGACTGCAGGGAAGGCTGCCAACCTTAGAGGATCATTGTTTCACTTCTCTCCAGTTTCCTCTTGGGGGGGAGAAAAGATTACTTCAACCTAACACTTTTTTTTTTCCTTAAAGAAAAAAAAAATCACTTCCAGGGACATGAGGCTGCCAAAACTTAGAATTACATGCAAACAGCAGAGACAAGGGATCTAATCTACATGCATTAAAGCCTCATGGTTGCATCCAGAATCTGCATCTTCCAGCATAATATCTTGTACCCCCTTTTCTTGGGGTTTACAGCTATGATTGTATTGTATTTTGTCACTTATCTTACACAAAATAAACACAGCAATCTGGAGCTAATTTAAGTGGTTTAGCATATCAGGATACAGCTGGGAAAGATTTTAAGAAAAAAAGCTCCATGCAAACAATAGCACTGTGAAGCCAAGCAGCAGAGAGCACAGGAAGGCTGTGCAGACAGCCTGGCAGACAGCTGTCAGCCACCCCAATAACAATCCCTGCAGCCAGAGAAAACTGGCCAGCGTCGAAACTCTCCAACCAGCCTAGGAACAGCAACAATAAAAATAGGGAATTAAGAAGTTCAGACCTAATGACGGGAGTGTCATGGCCATAATTCAGTGTCAGGAACATTTCAGCTGCTTTTTGCCCATCTAGCAATAGAGCAACTTCTCCTGCATGTCTACAGTTTTTATATTTCATCCACTGTGGGCCAGATGTCTTTTTTTTTCCTTGTTAAAATTAAGTGTAGGCACATGCATTGGCTTTACACAGTGTAAACTATAACTTGATTCAGGCAACTGGTGAGATTTACATCTGTTTTTCACATCACTTTTCTTTGAGAGGAATGATTTGAGTTTTTAATCACTTGGGGCCTTAGCTATATCCAGAATATCTTGACTTGATTCACTAGCAGAAAGAAACACACATCTGTCGACATAAAGGCGTTAAAATGAAACAAAACTCTTTAGTTATTACTTACCACCCTGGACATTTTAAAAAGGGGCAGCAATCACCTTAACAAGTATATTTCTTCCTAAGGTAACTCTCAAGCCAAACACAAACTACAAAATCAATTGAAATTCTATCTGACAATCCTCTAAACCAAAGACAAGAATAGAAGAATAAAGAAAAGAATAATATTTATAGTACTAGTTTTAAACTTCAGGAAAAAAGAGGTTAATTATTTTGTGATCTGTTGCAACAATTCTGTCTCCTACAGGCTATTTCATTCTCCTAGAGATAACATTGAAGGAAACAGGTAAGTTTGTTCAGTAGTCATCAATTAGGTGAAAAAGACATTAATCTTGCATAGGTATATTCAGCAATGTCCAGGCCTCTCCAAACAGCTAGCTCAGCTTTTGCTAAAGGCAATATGAAAAATCAAGCCAGGGGAAGATACTTGATAAGCTAACATGGTGGCACAGAAGCGCAGGTAATTAAGAGAAATGGAAGTTTATACAAATAATTTTATTCCCCTTTAATGATCTAAGCAGCATTTTTCATCAGTTTTCATAAATCTGAGTTTGTCAGCAATAGGTTATGTTTTTAAGATGAGGAAATGGCAGAGCATATACTTGCCAAATGAATATTTCCGAGTCATCTTCTATTTGTTTACTTATTTCTTTAACGTCTTTACTGGATGACAGGTAATAATGGCTAGAATAACATACAGCCAAATACAACAGGAAAGGATGTTAAGTTGGCTAAAATTGACAGAATGTGTAACATTCTTCTCCCCTTCTTTGTCGCACCAGCGCTACGTTCAAGTGAGTGATAAGAAGCACTTAAACTCAACATTTTTAATTGAACAAAAATGCTTTTATGCTGAATTTGTAGTTGATGCTAAAATCTGCCATCTTCTAATTGCTCCCTTTGTCTGACTCTCTGCAATATGCCTGCAAGACACCATGGTAGTTCAGTAAGGTCACTGGCAATTTCCTCTTGGCAAGATCCAACCTTTCTCCAACATCATCATCCTTGAACCTTCTGCCACTTTTGATCGCATTTCCTGAATCCTGAAGTTGTGAAATATCTCCTCTGGCACCTATCTGGCATTACAGACCACATTCACTCCTCAAATATGCACATACAACTCTCACCAGTTTCTAAAGGGAGCTGTACATGGGAGCATGTACAACAGAAACAACTGTAGACTTCAAAGGACCAGTCAAATTGTGTATTTTGCTGTTGGTGAGCATTTGGAGTTTTGAGGGTTTTATAACTAATGTAAGTAATGATCATTCCTTTGAAAATTTAGTCTTGAACTTCCATCCTTTAGAGGTTAACTTGCTTCCTATTACATTTCTGATACTGGGAGAGAAGTAGAAGAAACCACATAGAACTGATAGAATCCTCTGCCCAGAGATAGCATTTCACTGTTTACAGAGCTTTAGTCCTGGATGACCAAGTATTTCCCAGTACATCTGTACTTCAGAAATAAGCTAATCCTTTCATTTTCAGAAGAGTTCTTGCCTTCTTTTCTGTGCAGAAGTTCCTTATCTAATGTAGTGATATTAGAGCCATAAAGCCCGTCCACTTTATGATTCAAGCCATGCTTGCAAAAGGAGTTTGCAAGGACTCCAAGCCTACCCTCTGCTGCTCAGCATCCCCGATACCACCACCCATCAGAATTTCTCTCTTTCATATTTATTGACCAGCCTATTCACATGATCACTCATTAGTTGGCCTCAGTCCAAATCTGCATCAGCAAAGATCCACTGTTTCAGTGAAATGAGCAGGCTTATCTTAAACAAGGGTAACAGGAGAGAGAATGGTGGCATCCTGTGTGGAAAAAGAATGTAAACCGCTAGCTAGCCCTTCAGCAGGCACAGCTGGAGCCAGAGAGCACATTTGTCTCCAGCTACAAAAATGCAGTTTTTAACCTCCCCTGAGCACCATGACTACAGTCATGATTTTGTCTTCCTCATAAGGACTTCTGCTTTTCTGCATAGCCACTGTCTGACCCATATATATGGGTCCAGAACTGCCATCTTCCCCCCACTCCCAATTTGGCAAAGGAGTTACTAATACTTAAAATCAAATTTTAAGTCTTTCTCAGCATTATGGATTAAGTGACCCTTTAAATTAGCCAAGGTCTTCAGGTCCGTGTTTTCCCAAAGCCTCCCTCCTTATTTTCCTTAGGCTGCAACAAGAGGTGCTCTTCTGGCTCTGAATAAACCAATTTAAAAAGCTAATCTAATTAAAACCTCACCTATCCCAGAAGAGGTCAACAGCCCCTAAAATAGGAACAACTGCATGTGTGCTTCTTCTTATTCTGTCAGAATTATCTGGATTAAAAACAAACAAACAAACAAAAAAACCCCACTACACCTTAACTACTGAAAACATTCAAGCTACCCAAGGTCTCTTGGAGAGAATCAAATGAAGCACTATGCAGTCTCCGAATGCAGCTGAGAGTTCTCAGTGGATGCAGTGATGAGCACCTGCAGGCAGAAAGAGCCCTAACCTTTTAGTCCCACTCATGAGCAGCCAGGAGAGCATCACTGTCTACACCATTCTTTCCCGAGGCACGCGTTTTTCTTTTCTTCATTTATATACTTTCCACTAGCTTTAACTTCCTAACCAACAGTAGCTTTTAGCAAGCAGTAGACCACATCTACTAGTCAAAGTGAATCCTTTGTGGTCAGTAAAGCGTAACTTTTAAAGTCTTTTAAACAAAGGCTTTGCTTCTTCAGTAGGTTGAAAGAACAGAAATAAAGCTTGGTGGCACATTTATTCGAAGTAAAATGTGATACATTCAAGTAGGAAGACACGAATTTCTATCATTTGCAGCCATAACTGCAACTATGTACAACTTCATGAGAACAGTAAAGGAAACCTCTAACAGTACTGTTGTAAAAATCCACACTTGACAGAAAAACGTGCATAGGATGTCATTCTTAAGATTCACTTGTTACAAATGCTAATGCAATTGCAAAATATGTTACAATACTGCAGTGCAAACAGAAAGCAGATTCAGGAATGACTTAACTCTAATAAAACTGTTGTTAAAATTAGCACAATGTCAACATATTAAGTATTACATTATTAATTTGTTAAAATATCTTCTTGCAAGATATCAGAAGCAGTGTAATACTCCAATATGTATGCAATTCTTCTCAGTGATCAGTAAGAATCTTTTGCATAGTCTAAACACAGACTGTATATAATGCACTGATGTTAATAACAAAAAGCATGCACTACAGTTATGGTATTATTTCTTTTCATATGTAATTGGTTAAAGCTATTTACTTTAAAATATAATCGTAATTATTGGTGCAGATCTCTGATTCTTCACAACCCAAGTTCAGCAGCTCTGGAATCTTACTACATAATTTAGGGTCATCTCACTTCAATGTATACAAAGCTCTGGCTATATTTTAACTTGAGAAAACACAAATAGAGGTCAAAGCTAAGAACAGGCACAGACAGCATTCCACAAGGCAGTAATGCTCAAAGTTCAGATAAAAGGGGTGGGTGTCTCTTCTTAAAAAGAAATTTGAAGAAAGGGAGATGCAGTATAATAGAAGAGAGATATTCCAGTCATAGGAGGCATATGAAGGTATCCAGAGATGCAGAGGTTTGCAAATTCAGTATAGAAAATTAGGAGGAATGTATAGGGAAAGCAGACTTTTACTATACAGAGATTTACTATAAGACTGAGCTGCAAAGAACTTTAAAAATACAAACAAGGATCCGTACAAAAGGAGGGAAAAAATCAGCCTATTAACTGAAGCATTAGTATGAAGAGCTAAAAAGCCCACAACATACACTGCAGTAAGAGTTCTCCAAACTAGTTTTACACCAGACATTTACATGGCTGATATATGCTCACCCATGGCCAAATCTTAACAGCCATGACTAAGGTACATAATCACTTTGAAACTCTTTCTCTCTGCTTAATTTTATTAGCTGTGAAGATAGGCACTTTTCTGCCTTCTAGCCTTAACTATTTTAGATTTTCTCCAACATAAAACCCAACCTCTACAGCTCCAACCTGGTTCCATCAAAAAAATCCTTTTCTGCTTGCACAGGATATAGACAGAACTAGTACCAATGCAGCCACCTGCAAAACGTTTTGTTGTGATAATCCGTTTCTAGTTGCCTGAATACTGCAGGTTGACAGGAGATGCTGGAAGCACTGTGCCTTCCCCCGGTCTTTCAGCGCTGTGCTCCTGTTTATTTCTCTGCTTTCCTTTACCATGTTCCATGGGGACTGACATTCAAAGGTTCTCTTGGTGAGGGCTCCCCCATACCCCAGGAACCTGGAACCCAGGAACCACACATGCCATTTCAATCTCCACCTCTATCCAACAGTTGGGAAGGCTAACATTCGATTTTTGACCCTCATCTCTAAATCTTATACTTCAGTCCAAGAGATCTTGTTTCCTTGTGTCAAACTTCATTTTATCATGGTCCAAGCTGACTTCCCTATCTATGCTACAACATCCTCTCTGCACCTGCTATTCACAGCCACCATTTAGTGTGGCAACATCCTGTCAAAAATCTAGATCAATATCATGGGTAACATCTTTAGTTCCTGCTACTTGAGCCTACACACCCAGGCATTTTCTAAGTCTCACGTCCTCCAGCTTCCTACCAACATTTTAAAGAAGCAACCTATCCATTTTTTACATCCTTCAAGATCTCCTACTATAACCTAGTCCCTTTTCTTGCTCTTTGCTTCAAGATGCATTCACCTGATCATGTCTTCACAAATACCTCCAGGGTCTCCTTTCCACCTCATAAAATTAAAGCTTGTCTTTACCTCTAAACCCTGCACATTTTCTCTCTTGCTATTTATCCAACTTGATTTCTTTCATCAATCTTCAGTCAAAGGACTTACAGAAATAATCTCACCTTTTCTCATCTCTTCCTCCACAGCCTAGTCTGCATTTCACATATGCATGGATTCTCATGCATACAACAGTATTCCCAGTCTGCAAAGCTACTGTCTTGAATTATCAAAAAAATCTAATTCTTTTAGGCACTGCCAGATACAAAAGACAATAGAGATCTGCATATTAAAAAAAATTCTTATTCTATCCTGCCAGATAAATAAGATGATTTATTATCCTTCTCTTTCAGAAGACAGCCCATACATTTTCTCAGGACAAAAGTCATGGTTTCCCTGTATTTTGCACATCACACACTAATAATCAGTGACCGGAAACAAACCTTCTCTTCTGTCTTGCTGAGTAGTTAGGCTGAATTGTCATAAAGATGAAACCACTTAGTACATAAACTTCTTAGAAACTTCTTTCCAGAAGCACGTTGAAGCAGCCACAAGTGCTTCAAAGAAAAATGCAAATCCTTACACTGATCATAGGGGGAGTCTTTTTGCAGCCCCCAGAGAAAATGATTTGTACTTCAGGGCATGAAAAGCTTAAATCCCTTCTAAATATTTCTTAGAAATATAGATGATCAAGAAAACCCAGAGGAAGAAAACCCACAGAACTAGGATATAATTTTTTTTCATTTTAAAGTCAACATATGTTTAACAGATACAGTATCATACTATTAAATACTTGCAATTTGGAGTAACTAACACTCCTGCATATTAGGGTGGGGCTTTTTCTTTTTTTTTTAAACTCAAAACCTGTAAAAAGTATGAATTACTAGGCATTTAGTATATCTATATTCTAAGAGTCTGTTGGTTTTGCTCTCCTATGAATTAAGCCAGTGAAAAAAATCTTACTTTAACCCATGTTAAAGTGAAATCTTTCACAAATATAGATCTAATATCTACTGTGCATAAGAATAATACAAAGCGATAGAAAGTGAGAGAGAGAAGAATATAAATGACAATCATGTTGAGCTTTTATTTGGAAGGATTCTTAGTTTTTTCTTTAGACAGTAACCTTTACTCGCACATTCATTTGGAGCATACATTCTAATTCTGGAATAGGCATAAGCATACGGAACAGATGTACTATCTGAACTATAGTCTGTATGAACCCATAGGTATGAAAACAAATGGTAAAAAGGCAAACAGCTTCAGAACAGCTCAGCAAGGATTCCAGTAAGGTTTTTCAGATACTACTTATTCAACCAAGGCCATTCTGTAACATTTGCAGCTTCTTCCAAATTCTTAACCCAGACCAGACAATATTGCATTTTTCTTTCCTAAGTCAATTAAGGATAGTTTTTCCCTTTCTATATTCATTCATTAAAGCAAGGGCTGTGCAATATTGATATGGTAACTGTCTTGGAAAAGCAATGTTTTTAGATAAATATGAAAACTCTGTGAGCTTCCAGACAACATTAATCAGTTACAAAGGAAACCTAAAAAATGTATATATAAAATCTCAAACTTCTGTCTATTCGCATTTTTTCTGTTAAACTATGATTTATAATTCTGTATGCCAGTATTTCATTAAATGTATTTAAGTATTTCCACCATAATTTTTACATGCTATTCCACAATATTAAATCAAGTTATTCTGAGAAAACACAATGACAGTGAAAATTAAAATATTAGTCTAAGTAACAGATTTAGGATGTATTCACTTCAATGAGTGATTTCTAGCGATTTTAAAAGCACTGTTCTTTTCCTTGCATATTCAAAGTTCAAAAGTTTGGCTATATGAGGAATGTAGGTTTTTAAAGAATAAGGGCAATATACAAAAGGGATGCTGTAGCTATCTCCTTGGCTAATCTTTTATCAAGAAACTAGTTGACTGGAAGATGGAACATATTTGGTAACATCTTAAAATTTAGTACCTTTAATAGTATCTGATGATTTAATAGTACCTGATATTTTTGTAAGTTCATGCCAGTAGTCTAAAACAATCTACAGAACAAGGAAGAAATACTTAAATGTGTGAATGAAGCATGAGTAAAGAAAAAGAGAGAAAGCTTTTTCAGCCTAAAGCTTCTCTGAGCTTTTCCCACCATTTCTGTCACTATGCTAGGAGACAGTCTCCCACAGAAAGTGAAAGATATTTTAACATTTGGGTACTTAAGATGGGCAATCAAGGAAACTGATAGAAATCCAGAGCCACCCCAGCACCCAACAGGTCCTAGCAAAATAGGGAAGAAGCAAATTCCTTCCCTCTCCTCAAGTTACTGAGGCATTTCCACTGTGCAAAAACTGAGCTCAACAAACACTCGAGACACAGCCCCACTCCAAAGCAAAGAGGTATGGAAACTGAGTCAAAGATCAGAGTTGCCAAAACCAGCAAGGTTCTAAAAAATAAAATAAAATAAAATGGACTTTAAAATGATGAAAGTTTAAAAACAAACTCAGACTTTTGGGGACCTTTCTCCTTTTCTTGTTATGCTACTGCATTCTGGGCTTTTTGAGAAAAGCCTCAACATACCAACCACAAAGAACCTTGTAAAGAAAAAAAAAAAAAAAAGTAAAGATCCTTACCTGTTTGCATCAGTTTGAGAGTATCATATTAGAAAACTAAGAAAAGTAGATGATGTTAGGAGACTTTAGAATAAATTGTAAATGACAACAGAAAAGCACTTTTCTTCTAATCCTGAATCTCATAGCATCTAAAATGACCCTACTATAGTGCTACTGTCAGCCAAGCAGCACAATTCCTACTAGAGAGGAGGAATTATGGGGGATGATGGATTGAGGACATCTTTCCAACCATTTTTGTTTCACTAACCCAAAACAATATGAATCTCTGAAATGGATGTCTAAAGACGTTGCTTCTTTCTCTCATTTGATAATTCTGTATTTGTTTCATAATATTGAGTTTTTGATTTGTTCTATTTGATCTTCTAACATGGCATTCTAAAAATCAAATGTAATTCAACCTTAAATACTAGTGACTATACTTCCTTTAACAATTTTATGTATTTTATGATTGTGTTCAGTTAATGTTCTGAGTTACAAGAAGTTGTCAGTTTGAAGCCTTTTCCACGTAACCTTGACTCCTTCTTGGTTAAATATTTAGACAGGTCTCAAGAGACACAAGGTGAGCTAAAGGCATTTTGTTATCCTGCTAAGCTACTACAGATTCCCCTCTTCTGCTTGATGACATAAGTTTGTCAATGTTCCTTTCAGAAATAATTGGGCCACATACAGCTCATATCGCTAAACAGAATATTAGTATTTTTGTATCGAAATCCAAGGACATTCTGAAAACCAGATCTTACAGGAAGGCATCGTCCAACTAGGGCCTTGCAGGTTAGGTCCACTTTCCCTCCTTCCCCTGAGTATATCCATCAATTATGCTCCCTCTTCACTGAAAGGAACAAAAAACAACCAACTGCCAAAACTGCAGGATGTCTCCTTCTACCTGCTACAGTCAGCACAGAGAACTGAATTACTGCTGCTGCTGCCAAGGGGGGGGACAACTGAAAACAAGGTCACAGCCCAGATGCCTGGATCACACAGCAGCATCAGGTCAGCTTTCTTCCTCCGTAGCACTAGTAGTCAGCCTCCCCCTTCTCTTGTCCCTACCTCTAAAAAACTGTTTTCTGCTTTAGATTCATGTTAGACGAAGATTTAAAACCTTTCGGGTTTTGATACTGCTAATACCAGGTAACCAGTAGCACTACATCAGCTGAAACAAAATAAAATCCTATGTAGACTAATTACATAACTGTATATTAAGGTAGAGACCAGCTCTTGCAGCTAAATATTCTACTATTATCCTTTGAGAAAAAGAGCAGGAATAAGATGGCATATCCAATTCACCAACAGTTTAATTCTGTAAACATTTGTTCTGTGTTACATATCCAGCATTCCTTTGCAGGATTGGGGCTTTACAAGCAAACATGTTCTTATATCTAAGCAGATCCATACGGAGGTCAGTGTGAGGGTTCATCCACACTGAAGCAGGACTGGGAAGTATATTACAAGTAACTGTGAAATTATTTCATGTGTGACTTACAAAGTTTAAGAAGCACATTTAGCAATGTCAGTGTCTCAGTATTACTGAAAACATAGTATGCCAATGGAGCGACTCGCTTTACCTACAAGATTTCCATAAAGCAAATATCCGAGATTCTCAACTTAAAGAAAGAAACCACAAGCAACATGCAAACAACCTTAGACAAAGACACAGGATGGGAAAAAGAGAATCCTGGGCAGGGGGGGGATGACGATAACAAAAAACAAACAAAAAAACCCCCAAAACATATCCCCACACCTTTCTTGCTTCTCCCTGTTTCTGAAGGGAAGACTATATTCTAAAGAATAGCCAAACTGCAGCAGGCTACATGGGGTGCTGACACCTCTTTTCTATAATGCAAAATGCTGTGCTTTATATGATTTTGTTTTTCATACCATTGAACTATTGAATGCCTCCCCAATTTCATGGTAACAAAAAGCAAAGAAGGAGGACTACAAGCAACATTGATATTGATACAACACTTAAAAAAAAAAAATCCTGTTTAACAGACATGATACCGGTAAATACTATTTTAATATGTATTTATTTAAAAATGAAGTGATGCATAAAAGTACGAGTCAAGTCTAAATGCAGGATTCTGGTACACAAAGTTTGGATGAAACACTACAAACAGCTGCCAATATCAACAGTATAAGCATGCAGTTTAGTTT
Organism: Apteryx mantelli; assembly: GCF_036417845.1. Classification (NCBI taxonomy): domain Eukaryota; kingdom Metazoa; phylum Chordata; class Aves; order Apterygiformes; family Apterygidae; genus Apteryx; species Apteryx mantelli. The sequence continues at coordinate 61,587,295 of NC_090020.1, forward strand.
TCTTTAATCTTTTTAATTTTGTGGGTGAATTTAGTATTTATGAAAGAGAATTAAATAGCACTGACTAGTGCCAGACACAATATGAGCAAGCACTAGACAGCTTCAACGCACAGCTTTGTAAATGCATCTCGTTTTTGACCTCCAACATTCTTGCTGAAAGTCTAGGTCACAGAACAGGACTTCAGAGCCTTTCCTTTGTGTGATTTAAGCTCATGATTGTGACTCAGAGTTAAACAGAGAGCACTGTCAATAACAGTGGTAAAGGATCCCATTTGGGGAAAATTTCTCCCCTCTGATCTTCACAGCATGAATAATGCTTATTCTGTACATGTTCCAAGTACGGAACTCCCATTGAGGTTTCATAAAAAAAAGTACAGAATACACAGCAGAGATCTACACTGCGGATAAGCTACTCACAGCATGAATTAGAGAATAACTTTGCCCTTAATTTGAACTCAAGTTCTTCCCCACACTGCATTTGAAAGATCCATTTGTTGCTGTATTTTCCAATTGTCCTACAAATGTGGCAGAAATGTAAGCACGCTCCCCCTGATGGCTAACAGGAAACATACATTTCCAATGAAATGCACCAAAATGGTTTGGCTGAGATGAGTTGATGAAAAACCATCTGTTCAGCATGAAGTTGTATACTCTCAGTGTAAAGAGTAATCTTGATGGCTCAATATAAGCAGGAGGAAAGTCACACAAAAAATATATGTCTTTATAGTGCTTATGCAGTATTATAATTTCAGTGCTTAATATGGATTTTTTGTGTGATAGAAGAACTACTGAAAGCCTTTCTGCTGGAGGCACAATAAACAGAAAACCACACCTTCTCCTATATAATTTTGCTCATGTAATTTTCGTTGTCCTTAATACACAGCACAGGGCTTTTATTTTCCATCAAAGGAACATAATACTTCTACTGCATCAGAGTACCATGCTTTTACTGAGTTGTGCGCAGATAAACCAGTTTGTAAGTTTTTGTGACTCACTGGAACTGTCTGTTTATTATTCTGACTTTTCTAAAGTGGGAAAAGAGAGTAAAATTGATCTCATGGAAAAAATGCATTTGATGCATACAAAATTCCAATAGCTACAAATCTAGCTCCAGAAGAGCTGTGTGCACAATGCACTTTTTTATCCTATTCAATCCTTTTTTTTTTTTTTTTTTCCCTCCTTCCTCCCCAGTACAGCTTTACTGGTAGAAGCAAACCTAGTGCAGACAGTTCAGGCGACCACTTTCATTGTAAGCGATCTCAGGAATTAAACAGGTCTCAGTAGTTACAGACCCTGCTGTGTCAGGTCTACCCTCCCATTCATCATCACTAAATATAAAAGCAACATAGCGGGAAATTTTAACCTAAAAAACCCACATGTAAATAACCTTATAAACTTTTCATATGCCTTCAGTAAGCAAGTTAAATAAGACATAATTGAGAAAACTTTGGACTTCTCCCTATGCCAGGGCACTGAACCATAGCCCTGAAATGGGTGTAGAAGAATCTGATATATAGCTTAATGGTTTCTTAAACACTATTATTGAGGATATAAACTAGTACAGTTTAATAGCAATCATAGTATAATACAAGTTTTCGACAGCTGTGCAAAATTATTAAATGCCATTACCATGTAAAATGAACTGTTTTCAGCATTCTTCATTACCTTTCAGTCTGAGAAAGAATTTGCCAGGATAACTATTGGTATACTTCAATCAAAGCACTAAACAAATATGGCTAGTCTGCGACTCTGGGCAAAATTCATTTCTCAATTTCATTTACAACTGAATTTCACTTTAAGTACCGGCATTTGCTCGAAACAGGAAAAAAAAAATTCAGGATTCCACTTATGTTGGAATTTTAAATACATAGCAAAAAGATATATATATATTTTTAGATTTCCACAGGATTAAAAAACACAAAAAAAAGAGATATATCTCTCTCTACCGACTGTCAGTATCTTCTCAGTTTTCATTCTGAAATTAATTTTCATCAAAAGGTAACACTTCTGAACTTTTGCTTTTTATAATATATTTTTATAAAAATAGTCTAGCTCTTTCATTACTCTTATCTGTATCTTAAGGTATCAATTCAGATGTCCTGTGTAACACACAACACTACTGCAGAGATGACATTCTTTTATTTCTAAAAATATTTATTCTCATTACCCACACTTTAAATGGGAAAAATGTGTAAGAGAGACTAAAAGCCAAAACTGGAATATGAAACACCAAATATATGCACCTTTCCTTATTTATAATTGACATGCAATCATTCTGATCAATGCAGATACAGTGAACAAGTGCACATTTTGCCGTTACAGTAAGCTTAAATGATCAAGATAGAAAAGTAATATTTGGAAGTTTACAAACTCAAACAACTCGCTTGACTGAAGATGTTTTCAGCTAAGACACCTGTGCTTATTTCCTCTTTAGGAAACAGTAGCTGCTCGGGCACTCTCCTTGCTCACAATGCACCGAGTCTTTTAGAATTTCCTGATTGGACTCATTAAAGCAGCTCTTCAAATCTATAATTGAGCAGGTTTACTCTACATTGGTGCCTGACAGCATACATTCCAAATTAGCTCTTCTAACAAGATCAGATACTAAGTGCCATAGCCAATCTGTCCTTCTGTTAGCTCAAACAATCTGGAGTTAAAAGTCTCTCTGAAGTCTCTTACCAGTAAAAGAGAAAAAGCAGAAGTTTATTCAAGAGCAAAGGCATTAGGAAAAAGATAAAAACAGCCCTCAAGGAACCAGTGAAGGGCACTGTAGGCCATCCTTTAAGTCAGACCCCCAATTTCTACCAAAACATAGAAGTTGGAAACAAGCGGGGAAAAAAAAAAAAAAAAGTATTTTATCAGACAAGAGCTGCAATGTGCTGGACTGAAAGAGACTGAGAAGTCTTTATTAGGAAAAAGATAATATAAAGTTTCAGAAAATATCTAGGTGTGGGGAAGAGAGAGAGAGAGAGAGCGTGAGAGAGATTGATGTATAAACATCAATAATTATGTCCGAGACAATTTATGCTCTTATTAATCATAATCCTAATATGATAAAAAGACCAACTTTTGGAATGAAAACAGTCATCCCTGTCACATGCTCCATTATGAACAGGATTTATGTGGTTTCCTCTTAACAATGTAAACCAAGGTTTGGAGAGAAAAATTCCATATATTTTACCTTTCAAAGCCCTCTTATGGCAATTAACAGATACTACAGTGCTAATCCACATTTAAGAATTAACATACATACTGAAAGAAAGACTGGTAAGGAAAAAGAAAATTACAGACGCAGCCAAAATGATAAACTACTTTATTTTTTAAGGATATTAAAAAAATGAAAGTTAAATAAAAGAAAGGGTATTAATTTTAAACACAGAACTGAAATCAGGTCAGACTCTTTTGCTCTAATGATGGCAAGTTTCCATCCATATTACTTGTAATATGTTGCAACAACTATAAACACATGCTACACAGCAAATCCCCACTTCTAACCTCAAACTATAGGTCTATATTTGAAACAAGGCTTGGACTCCAAGCCAATGTTAATAATGCTGAGCTAAATTTGTACTACTTCAATGCTTATTATGTCCTCTGGTTATTTTAAATCAAGGTCCTCTTCAAGAAAGTTATAGTTACGTTGTCTTATATTTTCCAAAAGGAAAAATAAACCCTATGTCTCATTCTTTTTGATTTCAAATGGACAAAAGTCCATGGATACCCAAGATATTGCTGCATCCATTGTATCTGCTTCACTTAACAGACAATGGCTTCATTCTCACCGCTAATTTCATTAGCATAGAAGCACTCGTATCTGAAGTATAAAAGCTGCTCTATAAAAGCAAATTCTATTTGCCATTGCGCCAGTAAATAATTTTCAAGCTAGTGCCTGATACACAAACATAACACTACATACCTTTGAACTGTCTAATCTTTTTTTCTTATTTACCCATATGAATAGCTTGCATGTCTGTACAAAATACAAAAAGACACCAGAGATGTTGATTTACATGACGTACTGATGGAGTCAGACTTTACTAACGACCAGATTACTTCATTCTTGGCCCAACATTTCCATTAGGCCACTAGGTCCATTAGGACTTGGAGTTCTTATACACATTTTACAATGTCCTTTCAAAATGTGTAGTAGTTCTATTTGCCAGCTGGCATGTTTTCAAGGGAAGCCTGGTTAGGCCACAACATACACAAGTAGGAAGAAACATTAAAGAGTTTAATAAAAAGAAATCTACCATGAGAGTAAAGATTAATCATGTTCTAGAACATTTCAATGAGCATCCACTAAAAAGAGGTCTTTAATTTTGGTGTATGGTATTTAATAGTGGAGGAATCAACAGGAAGACTGGGTGCTTGTTGCAGTTTTACTCGTTGGTATAGCAAGCAAAAGCAAATCACTGTAAAATTTTTTTATAAATTTTGAAGCAGTGAGAGGCAAACACCCAAGTGTGAACTTTGGCCAAAACTAGACAGGGAATAGTAATGAATTTAGTAAAATTCCATTCTGCAAATGTAGGGTCTTCATCTCTCTTTCCTCTACACCTTTCCAACACTACAATTATCAAACTACATAGGTTTATAACAAAACAGAGAGCTTTTATGATTCTGAGTCTGTAACTACTATGCTGGGGAGACACAGATTCTGTTCATTAAAGCTGAGGATATTAAACTTCTCTAGATTCTCTGTTGCAGTCTTCATTTAAATTCTTAAACTGATCTTACTGATTCTTAACTCCACAACATGGGAAGAGCTACACTGAAGAGAGTTTTTAATCCAATAGGAAAATTTGCCTCTTTTGTCATACCAAGCAAGAGGAGGGTCTGCAGGTTCTACTAGGGTGCCTGGGGCTGGGAGGCAGGGCACAGCTTCCCCAAGGCGGCATACTTTCAAGGGCTGAAAAAAATTTAAGAGGTATGCCAGAAGACAACTGGGGAAAAAGGAGAAGAAAAAAAAAAAATCTATCCTTGGCATGAAGTAAGCAGCAGAAGGTAAGGTGCAGAACAACTGAGACACAGAAGGGAAGGCCTATTTTCATTATACATACCAAGGAAGACTGGAAAGACCTAGTTTTAGGATATACAGGAGTGTGAGTTTTACAACAAAAACTTAAATCATCTCAAGCAAGAGTGTAGACCTAATTCCCACACTCATTACTTTAGGTAATACGATACTATAACTTCATACCCATATTCTAACTGCCAGTGCATACCAACACTCTCAATTACAAAGCACTTGAAAGCTGTGCAAATAACTTTGCAGAGGGATCTCATACAGCACCACTCTCTCCACAAGACACCAAATCGTAGACCCTCTGGTGTTTCTTTTCAACCCAATTTCTAATGCCCATTTTGAAACACACAATCTGAAAAAGCTATGAATATAATATAGAAAAGCTGAATAGATTTTATGCTTTTTTTTCCCCTTCAAATACTTAATGGTTTCAACATTTGTTTTCTGGAAACCAGGTCTTTAATGCATACAATGTTTTCTGCCTGTAGAGAAGAGTTGCGTGAAGTGAAGTGAGAAGACTGGAAAAAATGAATCACTGCTTTGTGATCTGCCTGATCTAGGCCCAATTTCCTTGCATTTCAATCATATTAAATTCCACTCCTGGCAGTTTAAAATGTCAATTAACTCAACACAAGTCCCATTAGATAGGACAGACACTGGATTCTCCTGACTGCCTGACTCTTCTTGAAATGTGTGTAACTGATTATATAGATAACTACTGTTAAAAGCAGGGTATACTGTAACTGTTTGAAAGAACCAATGTTTTGTAAACAAAAAATAAACTTGTCTTTTTAATCAAGTGATAATCTGCGCTTCCAACTCAGATGTCTTTAGTTTTACTCCATAATATACTGAACAAACGTTACTGAAATAACTACACCAGGACCACATCAGCAAAGACTGGAATTTTTCCATATGGAATAAGTATTGCTATAATTTTCCATATGGCTTTGCTTACTTTCAGTTCTAAATATGAAAACATCATAAACAAAAACAGGCACTTTCATAGAACAGTTATCAAAACCCGTTAGAATCAAAACTGGAACACCAGCATAACACCACAAGGCAAACAGGCTTGGATTTAAAATAAAATTCCAAAGGCTATACAAAGCAGCTGGCAAATTCAAAGTACATCATTGCATTTTCATCAAAACTTTTTTTTTTTTTTAAAGTGTTCACAGAAAATGGATTTGCCATTTTGACAGCCCTAATAGCCAAGCCTGGACAAAAGAGCAATTGTCAGCTTTGGAAGGTTATTTCCCACTCCAAGCCAAACAAGAACAATTATTTTCCTGAATTCTAGCCAAGTAGCTGTACTTTGAAGAGGTTCTGTTTCATTCCTAATTTGGAAACAAAGGAGATTGCTTTATAATGTATTATCTGCATTATTCTAATAATCTAGAAACTGGATTAGGTTTCCACTGTGCTAATATATACACAAACTTAGACTGTAATTTGGCAACCTGGACTGTATCATCAAATATTAAACTTGTTATTAATAGGCCTTTGCTTCCTCAGGGTAAGGTGCCAGTGAAATATCACAAGCAAGACAAATTACATATTACATGTAAGCAAGAGAAAAAGCTTGGGTTTTAAAGTCCTTGCTGCATGGCAATTTGTCTCTCGTACAACATGAGGCAATTTATAGGCTTCTCAGACAGCTACCTATAGCTCAGTACAAACAAATTTGGTAGATGTGTTTCAGTAAGGGTTCATTCCTGACAGATACTCAGTGACTACAATGGCAAGTAAGATGCCCCCAACTTCACCACTGTTCTCAAAGCTTTTACAAATGCTGTTTTTACTCTAATAGGAGTATCCTCCATATCCACAGACACTCCTTCAGAGTTGTTTTACTCATACTTAAGACAGCCACAGAAGTGAGGGGGAGAGAAACTGTTCCTTATGGAATAAAGTTCTGTTTTATTTTCATCAGCCTTTTGTAGTTACAAAATATATTGAGGAAAAACAGAGGGGTGAGCACCCTCTGCATTCAGCTGGTTGGACACTCTATCAAAGGTATTACTAGAAAAATATTTAAACTTACCAGTAGAGAAAACAAAAACTGTGTTATTCCAAAGATTGTATCTTTTCAGAGCATCAGTAAGGTTTCCTACAGCTTCATCCATAAGAGCCACCATTCCTGAATAATGGCGCCTCTTTTCATCTTTAATGGAGAAATACGGTTTCATGTATTCCTCAGGGACCTCAAGAGGTTCATGGACAGACTGAAAAGCAAGGTAGAGAAAAAGGGGCTGGGGTGGAAGGGACAGAATGTAAATTAGTTGAATGTAAAGCATTAAATGCAAAAGTTACTACAGCGAAAGCAGCCATCATTCAGCAAAAGGTATAGGAACTGTGTTTTCATTTCTTCTAGACTTCTCTCTCCTAGTCCCTAAGTATAAACTACTCAGACTCTGATAAACAATTTATGCAAAGCTGTGAAAAACATCAGGTGTATGTTTTCTTCATAATCACAGTTAAGAGAGCTTATTTCTGTGACTCTTCTCCCACTAAACTTTCTATTCTCTTTTTAGGAGACCAAGCTACATGCTAAATCGTTTCTATAAACTCATTTGCCACGACCTGTGTTAATAAAAATCAAACGAAGAAGGGTAGCAGGCCAGGGTTGTGCAGCCAAAATGCATTCTGACAGGAGGCAAGGCAAGTTTTGTGAGCGCTAGTTCTCACATTTAGTTGTCCTCTGTCCTCCAGAAAAGCCTCAATTTACAGCACAAGCATAGGTCTCTGCATTAATATTTCATTAACATTATTCTAAATATTCTTTAGTGTTAAAGTTATCAAATAAAGTGACAGCTGCTGACTGTACCTTCTCAGTGTTATGATTGGCTATCAGATCTATAGCTCTTTCTGTGAATAAATTAGTGGAGTACATGTTTTTATAGCTAGTTACAACTTCTTCTCCATCCCGAAAGTCCAGAGCACAGCGTGTTACATTCTTTGCTTTGATGAGCACACAACGGTCATGAGAGTAGTAATCCTCACTCCCCAGAAGATAGCCTAGAACAGGAAAAGATCACAAATAAACAGACCAACATAGCATCATACAAACAGGTACATCAGGAACGAATTGTCAAAGACAAATGTCAAAGATTTAGTGGTTTTTAACCAAAACACTCCTCCACCATTTGATGCTCTATAGTGACATCCCTGCACAAGACTCAGTAGCTCAATATTCAACACTTCTTAGCCTTTTAATTGCTAATACAAACAGTAATTTCTAAACATACAAAACATTTTGAAAGTTAATGACTATGTCCATAACTTTATATCAAAGACATTAGCATTAAAGTAATGCACTCATAGCAAGGGCAATGACCTGTCCAGGTACTATTATGATTTTTAGCTGGTATGATTTTGCATATTTGCCTTTTCACAAAAGACTTCTCTATTAGAAAGTCTGAAGTTATTATTTTGTTTGCCTTTATTCAACAACATCAAAGTATGGACTATTTTTCATGTCAGCTGTGAGGCAATTTCTGATCTGCTGCTGACACCAACTGGTGAAAAGATACAATATTATTTAAAGATCTCCAAAACAAACAGACTAGGCAAAAATTCTAGTAAAGATTTGCTCTATCAATGCCCATTCTATTAAGCCTTGAGTACCTTTGCTTTCTGACCAGAAACAAAATTCCTCAAAACCCTTAGAATCTCAGTAATTATTAATTTTAAAATTAGATTTCACATTTTATCCTTCTCAAATACCCTGAAAAAACAGCTGAATCCCACAAAATTATATTCTGAAGTTCTGCAAAACCAAACTAAAACTAGGGACAAAACACCAAAATAGAGGAACTTTATTTGAATTTTTATTCAGCAACTTGAAGTACAGTTGCTTGTGCAACAAAATATGTACAGAAAGAAAGAAGTAATATTTGAAATACACTTCTTATACAGAAAAAATGGCTTTTCTTTCAAACCATAGTGATTTTGTGTGCAGACTACCTACATCAACATACTCAGTTAGACACAAGTTGTATTTTTCCTATTTTGAGTGCCCACTGGGAGACATACTGTGTCAAGTCTGCTGAAGAACCAAATGTCCCTAATTGCAAACAATTCCTACTGGAATTATGTGAACATAACAGGATATTAAACCACTACATCCTATGAAAAATAATTCCCTCAGTGTCATGCTGAGCACCCAATTGCCATGCTGACTTAGCCTAGGCCCCTGTATTAAGAGTCTGCTCACTCCCAGGGTGAGATTTCATGATCAGCTTAAGCTGATCTCAGTCTACACTGCCAAAAAGAGCACAGTCTCTTTTGAAGGGATGGGAGCATGCAGCCAAAGAGGGCAGGGGCATACACCCTTCAGCAACAACGCATGTGCATTAACTTAATTAAGTCATGAACCCAGAGTCCCAAGCTCCCTCAAGAGTCAAAAAGACATAATCAAAGGGAACACTTCTTCCCACCTAAAATTTGAATCTCTACTATCTATAAAGGGAACATAGTGTAACCAGGCTCCTCATCTAAATACCTGAAATTAGACAAGAGGAATGTGGGCCTCAGTAAGCATAGTTTAAATTTCTCTGTATCTTAGTTTATCAGCTGTAAAACTGGGCAGCAGTACTATCAACATTTTACAAAATTATTTTGAAGATATTGAACTGTTTTGAAATATTCCATTCAATGAAAGCATCCTGAAAACAACCAAGTGGGGATTAACAACTTTATATTCAGTACCAAGTGGGAAGAGAAGCCTTACAGACTGATTCACATAACATCTGTGATACTTGTGCAAAACTATTAGACCTCCAGGCAATACTGGGGCAGGAGCACTGAGAGAGGAAAAATAAATCATATGGAGTTACAAGTTGCTTTGTAACGCACTCACACTTGGACAATCTAATTCTGACATTTTTTTGACCCGAGCGCTTGACTTCACAACTTGGAGTTCTTGTAACATGCTTTTTGGATGCCGCTTTATAGAGGTTCTTACATCACCTTCTTTGTCACAGGCTCTGGGAAAGCAGTTTAAAAGAAATGATGCTCTATTACCAAAGCCTGAACACAGCATGGTATAAAGTGTATTTCTCTTTCTCTTTTAAAAAGATCAGCTTATTAGAAGTATTTTATTATTTGCAGGGCAAGTAATGTCTACTGTCTGATCTAATGCAAAAGTTCAGTTTAAAGATGCCTCTAGAAAACATACTGATGATACACCTTGAATTTCCTAAACATCAAGGAACCAAATTAAATGTGGATCTTAAAAAGAGAAATACTTCCTTTGCTAAATGCAATAACTGTCATTTTCTTTAATAAATCTTAAGGCTTTGGCATGCATTTAAGGTGTTACCTTATTTTAAAAAGTTATACAGTTGTACCTTGGAAACAGGCATGCTCAAGTATTGATTTAAGGATACACTAACAGTAAATCTACTATTCTCAGAAGAATCAAGCAGTTTCTCCTTATTTTTAACACTATTTGTATTATCCACATTAAATCTAACCATTACCGAAGTAAGTATCAAATCCTCTCCGGGTTGGAAGGCATTCTTTTCTGTACATCCCTAAATGCCACTTCCCCACCATGTGGGTAACATATCCTGCCTCTTTAAGTAGCTCTGGGAGGAGTTTCTCATCCAGGGGGAGACAGCTGGGTTGGCATGGCCAAATTATTTGGTGTTGTAAACCTGTGTGGATCTAGTAGGAAAAAGAAGGAACAGATATTAGTTACAATTTAATGACACATTCAGGTAGGCAACATTATAAGCAGGTGCAAAAAGAAACAAAATGGCAGAGCAAGCTAGCATTAGTTTTAGAACCTCCTGTTTTCACCACTGTACCACAGAGGAGGTATAGGAAGCCAAGGGCAGAGGGCAGGGGGAGTATGGAGGAAGATAATGAAATAGTACTGCAGGTGCTAACATGGAGATCTTTCCAGGCATAAATTAAGCATAATGAAAAACAAAATCTTTTATGTTTTCATCTAAAAATCTGACAGGTGGCAACCACCATTACAGTCTGTTTGAAGACTAGGGGAACATCTCAGCATGGAATGAGAAATTTCACGTAGCGCTAGACACAGGCAAAAAAAGAGCCTTGCTGGTGAAGCTGCAGAACTTTTGTCTGTATCTGAGAACAGTCACTGGATGAAAGGGTGATAAAGGCCAGGAAAGCAGATTTTTGCACTACTGTTCTAAATGGACATGATATAGTCACATATTTATATATGTATTTACATACTTAAAGTGAACATGAGCACTTTTAGAATAAGTATTTGAATACTGGGGATAAAGCAAGTTTTAGATACAGCCTAGATCTGACTTGTAATAGCTCCACATAAGTTTCCAGTCTTAAAAAGTGACTTATTGTACATCTTTACAAAAGTGTTACTGATACGATACTCCAAGCAGTGCATTTTGCTTGATGCAAGAAATACTTCAGCTACTGTGTACTATAAACTTACTTTTGTCAACTCCCCGATCTCCTCCCCAAAAAACAAAAAAATCACCCTAAACCTAGGACAGAAAACAGACATACAGGTTTAAATATCTTATTTATTTAATAAATATTTCCAGTAATCAGTTTCTTTCAAAGCACAAAATTTCCAGGATCCCCTGGCCCACAAGACAGCTGATTTTGTAACTACACTAAGCACTTCAATCTAGCAAGCCACATGTTAACTTTAGCAGCATCACTTAGCATCGCTTTGAATTCACTTTTAAACTAAATGAGCCCTGATCTTAACTGAGTGGGTAAGTAGGCCCTCACAAAGTTAACAAGTTCTTAATTTTCTCCCAAATTGGAGTTGGGGAAAAAAAAGAAAGAAAAAATCTTTTAAAAAGTTACAAAAATATTTTTAATACAGTGAAGGACACAAGCTAACAAAGCATTGTAACTTCTTCCAGTGTCTCTAGAAGGCAAAAAATTAAGGAGAGGAGAATAAGAGGAAAATCTATAGTTTTCATAAATCAATACCTTTGCTCTTCTTTGTTCATTTAGAGCAAGATGCTTATCAAAATTCCAGCTTTGGAGAGGGCCAGATTTACGTTACTTTCTTAAACCTCAGAGCAAATATTAATCATATCAAACATAAAACAAAACAAAATCGTGGACATCTGCTACATAATTATTTCCTGCACAGAATCTCTCCTCAATTTTATATAAAATTACTTCCATTTTCTAATATTATTTTACTTGTTTGTAACAAGGTCAACACTAAATGATTAAATTATCAAGTCAGATGCATACCATGAATTTAAATCAAGACTGATCCATGAACATTTCCAAATTCCACTTTTAAGAGCAGTGCAGAACCTCCAGTTAATAATGAACCATTTCTAGACAGGCAGGTTAGAGTACAAATTGTATTCTAGAAATAGTCAAAATAAAGCAAAGCATTATTTTAGGTTATTTACATAAAAAATTTAAGAGAGTTGGGAAAAAAGATCAACTATATCTTCCTATTCTATATTATCGACTCTTGAGGTTTCTAGGAACAGAATGAAAGTTGCTACAGAAGGGTGTCATCTAGAATGGTCTTTCTGAGAGAACAAGAGATAACATATCCAGTTGTACAGGAAGCCATTTATTTTCAGTCTGAACGGTTTCCTTGACAAATCACTACGATTAACACACACATGTAGGATTTTCTGAGCTAGAGGAGAAGTTTCAGATACACACTTAATGCTTTGTCAGTTCCTTCTTTCTGTCCTTGCTATATTTTTTCCTTCCCTGTTTTTGCCAGAGTTGTTATAAAAAGGAGAGGGGAAGCAAGAGAATAAGAAAGTACAGCAGTGTGATGAAGTCTGATTCTTATAGCTGTGCAACTGAAAAAAAAATTGGAAAATTGAGAGTATAGACTACAAAGCAGCTAGATACCAGACTGAGGTGCAGCCTGTCTACGCTCCATCAAGGGGCCAAAGGAGATGCATGCCTATGGTAGCGTATAAAGCATATACAGGTTAGGACATATTCAAATATTGCACTTGAAAATAAGTTGCATAAACTGGACACACATTGCTGCTTATGGCTGGATCTTACATGCCTAGTCAATTAAGTGCCTACCAGAAGATGACAATATCAGAGATATTGTTCTAAAGACACTACCATGCCTTATCTGAACTGAAGTGTATAGACACCTCTACTTTTCTGAAGCAAAATGTCTTGCAACAGACCCACATTTAGTCAACTTTTAAGCTAGCAAACAAAAAAAGTGAAATAAAGATGGTTTATTTGCATGTAAATACACCTCATCTTCATAAATACAAAGAGCCTTCTTCCAAATAGTTCTTTAAGTGAGATAAAAGGCCAAGCTACATATAGTATTAATAACAAACAGTAGGAAAAAGCTCCGTCAATGAGCTGTTAACGCAGTATGTTTTATTTAAACCTTTCAGAGTACAGGACCAGGAAGACCAGAGAAAAGCCTATGAATTAAGTGTGTGAGAAGTCAGGAGTCATGTGACAAGCAGTTATTTCAAACCTTCCCTAACGAAAAGCACATCGGATGCATTCCCGAATAACCCGCGGCTTTACACCTTTTTGCGGCTGAATTTTTACTTGGGGGGAGGGGGGGACTCATCTGGGACCCCCCTCAAGGGTCCCTCACGCCACTCTCCCCCAGCGCATGGCGCCGCATACCGCACTGTATGAGGCTTCGTACAAACCTGAAGCTTCAGGACTTGCAGCTTTCCGCTGCGGGACGCGCTAAGACCAGGAGCTGCAGGTAGCCCCCCCGCGGGCAGCACAGCCCTGGGGAAGGCGCTCACAAGCGCTCAGTCATTCCGCAGACCGCGTCCGGCTTTCAGAGCCACCGCGCGGTCCGCGCTCACCCCCGCCGCCGGGTCCCCAGCGCCCCCGCGAAGGCGCAGGCGCAGCCTCGCCTCGGCGGCCCGCGGCGGCCGTTAGGCGCGGCCGTTGGGCGCCCTCGGCGTGGCCGCGCTCGCGCCCCCCCCCCCCCCCGCGCCCTACCTGGTAGCGCCCGCTGAGGAGCTGGCTGCGGGACGGCGTGCACAGCGGCTGCGTGTAGTATCGCTCCAGCCGCACGCCGCCCGCCCCCAGCGCGTCCAGCCGCGGCGTGCGGATGGCCGAGCCGTGCCAGCCCACGTCGCCCCAGCCCAGGTCGTCGGCCAGCACCACCACTAGATGCGGGGGCGGCCGCCGCGCCGCTGCCAGCCGCAGCAGGCACCAGAGCAGGCAGAGGCGCCGCCAGCCGCCCGCCCGCCGCGCCATCGCCGGCCTCCCGCGCAACCAGGAACTGCGCCGCCGGGCGGGCCGGGCGCCCACGGCCGCCCCCGAGCGGGCAGCGGGGCCCGCCCCGGGGCTGCGCCGCGGGGAGCTCCCGGGCTCCGCCCGCCCGCCCGGGGGGGCGGCGGCGGCGGCGGCGGCGGCGGCGGCGGCGGCGGCGGCGGCGGCGGCGGCGCGGGGAGGGCAGCGGGCTGGGGTTGAGGCCGAGGCCGAGGCCGAGGCCGAGGCCCAGCCCTCGCCCTCCTCCTTCACGGACGCGTGTGCTGTAACTTAGGCCACAAACATTTTCTAACCATCAGAATAGGGGGGTTTTGGCGTACCCGTCTGGATCAATGCTGTACAGTTTAAGTTGATTCATTTATTAAATGAATCAAAAAAATGATTGTAAAGTTGTTGCCTGTGATGCCAGAGTACTCAACTCAGTGATGCTGGAGCTCTCCTCTAATTTTATCTTCCTTTAACTCCTATGTTACAACATCCATTGTAGACCATGGAGCCCTTCCCATGGGGAACCACAGAACTATTTGGGAGCTTTTGTTGCAAGTCGTTTCTGCTTCCATGGAAGTCAACAGAACAATTTTAGTAGAGGACACAGTATATTCTGGCACAAGTAACTGGACTGTTACTCAATTCTGTCTTCATACACAAGACGACAGCAGCCCATCCAGATTATACAGAGCTTACTTGATGCATAAGCACGATGGGGCAGCCAAGTATTAGTAGCTGCACAACAGCCCCGGTCTTGCTGCTTGCCAGCCTGTGCTACAGCCCTGGAAAGACAAGTTGCCACTGCCACTGAAGAAGCAGTAGAGGTGTGTGAGATGGCAGCAGAAAGTGCATAGCCCCTCTTCTTCCGCTCCTGCCAGCATCAGCTGCTGCTCTGATCCCTTTCCCTGCCCATCCCCATCTGCCAAACCATGGGTGACCCAGTGCTTTTTCCTGGGGGTGCTAGAATATAATTTTGTTTATATGGATGAGAAGCTTGATCTAGCTCTGGCAGTAAAATATTGCTTGGGACTGTTAGGGAGCAGGAAGGAACTGAAGCAACCCAGAAGCTGAAATAACAGCTATGTCAACAAGGCTGTTTCTTCAGACCATGTAATCTTCTAAGGCAATATCATAACAACTACTCACCTAATTATAATCCTGATGGAAAACCTAAGACTGAGTACTGTGAAATGACAGAAATAACTGTCAACTCTACTCAGTTTCATTCATCCATGGAATACATATAAATTTCAGTGTCCATTTAAAGATCAAATAAGCATGTGTTTGACATTTAGCTGGAATGTTATGTATGTACATTCCCAAATTTATATAGCCATTTGGTGACAAGCAAAAAAACCTCCACATTAAAAATAATATTTATCAGTAAAATAAAGGCAAAGATTGAATATGCCAGATTCCTGTTTGCCGTCTTTTTGATTGACAAGTCTCTGTGGAAAGAAGATTCTTTCTCCTATGAATGAAGCCTCCTGGATAAGCCTATGAAGTTACCAGCTCTTTACTTTAAACTCCAAAGGATTCCCTGCTGGTTTGAAAACAACAACAACGATGAGTGAGGCCACATTGTTTTCTACAATCAGTGTACTATATTCCACAGCTCAAAAATACTACTCAATAGCTTCAAACTCTACTATCTCCAAATTAGAAAGTTACAGGAGGAGATATGCTTGTGAGAGGTAGTTAATTTGTCCTGATTGTCATAAATACATAGTTGTATTATGATAATTCAGTGTAAATCAGATGACTGATTTATAATCCCTTGAGGAGTCAATTTAGGCTTAAATTTTCAAGTCTGACTCATGTACAAGATCATCTGACTGATTCCTAGAATGTGTATTTTTTAGGTTGCTAGTCCTGATACTTGACTAGACAAATGGTACTGGCTATGTTCCCTTCTTCCAGGTGTTTCTCTGGACCTTCTGGTCAAAGAAATGGAAGTCCTGCAGAGGCAACTCCGAATAAGATGACAGGAGGACACACTGGAACTGCACTCAGCAAACAGGAGAGGAAAATCCATAATAAAAAGAAACCAGGGAGGCACAAGAGGATAGCAGTGGTAAGAAGAAGATGTATCTGACAGGTAATGTAAAGTGCCAAAGAAATTCAGGCAAAAAGAATGTGATCTAAGATAAGAGAAAGAGAGATAAAACAGAATTTTAAAAGGAATAGATTAATGAAAAGAAAAAATAGATTTTTTTTGTTAAATTTTTTGCTCCTAAAAGACAATGAAGAATGATCTGATACTATTAAGGCAAGCTACCACTGGTTTTGTTATATATAGACTTGCAAGTTCTTTTTTCTTCACATTTAAACTATTATTAGTGCTGTGTTGTTATAGTTTCATTCTGCATAACACACCATGTTTATTTTCTTTGTGAGTCTCCAATCAGAGTCAATTCTTGGACTGAAAGTTCTGGAAGAAGGCTTTCCCTGCATGCTTTTGTTCATCTCAGCTATAGGATTTGGATGAAAATTAGACAAGTTACACAAACAAGACACCCAGAGTCGTTCTTTTTTGGGAAGCAGGCAAACAAGGCCTTTTTTGCTTATGAGCCCAGTGTCAAAATAGGACACTGGTATCGGAACAAGAAGCAACAATACTCTCCTAAAGTTAGTTTTCCCTGAAGTGAATTCCATGATCACTGCCAAGCTGATATGTGACTATGAGTTAGATTTTCTTTGTTGAGATGTGATTCATACTGTTCAAAAGACTGGAAACTTTCATCTTACCTTATTTTAGTTCAGATCCCATTACCAGTCACAGTTGTCTCACTGAATTATGTATTTCACCAACTTCTTCCATGTCCGCATTATATGTAAAATTCTATTCAAATGTTAGCACATTCCCATGGAAACAATTCTTGTTCATTCAAAATAATTACTTTGAAACTCTACACAGTGCTGATGAAAACAGAAATGTTGGATATAAATTTTGTGATCAAATTCATAATACCTATTCACCTGACATGGTTTCAAAATTATCATTGTGTTCAAGTGCTGCTGAACTCATATCCCATTTTAGAGGAGTGTCAAGAATTATTTGCTATTCATCCTGCTCAACAGAATAAGATAACCTGGTTGCCTGAGTTGTCAGAGTTATAACACTAAATCAAACCATCTAAAACATACACAGCAAATATAACTTATTTACACAGTTGCAGTCTGGATGTTGCTGCTATCATGTTTTCTTCAAGGTCTTTATTAATTACTATTTCAGAAATTTGGAATCCCAATCAGAAAATACTATTTATATCAGAGAATATTCTCTTGCATCAAAAGAATAAATGCTGGAAGTGGCCTGTGTTCAGGCCCCTTTGTCTCAGTTTACATTTTCTGAATTTGAATTTGGATAATTTGGATGTTGTTTTGAGGATAGCAATTAAGGAAATCATTCGAGTGACAGGCTAAATTACGGTATCTGTGATGATTTTATCATTCCACACAAAGTATGGACGTGGCACATCTCGCCATAGTATATGGGAACATGGAACATAAATTCAAGTGGTAGTACTAACATCCACTCTGGGGTACTAAAGCTCTCTGAAGCAGGGAGGAGAAAAAAGGAAGATCATATAAAACATGTCTGAAGAACCTGCCTTTTGAGATGTCATAATCTGTTCGCACACAGAAATTTCAGTATTTCAGAAAATCTCCTAGATGACCAACTGTCATTTTTTCACATCATTACAGACTTCCCTCCTTTGTTAGTTCACGTGGCTGCAGAAGACCCAAAAGACGTCCCTGTCAGTCTTTCCACCCTTTCATTTTGACTTGATGGATTGGAAGCCCTCTTAAAACATGCATGTACTGCTTAAACATTCTTGCTCTTATTCACTTCCTCTTGCTGTATCTTGACACCATAAGCTTATGCAACATCATATCACAACATGCCATGAAAAGAAATAATGACAGGAAACCACTAAAAACTGTTGAGCCCTCCCATCAATTTCTTCAGGTTTATAATTTTCATTTTATAACTATGAGGGATTGACCTGTATGTGTGAACCTCTCTGCGGGAATGAGTTGTAGTGCTTCTTCTCCTTAGAAGAAGCATACTGTGCACTGCATTGCAATGTTTAGCTATCCTAATAAATTAGGCCTAAGCTGGCTTGGGTATCAGAGCAGTAAAAAAGAAGCTGTGTGAACTAGGAAGCCCAACCAGAGACATGGCTATCACAGCTAATGTGCTTCTAATACTCAGCTGTGCTTGCTTAAAACTACTTCAGGTATCTCTACTCCTCAGTGCATTGTTAAACATAAAGCACAGCCATTCCTAAGACATAACACACTGCAACAAGTTGTCAGATACTCCATTTGCCATATTTATAGTCAGTAAGGAATATGAACTTGTTCTGGTCTTACAAATGGGCTGCAGTAAAGAAACCTTACTTTGTATCACCTTTTCCCAGAAACCATGTCTTACATTTTTTTGTCTAATTCCCTAAATCTTGAAATGAAATGAAAATTAACTGGCCAAGGCTCAATCTTGACTGGCCTTGGGTCACAACAGCTGTCAATGAGAAGCCCATAAGAAATCAGTATTTAGACCTCCTCTCTTTAGATCAAGAGTCTTGCTCCATAGTTTTCATGGTCATGTTTTGAATCTGAGCCTGAGTACAAGAAAGCACTTACATGCTTGTTGAACTTGTGCACATACCTAAACTAAAACACAATCTTGAATGCCTTACTGAATAAAGGTAGGATTTTTCAGCAGTCCCATGCTCCTGTTATCTATGAATATTATATTTTTAAATGGCATATAGGGAGAAAATCAGTGGTTGGGAGGTTACAGTTGGAAATGTGGTACAAGTGACATGGAGGATACAATTTCTGAGCTCACCTGAATGCTGGAATTATATCTGTGATTCATTATCTTTTGCACAGGCTGCAGAAAACCTGCCCTTTCTGAACAGTCTCTCTGCTCTGGTCAATGTGTTAATGAATAGCTCTTCCTTCTTCCAAGCTGGAAAAGAAAATCTGCTTCTAGTACCCTCAGAGGAATGTGGAAGTCATCAACAAAACAGAAGCGGCTTCCACAATAGCTGGACAAGTGTTTTGGTATAGCAAAGCCTATTGGGAAAGTGTATGCAAGAACCTGTCTCAGTGTAACCATTATTGTACTGTACACTCCAGGACATCACGACTAGTGAATTTTCATGTTCTTGGGCAATACTGAAATTAGAAACTTTATCCTTCAGAATTGCTCTCCTCCTTCATGTTCTAAATCAAACCATATTGCATTGTGTTGTATTCTAGGTTTCTTAAATAATCAAGGAAAGATAGTGGCAAGTGCCTCATTACAAATAGTAT
This sequence comes from Apteryx mantelli, assembly GCF_036417845.1. Classification (NCBI taxonomy): domain Eukaryota; kingdom Metazoa; phylum Chordata; class Aves; order Apterygiformes; family Apterygidae; genus Apteryx; species Apteryx mantelli. The sequence goes on from NC_090020.1 coordinate 61,606,859, forward strand.
CACCTTTATCAAAAATAACATCTCCGATTGGTTCAGCAAAGTAGAACCAAATCACTTACGAAAGAGTAACAGAGAATAATTTCTGAATGGATTTTTCACTCAAGACAGCAGTATGTGCAAACCTGCCACATCTTATATTTTATTTTGACCTGTGTTGTAAAGCATATTCTGAACAGCAGAATGTAATTCCAGCTTTCCTTAAATCTTTAGCAAGAATAGGCGTTCTTTATTCAAACTGTGTTTCTACTGCATATTCTATTTATACATTTCTTCTTTGCTGAAGATTTAAGAGGCACCAACTCCTTTGGAAGAAAGTGCATTTTGGACATTCTTTATATTTAATATGACCATAGAAAAGGATTATCTGTAGCCTAATGATGAATGTTATTCTTTGTAAGTGGGAATTGTGACCCTGTTGTGATTCAAAAGAATTGTTGAGCATATTATGGAATTCAGAAGTGAGTTTTAATCATTTATTGTGTTCCTGTTGCTTATCCTGCTTATAAGCAGGATCCCAATCCTGCTTATTCAGGTTATCAAATATTTAACATTTAAAAAACCCCTGTGCTGTGGCTTTAATTATATATTTTAATTGTCAATATTTCTGTGTAACAACATATGGTTCTTACTGCTGTTCAGTTTATAATTAACAGGAAAAGGACAAACAGTTGTTCAGTGTCTAAATCTTCAGATTTAGACCATTAAAAACTCCATCATGTAATACTTTTTAGTTCTATCCAGAAATTGAGCAATAACATCATGTGTGTTGTAAAATATTATATGTAATCTACTAGAAGATCCATATAAAATAATGACTATGAAGAATGGGCTTCCTCTAAATGTTTAATTAGGAAGAACTAAATTTTGATCTTCTGTCAGAATTTCTGCCGGGATAACACATTGGGAAGGAATGTTAGCAGTTCAGTTTCCCTTTAATTATTATTTTTTAACCATTGTTGAAATTTATTTCAGTACTTTAGAGAGCATTTCTATGCAGAGCTAGTGATATTTTAATGGTAAGTTTGTGACATCAAGGAGCAATGATAAAGTACTTTACCCCAAAGACAGGCAAGGAAAGAACTATGTCTCAAGGAGAAAGAACTTGCTATTGGTCAATACCAAGAGCAATTTTCTCCTCTGCCATAGCTCAGATCTCCTGGACAGTGTGTGGGCAAGCTGAATGGAGGATCTTCATATTCCCAGCCACTTTCTGCTCACAACTGCTACTGAGGAGGAGGAAAGCAAGCAGTTCATTAACTTTGCTCAGATCTCTGATGTGAATAGCCCATACAAGGAAGCAAGGGGGCAACACCAAAAAACTCCTCACTAATGGGGCAATGAGGATCTTGCGTTTAGTGATTAATGAATCTGAGTAGTTTGATTTTCTTAATTTCATGGGTATAAATGGAACTATTTCTTACTGCACAATTTCCTGTACACACCATCTGTGTTTACGCTTTGGGACTTCTACCCTTTCTCTGAAGGCGGGTTCTTGTTGGTTCAGTCAGCACCAGTGGCTCTTGTATAATAGTTGCTGAATAATTTTTTCCTAAAAGTTCGACTTCCAAATTCTGTCCAACTTTGCTGAGTTCTGTGGGAACATATGCAAAAGCCAGACTCTGCTGAGCACCGTAGCTGAAACAGCCAGATGTGGTGTTGCCAATAACCTGAAAAAAGAAACAAACATGCATCTTTATTTTCAACACACAGTGGGGTTTCAAAAAAAAACCAATATACATCTTAGATACTAGTTTCTGTTTATAAACTTCCTATATCAAATAAGTTTTGAATGTGCCATGCAGTTCCTAATTTTCTTCACTGTGCGTGAAATCACCCTAAATTGGGATTTTTTTACTCCTTAAAACCCCAGTCTATTCCTATTGTGTTCAATTAACTTTTCAACTGAAACAAACACTATTCATATGTGTACATTTATATATATAATAATTTAACTGCTAATGAGTGTTTCGATACCTAATCTGTGCTGAAATGCGGCAGGTTAAACTTTGTTGTTTTTTTTTTCTTTTAAGTGAATAATAAAAGTGATGTTAGGAGAATGGTGAACTTGCAGGAGAAAAGAATAGATGACCTAATACTGTAGTCTGTTCCAACTCTAGTTTCTATAACTTGATAGTATTTCACATTTTATCTGTAGACATATACAGTTAGTCTTTGCTTCCTGCTTGAAGATCAAAAAATAGTATCATAGCTTCAAATTGTTCTGTGCCAGTAAAACAAAAATAATACATTCACACTTGAAACACAAAGTTATATTCTGTTCATGGAGAATTAACTCTAGTTTCTTGTAACATGATCTACAGCCCTTACCTTGCCATTATGCCACACGCTTTCGTTTCCCTCTGGATCAACGTTATCTGTTTTCAGGGTGAGACATGCCAGTCGCCGTTTCAACCCCTTTTCTTTAATCTGCTTCAGCGCTTGCTTTCCTATAAAGTCTGCTGGCTGAAAAAACATAAGATAATGATGATAAATGGTTACTCAGGTTTTGCAAAAAGGTTAGAGATGCAAGCATTTAAATTTGTCTTCATTTGTTTTCCTATTGCTTAAATGTTCTATGTGAAATACAGATTAAATCAAATCTTTGACAGACATTATATCTTGACTACAACAAGTGATATGATTGGTGATTTTTTCAGTATATTAATTTGTCTAGATCTCAGTCCTTGAATATCCATAATTCCAAATGTAGTAGAAATACATATATAGTGAGACATGTCTGTTATAGCAATATTTGCCCAGTTAAGGTCGTGAGCCAGAAGACTGTTTCATTCTGATTTCTATAAAAAAAAAGGAATTCCAATACACAGATCCTAAAGCCCTGGCCTCCCTCAGTGGACATTCATCTTGTCTGATGCTATCAGCAAGTGTAATAGTAACTTGTTACCATTTCACTTTGGTGTCTCTGTGTGAGGATGCAGAGCTGGCAGTTTGCTCCATAGTCTTGTTTTAAGGTATGTAGTCTTTTTTCCTGTATCTGCTATTTTATGGGATAATGCAACGTTAGCTACAGAATATTGTCATTTGAAGTTCCCCTTTTTCAGCTTCCCTAAAAAGCTATAAGCAGATCTTCACATTTCTAGAAGCAGACCGCATAAATGTGCAACAAGTACTGGGGGAGACATCTGTAAGCCTCAGTAATCCTAAAGGGTACAGAAGACAGTATTTATTGTATGTGACAGTGTGACCTTAGAGCTAGCCTGATTCCACTGCCAGGTTCACAGGTATAAGCTTATTTTGCCTACTTGTGACTGTGAACTTGATTTGTCTCACACTATTGTCTCCCAAGTCTTTAATGCAACTCAGACCACTTCCTTACTTAGTTACTTGGCTGGGAAGAGAATAAATTGGAAAAATGGACTATAGAAAGAAGAATTTTTATAAACTTTGTGGTCCAGGACAGAGGCCCTCAAGTGTCAAGCAAAAGCCCCTTTCAAAGATGCTGACAGTTGGGACAGAGGATAAAATAGTAATCAGGCTGGATTATTAGTCACTTTGGCTAGTAACTGTGCAGTAAATATGAGGAACAGCATCTTATAAGTTCTGCCTATGGATTTTTTTTTTTAAAGATGTAGATCAGGCAGAACAAAAGATTTGTATTCAAATAATTTGCCAGATACACAACATCCTGCCCCCTGGGCATGAAACTGTAACAGCAATTACAAGCTCTTCTAGCTTTCCAGCCTTTGCTGAGAAGATGGGTAGCAGTGAAAACTATTTTAAGACACATGGTCCTAGGTCACTGTGACAGCTCTTGTAGATCTGAAGCAGGAGTTCGATTCATTTGATGAGTGTTTAAGGGAAAAAAAAAGGAAGTACTGATGAAAATATCAATAATAGTATTTCTGGTAGTGTTCTTTAATTTCTGTAGAGTCATAACACTTAGATCCTAGAAGTAGATTTAAATATATTTGTAGTTAGTGGAATTCAAAAGTTCTAAAAGTTCTAAAGTGCTGTAGCTTGGGAACTGTTCATTGTGACTCCTTGTGTGACAGCACTGAATTGTTATTTTGCAGTAATAGCAATCAGAATTACAACCAGAACATATTATAGTTATACTTGGAATAGATTATTATGTAGTTAGTTCATCTGTTCTTATTTCTGTAGGTCTTGTTCAGCTTCCTGTATTTCTATGTGTAGGCTCAAAAGAAATTACTGAAGTGCTGATGAGTTTGTTAAATTTGAAAGACTGGAATCTGTAAACTGTTGTGGAAAACAATTTATGAACCAGTTAGGGACCATTTACTCTGAAAATCAAGGTAGACCAACTGAAGACAAGGCAGATATTGCAAATAAAGATCATAGGTGGTCCCCTTTGGGGAAAGATGGCATGAAACACAGCCCAGATCAGAAAAGTAAAGGACTTTAAGGATTAATTTTAGAATGTAACTGTCAAGATACTGCTGGAAAGGATAAAGCAAAGATCTCGGATCAGACAGTACCTAGCTACTGGGTAGTACCCTGTCACTCATAACACTGGCAAGTCTACAAAGCAGATCGCTCGATGTTTATTCTGATAGAAGTCACACTAAGCCCTACAAATCAGCTTACGTGAAGTGAGAGAGAAAGGAAATCTAATTTTTCAGGCCTTCTAATGGGAGCACAGCTGCATGTCAGATAATGAGAAGAAAGAGTACAGAGGTTAGTAGCTGCATCACAACTCAAATTGACTAGCTGTCTTGGTGGGTGGCATGTGACAGCAGAAAAGGGTGTATGTGCTAATGCTGTGAGTTGCAAGCATTGAAGAAAGAGAGTGTTAGACTGGAGCCAGGTGAACAAGAACAATGCAGAAACTTGCCAGATCTGTCAAATTTAGAAGATGTTACTGGAAATTTGGAATGACAAGTGGAAGGAGTGAATTAGAGTTTACTACCAGTTCTTGCTGAATCCACCTGGAACAGGTAGTGTGGATCTGCAACTCCTGATCTTGGTCATCTTTAGAGTAAACGTACGGCATATTTGTGAGTGTGATACCTTATAATTAGTGGGTATAAAATCAGTATTGTAATTATTGTTATTGCTGCTTATAATTAATATTGGTTTGTGGAACTGACTTGAAGTAACAGTATCAATACTAATGGGCCACTGGCTTTAATAAAGGAAATTTTAGCTGGATAATTGGGGAGGGAGGGGAGGTCCTCCCTTCTTTTAGTGCTAGTGAACAATTTGACTTCAAATGGGCACGCAGGCAGCAGAGCCTGGGAATGAATGTGTGAAGGAAAGAAGGAAAGGGTCAAGAGGTGGTAAAGATGCTGTTAAAAGAATGCACAAGTGGACAAATGAAGTTTTGAATTGCATATGGGAATGGATTAACTAGAATGGCTGATGTAGTTATTTCCTGTACTGTTTGCCCCACTTCTCTCCCTGAAGTTGCAGCTCCCAGAACAATGTGATACATGGTCACTCCTGAAAAAAACTCTTTAAAACCTGCATTAACATAAACAGATACTAGTTTCAGTTTATAGACATACATCAGACTCTAAGCTACACTGGTACAGAAGTAGATCTGAGATGTGTTCATTTTGCAACAGGTGCAGCAAATTCCAAAAGAGGTGTGAAACAGGATAGCTTTGTCATCCATTTCAATTTGTTTTGCCATTACATCTGAGTCAATAGCCTGAAATCTTGAGGATGACTAGGGTGATATTTCAGGAGACCTTAGTAACATGTCCACCCAAGGGAAAAAGGGAACTGCAGGACAAGCTACAGCAAGTGGGTATTTCAATGGTACCGCAATGATTTCTGCTTGCTTCATTAAAAATGTTCATATGGGTGTTGTGAGCAATCTTCCTTCCCATTACAAGTCTAATATAGTTTTCTTAAAGCCCCCAGTGTTTTACTAACAGAAGACTAAGACTATATGATTTGGTTTGTGTTTTGCATATATTATTCATAAAATTTTAATTAGAAGATGTCACTTTTCACAGAATTACATTTCTATTACACAGTAACATTTATAAAAGGGAACACCTACAACTAAAAACTAAGATTGTATACCACAGCATGACACCCAGACTGAAATGCTTTCAGGGACACAGAGATATCCATGGAGTAAACTTAGCACTGAATCAGCTCCTTCCTATATATGCAAATGTAGTATCTGATGTTCAGTCTCAAGGGAGGTGATTGTGGTACCTAAAATTAATGCCAGCTGACCTAGGGCATTCTGACTGGCTTCCAACTGCAGCTCTTCCATAGCTCTTGCGTTAAATTTGCCAACCCAACGCGGATGTTACTGATACAGCAAGGCATCTAAAATGGCAGTATGAATGCCTGTAAATCCACATCTTTAGGTCTCTTTGTAATCAAAGAGTGGTAACAGACAGGAATTTCTCAGAACTAGCTTCTGACAGCAATCTTTACAGTGCCCTTTTCCTATGCTGAATCACCCTCAAGTCTTCCAAAAAACAACTGTAACCTTTCACTTTGGGAATGCAATATCACACAGCACTGATACAGTTACTGCTGTACTGAGAGCATGGCTTCTTTTTTTCTGGAGTATTCAGACACCTGTAGGTGAATAGATGTAGACAGAGGCGAAACTCAGCCCTTTAAAAAAATTCTGATTTTCACAGTGATTTTTTTTCAAGATTGTAAGTTAGTTTACACCTCTATAAATTCCTCTTTTAGAAATGGAAAAACAGTTTCCATAAAAGTTAATGCAGCAATCATAATTGGAGCCTTCAGTATGACCTAATAACAGATGTGTACTGCTTTAATGGGTCACTTCGAGATTAACTGTACAGATGACAGTTAGCTCCTGTTAATATACCAATTACTGGAACCTTGAGGTTGACAGCAAAAATAATTTTGACTTCCACTTGTTAATTACCTGTTAGTGGTATATACAGAAACTATTTGAGCAAGCAGGTTGCAGGTTTAAAATCCATGTATTTCTGGATCATTCCTTGCCTATTCATTACAGATACAAAATGAAATTCTTAATCAATTTCAATTGGGGCAGGCTTTGGGCCACCTGCAATGAACCACTTTATAGTTCTCTTGCTAACTACAAATGGATTTGGGGGTTGGCATATAGTGGGCTTGTTCTTTTTTGGTTTATTTCCTTTGGAAATAGCAACCTGATATTCTTTGAAGGTTAAAAATATTCTTGTCTCTTTAGAATTCATTGAAAAAATAACCAAGAGGTAACTTGGGATTCTCAAACTCTGCAAAAATATATAAATACGCATACACATTTTTTCAAACAAATAAAACAACCTGTTAAGTAATTCTCATCATAAATCTGTCTAGTTCAGTCTTCTTAGTTTACTGTTCTTGGGTCATGACAATTGTACTCTAAGCAGATTTCCACAATTATTCATTTTTGTTTTATGAGTGTGTGTGTGCGCCTATGTAGACATGAGGTCCCTTTCTCCCTCTCTCTCTCCCCTTCTCTTTCTCTCACTCTCTCTCTCTCTCCTACTCTCTCTATTCCTCTCATTGTAACTCAGTCTGGCTATTCTTGGCAACAATGCCTTCCTGTTTCAAGAAGAAAATTAGTCAGTAAGGGTATTGCCTCTATTTGTTTTAGCTTGTCACATTAAATAAAATGCAAGATAGTGTCCCATTTAAATCAGTAGACTATAATTCATTAAAAGAACATTTGGAATCAACAGAAGAAAAAAAGATGGAAAAGGAGGAAAACTCCAAACCAAATGTCAAATTTAAACCTGTTCATATCATCTCATCATTTTAAAAGAGTAGTCAGTTGTGACAACATGTAGTAACAAGCTAAAACTTTTACTAGAGTAAGATGAGTCCCAATAAGCTAAGCCTAAAATGCAGAAGAACTCCATTTTCTTGGCATGAGCTTCCAAAACACTAATTTGAGGCAGATGTAATATTCTTCAGAGTAAGTAAAAACACTTCTTAAGAGCAAAATAAGGGCAACAGCAACTGTTCAGCTTCATATAATAATATGAGTGCAGTTCACCAGATAAAAATAAAAATGGTGGGCTGTGCTTTTTACTGGTGTTATCTAACACACAGATTATAAGGAAAAATTGTATTAAAAGGAAATCAGTTAAATTTTTTCAAATAGCATATAGCAAAGGGGGCCCATAGATTATCTCATCTATTAACATATTATAACATACTGGACATTTGTATTTGCCTTGCCCTTTTCCTCAGCAGACTTTTACCTTGTGTCAGTTACCATATGTTGGCCAGTGCAAGATAAGGTTTGTTGGGTTTTTTAAGAGTTCAGGAGAGATTAACCAATGTGGTCGTTTTAGGCACAGTGATGTATCCTGCAAAGTTTAACTCACAGCATGTATTTCAAATATGCTTGGCTTTCAACATCATACAGATCCTAATTCTAAACCCTCCAGAAAGTTTTTTGTTGCTTAAGTGAAGCAAAGGGATAGAAATTATCTATAAAACATCCACTTTTGTTTTAGATTGTGCAGTAGGAAGAAAGGTATTCGGCAGTTTAGCAGAATAACTTCTGTGTTTCTAGGAAGAAAAATGTTATATCCATTCAATAAATAACTGGCAACAAAGATATTCAAATCTCTCTTAATAACAAAATGCTGTAATTTAGTTGGTATGCTACTTATGACTGCTGGCATACAGTCAAATTATGTACACAAAGCCACCCAACCGAGTAAGGCAGCACCAACAGCTGCCGCAGTCTGCTATAACCATTGCATTACAACACACTGAAGGCAGCATCCATACAATATTTTGAAATAAATTATTCTTAGCTAGATGCTCTTGAATAATTTCAGGGCCACGCTCCAAATGATAACCCCCTCACCAGGGTGATGGCTGAAGATCATTTTCCTCTGCAGGCAGCAAATATTTGACAGGTTTCGTTTTTCTGCAGCAAACCAAAGCTACAGTTTACGCTGCACAAAACAGTTTTCTAAGGGAGATGTGGCCAATCAGTATGAATGGCACCTGCAGCACTGTTCTTTCATTCAATCTGCCTAAGCCATTCTTGTAAGCAAACAGCCACTTTAAAGAAATAGATATGACACAAATTCCTGATGAAAAACTGAATTATTTCAGCTCAAAATTCCTAGCTCAGTGGGTTCTTATTGCATTATGGGATCCACCAACCCCCCGGGGAGTGACCTAGGTGATGCATTTTATACAGACAACAAAATCATTGCAGATTTTTTCCAATGTATTTTATACTTTGTGTAACTTGATCGAGTAAATCCTCTGTTACCAGGGCTCTCTGGACTTCAAATGAAGTAACAATAAAGGCCAATTCAGCTCCTAGATTTTAATTTGGATGGGAGGATTCAGGGGGAAAAGTCCAGTGAGTAAATAAGCTATAGGTGTAATAAATGGGTAGCAAAAGAGAGCAAAACAAAAACTTACCCCTTCTTCCCTGCCACTAGACACTGGTGGGTCTAGTACCTCTTAGCCATCACTCCATCCTTTTCCAGATCCCTCTGTTTTCCCCCAGCTTCCTTATCCCTTCTTCAGTAAAACCCGTGCTCTTACTTCTTTCCCCCCTTTCTTGCTTGGAAAAGGAATGGCACAAAGCACAATCTTACTCTAGGTTGAGGAGTAAGGTCAGTGATCACCACTATGCTCATACTCTCTGAACAGGAGGGATGCAAGTTGGAGAAAGGGGAGGAAGCACAGGCAATGGCAATAAGGAAGAGTTGCAGAAACTGTTGCTGGTCTGCTTGTCCAACATCAAAGAGTTGGACAATTGTTCCCATTATACCTAGTTAGCAAGTGCCAGGTATTGCACCTGTTAAGCCTGCCCTATATTGGACTTTAGAAGTGAGAAGATAAAAATGAACCACTTGCTGTGGTCAGGCAAAAAGCTCCCATTTTGAAGTCAGCAATTGCTTTACTAAAACAAATTCACTTAAGAAGTAGAAAAACATAAGCAAATGACCATAAGTGGTTCTTTTCTTGCTTACCCCTTCTCACTCCTAGACTCCATCTTTCTGAAACTCTGGAGTCTCCTTCAGGTGGAAAGGCTTTAATGTCACCACTGCTCAACAACACTACAGGCCATGAGACCTAAGCACAGAGTTACCAAAAGTTACTGGCTCAAAACAGTAGCATTTTACACACACACTGATACAAATGTCTACATATGATACAATGCTGCAAAGAATCAGAGCCAGTACATACAGCCTCCTTTCTGCCACTTTCCCCACCCTCCTCACCTAGCACTGAGTGGTGCTTTTGGCCAGAAACCCTTAGGCCCAATGGCAGAACTCACTAAAACTCTATTCTGCTAAGGCTCCCTTATGGAAGGTATGCTCTCTTCAGTTGTGCCAATTCAACCTTTTTTGGGTGTTCTTTCTCAAAACTGCATCCATGAAATAATGAAAAAAACCCTTTTTCCTAAAAGAATGTACTGTTTTGTGCTTTAATAAATCAGAACACCTCACTTTAGACCATTGTAACAGAAAGAGCTGGGCTGACAGAACTGAGGGGCAGTTCTGGCAGAGGGGACAGGAGAGAAACAAACAGCTGGAAAAAGGAGGAACTTGCTGCCAAAGGAACAAAAGGGGGGAAGCACAGTCTTACAACTGCTTATCTGAGCTTATTATTAACAAGTTATGTATAGTTATGCTGGAGGTCAGGTCATGCTCAAGGACTCTATCTTTGATTTATAGTTGACCACCCATCTACATGAAGCTGTTAAGCATGACATTCAACTTCTGTTCATAATGAATGAGGGAGCAATTAAGTGTTCATCTATGTAATAGGTGCAATAGTAAAAGCCACCACAGAAATCAGATGCCAAAGTCAGAAGGAGAGATGGGACTTGTATTCTAAAGGGCATTTCTTGATGGTTAAATGCAGGCAGGTACTAAGTATTGCTGGTGGAGATGAGAGAGAAATACTGAGAAGCAGACAGGGAAAGGAGCAATGGAACAAACAATGGAGGTAGTAAACAAAAATTCTGGTATTATGGGCCATAAGAAAAAGCAAAGGGAGAGAGGTTTTGGCATAATGTATAATCAGGAAAGAGACTTGGAATGGAGAACAAAAACTGCCCCAGTTCTGTAAATAAACAGGACTGAAACAAATAAATACCTAACTCTGATAACAGTATATCCTCTTAATGGCAACAAATGCCAAATATTAGCTAACCACTCAGCTCCAAGCCTGGAAGAGTGCATCAGAACAGAATCCTAAAGGAATTTTCATCATTTACCTCATTCTCTTCTCGAAGAAAAGCTGTTGCTGCAGAGAGTGCCCAGGAGATGGCACTCTTGTATAGAGCATAAAAGAAATTGTTAAAACAGTTACACAGAGAATTTTGTAGTTGTATACTTTTGATGATTATTGGCACTATTGGATTAACATGGAAAATCATGCTAGAAGAGTTCTTTTCTGTGAGCTATTCAGACTAATATGGAGATTTTCACTGTAACATGAGGTTTATTGGGGCTTCTGGACTGTTATGCTCAGGCGAAAATAGGCTGTTTTAAGAATATTGTATTAGCTAGTAATAATCAGACACTTGAGAAGAATGAAAAAGCACATGCTAGCTGTTTTTGATGACACAAAGAGCTTCTTAAAAGAGGAAGGAAATAACTTTTTCTCTATGTCAATAGTGAACATAAAAGGCAGCAATAAGTTTAAAGTATGGCAAAAAAGATCTAGGATACAAGATAGAAAACGTTTTTCTAATATGAGGATAGTGAATCATTAGACTAGATTGCCCAGGAGACGATGGTATGTCCAGGACTGACAGGTCCTTATAATTTTACACATGAAGTTTTATACATACAGCAAGGTAAACACAGATATAGTTGATTCTGTCATAGAATAAGGGGCTGAAGTAAATTAACATCTGGAGATTGCTTATCATTTCTGTAATTACATCTGGAAAAGCAGTTAAATTTAAAACAGAACTTTGAAAAATAAAAGGCATTCAGAGGTGATATACTATAGCTCTGACCATTTGAACCAGAGAAAGTTCAAATGTGTGGTAGAACTCAAATGACATTCTGGGATGTGGAGCAAGCAGAATTGCAACTTTTACTTCTTTAAAGATATTCTGTGAATTTACTGTCACACAGACCATTAAGAATCTGTTGGATATTTAGTAGTAGAGTGCTTATTCATGAGATGAAAGTATTACTGAGGGAAACTATCTAACAAAGAACAGTTAGACCAATTGAACAAACAAAAGACCATAGATACTAAAAAAAATCCCACCCCTAAAACAGATAATTTTTTTGAGATGTTAGGAAGACAATGTACACTCTCAAGTAGAAAATTAATACTGTTACCATCCCTCCACTTTGGTTTAATCACAGTCCATCCTGCTCATCTGTGCAAACAAGTAGCTAACACTAACAGTCAGAAAAAAAAGGAACATCAAGCAGAAGCTAGAGGGAACCTAGAACAATACCATCTCTTCAGCATTATTGATGAAAGGAAATTTGCCACACAAATGATGAAGAAACAGCTTTACTTATTGTCTTGTAATAAAATAGATCACAAAAAGACATTTCAACTTAAGCTTTTAAGAGTTTCTCCTGTCATTCATCACAAACAGAACGATTAGTCCTCATGTTCCTGAAGATGACAGATACTCTAAACCTTGTAAACAAAAATATCAGGATTTTATTGGGAGTTTACATTTCTTTATATTTATTTCCCAGCTCCTTGAATGTTCTCTTGTGGAAATAAAAACATTTTTTGATTGTACAACTTTCATTGGTATTTGGTTGTTCATTCACTTTAATCTATTTATAAACTGTTTACATTGTCTACGACATACCACTCAGGATTCACTTATACTGACGGGAAATCCTTTTGATCATTTTGCAAGCTCTTTCAGCTGTCTGTCACACATTAAGAAGCACTCTCTACTATGTTGCAGAATATTTTATTTTGGTCCTAGTTTATAAAGAAATGAGCACTTTCCCCCACTGGGGACACACGCTTAAAGGAAAAATCCCTGCCAGAAACTACAGACTGAGATGTCAAACAGATTTAACTGAAGTTGAAGTTATCTGCTGCTTACAGTTCGTGTCCTGTTTGCTTTTTTTTTGGGGGGGGGGGGAGGGGAACTTTCCTTAATAATAGGAGCACAGACAATTACGGAGTATTTTGCTTGTCTTCAGTCATGGTATCTGCTATGAAATGCTGAGGTCTGTGCCTTGCCAAATGGACACCAAAACTAAAAGCAGGGAACCGTAACTAGAAAGGGACTCAATAACCCAAGCTGCCAAGAAGCAGAGTAAATAATCTCACATGGCGCTTCATGCTACAGTGTTTAGACTGCTTCCAGTATCTGAGTTAGCTCAGGTAGCTCTGCAGTGTCAACATACAGTTGCAACTGCCCTCGTCTCTGAGTCCATAAATAAACACAGATTATTTCCTTTTTCACATTAGTTCAGCAATACTGACAAATGTTTTAGGCCAACATCCTGTACCTACAGTGGAGTTTTATTCTTTGCCCATAGGTGTACAACAGGAATATCTGCTCCAGAAAGCTGTTTCACCTCTGCATCTTAACCTTGCAGAAAAGTGTGCAGAACAACAAAGAATCAAGTGCTTCATTCACATTTTTGCTTTCCTATGTTCTGCACAGACATCTTGGCAAGTAACAGCTTTCCCTGATTATACTAACAAAAAAGAAAACATACACAGCCAGATCAAGTGGAACTGGAAAGAAAAACTAGTAACAGTAACATTATTTTTCATTGCATTCCCCTGCAATGCTCTCCTTAATACACAAAAGTGCTTAAAGAGTAAACAAAACATTATCCTGTCATATAAGAATCTCTATTTCCTTTGCATGCACTATTTTCTGTGCCTAGGGCAAAATTATACTACCCAGTCAAGACAGTTAGGACTCCACTACACATGGGAACTCCACTGACTCCCTGGGAGCACCATACCCTCCAGTGGATGAACTCCACAGCTGGGCACGAGTACATTTAGAACTTGTATTTTATGTTAGAGCACAGACTGATGTCAGACAGGGACAAAAGTGGGTATTTTATCAATTCTGCACAGGTCGAAGAACTTTAATGTGTATAGATAGGTGCAGAAGATAGAGAGAAAAGGCATCTTCCTGGACTCATTCCTGTTTCTGCCAGAGAACTTGTTCATATTGATAAAAACACCATTTTAGGTTTGGCATCTATTCATAATTCTTGCCTACCCAAAGATTAAGATTTATTGCTTATTTGGAGCTGTGACTTAAAATTTGGGATTCCTTTTATCAGTTCCATGGTGCCTCAGCATGACATGACAAAAAATATCAAGTGTCATTTATTATCTGACTTATTACCCTTTCAAATACAAACAGAATACAAATAAAAAGAGAATTTGTCCCTGTATCATATTATATCATTGTAAGACCGAATGCTTCACAAACACTGATTTTTCTTCTCACCCTCCCCTTATGTAAGAATGTTGGTACTTCTTCCGCTTTGCAGATGAAAAATTGAGGCATAAAGATTAAGTCAGAAGTATCCCTTAATTTAGGACACCTAACTTGAAATGTCTAGGACCTGATTTTTTAGGTTACAAACTTCACATCCACTGTGCAGGCAACTGCTGTTAGAGTTAACAGGCTAACTGGTAGCACCAGATGGCATTAGAGCTGCACGGGAAAAGATTTCAGAGTTTCACAGAAAGGTCCTCTTTGACCAGGAGTTTGGACACTTGCTCTGGTTTTGTTTTGGACTGGAAAAGAGCAGTGACAAACAATTTCTGTAACTCTTAGACTATAAACAGAGTTTGTTTTGCTAAAATATTATAAGAAAACGGGGTGGTAAAAAAAGGAGATAGGACAGTATATTTTCATTTTTACTGCATATTTAAATACAACTAGTCCCAATTGCTGAACTTCAAATCAGACAAGAAGTTCTAAGGAGAGCGCCTCTTCAGAAATTTTATGAACAACTAAATTTTCTTTTACCAACATAATCATTTATCTTACATTTGGCTCATATCCAAGTTGTCAGTAAGTAGTTCTTCTGAAATATCTATTATTTTTTCAGTAATTTCTATACCAGAGTGGGAGTCGGGGAAAATGATGTTACAGACAATTGCCTTGCTAAGAATAAGCAGATAAAATGATTTCACTTTTTTCATAGCATAAATAGGCCAGTTCAGTTTGTATATACATACTGTAAGCTTTAAAAAGTACATGATCCAAATTTGTCTAGAAAGCTATTTCATTCAAAGAGTTATTTTTAATATGTTAAATTCCCCATAGTCAACATTAAATTGATTATTTGCAACTTCTTGATCTAATGTATAATTTTGTCAGCAAGAATTATGGAAAAGTATGAAACTTTTTTTAATAAACTTGTATTAATAAAGTAATTACTCTTGTATACAGTGAAAAAAGATGTTTTCATTTTCAAATACCTATTTTATTTTACACATGATGACATTTCTCTTTCCAAACACTTACAGAAATAATCTTGCAGATAACAGAATGTTTTGAAAATAATGCATACATACTTATAAACATAAACATACCTTGTTTAGCTTTATAAAATATTCCAGTCCAGCTTCCAAAGGATTAGTGTCACAGTTCATCTGTTAAAAAAACAAATACTAAATCCATACATGAGGGATTGTCACAGCTTTTGTTTCTTTTCATCCTGTGCACCCTTCTACTTATTCCTGGGTCAATATCTTCTATGCTGTATTTGTGCAACTTCCATTTGAACACACTGTGAGCTGCCTATATGTGATTTTCAGCAGAGTACCTACTGTTATCCTTAATATAAGGTGTAGATATACAAATCATGCATCTATGTTTCAACATGCAAAATAAATACACATTTCAGTCAGAAACAAGACTTTTTGTCAAAGCAGTATCAAGCCTGAAGAAGCTCAAATAACTGAGGTACACACACTAATTGCAATGCAACAGAATGCCTTAGCTGATGAGGAAAATAAATATACAGTGCCAATTATATTTACCACTTGCCCTTACCACCACCTTAGTGGTAGGGGAGTAGTTCGTCAGGCAGCATCTGGAGCTAGAATGAAAATAATTATCAGTGGGCAAAGGGAAAGGATCTCTAAATGCCCAGCATTTCAACTTCCTGAGTTCCTTCCTTTCCAAAGGAGTTGGGAAGAAATTCAGGTAAGCAGAAATTATCCTGATTTTCCTTAAGTTCTTTAGGCCACTTGAGTAGTTCCTTATTGTAAGCAGGCAAATTCGGCAGATGCAATTTAATGGGATATGAAAAAGTTCCAGATAGATCAAGTATATTAGCTATTTTTATCTAGAAAAGACACTGTTCCTGGTTATAGTGGTTTTCCCTGCTCAAAGTAAATTTTCTTTTCATGTCAGAACTGGAACAAGTATTATCTATGTCAGCTCTGACCAAAAGCTGTATAGTCATAATGAAATAAAGAAAATAAACAGAAAGAATTATAAAAATATTATATTTCCTGACCTCTGCCCCCCAGGCTCGGAAACCCTTTTCCAACCTTAAAGCATTCAGAGCATATGTTCCAAAGTTGTCAATTTGCTCTTTTTGCCCAGCTTCCATGATAGCACTGTAAAGAGCTACAGCATCTTCTTTTCTGTGATAGAGCTCCCAGCCCAGTTCTCCTGTTATACAAACAAGATTAATAGATTAATCAACTCAAGACTGAAACAATCCTAATAAGTATAGTTCTATCATTGGTACAAAGTAAGGATCAATGCTGCAAATACTAATGCACATTCTGGGCTCAGTTGTGCTGTCATATAGAAAGCCAGATTACCTACAAGAACCACTAGAGGATAGATCTTAAGCAGTGGTTCTATTATTCTGACTTAAACTATTAACTGAAATCAGGGGAAAATCAAGAGTAGTTGGTATGAAAAGGACATGCAACAAAGTCACAGTGCGAGACGAAGCTTAAGGGCATTATAAACAGATGATGAATTGGCAAGAGAACAGCAAATGTAACTGACTGTGAATAAGGATAAAGGCAGTATATTATCATATTCAGTATGATGGAAAGGAAATACGAATTACAACAACTTCAGCTGCTTCAGACTGCTCTGAATTTAGTCCACTGCAGTAGAGATGAACATAGAAAGAAATAAAAATAAAAAGTAACTGAGAAAAATAAATGCTCAGCACTTCAGTGTTACATTTTCAAGGCACTTGACAAACTCTAATATACAGTAATCCAAAAACAATTCTTGACGTTGGTTTTGCAGCAAATACCACAGAGGTTATCAGAACTGGCCTTTTGTTCTGTAAAATAAATATTTACACAGTGGGGTATTCTAGAGAAAAAGGTCTTGGAAAACACAGTGCAGACTCTGACCAGATCACATTTGAAAATCAGTTTACCGGATTTGCTCACACATTTATATATAAAATGTGGTGAACCTATTGCTTATGAAGACATAATGAGATTTATTTCTCAACATAGTTTTAGTTACACTTATTACTTTATTTATTAACTCCTTACCTTAAGAGTCTGTTTTCTCTACTGCTTACCTGTGTAGGATATCCTAATAGCAGTAACAGCAATATCAGAAAGTTTCAAATGTCTGGACTGGAGAAACTTAAATGAACTGTCACTCAGATCCTCAGTTGTCAACTTCTGGAGGACATGCCGTGCATATGGACCTGCTACACCAAGTACCCCCATCTCATCTGTCATGTTTTCTATATTAGCTTTGTATCCACCTCTGACCACCTCCTCTTCTATCCATCTGCATGTAAAAGACAACAGTGATGTTAACATTTCCATGAAATGTAACTGATTTAAACAAACATTAGAAAAGAAGAATTTTTTGTTAGCATTAATCTTCTCAGCAGCTCCCAGTCTCAGCACCTTTTCAAAACCAGTGGAAGTATGTACTACAATAGTCACATCTATCACTGATGTAAAACGGGGTTTTCTGGTGAGATAATTGCTACAGAAACACAGGGCTCTGGGATACAGCAAGGAAAGGAAAGAATTTAAATGGGTAGAACAGTATTTTCAAGACAAGGGGAAGAAATGATATCAGAGGACTTGACAGAGATTTGCCTTTGGATCCATTAATAAAAAGTCAGCGTACGAAGAGAGTAAGCAATAAACACAAAGAACATCAGAAATCTCAGCATAAATTCCTGTGTTAACATAAATGTACAACTGGGCTTATTGCTTCCTGATACAGTATTTAAAGTGTTGCCAGGAAGTTCAGTTTTGAGTCTTGATTTGATCAAAAACATCAGCTAGGTACTGTCTTTCAGGAAGCTCTCAAAATAAATGAAAGGGTATATTTAAAATCTTATGAAGTACTGTTTTGTTACACAGTGTTAAAAGATCTCAGGCACAGGAGAGAACCAAATGGAGCTGCTGAAATTCTTTGGAAGTAAATGCATTCAGCCTGGTTCTGCCTTTTTTACTTGCATTTGGTGCTTTAACATGCCAGTGTTCCTACTGATTCCCATGGGACTGCTTATAGAATAGGATGTTATTCACCACGTGTTGGGGTAGCAAATTTCAGTCTTTTATGTTTTGATTCATTTTAAGGACTGATTTGTCAGCAGATTGCAGATTTTCTTCCCTAGTAAGAAAAATCCTTTTTTAGTATGTGTATACAGTCACTAATAGCACCAGAAATTTCACTTACAATGCACATCTTATGAAAAGCATTTTAATGCAATCATCCTGCAAGTGTTTCTATCTCCTTTCTTTCTTCCATTTCACTTTGTGATCCCAGAGCCCAAAAGCCCAAAAAGCATTATCGCAATATTAGAAAGACTGCACTACCCATCTGTACTGGCTAAGTCAGTGCCTCTGGGGTTATCGACGTTTAATGCCAATTTTCTCTTCTATGTAAGAAAAAACACTGGAAAGGAACAACCCTGCTGTGTTCCACCATACAATGCCAAACACAAACGGGTTCAACAACAAAACAAGAACTACTTATATTAAAGTAGATTACACGACTATCAGTAAATTGTCCATCTTTTTACACCAAGGGCATTCCAATATGCAACTGCTTACACTTCAGGATTCACTTCAACTAAGTTTATATACATAGAATTCTCTTAAACCCAGTGAAATTTCTCTGAGAAATAATTAAGAATTTGGCCCCTAGTCAAAAGGTTTCTATATTACCATGACTGTACAGTACTGTGTACTTACTGTATCAAAATTAAACTTACCTCAGATCATGGAGTTCTGACCCAGAGCCAGTCACAAGCATAAATTCTCCTGGATACAGCTGAGAGACCGTTAGTTCAGCATAAACTTTTCCTCTTGGTGTTAACATATGACTTATATTTGTAGAACCCACCTATAGAGTAGAACTCATAATTATCACAGATGCAAAATAAAACCTTTCAATTCTTAAATATTTGAAAATATATGGAAATATGACTTTGTGCTTAAGTCTTCAACTATTTTACTTTACTTGAAAGAATAACTTTTTCTATATTTGTTCTGCTATGCCAGAATAGGAGAGGACAGATACACAACTGGCCAGGCTTAAACTTTACAGTGGAAATTTCACTTTTTCTTCATAGAAAAAATTATGTTTTTGAAATTAGATGTATCAAGGCCTCTATAAGTATTTATTAACTGTATATTATACAAGGCTTTCTTAAGCCACAGTTGACTGAAGAATGTATTTTCAGTGTAAACTAATCCAATCACTTTTAGTTTAACAACCATCAGAATAAAAAATTCTGCTTCTGTTATTGACATAAATATTCTTTTTGAATCATGTGAATAAAGCTTCAGATCCCAAAAGGATAACATACTTTGCCCCGTATAAAAACCCATTACTTTAAAGAAAGAAATACTGAGCTGCCTGATGATTTTGTGGCCCTGTGTAGTAGCTAACCATGAATCTCTATCTCTGTTTATCTGAGTCAGGTTTCTGTGTAGAAATGTGAGCTCTTGAGGTAAAATCTCCAGCAACAGTTACTAAGCTGTGCCCATAAAATGTATGCATGCTCATCATCCATACAAGTAGAGTGTGAATGTGCCATAGCTGTTGTGCCTGTCTGTTTCCAGAAGCAGAATTTAATCTCTTATGTTTCATCCTGCTTTCATGAGAATCTTGTCAATCACCCAGTCAGTTCCCAGATTTCTGACAATGAATGGAAGAAGTAAAAATACTGCAGATATTAAAATTCTTTTGCAAGGTCATATTACATTGATATAATTACTAGTCTATTACAGATACATAGTTAAATCATCAGGCTCTGATGCTAGCCACACCCAACCTGGCTGTGATACAAGCATACCTTCATTGAATTATTTCACCATGCAGACATGAAAGGTACCAGACTTTGTGTGCTTAAAGGATCAACTGTTGCAAATGCTGGATTTTCTTAAGTGGACTCATAAACTGTTCATTGTATTTTGCTGTTTATCTTTTTTCTTCCCCCCTGGCAACACTGATTAAAATTCCTAGAAAACTGTGGTGGGGTGCTTTCCCCCCCACCACATACACATATATAGCAAATGTTATCCACACCAGCTGTTGACATAGTTACCCCACCTCTACCCCAGGCTACAGAGAAGACAAGCAGGGAACTTTTAATCTACTTTGCTATCAAAAAATTAATACAAGTAAAAAAAAAAGTAACACAACAATTCAGGTTGATCTTTCTCCTCAGCCTACTGGACACCACTCTTGTGCACAGCATTCCCACTCATTTGGGTCTGACCTCTGAGTAGATGTGCCTACCTTCATGACCATAGTCTCGATCTACTTGCTATGCTTCCTCCTTCTAGTGTCTGAAGCAGCTAAAACTGTCAACTACAGAAAAAACTTAGGGAAATTCTGGGCTGAAACAAGCAAACCCCATGGCTATGGCACTAACAAAATGAATAATCTGCTGACTGGAGGTGCATCTGTAACTCTGAAGTTACAGACACTAGATGAAAGTGGAAAACAGGAAGATAAAGGGACGCATGGAGCACTACCATGAACTGAGGGCCAAGAATAAGAAACCTGGGGTGGTTAGTCACAGTGTGCCTTTTCTGAGAATGGGATCGTGTTCTGAGGAGCTGTGAGTAGAGCCACATTTGTGGAAAAAAGATAGGTGTGAGTTTGAAAGCTGAGCAGCCTGAATATTTGCAATCCTGCCTGCTCCAGGCAGCAAGCTCTGAAACAGGGCTGGTATGAGAGCAATGGAATAAGCATGGGTTACACTTAGAAAACTGCTCCCTTGTGCACCCAGGAAGAATACATCATCCTGCTACAGTCAGGCAAGAGCACATTCCACTGTTCTCCTCTGCTGCCTGACGCTGCCTCAGCATGGCACCGTTTTAGATAGGCAGCTCCCAAGCTGTTCTAATGCCATTGTAAAAAAATTCCAGGTGAGATTCCCTTGGCCTTCTTTAGATAAATATTTCTGCCAAGGGGTATTTCTGCTTGGAGCCACTCTAATATATAAACTCCACTGTTCATGCTCTTAATGCTTAAGTAAAATATATCTCCTAACACAGGAATTTCTCCAAGGGACCTGGAGAGTTTGGCATCTGAAAGATATTATAACAATATTATGCCTCATTTTCCATTTCTGAAATAGATTTAATTTGTCTAAATCCTGTATTAAAACAGTGATCACTGTCCCATTTACCTTTGGAACAACATTTGCAAATAGATGATCCAGCAGTTTAACAGAATCAGTGCCTTTTACTTTAAACTTGCCAAATGGTGACAGGTCAATCACACCGACTTTCTCCATAACCTGTTTATACTCACGACCCACAGGGTCAAACCAGTTTGTGCGCCGAAAACTGGGTCTGAAATAGAGCATTTATACATATAAAACACAATTTGGCCATTTTGTGCTCTTTTCAGCAAAATGTAGTCTTCAGATTCTTCACTTTGAAAATCATTCAAAACAGATGGACTTTCCTAATTGTAGGTAGCTTACCCAACATTTTCCTTGGTCTAACACAGATTAATTATTAAATCCTTTAAGAACACAGTAAGATATGGGTTGATGTTTTATCATCCATTTTGGAGAATAAACTGTGAACTGTTCAAACGTTAGAAGAACTAGTAGTCTTTCATTATGTAATCATGGATAAATTCACAGCATGCTCCATTGCTGAATCATTTATTTGAATTTAAGGTGCCAAAGCTTTACTTTCTGAACACCAGAGAGCGTCTCCTCCTTCCTTCGTGAGCCTCATTTAGCTTAGGACTCCAGCAGTCCTGCAGAAAACACAGGTATATGCTGGACACCCCCTGATGCAAGCATGTGATTAGGTAGGCAGGCACAGAGAAAATGTAAAGGAGGATTAGCCTCCTCCTTTCCTAAGAATTATTGAGACAGGAATAAGTTTTTGCATGAAAGTATGTGCTGCAGATCAAATAGGGAGCAAAGAAGAAAATACAGGTTTATAATGAATAAATTATTCTCTAATCCCTTCCGTGAGCTAGGCTGTTCCAGGATACCCCACGTCCACAACAGTTACAGGATACCTTGATGTGTGTCTTGGAATGTCTACACTATTAGAATGAAATGGATTCTAAAATATGAAAAACAAATCTGCTTAAAAACGATAATGGAAGAGCTACCTAACAGATACACTTTAGCTGAAATGAATGATAAACATATGCTTCCCATGAAGTTTAACTCTTCTGGCCCTTGCTGTCATGACAATTTAGCAAGCAAAAAAAGACATAATCTTTCATTTACTTGTATCCAGTCTCATCTCCAGGTTTGTAGAACCAATGAGGCTGTTCCCATCCTGCGTGAAAGCCCATTGAACATTTCGACTTCAGTAAATCATAAAGCCCACTGACTCTTTTTGTTGGTCTTCCAGCAAATCTTTCTTCTTTAGGATAACCAACTAGAAAAATTAAAAAAAAAAAGGTATACTGTACATCACCAAGATAGAATACATACTATATATACATAAAAACACAATGTCTAGAGTCAGCCCTTGTTGAAACCCATTCTCAGGATATAAATATACTTCAAAAATTATCTTCTTACCAATGTTATTAAATCCATAAGATTCTCTTGCTTTGGCTGCTGTGTATTCTGTGGTAGTCCACTTTCCATAGCGATTTGGATCTAATTCTACCAAGTCAAATGGAGGCTCCCCCTCAAGGATCCAGTCACTGAGGTACTTTCCTATGCCACCAGCATGTATAATGCCGTATCTTAAAAACAAAAAAAGACCTGCAGTGCTGAGTTGTTTTTATCAATACCAGCACTTATTACTAACACAGCCTCTAAAATATTTTGATTTTTTTCCTTTTTTGTTTTGTCTTTTTTTCAAAGATTAATTGCTTCATTGACAGGTAGTTCTACTACCACACTCCCAGTAGCAAAACTTTATTGCCAATGTGTTGGTAATTCTGGTGCTTAAGGTTATAGGAAGCTCTTTCTTTCTCTGAAGTTCAGAATTTAATAGTCCTTTCTAGAGATGGTAGAAGTCCTCAACAATTAATACTGAAGAAAGTTCTCAAACTTCTGATTTCCAGATAATACATTTTCTAGCAATAGAACACCTTTTCATTTTTTAATCCTGAGATTTGAAAAACAGACAGAGATATTCCAGAAGCTACAGTGAATATTTACATAACAGTGACAAGAGCAACAACAACAAAAATCAGGAGACAACCCTAGCAAGACAATTTTAAAGAATGGAAGCCCTCAAACTTGAAATACCAGGAGTACTTTTTATACTGCTCCACAGAAAATAAGGGAAGGTGGAGGAACTGGGGAATAGAACTAGGAAACTTTTTTGCAGTGGTGCCAGAATTAAGGGAGAGTTGCCTTTTCTCACCTAGAATACCTTCTCTGTCTTCCACTATAATTTTGGAGAGGACTGGTTCCATGACATTTATGTTAAAAAAATATGCACCTAGGAATTCTCTGCTGGCAATCTGTAGCAACAGCCTGTCCTGTTTCTACTTAATGAGCATGTAAAGGATCAGACTGTAGAGGAGATTTCCTGTAAGAAACCTGTATTAAAGGAACAATATCAGACAATAAAGGTAGGCATTCAAAAGTTAGGAAATGACAGATTTAAGATTCTCTTACTTAAACCTTTTTGTACGTAAGCATCATAATTAGAACTTTCAAAATGCTTGCCATCCTGATTTTCATAGGGGAAAGGCTATTTGTTAAATGTGCTCCAGCCAGGTCCCTGAACTGGACAAGTGGGAGACAAGGATCTCTGGTGTGTTGCAATATGCATGTCACCACCCAGTCTAGATATGGCCAAATAGCACTATGTAATGCCAAACTACAGGCATCTCAGATTGGACACTGAAACTGAATGGTTTGACAACAATTAATTGTTAATAACGAGTGATGTAAAACATTTGATTTTAATATCTCTGTGAATTAGTTTACCATGCCTAAAAAGGTGCCAAAATATTGTTCCATCTAGGGCACATGTGAAAAGAAATTCTTTGCTATTTGTGAAATGTTCCAATGAGCACCATAGAAAAATTCTTGATGAAATACTAACTCTGTCCTGAAAACAAGTTTAGATTAGAACGTAGTAATTAAATCACAGAGACTCACACTGAATAGTGAAGATAAAACAAATTTGAATTGCTGCCATCAGCTTTGCAATCTGAATTCTATGCCCTGAATTAAATAGGCAAAGATCTTATGGAACAAATAGGATGTAGTCATTTAATACTAATGCATATGCATAAGGAATTCAAATTACACAGGCAGCTTAGTTCTGACACTTCCTAACTTTAGAATGCTTGACTTCATAATCTTCATGAGATTATTTTAATATAGTAGTTTTTTATCTGTAATTTTTCATTTTTTAAAAGTAAAACAGAAAAAAAAACAGTTGGACACATGAGGTCATTCTGCCAAACACACTCCTGTTCAGCAGAAATCTTCAGATTCTCAGTACAAGCTTGTATCACCGCAACTGATGCACTAAAGACTAGTGCTTGTAATGTGCCACCCTGTAAGTACTGCAGAAGAACGAGCAGTTCCTGGTGTTAATTAGGCAGTTCATGGGCCTAAGTTCTGTGAGCATGGCTACAATGCTTCCAGGAACAGCTCCTGCTCCAGAAGAAATTTTAGCCAGCTTAAGTCTTGCTGTGCCATTTGCTGAAGCCAAAAGCACTGGGGAACACAGCACAGAGACCACCGCATGACTGTGGTTGGCGACAGACCAGGTAACAGTGAAGCTTTTTAGCTCGGGCTGAAGACCACTGAGCCGATGGCAGGGTAACCCCAGGGTTACCAGCCTGGGAGGCAGCCCTGCGGTGCAGGGTCACCAGGGTGGGTACAGCCCTGCACCGGGGCTAACTGGGGTCTGCAGAATGCAGAGCTTATCAGCTCTGACTCTGTGCAATCAGTCGATCCCATATGTTGCTCCCAGCTGGGCCTACAGTGTAAGAGATTTTCAGTTACGTGGGGTGCCCATATCCCTCATTCTCTTGGCTAATGGAGAGTGGACCGTGTTAATATCTCCACTGCAGTTCTGCTGCACAGGAATGAAACGCATGTTTTGCAGGGCTGGGATGTTATAAGTAGCTGTAAAGGGTGGTACAACTCAGGAATCTCAGTTTTCATACGAAGATTTAGAGAAAATTGTGCTTTAGTGAATACAGACCGCCCTCCTCTTCTTCTTTTCTCCTTCCAATCCCTGTCAGACTTGATATTTTCTGTCCTATCTTCCATATTGTCCCTGCTTCATTCTTGTCTCTTACTTGCTTATGATCCCTTATTTCACACCTACTTTCCACTCCTAAAGTTTCTCATTCCATTCCTCTCCTAGAGTCCACAGAGTCCCCACACTCCTTGGTCTCTCTTCTAGTGTCTCTCTCCAAAGTTCAGCCATTTTCTATCTCATTTCTGCAAGAAAAATCCTATTCAGTCTCTGGCTGTAGAGTACCACTGTAGATAGAATTCAGGAGTTTTAGTGCAAGATTTAGTGAGTGTCTATCAAGTATCTATGAACTGTAAGCTTTCTAAAGGCTTGTAAATTAGCCTCATGGATAGATTTTGTGAAGAATGGCAAAAAGGCATATCTGCTGGAGAAAGGATATTTCTGCCAAATGTCAGGTTCCTTCTCAGAAAATCTCAGAGCTTTTCAAATGAAAGTTCAAATGAAAGTTTACACCCCAAAAACTTAACACTGACAAAACAACATACCTTCCAATAAACTCATTCTGTGGAATGGTTACACTGCTTTGACTTAAAATTCTAGCCTACTCTGTTAACATTTTCAAAGCTACAGGCAACCGAAAACAGTCTTGAACGGGAAGCACTGAGCAACCTTAATAATAAACAGTGCTGTAAACCCTGCTAATGATACTTATTAACTTCTTTACACATTATACTGCCTAACTGCTGCTAATTTTAGATGACAAAAGTCCTCTGAACTAACAGCACTAAGTCCTCTGTCACAATGTCCATGCTAGTTGACTGTGAGATAAGGATTGCTAATGCACACAAAAAATTACAACACTGGTAGAAACACTGCAGTGACCCAGAAGCATGGAACAGAGAGTCAAAAGTCCCTGAAAAGCAGACAGGACAATCCAATGACAGACTGCCTTCTGAGCAACATAATTGCAACCTGTGTCTAAACTTCCAGAGATTATTCAAATTCCTGAAATAAATTGTTTTAAGAAAATTAAATGTATAATACTGGTCTTCAGTTATTCCTATATGGAACTTCGATTTTTCTCCCATTGAGGCCAATGAAGGAAGAAAGGCCCCAAAGACTGGCAGCATAATTAACAAACCAAATCAGTCTTTCTGCTGGACTAGGATTAGGCAAACCAATTTTGCAAGTAGAAATTCTGAAAATGTTACTAAAAGATAAAAATTTTCTTTTTTTTTATTTTAATCCAAGCAGCAAAGGTGACTATCTTTCACAATGAATCATTGCAAAATTACCAAACTCTTTTAATTTGGGGGCCTAGGAAAGCAAATTAGTGATACTGCTTTATCTTATAATCTGAGGGTTTGTTTGGTTTGGACTGAAATAAAACTGGAAAAAGCTGAGCTGGATTTTGAACAGCAAATTAGGCAATTGGAAGAACAATGTAAACAGAACATGTTCAATAACATGTGCCTGGAATTGGATTTAGTTCATTCTATTTATCTTGAATCAATGAGCAAACTAAGATAATTAAAGAGAAGTCAGTAAGAGTTTTACCACTGACTTCAGTGGAGCCAGAGTATATATGATGCAAATGGCATTCAAAGAAAATATCATAATAAGCAGGAGAGGATGAGCAACACCAGTAAGACCCATTCTGTGTCCATAACCCTAGAGCAGCTAGTCACCCAGTATGCCAGCAGCACCTTCTGCTTAGTATGCCTTCAATTCTTCACCCAAAAGTCAGTATCGTGTATTAGTTCCCCCTGCACCACCTATTCTCACCACAAGTTCAGTGACACCATTTTCTGCTTACGCCAAACACTTATTGAAAGCAATGCGATTCAAAGATATTCATAAAATGAATTGGAAAGTGTTTTGTAAAGCCCAGCACATTTATAGATTTAACTTCCTGCACACACAGTACCAAGAAACACCCACTTCTTGCTGCTCTCTGAAGCGTCACTAACATCGTCCTTCAGAAGAAAGGGGGTAGAAGGAAACAAACTGAAAAATAGTGAGAATTATGAGGAAGCTGTAAGAAAAAAGGAAGAGCTTGTAATATGTGGGTACTGGTGAGTAAGGCTACTTACAATTACATTTTACATACAGTATGTTCAAAAAAAACACCCCAAGAACCCACAAAATTTTGCAAAGCTTAGACTGCCATTTTAACAAGGTGATGGACAAAAGTTGTAGCAATGAATTTACTCACCCAAAACCAATAGCAACCCAGTAATTTCTGACACCCTGGTGTGGTCCCACCATAGGAAGAATGTCTGGAGAATAGGTGATAGGACCCGCAATTGTGTTTATGATGTCTGCTTGTTTCAGAACAGGTACCATTTCCATAGCAGCCTCAATATGTTCCATTATTCTGTCTAAATCAGACTCAAAAAGTTCTTTTCCAAAACCTGCACAAATATTTGACTTATATTATATATTTGTTAATTGTGCTGAAAATACTTACATTTTTAATACAGTTATGCAATCTATAGGTATCATAGTTATTTGGAATTTGTCAGTATGTTCAAGCCTTTCTCATCCCAAATGGGGAAAATGGTGTGCATAAAACACTAGCTACTTGTAGGAGCAAGTTTATTGTCACTGCATTTACACTGTCTTTTATATGTATTTGTTTAACCCTAAGGTCACACAAATTCAACACTGAAGTAGGAAAGAGACGGTGAAACACAGAAACTTCCTTTCATGTTAATAAAAATGACTTATTTTTCTCAATATGGCAACAATTTGGAGAGGGAAGGAAAGATATTGCCTATGTCAGCTTATGTTCTCCTTGGCGTATAGTGAATTCCTGGATATATTTCAACCTTCAGTCTGGGCTCTGAGCATTACTGAACATCACTTTGCAGCAGGACTTGACACTAGTGGAGACACTAACTTGAGGAAGCTATGACAAAGCGATCCAATGCCCAGCAAGGCTGATTGTTCTATGTCAGGAAACACTTCTTCTTTAAATCAGCAAGACCATTGACTTAAGACCACTTTCTGTCCAGAAGTGAACAGACAGCTGGGGCCTAGATATAACACAGTAAATTTTTATAAGCAGCAATATGATGCTCCGGGTTGGGTTTTTTTGGGAAAAAAAATCTACAAATCTACAACTCTCTTGCACTTATTTTTGAGCACAGCATTTTGTCTAAGACATTCCTTTGCTGAATCTGCGTTCCTTTTTGACAACTACATCACCTTTGGGGGAACAGCCAAAAATCCAAAGCCCCTGCCAGCACACTGGAGAGAACTACAGCTTTGAACAACCTCTATTCAGGTGAAAAAGCCTACAAAACACAGATTTAATGACTGGATCTAATCACAACACACAAACACCTGTTCAGAGAGTAGGGTTAGACCATGTTGTAGACGTATATTTTGTGCCTATTTCAAATAGTCTTTTTATGTTGCTGTGTTATTTCTATTTACTCTTAATTATAGGTTATAATCATTCTTTGAAAAAAGCTCCTGAACTACAGTTGCGCATTGCAAATATTTTCCATTTTCCATCATGTAAGGCAGTGTGACAGGGTGGGATTTATACATATTAAATGGCATGCTAGTGATTATCAGTTTAAAGAAAAAATGTTTTAATTACCAGGTGGGACTCCATTTGTTACCCATGAGTCCTGTAGCTTCATCTTCTCCTGTCTTTCATATGGACCAAATAAAAGTCCATCCCTTTCTTGCCTTAGATAATACGATCCTTCTAAGTCACGAATCACAGGCAGTTCTCTTTTCAGAGCTTTCACTTCAGGGATACTTGATGTCACAACGTACTGGTGATGAACTGGTATGAGAGGGTGCTGCAGACCAACCATCTTCCCTATTTCATGGGCCCAGAAGCCTACAGAAGACAACAAACAAAGTACTAATATTCAAATACTTATTTCAGTGAATAGGAAAAAACAGAAAAAAATTTTCAGGAAGCATTCGGCTTTACAGAAGGTGAGAAAGATATCATTTTTTCCATATTTTCAATTTTCAATTTATCCTTCCTATTATCCAGCATAATTTTTCGATACCCTCCATAATTTCACCTCCTTGCTCCCAATTATACCACTATACATTATTCTAGTATATAGCTGTTCAAAAATATAGCTGAAAAAATACAAACCAGGTTTCTAGAAAATTCACAAGGGAATTTAATTAACAGTCCCACAAACTCCATGGTTTATTTCAGTAGAATACGTCTACACTGCAGTTCTAGCACAAAGTCTGAAAAGCAGAATAAATTAGCTCACATCATACATCTTAACCTAGTCTCTTACTATCAACCAAACGAGCTTGTACACTTACCCAAGAGGGTAGCCAAGTTCTAACATCCCAATAGAGCAAGGCAGTACTTTTAGCCAGCTAACCTCAAGAATTTAATTTTCTCTCCTCTTTCTCATACATCATGTGACTTGTATTAATTAAGTTTCTCATGTAATAATCAATTCATTATGATGTTCCTATTGGTGAGTAGTCAGCATGCTTGCCCACAGGTGTCCAGTCAGAAGTTCTGATACAAACTGTGATCAGATAAAGTGAGCAGCAACTTCCCTGGTACTGAGGCACACTCAGGGCCCTTCATGTAAACTGTTAGGCATAATTTAAAGACGGCCTGTCTTCTCTGTTAAGGTCCCTCAAGACTAGCTGTTTCTAGCTGCCAAGGTGCATCCACTTAGAGATGTACCTGGGTCAAAGCTAACTGTGCCAGTTAGCTCTGCCAGGCATATTCTGCATCATGGCTCATGCCTGCTGTGAGGATGCAACATACAGACCAGGGAATCAGACAGATACAGTCCAGTGGGAAGGCAGCTGCTCGAAGAAGCTTGGAATATCCCTCCACCTCACTCTCCTGACTTTTTGGATCTAGGAATGGAGATCTGAGAAGTAGGAATGGAGGGGGAAAATCCAATGAAGCAGCAGTCCCAGGGGTGTCTGGGGGGCTAAGAATCAGTATTAGGGGAAGGCAAAACAGAAGAACAAGAAGAGGTAGTAGGGCCTTTCAGATAAAAGGCTATGTGCTGATGATCACCCAGTAAAAGGAGGCAGTTCAGCCTGGTTCCTGCGTAACCAGCTAAACCCAAACTGTTTATGTAAAAATGT
The DNA here is from genome assembly GCF_036417845.1 of Apteryx mantelli. Classification (NCBI taxonomy): domain Eukaryota; kingdom Metazoa; phylum Chordata; class Aves; order Apterygiformes; family Apterygidae; genus Apteryx; species Apteryx mantelli. Next base: position 61,637,471 of record NC_090020.1, read on the forward strand.
CTCCAGTAAAATTTGTTACCTAACACAGCTGCCCCTTCTCCTGGGACTTCTGTTCATGATGCTTGGCTTAACATGCAATTTTTTTTCCTTTTTACTGCTTACTTGGCTTCATATCTAGATGTTCCAACCTCCATCTTCACTTCCGCACTCTCCAATAACTGGTCAAAATTTAGCTCTCAGGACCCTGAGGGCACTAATAAGGCTTAATGGCCCTGATCAGCCTCCCCCAGGGCCTCCCTCCACACCCCTGCCCATGGGCCCAGGAGCACATTGCAGCTCAGTCCCAGGCCTTCAGGCCCTGCCTGAGTTATGTTGCTTGTGTGCCTGTCTGCAGCTCAAGTCATGTCACAGCCATGCCCATGTCTGGCCATAGACCTCACTGATCCAGTCACCAACCTGCAGGCTGGCTTCCTGGCTTGGTCTCAGCCCTTCCTCATCACTGTGGACCTGCCTGGAGATCACTGGGCTGGGTCTGACCCTGGTTACCCTCACAAAGCCTCATCCTGACCTGCGCACTGACTTCCTTGTTTGACCTCAGACCTGCCTCATCACCAAAAGCTTGTCTGGTGGTCCGGACTATGAGCTGACCCTGGCTGCCACTCCCAGCCTGCTCTGATCACCTTGCTAGGGTACTGTAGGATGGGGCCTGGCTGGCAAAGCCCCTGCCCTGCCCACCTTGTTACTGTGCTTGGCTCCCAGTCCCTCAGGAACCAGCCGGCCCTCGCTGCTCATTGACATCAGCTTGGGAAAACATCCTTTCATCTCTGGTGTGACCTAAAGACAGTGCAATTTGGAAAGCTGAGTTGGGCCGTGCTGGCCTTGTGCCATTTCCCCACACTAGGAGGGCTGTCAATCTGTTATTACAAACTAGCCTCAGAGTTTAACACTCACAGCTTTTTTAAAAAAAACAAAGTTTCTGAGGGAGAAGTCTTCCATGGTGATTCACTAGACAATTGCTCACAGTCATGTTATGCAGGGGATAAGGAAATCAAACAGCGTGATAGAGGGATTTGGTCAGTTAAAAGCCCCTGCCCACTAAATAGTAAAAAGCAGTATCAGTTGTTCTGTATTTATCATATATAAGACTTTTGCTTCTTAACTCCATCCTTACAACCTGGAGGAGACTCACTAATAGAACAGTTGTTAAGTTGGTCAAATTAGCTCAAGGAAATCATGTCATAGTCATGTCCTTTAAGGCTACTGAAACCTGATTTTATGCTCCTTTATACAGAGAATAACCAAAAATTCTAATGAAGTTGAATTTCTAGCACATTTGTGAAGTCTTGCTCCATTACTCATGACAAATACAGGTGTGGATTTGACAGGAGGCTAGAGGTGCCTAGAGCTGACTGATACCAGAAAAAGGAATGTATTCACTCTTATTTGCCAGCTATCCATGCAGAGTGCCCCTTCTACCAAGCCCACGTCAGGGACTAGACAGCTACAACTACTGCTTATACATATTGCAGTGATGTAAGGGTGCTTTAGACCTCTCAGCATCGTTAGGATAAATTCTTTAACTAATATACATAAGCAGTCCTCCCACAAAATCAGTAGAGAATCTGCTCCTCAATACTTTTCTCACTATTTGGAGAAATCCAATAAAACTCACATAGTTTTTTCCCAGGACAAAGAATATTTAGGCAAAGTAGTAATTGCTTTCTTTGATTAAAAAAAAAGGGGGGGCTAATTCTTCATGAAATCTTTGTGTAGGAAAAGCACAAATCTTTCAGATCTGTAAACATGCTGAAAACTCACAAGGCTCTATTTTTTGCAATTACGTGGGAAAAAATGATGTGGAAAGTTATAGATGTGTGAAGATGACAGCATACATACATGATAGAATACAATGACATGTCAGGAAACCAATTTTAGGGAATTTATTTTGATTTGGACATTTCCATACGACCTACAAAGACAACTATTTTAAGGTATGGTCAGCTAATGATTCATGCAGGAAAAGGGCAGGGTGAAGTAGCAAAACATTCCATCTTTAGTATTACACCCTGTTCTTCTGCCAAAATTGCTTGGACTTCAAGAGATATTTTGAAAAGGAATGATGCTCCAAGAATACGTTTCTAATAAATTCTAAGAAATTTACTATTTTGCTTACCCATTAAAACAGTACCAGTGAGAAAATGTAGACAGCAAGCATATACAAAGAAAATAGAACTGGTAGACTAAATTTTAGGTCTTTGATTCTTAACTTTGTTAAGTTTTATTAAGTTTTTTAACAATTAAGTTTCCAGAAGCATATTACGATCAGAGTTGTCTTAATATGACCTTCAATTGCTGTTGAACTAAAGGCAAATCCTTTAGGTATGCTTAATACCAAATTTTAAATATTGTACTTCTAAAAAAAAAGTTCACACTTAAGCTAATTGCTTATTTAATCATCAAGAATAACAACAGCTGGGATTTACTAAATGAAATATATTATAATTTCTTTGTCTAAAGTTTTTGAACCATGTGCAAAAGCCATTACAAACACAAAAATGGCAAAGGGAAGAATATGTTCACTGAAATAAAATTCTAATTGGAAGCAGATGTCAAGTTCTATCACACATAGTTGAGATAAATGAAGGTATAAATTATATCTCTGGGACATTTGTAATGATTATATTGTGGAGACTGCAAACATCTGATGCTGAAATATTTACTGGTGGTATTACTTAGCATATCTGTTGAACTATGTATTCCAACTCTTGTTTAAAAAAAACTCAGGAGAAAATCTTCCATCACTACATATGCATAAAATAGTAGTGAGATCAAGTGCGTGCAGGCAGGCACCTGTGTGCTTATATACACATGCATACATACTGTATATATAAACTAAATTCAACATTTTTGCAGATTTTAATCAATCATTCTATTATTAGTAGGATGCAAATCACTTCAGCAGGCTCAATACAAGTTAGTTCGTGTCAGGAATTATTTATTAGGGATTTGCTTTCTTCAAAAATGGAAATCTCACATAAGGAACAGCTAAAAATTGGTTGGAACTAGTTTGTTCCAGTTCCACAGCAGATGTCAGTTAGGGTGGGGGGGAGAGAGAATGTAGAAAGACCTCTGATGTATTCTTCTGTGCTCAGACTGCAACATGAGCCTAAAATATGAGCTCTGAACTCTATCAGTCATGATCTGTAGAGGAATGAGGCAAGGCTGAAAAGAATGAATGTTAGCTGACAGAATATTTATAAAAGATATGGGTTATATAGTATTGATTTCACATCATTAGCCAGAATGTTAAGCAATACGTGCTTCAAATGTTCATTCTGGCTGAACAGTTAGCTACACAAGAGAATTAACTAAATATGTCTTTGGTTTAGCAAGTTATTAAATCAGAAAAAGACTATGAAAATTTCACAAGGGTGCATTCTGGTTTTACAATAAGCTTTGAAAAGCAGTTATTAGAAGAACTCTGCCTAATGTCAACTTGATACATAACCAAAAGAAAGACAACTATGCTACAAAAATATAAGGAAAAGACTACATTTGTGATATTTCATCAATATGTTCCAGACCCAAGTATTCAGAATAATGAGTGCCTAGAAGTTTGGGGTCTAAATAAGGGGTCTGATTGCCAAAAGAGCTGCTTTTCCATTCTATAATCCCAGATCATTCCCAGACTGATTGACTATTGACATCATGACAGGGTAACTGGCAGGCTTAGAACCTCGAGGTGAACTGTACAGATCCCTGCCATTTTAGCTAAGATGATAGCAAGTGATCACCTATGGGTGATATATGACCAGAAGAAAAAGCACACTTTGCCAGCTGGTTTCACAGTTGGTCTGAAAGCTAGGAATGATCTAACAAGGCTCTCTGCACGCATTCCAGACCCCGAAAGGAAGGTCACCTAGTAAGCACAAGTTCTTCTGCCCATCCTCTGAGTTCAATCCTCCATCTCATTCCCTCCAGACTTCTCTCTATCCCAATCTTCTCTCTTTCCCATCCCATCTTATCTTCTTACCCTAGTTCTCACACCCTTTTCAGCTAGTTTCTCTCACTCCACGTGCAAATAAGTTTCTCTCCTTTGTTAAATCCTGTCTCACCTGGCTTCTCATCCTTGTGATCTACTCACATCTACCTTTCCCTCCACCAGTCTTTAGTCCTCAGACAACTCACACAGTCTCAATTTTACAACCTTAGTTTTGCCTGGAATCAATCCTCAAGTATCTTTCCTAATCTTTTTGCTTAAAAAGCTCCAGTTCCCTTAATGAATCATGTCAGATTCCTTTCCGCTCTTCATCTCCTTGGTGTCACTCCCTCTACAGTACACCCCAGGCTGAGCTTCCTTATCCAGCAAGTCCTCTCACTCACAGACTTTCCACTTGCTGTCAGTGCTCCAGCCATCTCCAGGTACCTTTCCCAAGCAGTTCTCTTCTCCAAGTCTATTTCCCTTCCAGTCCAACTCACTCGTAATTCCAACTACCAGCCATAGTTATTCTACCCACCAACCACGAAGTGGTATAAAAAGAAGTGTTTAGTTTGCATACAGGTTTTTAGACCTACTGATTTGTTTAGGAAAACAGAAACAAATCTGAAGGACTCTTGCCCAAAAGCTCTTTGAAACAGAAACATCAGTTTGGCTTCTTTAACACAATGAAGAATATAAAAAATGCATATGTAAATACAAGCTCCTTTGAGTTAAGAAATTTTTATTACATGGAAAAATGTATTGTTAAGCCAAGTACATGCTTAAAATACTAATCAAAGGGCAACAAAAATCTTTTGTTTCAAGGATATGTGGACAGGGTCAAATCTTAGAGAAAGATAATACCGAAATAGGCAGTGTTATCTTACTGGCTGCAAATCCTCAGTCTCTGAAAAAACAGCAAAGACGCTTCTATTTCATTTGTACATCCCTTTTCCCTTCCTAAGTAGCACTTATAAGAGGTCCTCTAATTTTAGAGGACAAGATGCATAGGCAATAACCTGTCTCTTCTACACAGTTTACTGTAGACTAGTAAAGGTCTCCTCTGCTTCTAAAATCTAACAAGACAGTCTAGCTACTAACTGCTTGTTGGAGACTAACCAGAAAGAAATATTATTATGTCTTTGAATATTCATTTGGTTTGTGGTAAAATACAGTCTACATGTATCACTTTCACAATATCATGAAAAATTAGCATTTAAGTTAGTTGTCCTTTACTAGACATTATTACCTATTTCTATAATCCAGACAATTCAGTACAGATGTTCAGTATAAACTAGTTTGCAAATCTCAAGAGTATACAAATACTTATGTTAAAACCTACCTGCAGTGTTCACAACTCTTTTTGCCTGAATTACTCCAAGTGGAGTTTCAACTTCCCATGTCCCATCTGATCGGGAGTTCAGATTAGTCACTTGAACTGGGTAACTTAACTGAGCACCGTATTTTCTGGCTCCTGCAGCCAAGGCCATAGTGAGAGAGTAGGGATCAATATGACCATCTCCAGGGTTATACAGGCCAGCCAAAACCTAAGTGGAGGTAAAATCACACAAAATGAAAGAAAATAAAATTTACTGAAGTCAACTAACTTTGTTTTAAAATTGTTATATTTCTGGAATTCAGTAAACCTTAAGGAGTTAAATCAAAACAAATTTTAAAACTATATAATGTTCTAAAAGCTAAAGCTAGCTGACTAAACAGTACTTCTAAGGAAGCAAAATCCTCAGTTCTCCCATGCAACCAAGGTCACAGTGCTTAATACTATGGTATAGAATATGCACTGAAATGCATGCAAGTCTGATTTTAGGTTGTTTTTTTTTTCCACTGCAAAACAAGAATCTTTTATATAAATTATATTAAAGAAACAAACCCCAGATCTACATATCTGGTAGACCAATATTTAATTGCAATAGACATTATTTTTCATAAAATTAGGTTCTTTACCGTATCCATGTTCAATAAGGGAAACAACTCTTGCACTTTCTCAGGTGTGATTAAGTACTGCTCTGTTGGGTGCCAACCAGCACGAGTCATTTGATATTTGAATTCATCCACCCTAGTAGGGGTTGAAGCAATTCTGATGCTGCCAGGCTGATGAAACCCCACGACCTAAACCAAAGAGCAAAAGTGAATTACTGCAAGGACCTTTACTTATCTCTGTAAATGCACGTTTCTATGCTATGGGAAGCACAAAGGAATTTTGCCACTACCATCCCTGAAAAGAGACTCAAATAAAAGTGTCCTTGAAGGAACAGGACTTAAATGTAGACTCACAGAGAGAAAAGAAAAAAAACCCATATGTGACCAAAATAACCTCCCAAATGCACACTGTCTTGAAAAAAGTTGTAAAAAGGCTCTATTGAATGTCACGATACTATTGTTTTTAATTAAGATTTGATTAATACTTGAAATTATGGCTCACAGATTTTCAAAAGTATATCAGATGCATCTGAAAATAAATATATAATAGTTTATATTAAAATATATCACCTGCATAATTTTCTATTGAGATACTGCAAAATAAATTTAACTGATCAAGCATCTTTACTGATACAATAAATAATCCCCTCCTTTCTTTTCTTTTTAGTAAAGTAGAAATTCTTATCTAGCCGGACACTGAATGCTCACTTTCTGGCACACATAATTCAATTTATGCTTCTCTGTTACCTCACAGTACATTAATACAGTAGATAAGACTTTTTGTAGGAGAAGTCACAATGATAATCTGCTGCAGTATCTTAGGTGAGCGGCAGAAAAAGGCAAAAAGCATTTTATGACAATTATCAAGTTAGTAGACTAGCAAGGTGAGGATCATGCAGTTTCTCCTGAAGTTTCTGCTGCAGCCTGAAGCAAGCATATGTTTGGTGAATGGAATCTATATGGCTGAATGATGACAGATAAAAAAAATGACTCCCATGCTTCTCCACATACCCATTCTCTACATACCCATTCCTTAAGTCACTAAGTAAAAGCACAGCTCTGAAAAGGGACAGGAAGAATTGCAGCAATCTTCTCAAGTACAGACAGCATCATATCACATGTATTTTCAAGCAGGTATGTTTAAAGCAGGAATGTATAATAATCAATCCGTTCATTCCAGATCCTTGATGCTATTTTAACTCCTATAGAGAGCTGCACACTCTCAGGCTGCTGAGCTTCTGAGATGTTTGATGAAAACCACTCTCTTAAAGATTAGAGGGATCCTGGAAACCATCTAAAATATTTAGTGAATAAGCACCAGACTATAGCATAGATATGCAGGGAGGAGAATATATTTCAATAAAAGGGGAGCCTTATGATAATCATTAACAAAGGGGTACACAACTTGTCAACCCCAAACTTTTCTGTAAAACTCTTATTAAGATTAATATTGATCTGAATTAATATTTCAAAAGTTAAGGAGATTACCTGTCCAGTCTCTTCTTCCAGATTTTCATATAGTTTGATGCTGTAAGAATGGATTTTCTTCAGGTTTATTCCAGGATGAAAGTAAGTAGTTAAACCAGCCTCAAATAAAAAATAGAAACAACATAAGGATATGATTAGAAATGGAGTGTTTTCTTTCTCTCCTTCCAGCTGTCATTCAAAAAGGAACTGTCAAGTTACTGTAAAGAAAAGTAACACATGAATGGAGCCAACCACTACAAAAATAAAAATAAAAATAAAATCCTTTCCTTACTTATGGCATTCTTGTCCTCTGCACACATTTTTCCACCTGTCTTTTCTCATCAATTTTGTCAAGTCATGATACAATTGCAGTTGTTCTCTCCTGTGATTTCCTTTCTCCCTTAAATTATTCAGTTGTCTGTTCCAAATCTTTTGGAAGAGACATACAACTCAGTTCCTGATCTCTAAAGGTCTCTAAAGGTATTTGCTAGAAGTCCTGTAGCAGGACATTTTGCCTTTTGCAAATGGACATGAAATAGAAACGAAACCTTCACAAAGATCAAATCTGAACAAAAGTGATGACCTTCCTGAACAACAGGGTGGCGGAAGACAACATTCTTCTAGTCTCATCAGTTGTCTCATGTTGCAGCAGTAAAAGAGCAACTGCTGTATTTCAGAGGTAGCTGAAGAAATTACTATATGTATTTTGTACATCATTTTACTAGGTTTGACTTTGCATAGCTGTTGAATCCTTTTGGGCTCATGTAAGTATTAAATCAAAAACTACTACAGCCACTTTTATATTTAAGCAAATTATTCACCTGTCTACATTAGAGACATCTGCACTAGTCTAATGACATTTGTAACTGTGGATCTTCAGCAAAAAGTGAAGTTTAAGTCTCACTGAAGTTAAGGATATTTGTTTGTATTTCCTGAATTGAACATCTTGCTGAAATTCCTATTTCAAGTTGAGGCAACAAAACTGCAAAATCACAATACAGTTTCAAGCTAAGTTACTATATTGATTTCAGCATACCAGTACATGTTTTGCTTACTAAAATAGAGCTCTATCGTAGATGTAGTTTGCTTAAATTAAGAACCTGATTTTATATATAAGGGCTCCATTTACTATAATAGATATATTAAAATGAATGCACAGTACAGGATTTTCAAAAACAGTTAAGGGAGCTAGTGGACACCACAGTTCCCTTTGAGTTCACTACCATTTTGAGAAAAAAAATCAACAAGGAAAGTAAAGATGGAAAGTAACATATGTAGTAGAGTTTTGATACTTTCCTTTAAGCTTCCTAGTAAGCACATACACCAAACTACTCTTGACTTTTAGGTTGTCAACTCTGTTATATGCTCCATAATTTAAGCCTTTAACTTTCAAAGTTAGTGGAATAACTGTATGCATGTAAATAACAAAAGCAAGATTTAGTGCTCTGTAAAGATATATTTTAATTCACACTAATTTAATTATGCTTCTAACCTATTAAACATTATACTGCAAAATTAACATCAACATATACTGCATAAATTACATCACACCTTCTCATTTTTTTAAAAACATGGACCATTTTGACCCATCTTTCTTGGTGCAATTCCACATTCAAGCCCCAATATTATTCCTCAGAAACAAATTAGCTCCAAATGGCTCTTAGCAAATGGCTTGCACTCAGATTTACACACCCCTCAAAAAACTTAATTCACACTTGCTGCCCAAGATGACAGAAACTCACTATCTTCATAGGAAGAACTGGCTGTCGTTACTGGTTTAAAGTGTTTTTGCTAGTCGAGGTGCTAACTATTTTCAGTTGCTCGCAGCAGCTAGGTTCTTCCAGAATAGGGGAATGAGTATTTACACATTCAGCCACTAACAACTTGTTAACATTTCTACTCTGGAGAAACTGAATTGTTGCCATTAGTTAAAGACAGATAGAAACCTACTGGTTAGTACATTCAGAACCACTAATTTCAGCTGCTTCTTAAAACTGTTGCCATTCAATCTGAACAGTGGTGGATTAAACAGCAGTGGCTCTATGATTCCTGCTGGATTTTTGAGATACCCAAAGGGGTCACAACCAGGAATTTGAGAAGCACTAACTCGAATCAGTGTTGGGAGAATATGATATTTTGTGAATGTCTTGTCCAGGACCTTTAACTTCCTTTCACAGAAAAGGGATCAATGATTTTTTCTACCTTTTTCAAAAGTTTTTCCTGACTTTCTTGGTGAGGATTTTATCCTTCTGGCATCTTAAACTTAATATACAGTATCATAGTGTATCACATGGGTGAGATATCAAAATAAATCAATGGAAAACTGTGTAAAGTTAATCATCTACCAATACTGTATTTTTCAATTGTGACTGTATTTTATTCACAAATTTGTCTCCAATTCCTAACTATATTCAGTATTGTTCATTACCTGAACAATCTGAGTTCAAAAAGTGACCAAACAAATCTGTAGGAGGACAAAAAATCCACTGAGGGCCACATTAAACACAAAGCCAGCACCTTGGATTCATAAAGTCCCTGAAATGCAAATTCCTGAGCTAAGTCAATTTTCTGGAAAAATATTGCTATATTTTTGCTGTACTGTTCTTATTATCATATCATATCAGCATCACACTAGACACTGCTGGAGATATTTGGCTAAAAGTGCTTTTGATATACGTGGTTTTATGTTGTTGTCAACATACTTATTTTAATTTCTTCAGACTAAAACCCAGGGCTGTTTCACTGCAGCTTTCATAATTAAAACTTGCTTGTTTTTTAAAAAAAATAAGTCCTAAAGGTCTTTTTGCTGTATACACTGAATAAAGAAATAAATTATGTATTGACTACTGAACTGTTTACATTTCTTCAGCCGTTTTCAAAAACCTATGGATAATCCATTTACATGTACCAAAAAATTGTGTCAACTTATCTCATATTATTTCTACTGTCCTCTTTTATTGATATAAACATTTTCTGATTGGTGTTTTCTTAGTTTTCTGAATACAGTAAGTATTTCCAATACAATGAAATTCCATTTTAGTGGTCATTGTCAGGTAAAGCAGTTTTGAACCAAATGAACCACAAATTACTTGCAAGTTAGCTATAAAATAATGCAAATTCAAAGGCATTTAATTGCCAGAATTAAACCAGAAATTCTCTGACATTTTTAAGTGAAGAAAATATTTTTAAACATATATAACGCCTTTTGGCTTCAATAAAGAATGTTCCTTATTTAAAGAGCGCAGTTAGGAGACAACTCTAACCTGGCAGAATTATATCAAAATTAAGATCATAGAATCATAGAATAATTCAGATTGGAAGGGACCACAGGAGGTTTCTGTCCAACCTCCTGCTCAAAGCAGGGTCAGCAACGCAATCAGTTTGCCCAGGATTTCTCAGTCTGGTCTTGAAAACCTTCCCTGCCCAACTACAGGACTTTGCATTTGTCCTTGTTGAATTTTGTAAGGTTCCTCTCAGCCCATCCCTCCAGCCTGTCTAGGTCCCTCAGCACAGCAGCCCTGCCCTTGCATGGGTTGACTGGTTCCCCGAATTTGGTGTCATCTGCAAACTTGATGAGTGTTCACTCTGTCACCTACTCCAGATCATTGATCAAGATACGAAACAGGATGGGTCCCAAGATAGACCCCTGCAATACTCCACTTGTTACCAGCCTCCAGGTGGCCCATTAATCACTACCATCTGAGCCAAACCATCCAAACAGTTTTTTAACCATCTAGTTGTCTGCCCCTCCAGACCAAAACGTTTTAATTTTTATACATGAATATTATGGGAGGCAGTGTCTAAAACCTTGCTAAAATTGAGATAAATGACCTCTCCTGCTCTCCCTTTGTCCAAAAATCCAATCATTTTATCATATTGCCTTTATAAAGGCAATCAGGTTCATCAGGCATGATTTACCCTTGGCAAATCTATGCTGACTGTTCCCAGTCACCTTCTTGCCCTTATGTGCCCAGAAATGTGATCCAAGACTCACTCCATGATTTTCTCAGGAATAAAAGTAAGGCTAAGTGGCCTGTAGTTTCCTTGATTGTCCTTTTGAAATACAACATTTGCCTTTCTCTATTTGCTGGGGACCTCCCTTGATCTCTACAACTGATAGAGAATGGCATCGCAATGCCATCAGCATCTTTGGTGCAGTCCATCTGGTCCAATGCACTTGTATGGGTTGAGTTCTCTCAAGTAATCCCTGACTAGATCTTCATCCATTGCTGGTAATTCTTCCCTTCCTTGAACTCTGGCTCTAAGCACAGAGGCCTGGGAGACCTTGTCAGTGAAGACTGATGCAAAGAAGGCATTGAGTACCTCAGCCTTATCTGTGTCTACTGCCACTAAATCACTCATTTCTTTCAGCAATGGTCCCACATTTTCCTTGTTCAGCCTTTTACTACTAATATAACTTTAGAAGCTCCTCTTGTCGCCCTTAATGTTCCTTGCAAGTCTTAGCTCTAGTTGAACTTTGGCTCTCCTAACATTCCCTTTAGATGCCCAGGCAATTTTTCTAAATTTCTCCTTTTTAGCCTTTCCCTGCTTCCACCTCCCCTATACTGCCTTTTTGCACTGCATCTCAGTCATGAGTTCCCTGTTTAGGCAAACTGTCCCCCTAATATGTCTACTTGTTCTCCTGAGTTTCAGGATGAACCATTTTTGCACTTGGAGACCTGCTCCTAGTTTTGCTCTTTTTTTGTAAGTAAGATTTTTTTGCTGTTTGTGAACATGATCTGAAAAGATAGTTTTCTTAGGAATGATCACTATACAATAAAATGCTGAGATTTTAAAGCATTTTCATAGGTTAAAATTTTTATATATTGAAATTTTCATGTATCAGTTTTGGTTTGCTCTAATCCGTTTCAGATTTTCCACTAACTCTAATATTAAATTAGAATTCTGGAGGGAATTGGCATTAGTACAGTTATCACCTACACTCTCTGCCCTTGCAAGTTTGACCAAGTCTTAACAAGTTTTTATTTGTCTTGTGCTGTGATTTACTAATTATCAGCAGCAAAATCAGTTGACTGTTGCAAGAAAAAGTATTACATAACAGAATGATACACGCTAAACATTTTCTTAGAAAACACCTTTTCAAAGAATTACTATGGGAAAACCTATCTGCTGAGTTATATATGCCCTATTTAGTCTTCAAGGCTTCAGCAAGATTGAAAATGATCTGACCTGCAGTAGACAACAACTTGAGGAGGTCTTAAAGCCTGCATCCTGACCTAATTTATACACATATGATAACAACCAATTTGTCATTGTCAGATAGGTATAAATATGAGCAGCACTTGCTCTGTTATTTATGTTGTCTCGTTATTGTTAGTATAAAAATGTGCACACTTTCAGTGCTGTTTTCATTTAAATAAAATGAAAGTCAGCCAAATTTATGTCAGACCTGAGAAGTGGAAGAAAGTTTTGGCCAGAAACACTAGCAGGAATATGATCCAGCTGAAATATGACCCTGAGCACTGGCAGAACTTGCTGGACTGTGAAAGAGGGAAAACTTGGCATAGTACAGCAACATCTGAAGTCAACTTTCAACTTTTGTGGCTGCAGGCAATATATTATGTGCCATTTCACATTCTAACTATATGTGTAATTTTCATCTGTATCTAGCATTACATCACTGTAAGCAAACCACTGATACGTGCACAGTATCTGGCGTAATAAAGAAGTACCAGCAGTGACAGTTTTATCTTTCACACCATGTGAAACAGATTTATCATCAACTTTCTCATCTTCAAACACAGCACTGTAACACTGAGTCCAACAAAGAGTGATACTATACCATTTACTTAATAGTTATTAATTTCTAACCTGTCTCATAACTAGATATCTTGCTGCATTAATCACATAACATTTTGTTGCAGCAGGACGACAGAGCAGGCATCTTCTCTGCTGCACTCTACGTTCATCACTACTTTTATAGCAGAGTTTCTCACCCAGCGTTCCATCACTAACTTCACTAAGAAGTGCATGGTAAGATACTGAAGGAGAGGTTGCTTTTATGAGCAATAAACTTGAGTGAGAAAGTATAACAACTACAACAAAGGAAACATTTAGTAGCAACTGCCTATTCCATGATTTTGGTTTCTTATTCAACAAGGGGATCTTTTGACATATATTTTTTTCTGTAAATGTTTTGGATAAATAGATTTCAGTCTCTGACTCACTCATGTATGCTTCAATCGAAGTATTTCTTTGAACATTTCATCTGATATTTATGATGCATGGTGTTCTGTTCTCTGAACTGTATCAGCTATGTTATGTTTCTGTCTAAAAGGAATATAATTATTGAATTTTGTTTTTCCAAACTCCATACAATGTGTTTTGTTTTGTTTGGTGAAAAGCAAGTAAAATGAAGTATAAAACCTACTTAGACATTTCTGGCAGTGATTTTTTAATTTTATTTTTTACTATTTTCTTTCATAAGGCCTCAAACACACAAAACATCTGTACTGAAGTACTTCAAACTTCAGATCAGGAAGAGGATGAGAATACAAATCAAATATGGTCTATATGAGTCATCCTCTTTAATGTGCTTCTGAAAGGCACTCAGATATTACAGTTATAAGCATGGCATAAATGCTCTATTGTATGAATAGAGTAGTTCTAGGGACAGCAGGCTGTTGCTTTAACATTCTTTTTTATTCCTACATACAGGAATAATTTTGTTCTAATTACATCCAAGCCTCACTGGAAGTGAATGGAAAAAGCACCTATTTTTGTGTCAAAAATATTCTTTATACTACCCACTCCAAACATTGACATAGAAAATACATAGTTACATTCATGCATGTTGTGCACCAGTATCTCCACTATATTAGTGTAACTACTGGAGGTGTCCCCAGCTGTCACTATTACCTATATGTCTTTCTAGTTCTTTCTCTTAGAGTACAGACAAACATTCAGCCCTGGAACAACAGTTCATGGTTGTTCATTTTGCTGCTTCAAGATTTTGTATAACATCAGTGGCAGAAAAGAAAGCTCTTGTCTCTGGTAAGAGTCAACTTCTGGGACAGTGATACTCTCTGAGAACTGGACACTGATGCTGCTCCTTAATCACCTCTCTTTCAGGACAGCATATATACGAAAACCAATTACACAAAAAATGAAGCCAAATTTCACACTTCTAGCTTATGCATGCCAATGCAACCATTTCCAATGATACAGCCTGCAGTATAAACCAGGCTACTTTAGAAATAAACACTAAAGTTTAAAAAGTCCAAATTAAACTAAAGTTTAAAAGTTTGAGCCCAGTTAACTGCAACAAACATATTACAATATTAACAGTTATCTTTGTATTTTAGCACCTCCCATCCAGTAATTTCAAAATACAACATTTATCCCAAATTTTACAAATGAGAAAAGTGTATTATGGATAGCTGAACCAACTTTTCAAAATTCATATAGCAAGTCTACACAGAACTCAGTGCTAAAGGTTGTATCCATTAAAAAGCCAGGACAATTAATTAATCTCTGGAAAGCCAGGGAATATGAGGATCATGAAAAGTTCTATCACCATTAGATATACAAACTGTTGATAATCTGGAAGATTAACAAAACGTTTCTTACTGCATGCCAAGTAGATCCTGCAGTGAGCTCAGATTTTTCCAGCAGAACAACATTCTTCATGCCAGCTTTAGACAAGTGATAGGCTAGACTAACACCAACACAACCACCGCCGATGATCACTGTGTCTGCTCTGTCTTTCCCCAAGGAAGGAGATGGATTTTCTTCCCTGGGGAAAAAATAACAAACAAGACAGTTGCACTTTTGTCCATCTTTTTTATTTACAGCTCCAGCCACAATATTACCTTGTTGCTTGCTTGGGACTCTAAGTGACACAATCAATTTAAATAAATGACACTTTATCTTCCCACCTGATTTAGAACCTAACCTGTTCACTCTTCCAATCTGCTTTTAAAGTAAATGGTCTTAAAGGGTCATATATATATATGGTACTAACCAAAAGAACAGAACAAGCTTGCTTCCACTCACAACTTTAAATCTTTGCTATTTGCCCAATTTACCCTTATGTGTGAACTCTATCAGCAAGAAACTGTACCCCTGAAATGACACTGCCAACATCTGGCTTTTCAAAAATGCCATAGTATATGTAATACAAAGAGAAAATCTTTAAAAAAAAAAGTGTGTTCTGTCTGTTTTGACATGTTCTACTTTGCTAAACCCAAACATTATGGAAAGAGGTTTTTCTGAATGGTTCACACGTGCTACTATACTATGCTGCAGTTTCACAATCACTTTAAACCAATGTCAGTACCGCTGCCATAGATAGCCCCATTCTGCTCCACCTTGTCTGATCTTCACCTCTACTGTCCCTTCCAGAGGCAGCCAAGTAGCATGCCAGAGCAGGAAATTTATCTAAATTAAAAACAGCCAGCTTCTCATGTGTGAGACAAGGTGGGACCTCTTATTGCTACAGCAATACAGACTACCGTGAAACTACAGTATCTGTGCCTTCAGGACAGTTCTTCAATATTCATTTAATTTTATCTCCCCCGTCCTGGCATACAGCTTTTTGCTGTTTGCCTTTGCAGCCTCTCTGGCAAATGCCTATCTAATGTTTAACTAGCCTTCCACCTATCCCCCACTCAGAAATCAAAACTATTAGTTGTATCTATTATGAATGAAGAGTTTATAAAACAGTACGAAATTTTAACTGTAAATGCAGGAGGAATACACATCATGCTTATTCACTATGTGGGAATGAATGAAAAAGAAAATAAACAGGAGCACAGACCACCACAGATTTTTTGTACGTGATCCATAATACTTGCATGTGTTCTTTTTTGAGATTACACATTAATTTTTTTCAAGTTAACAGTAAGCTGTTTAACAGACCGATGTGAAGCTCTTACACAAACTCCTACACTAAGTTTTACCAGCTAAATGTAAATCAAGCTCAGGTGTGGAAGGTCTTTTTATGCATCTTCTACATTGTGAATTTGACGTTGCCTCACTTTGACTTTCAACTTTTTTCAAACCTTTTCTTTCAAACCCAGAAGCCCGGTGAGAATCTGAGGGGCATCTTTGGCATGAACTACAGCACTCACCCAGGCGCTTCGCTGTGCCGGTTACGACAGTTGACGTTGGGCTCGCTGGTGTGACCCAGAACACGAGAGACGGGGCCCCTGTTCAGCCGGTCACCGCCTCCCCCAGCCTGGGGCTGGTCTTTGGCGGGGACACCAGAGGCACAGAGAGACGCACTGCCCCCGACGCGGGGAGGCCTTCGGGGCCCGGGGACGCTCGGTGCGCACGGCAGAGCCGCGCTACGCGGCAGAAGACGCAAAATTCCTCCCACCGCGGGCTGCCCCGCCCGGTAAGCTCGCCCGCCTGGGCCGTGTCCCAGCGCCGCGCTGAAGCCGCTCGGCCGCCGCGGGGCTCGGCCGGGCGCTGCCGCTGCCCTCAGGCGGGGCACGCGCGCGGCGGCCTCGCGCGCGGAGGTGCGACCATTAACGGCCGCCCCGGGCAGCTCCTGCCGGCGCCGCAGCACCGCGCCCCGCCGCGCGTCGTGCCAGCGAGGCCCCGGTCCCGCGGCCCCGCACGCGCTCTCGCCTCTCCCGCCGGAGCGACGGCCGGCAGCTGCGCGCACCCCCCGCCGCCCGCGGTCCCGCACTCACCGGCCCCGGGCGCCGCCGCCGAGAGGCCGCAGGCCGGCCGCGCCGGGGGGGCCGGGCCAGCCGCCGCGCCGCGGGGGGCGCAGCCGCCGCAGGGCTCCGCGCAGCACCGTGCCCATCCCGCACACAGCGCGCCCGCGGCGGCGACGGGCAGCGCCGGCTCTGCGCCTCTCCCGGGAGACGGCGAGCTCCTGGCCCCGCCGCTGCCCGGCCCTCGCCGGGGCCAGCCCTGACGGAGAGGGCGGCAGGCCCGCCCCTTGGCCGAGGGGGAGCCGGGGGCGCCCGCCCACCCGTGCCCGCGCCCCGCGGGGGCCGCCCTGCCCGGGGGGGCCGCCCTGCCCGGGGGTGTCGCCCGCGGCGCTGCTGCCGCGGCCCGCCCCCCGCCCGCGGTATAAAGGTGCGGGCGGAGGGCGCCCAGTAGTTTCCGCGGCGTGCCGAGCCGTCGGGCAGCGTCGGGGCAGCGTGCCTGGGCACGGAAGATGTTGCCGATCGGGAAGACCACGAAACAGGGCAAAAGGGTAATTTCCCCCCGTACCTTTCTAGGCCCCGCCGCGGTCGCCGCGGCCCGGGCCGTCGCCGGCGGGGCCCCGTGAGAGGGGAGAGGCAGCCCTGCGCCGGGGCGCGGAGCGGGAGAGGGAGAGCAGCTGCTCGGCAGCCCCGGGCACGGCTCGGCCCCGGCCCCGGCCCTGGCAGCGGGCCGGGACCTCGGCGGGCGCTTGCCCGGGGCCCGGCGGCGCTCGGCGGCCGGGGCCTGCCTGGAGGCGCTGCGGGGACCTGCTGCAAAGCGGCCCCCGAGCTGCGCCCTGCGAAGTCACGAGTGAGGTTCGCAGCGCTTCTGCAGTTAAGGGCATATGGTGAGAAGATAAACCGAAAACATAATAATAGCTATACTTACTCAGCAAAGAACCGTTAAAAACATCTGGACACCATTATGATATATAGTGTAGATTGAACTTAATGCTGTAACGGCTTTGTCTTAGAATTTTGATTTCTCAGAACACACGGATTGGAGACACCAAAGTTCAAAAAACATTTTGCTTAATCCTGTTTGATGTGCAAACTAAACGGTGCTCACAACAGATTAAAATTGCAAATGTGGTGCTGTAAGCATAAATCCTCACTGGATGGGATTTCTGTCTCCAGCATCCTGCCAGCTCTATTTAAAAGACCCAAATTGCTCTTCTCTGGATTTATATGACTAAATGCCAGCAGTGTTTGTAATATGAGTGTAGTCTCCAATGTATGCATGCCCTTTGCACTCTCATTTAGTTAAAGAAATAAACCAGAATAAAAAGTTATTCAGGCATCATCTATTCTGTTCATCAAGGCAGACATTTGAACAATGTCTAAATCAAACTCTTTGACTGCAGACCTGTACTGTCACCCTGCACCACTGCTTGAGGGGTCTGTAGAATTACATATTCCATCTTCCTTTCAGAAGGACAGTATCATCATTCATAGTACGCTTCTTACTCAGAAATTTTTTTTGTTGTTGTTATGTATGTAACAGCTAAGGCTACAGCAAGAGAACAGAAGGATGTGGGAAGGACTCTACAAGTTCTGGGCCTTTCTGGTAGATCAGCTATAAATGAAGGAGGTGGTGAGATACTTGTTCTGCTTTTTATTTTTTTGGCTCATACCCTTGCCGCCTGATTTTGGACACCTATCAGAAGAATATAAATGCCCTACGTTCCCCCTACAGGGAATGGACAGATATAAGCGTCTCTTGAGGGCTCTCTTAAGATCTGAATAGCTGTTTTGAGATACATTTTTCCCTCCACCGGTGGAAAGATAAGACATAGGTAGATCAGACAGACTTTTCACTTATATGGTTCAGTTAGATTCCTAAAGTTGGATGGGAGGATCTCATTATATAGTCATCTGCACTCTTTTCATGGATAGGTGTGTGTACTATGTGGTACAACTCCATTCATGGTAGCAAAAGTGAAGTAGTAAAAAGACAACTCAAAAAAGCCTTAGTTAGCTTTTTACAGATATTGTTTCTTGTTATTTAATACCAGATATGAGTACTACTGGGTTACCTGACAGTATAAATTTGATCTGGATCAGGCATAAACACACTTGTATTTCTGCTGAGCAGAATAAAACAGTGTTGGTGCTGAATTTATGCTGGCTATGTGCTTATTAAACCAGTGGTATTTTATCCAGTACAGATAAAGTTTAAATTGTGTGAAGAGATGATATAAAATCTGCTAAGAATTTATTTCCATTTTGAATGAATCTGAACTGATGAAGTAAGCTTATATTAAGTACCTTGTGCTATGTGGTCATGTCACCTTTGATCTGCTATTAGATGCCCCAGTGCTAGATTTAATTTATCGCAATATATTGTATGTTAATATGCCATGTTATATGAAATCGTGGCTTATGTTGCTTCTGTATGTCAAAAATGAACATTATTTTAAACTGTAGTTTAAAAATGCTAGAATTGTGAAGGAATACTGCTTTTAAAATCCTAGAAGTGATTTGTTAGAAGAAAAAACTCTGTTAACTGCAGTGCATTTAAATATAATGTTCATATATGATGTCAACATGTAAATAATCTTTAGTTACAAGCAACCACTGAGGTTGCTTGTACATTCAAGATTTTCTCCCCTTGCACTCCTGTTCTCTTGATATTAAACTTCTGAAACAGGCTCCCTCCATAAAAGATTCCTTGGTAGGCAAAAGAAGCAGGGACTTGATGATCCCTGTAATCCCTTGGATGGCTTTTTCAGGCCCCATTTGAGGCATTCTGTTGCAACTGCAGATTGGTTAATGGCAAACACGATCTTTACAAAGCTTCCCAACTGTTATAACTAAATCTTCCTAATAGACAGGCATGACTGGGAGATTCACTGCAAATTAGTGAGTTTTGTAGACTGAGTTTTGCCCCAGTCCTGCTGAAATCGGGATAAAAGCTTGCATACATTCTCAAAGTCATGATGTTAATGAGGTCAGTATTTTGGCAAGTCCACAATGTACAGTGGAATGTGATGCAGAGATTTGCAAATGACCAGTTGCCCAAGCTCATATATCTGCACGGCAGCACTGTGCAGAGAAGCCCCATAACCTTGCTGCCGTGTCAGTGCCGGAGCCAAAAATTGTGACCCTGTCAGCCAGGCTTCGTAGCCTCAGAGTAGCCTTACATTGCTATGCTTGGTACAGGAACTGGCATAGTTGGCACAGTGCTCCTTCTTGTTGGAAAGACATGCTCTCATCCTTCTTAAAGGGCTGTGCTGAGAAGTCATAAATGTTTATCTTTCCTGGATGTACCATCTGAGAGGAGTGAATTAATGAAGCAGGAATTATCAAGAAAGATAATTTATTAAAGGTTGGAGACTAATTATTAGCAAACCCTTCCACTCAGTACACAAGCCACACTCAACTGTACGTCCATAAGGCTTTTATTTCCAAATCCCTCCAGTTTTCATTCACTACTGCCTACAGCAGTAAACACTAGTATGCCATCAGAAAAGACACCTATGGAGGGTAATTTCAGTCTTACCTTTGATATATATATATTTTTTTCTGTACCCACTACCTTTGCTGATGTAATGGGTCTGCATTCATCCACTTTTTAAAGTCAAATGGAATTATGGTTATGATCTAATTGCAGAATTTAGTACCCAGAGATGCTCTGTAATAGCAAGGTACTTTGTGGAAGATTTGAACCAGCCAATGAAGCAATGAAAGGAATACAACAGAAATATATTTTAGGTCCAGTCAATATATATTCTTATGTTTTACATTTTACAAAAAAATTACCACTTTCTTTTCATTAGAGTACGTTTCAAGGCAGAAGCAAGGTTAATCATAGGATGCTGTAATGCTTGTAATTTGGCATCTTAAAACATTTCTGGGATGTGCAAAACAAGCAGGATTTTGTTTCATTTTGTAAGTCTAGGTAAACAAACCCAAGCTAGTGAAAATAGCCTGTCAGAAAATAAAGGCCAGGATCACAGCATTTTGAGATGTATCTTGTTTGCTAGGAAAATGTTACATTTATACTTTTTATAATATGTCTGTTGTGCCATCTAGTGTTACAAACTCCTTGTGTTGTGGCTCTGTCAAAATGACCTTTGTGGCTAAAGAACAAATGTGCTAATAAATTGATCAGTAACACTAGTGTTTCATTTAAAAAAATTGTCACACACATTTTACAGGAGAAGTTGGGACTGTGTCATTTACTTTCATAGGAATGGAATTGGACCATTGACTTCCAGTTTGGGGGACCATACATCTGAAATATAATAAAACTTACTAGAGAAAAGTCTTTGTAATATATATGCATATATGCCTTATGTTCTTGTAAAACAGACCATTTACCATTCTTTAAAAGATAACTTAAAGGAAAAAAATGGATTAGTTTTGATTTTTATGGTAATGATGTTTTTGGTAGCCCACAAATATATATGTTGTTGTCTTTACAAATACAAGAGATGAAGAGAAAGACATGGAAAGCCTACAAAGTTGAAGAACTGTAATTATTAACTTCTCTTCCTGCTTCCTTCAGGGTATTCTAGAGCGCTTAGATGCTGGAGAAATTGTGATCGGAGATGGAGGATTTGTCTTTGCCCTTGAAAAGAGGGGATATGTAAAAGCTGGGCCTTGGACCCCTGAAGCAACTGTAGAACATCCAGAAGCAGGTCAGTTTTACTGGAGAATAGCAATCCTGTAGTGAAGATAAATGAAGTTGGGTGTATAATAAATATATAGGAACTCATAGCAGATTTTTAAATAAATGTGGTGTTTGACAATGTAGCATGACACACTCTTAAGAATAGCCTTAGAAATTACAGACCAAAAGCTCGTCTGACCCCACATTCTTCCTCTAACACTGGCCAAAATCAGTTGGCTGGCGAAGAATATAAGAGTAGTGCAAATGTATAGTGATACCTCCCCAGAATGCTCTCCCATTCTTCAATAATGTGTGGCCAAGGGACTTTGTGACCCAGATATGGTATCTTTGTATTTGATAATATTCAGTGATTTCTCCCTCATGAATTTGTCCAGTATGTTCTTGAGCTGATATAAAATTTTATGATTCACAACATCCTGTGATGCTGGAATTCTACAGTTAACTATCTGTTTTGATGTGTTCTGATCATTCTAGGACTTCTATATTGTTATAAACCAATACAGTTTGTTTATTAATTCTTTCAGAAAAATAACACCTTTAAATAAACAGTAGAATGGAAGAGGAGTATTTAATGCATCTGGCTCCACTGTGAAAAGGGGAATGATATACCTCATAAGAACCTAAGAATTGCAGTAAAGCTGCACCAATTGCTGTGGCCAGGGTCTTACCTCATCCTCCTGCCTCTCCCATTTACTGGCGTAATTCTCTGCATTGGAGGGGACAAAACAAAATCATTTAATGCCTTATAGAATAAAGATTATAGTGTATAGCATAAATATTACAATTGCAGATACTATTATCTATTTATGTATGCTTTATTACAACAAATCATTTGTCCTAGTAATACTATGTGCAGTTAATCCCACAAGCCAATTCAGAATATTCTGGAAAAAAAGCTTTTTCTTTCTTCTATCTTAAGTGTATGCCCTTCCAAATTAATCTTTTTCCCCTATACTGGGGGAAGAAGGAAGAGGAGGGGAAGGAGAAAGAGAGAGAGAGAGAGAGAGATCTTATCAGCCCTCTTTACAGAATCACAGAATGGTTGAGGTTGGCAGGGACTTCTGGAGATCATCTAGTCCAACCCCCCTGCTCAAGCAGGGTCACCTAGAGCATGTTGCACAGGATCGCGTCCAGGCGGCTTTTGAAAATCTCTGGAGAAGGAGACTGTCACATTGTTTTGTACACTTACCTGTTTATTCACCCTAATCCTTCCCAGCCTTTAAGTGGTGCTTTTTGCGAAACATGCCTATCTTTGGGTCAGGGACAGTCTTGCATAATGCAGAGCTCCAGCTAAGATTTAAAGGATAATGACCTAGTTTGCCTGGCACTCACCTCCCAAAAATGCATCCCATCGCCTCTCTCTCTACACCTATACCCTTTTCTGCCCCCACAGCAGATTCCTAGCACATCCCATCTTACAAATCAAAGCACTTATTCCATGCTCCTTATCTCCCCTTTGCTTATTTCTTTTGCCTCTCAAAAGCCCTTGATCCTCTCCACAAATCCTCAACCAGAAGTGCAGATCTCAGTCTGTGGGGAATGTAAGGCATGGCTTACACGGAGCCAGGTTGCCACTTTGAAGCAGAGGCACCCCTATGTCAAGCATAACCATCCCTATGTCAAGCACTTACCTGCACATGAGAAAGAAGCCGTGATGGGAGATGGGAGGGACTGGTGAGGACAGAATGGCCCTTCAATGTATGGATCCCCAAGCACCTGGCCGGACTGCTAATGCTGAAGGCATATTTTGCTTCTGTTTTCCTCTATTGTTCACCAGCATGCTATCCAAGTGTTTCCCAAGTAATCTGGACTGATGTATCAAAGTCTTTAAGAGGCCTCAGAGAGTACTCTTTGTCTCAATTTTCTGTATTTGGGAGAGTTTCTGTATAGAAATGCCTTTCCAGTTATGCAAGGCGAATTTGAATTTTTTGTTTCTAGCAATATTAGTTACCTTTTTCTGGACCTCTTTAATTCTTGTATCACATCTGATAAATAATGTGTATATTACAAAGTGATTCAATCTAGAAAGGGTCTACTGGTTATAGGCTAATGCCAGTTGACTTATCTGGACAGCATTAACCATTTGCCTTGCTGAGATACTGCTTCTAACTGAAAGTGAATTCTTGTTCTCAGATGGTGCTTCAGAGACACCTAGCTAACACATGCCTTCAGTAACTTCTTAAATTTTGTTGAGCTAGCTGGCTTTCTTTGACATATTTTATATGGAGAAAACGTGTAAATGGCTTAAGCTAAATGGACACACAGATCTGTCTTAAATAAGTGATTAGTTGTCATAGGTTAGAGCCCAGCCATCTAGTAATTGCTACTGATGTGATAATAGCTATTTATAGAACATATTGCTCATGTCTGTGACATGCTTATAACATTTTATAAGCCCTTTATAGGCTATTTATAAATATACCCTTAACTGGAAATGTATTCATTTCTTTTAGTGCAGTGTGCTGCTTCCCCTCCATTACTGCTCTTTGCTCCTGCATTCTCAGGGGTCATGTTACTTTGGAAGCAGGTGTGAAGAACACAAAGAGCAACTGGCTGGGCCAGCTGGTATAAAAGCCACACAACTACAAGCCCTTCTTCAGTTTGTAAGAAGAGAGGGAAAGGGAGGGAGGTTTTGAGAATGTAGCAAGGAATGCAAAAAAAATGAGTGAGTAGAAGGCCATTATTTCTGTTATGTGACAGGGGAAATTTTGCAAGACTGACGAGTTGAGAAATGGGATCTAAATAGATTCAAGCAGGATCAGGTATCTTGGCTACTGCTCTGTACTAAGCAATATGTATATCCACTTACTGCCCCCATCTCCTGTTAGTTTAAGTCCGTATCGCTTGTGATATATCCATCTTATGGTGGATTGAAATGAGAACTCAATGTTGTATGTCTGACTCCTAAGATGCATCCAACTGCTAACTCTTTAGCTTCATATGTAGCTGTTGTCCCCATTTCTCAAATGGTGGGGGAAAAGACAGTTTAAGTAACATGCTAGAAGTCACACAAGATGTAAATTACAGGGTGGTTTGGATTTTTTTATAGCGTTGTTCAGACTGCTTGGACTTGATATTTGTAACTCTATTCTAGCTGTAAAAACTATCTGCCTGAGATCAAATAAGATTCAGGCAAATACTTTACTTGTAGGGCCATTCTTTCTCTCTAAATATGAACATATTCAAGAATCTGCTGTTCACATACCTGATAGTTTGGGATAGCAAGTTCCTTATTCATATATGTTAATTATGTTTCATTTGCCAACTATGTCACCATCCTTATTCATACAAATCCCAAGCACTTTTCCAGGAATGCCACAATCATATTGAAAGAGCACTAACTGTAGAGGTAAATAAATCTGGTTTATTATGGAAATGTCATAGAGCGTTTGTGAAAATATTTGCAGATTTCTTTTCTCGTTTCCTGACTAGTTTTCTTCAATGTTGTTTCATGAGGGAGGATAGAAGAGCATGCTACAAGACATTAGAAATGTACAGAGGGGTTCAATAGCCTATTTAAATGCTGTATGGAAAAAAAAAAAAAAGACTCCCTGCACTAGGAATGTTTTTATTCTGCTTAAAGGTTGTTAGACTGAAATTTAATCCTGATAGTTCAGGCAGATTCCAAGGACTTTTTGAACTGCAGCTCTACTACAATCTATGTTCCTGGGTAAGTCTTTCTGACTGCTGGCATAAGAAGCATTGTATTAGATCAGTGTGGTTACTCAAGGCTGTTATTAGAAATGAAATACTATAGTAGCAGAGAAAAGCAAAGAACGCTGGTCCCTCACTGAAAGCAGACTTGCTCATGTGTATGCAGATTGACTCTAGCAACTACTGTTTGAGCTTTTCTGGTGTATAAGGCTGTTTATTGTAGCTGAAGGCAGTGATTTTATTCTCATGGTGCATTCACATGTTTGCCTAATGACACAGCTTGTCTGTAGACAATGAGGCTTATAAACAGAGACTTCAGGAAAACATCTCTAAATGTCGCTATAGAAATTGCAGTGTTCTCATGTCTGTATACAATATCTAGGGGATAAATTATTCATGTATTTGCTATAAGCTTTTTTGAGCTTTTTAACGCTGTTTTACATGATCAGCACTGTCCTAGAAATTTTAATAATTATTGTTTTGTGGGTGTACATAAAATCAATTGACAATTCCTGTTCTGTTGCTACTATGGCAATTGCAGTGTACTGCTTACAAAGTGACAAAGTCAGAACTGCTTCTAGAGAGCCTGCTCCCAAAGACCTGATATAGGAAACACATCCACTAAAACTGGTGCCAGCCTTTCCTTCAAAAGAACTTTTGTCTCTGTAGTAAAATCATCATGGATAACTTTAAGAGAAGAGTTAAGTCAGTATTGGGATTCACTTTTCTGGAGCAACCAGCCATCTTGTAATTAAGTATGTTCTTAGCAAAATAGAGCTTTGATCTTGGCTGAGGCTGAGTTGTGTAGAAGGAGGATATTAGTAGAATAGTGGAGATAATGGAACACAGTATTCTTTATAAATATCATCTTGTCCCTTCATTTATTTCCAAGATTTTTTTTTTCTATTTTCTTCTTCGTAGTTTAGAAGCTCAGAAGGTATGACTTCTTCTTTCACTGGCTGATCTTTCTATCTGCTATCCCTTATTATATTTCACTTTGCCAGTTATCTGCTCTCCCTTCCCAAACTATTATGCAGTTCTATAAAGTGAAATTGGGAGGTCTGAAGGACTGCAGAAAGTAGAAGATAAGCAAGGTGGAAGACAAAACTGAATTTACTGGTGAAGTGAAATGAAAATCTTCAGTCATTTTTAGCAGAGAATAGCTAAAGAGAAAGTTTTCTACTTATTGTTCTAAGAATGGGAAGAAAGGAATTCCATGTAGCATGTAGTACTGCTGCTACCCATATCATAAATGGCTCTTCCAGTAAATACAATATCACTTATTTTACAGTACTATTACTTCTTCCTGAACAAAAATAAAATAGTATATAATAAAAGTCAATGAACATTTAATTTGGGGATAACAATAGTAATAACTGTACCAAATGTTTCTTCCTTGCCTCTTTTAATTCTTTGCAGTTCGTCAGCTTCATCGGGAATTCCTCAGAGCTGGATCAAATGTTCTGCAGACATTTACCTTTTATGCCAGCGAGGACAAGCTAGAGAACAGGGGAAATTATGTAGCTGAGAAGATAACTGTGAGTAAAATACTGTTTTGATGGAGGTATGAAAAGAGTGGATTCATTTGAAAAGATTTAGTAGAGAGATTACTGAGTATTTTCACATCTTCTCATAACAGTTTTGCCTGTATTTGAGGACCAGAGAATGAGATGATATGATTCCATAGTCTGGAATATTAAGAAAGACAAGGTTAATGGGGGGAAAAAAATGACAAAATGGGACAAGGATGAAGGGAGGAAAGAGGATGCCCACATCTTCCAATTTGAGATTAGTTTATTGAGGTTTTGATACAAAGAGTATGGGGAAGACTAAATGCACAGACAACAAAATCAATTGAAAAAAGAAAGGCTTTAACATTCAGAGAAAGAGTGAAGAATCCTAGAGAACAATGACTGGCTAATAAGAACTACATGATTTTTAAAATCATATTTTCAGTAAAGTAACAACTAATAAATCCAAGGTATATACTATGGTCAAAATTCTCCTTCTCATGTGTAGGGGTAACCTGGTACAGCAACGAAAGTACTATGATGGTGTTTTCTTACCCTTTACACAGAGGAGATAGGTGCTGCAGGCTGTTGGGTGCCTTCACTAGATGCAGGTCCCAGGTCCACTGGGGTTTCTAGCACAAACATGTATAGATAATTCCTCTGAGATTAGAAGATTTACCATTGGGTGTTTTCTCTAATCCTTTCCTCTATGGTCGTACAGTCTGTTCCAGCCTCTGGTAGATAAAGAGGATTCTTCAGGGGGCAAAGAGGAAAGAATTTCTTTATAGCTGTGAAGTTATCCCAACCCAGAAATTTAGAGAGATCTGGACACTAGAGAAGCTTTTGAGGCTTAATTAAGAGATCACCTTTACCCTAAAACTGTTGCACATATCAGGATGAAATATATAATGTTGTTCTCAAATCATATTTGACATCGGCTCTCACCCATGTGAGTGGCTTGTGGAATAAAAATAAACAAATCTGTTAAACAGATGTATCTGTTATGCAAGTATGACAGTCTAATTTCATACTTCTTTCCAGTTAATAATAAGCCTAGAGCTTGTTTCTGTACAGACTAGAATATGAGTAGAATGAACCAGAGTTCTTCATATCCTAAGGAGGAAAAGCATTGGTCATTATGAATACTGAGATACTGTGAACAGCTTAGAAGTTATTAATGTGGGAATTATTCAAAACAGACTGGTTCTACTTCACTGGGTGAAGTCAGAACCAACATTTTAATGAGTATTTTTCTCATTCTTCTTATACCCATTTAGAATGTGCCCATATTTAGCATACATTTTTATTAACTCTTTCAGACTAGCTGATTGAGTTCCAATGAGAGGATGAATGCTTTATTGCTGCTTACAGCTTTACTTTTACAGTTCAAAAGTGTTTCAGTGTTTATAGTAAAAATAGCAGTTCAGGTGTTTATAAAAAATACCTTTTTCCCCACAGAGAGCTGTTTAGTGGGTGAAACATCAGGCATAAGGTCATACGGCCAAATTCATCTGAAATGTAATACCTTTATAGTCAACAGATATGACATTGAAATGTCTCAAGTGGTAGTCTCAGAAATGCGATGCCTCTGCAAAGAGCCGTTCTGCAATTCTTGCTGCCATGCAAAACGATACGAGTCTGGGAGAGCAGCTGGAAACTAGAATGCATTGCAGCAAAGCTTTCAAGGTTGATTTGCTGCCAAATCTATGGGCAAGTTCCTCCAGGCACTGACTGGTTTATGGCTCCTGCTCCTGGAGTTCCCAAACGTGTACGTGAGCGCCAATGCAAATGGAAGACACTCTGTGGCACCAATAGCCTTAACAAGCAGCTGGTTTTTTTGAGGCAGCCATGAAAAACTTCAGCTGAGAGAAGCCTATGTAGCTTCTGAGGCTAGAAGTGATCCACGCGCCACAGAGAAACCTGCTCTGGTCAATACTTGTTTACCCATTCCAAATAATGTATCCTTTCCAAAAAATTTTTTTTCCCAGTTTAACCTCTTTTTTACCAGCTGATCTAGTCATCCTGATTTAGGTATAGAGGGAATGTGTCTTTAAGTCTAGGTAATTAATCATATATAGCAATATGTTCCATTTCACTATTCCTAAATTGGTAACTTTATGTCAGATAAGTAACGATACCTTTTTAAAAATAACTTCAATAAATGTATATGGATATTATATTTTAAATTTTGAAAATTAATAGAATACTAAAATAAATCAAAGATTAAAATGAATAATAATTGAAATTACTACTTTTTTTTCTTCCACCCACAGAATCTCAAAATAGAGGCATAAACAAATACACTTAGGTACCCCTAACTCATCTTCTGAGAGAGAGAGGAAATTCTATTTCACACCAAATATTTGCTTTTTATGGACTATTTGTATAAGAAGATGTATTAGAGCTAATATGCTTTTGTATCAGTGTTCAATAATATCATAAGTTATAGGTAACAAGAAATTCCTTGTTTCCTAACATTTCTCTTACTTTTTTTGAAAGATGCCAATCTCCCTAATCAACCCAAAAAGGCTATTTAAAAAAAAAAGAAAGTTATAAATGAATATGAAGAACTCACTATGGCTTTTGACTATTTTGTTCTTTTTGTGCTCTAAATTTACATGCATATCTCTGACCAGGTAAAACTGATGTAATCTGTGTTCATATAGGGCCAGAAAGTTAATGAAGCTGCTTGTGACATTGCAAAAGAAGTGGCTAAGGAAGGTGATGCCTTAGTGGCTGGAGGAGTCAGTCAAACACCATCATACTTAAGCTGCAAGGATAAAGCAGAGGTCAAAGCAGTCTTTCGAAAGCAGCTAGAAGTCTTTGTGAAAAAGGATGTGGATTTCCTAATTGCAGAGGTAAATCTATAAAAAAAAATAACATACACCTTCAACTGATATAGCATGTAAACTTTTAGGTGTCTAGTCTACTTTGGGGAATTGGAGTATATATTGCTTCTTCCTTTAAAATCTTCTGCGAAACTTTTATTCCAGTAGTATCAGATATTTTTGTAAATGCATGGTAGTATCCTTAAGTGTTCTAGAACTTTTAATCCTAAATTTCTATTTTAGTCAAGTCAAATCCTGTACAAATACAAAGAAGAGAGGTGAATGTGATCTTGACTAGTCCTTATTTCTTCCTGTAGTCTGCAAGCAATCAACCCATGATGACAGTTCTTTCAGGATAAATCCCTAATTAATCCCCTGTATGGGCATTCTTATTCTGGAACAAGAGTATCCTTATTTTTTGATTAGTTCAATGTGCTGACTTTATTATCCTTTTTTCCTGTGCAGTAAGTGAATTCAATAGAATTTTGCTAGTGTAAATCAGAAGAGGCTCAAGTCGTTGTCATGTTGGTAGATTTTGAATTTGAATTAATGTGTTTATGCTTCATCTCCAAGGAAAGAAAGTAGTCCAGTTTTAATTTCTTGTAGTATTTTGAACATGTTGAAGAAGCTGTCTGGGCAGTTGAAGTTCTAAAAGAATCTGGGAAGCCAGTTGCAGCTACAATGTGCATTGGTCCAGAGGGAGACATGCATGGTGTGCCACCTGGACAATGTGCTGTCCAGCTGGTAAAGGCTGGTAAGAATCTGTTTTAATCTGCCTTTTAAAATTATGAAACAGAGTAAGGCCCTGAAACATTGAGATAAATGGCTGTGTATCTTAAGCAACCTGATTACATCTAATAAAAATTTTGATCCTGTAGAAGAATTTCCATGTGCAATTTAGTAGAGAAGTCTTGAAAAAATACATGTATAGAAATGCAGCTATGGAATCCTTATTAAACAAGGTGGTATTAGGGGCAATACCCACAGGTAGCTAATATCAAGTAGACCAAATGCTAAAACTATTCAAATTTGGTTATAGAGTCAACTCCAAATTCTGGGCTTAGAATTATGAAACATATGCAGAACCCAAACGCATCTTTGATTCTCTGCTCCTGTTTTTTGAAATGTTTGGAGTACAATTCACATCCCTGGATGAGAGAAGAGCATGAGAAACTTAATCTTTTGTCTTTCCATGGCAGTATTTTCTGCAGGAAAATAAAGAAGGACAGAAGGCATGATGGATGATGCAGAGGTTTTATTATTTGTTCTGAACTACACTTTTTCTTTGGATTTGGAGTTCAAATCCAAAGGCAGGACCTGTGTTAGGAACCTGCTAGACATTTGCATATGTGGCCGTACACCTGTTTTCACTGATAAGAAAGGCAACTGCACAGGGGTGAGAAATGTGATTCATCATAGCCTTCGGTCAGGAAGCAAAGAGGAGTGCAACTGAGATGTGAATGGAATGATCAGCCTCAGGAGTGCTGAGGTTGGCTTTAACCCAACTGCCTTGTGTTAAGTAGTAGTGGTAGTAGTAGAGACAGTGGTAGTGTAGAGATGGACCGCTTCGCTTCCAGAGTGCCGTGGCTAAGAACTTTCACCTCCCACTTCCTGAAAAGTGAATTGAAAAGTTATTTTCCTCCTTCCAGGTGCTTCTATTGTTGGAGTCAACTGCCATTTTGACTCAGATACTTGCCTGAAAACTGTGAAGCTTATGAAAGAGGGCTTGGAGGCTGCTAAACTGAAAGCACATCTGATGTCCCAACCACTTGCTTTCCATACACCTGACTGTGGGAAGCAGGGATTTATTGATCTTCCAGAATTTCCCTTTGGTAAGACATGGGCATCTTTTTTTAATAATTGTCTGATTCTTTCTTTTTTTCCCCCCCCCCCAGTTTTTAGCTAAGCTGAGCCTGCAAGGCTTCCTTCTCTTCAGTAACATCAGTCCCCATTATTCTGTCTGGCATTCTGCATAGAGGGCTTGCAGTTTAATATTAGGTTAAAGAAGGGAACGGTGCTGCTGTACATCATCCATATAGAGAGGGTATTTCAGTAGCATCATAGCATGCAATGGAAAAGGAAATTATGGTGAAAATAGTTAATGTCATGACCTAAATTCAAATCTGATTAAGTGCATTAAATTCTATTGACTTCAGTAGAGATGCCTCTTTCACCTCTGAAACTGAATTTCTGAATGCTGCAGTGTAGCATTTACCACAAAACCAGAAGTCAGATTGAATATACTCACGTATCTTCAGTTGTTCTTTGTTCTTGTTTAGTGACTCCCTAGAACTAATATCTCTGTAAAGTTTGGGATTATTTCAAGTGTCTCTTCCAGCTGGACTAAACACTGAAGAAATAGTTCCAATCGCCTGGTCAAAAATCCACCCATTGCAAACTCAGAAATTGCTCTTTCCCAGTCAGTCTCCAAACTCTTCAACTCTTCCACTTCACTGGAGCCCAAACATGTAATTTTTAGAACTGGATTTTTTGTGTGTAGTAAGAAATATGACTATTTCTACGTTATTTTTTACTGATGTTTCTGTAATACAGAGCATCCCTTTACAATTTTATAGTCAGTCCCCAGTCCAGTCATGTTTATCAGCCCATGTGGAGACAACATTGCTCAGCATAGGAAATACTCCTTAAAAAACAGGACATGGAAGATAATAGATGTTATCTCAATAGTCATTCAGTTGATTACTCAGATGCCAAAATCTTGGATTATCTTTTACTGTATTCCCAATATCAATGCTATTCACTTAAGCAGTTACAGATATTAGTTTTCCTTTCCTGTGACTTTCTGTGTAGCCAACAATATTCAAAAT
This sequence comes from Apteryx mantelli, assembly GCF_036417845.1. Lineage (NCBI taxonomy): Eukaryota > Metazoa > Chordata > Aves > Apterygiformes > Apterygidae > Apteryx > Apteryx mantelli. The sequence continues at coordinate 61,669,914 of NC_090020.1, forward strand.
GGGTTGAACTGTAGTGTAAGTAAGTACAATGCCAAACACTTTCTAAATTATGTGACCTAGTATGATTTCAAGTAGCCTAACTTGATTTTGGAATTGCTACTTCTGTTACAAGCAAGTTATTGGTCCAGGTGAATTTTGTACCCTGAAGTTTCAACTCTTTTCCAACTTTACTCAGTTACCAAGGTTCTTCCAAGAAATTCAGCCTGGGTAAAAGTATGTTCTTCAATTTTGTCTGCACAACATACAATCTCAGTTATGTCATACCTTCTTTCCTGCTTACTGTACTGGCTTCTCACAGAAAACTGTTCCAAATTCATGGTCTCTGTTTCCTTAAAAATGCAGGAAGGACTGAACCAAGGATAACCTTTAAAAAAAAGTAAATCTTGAGGAACTTGAGGAACAAATGCTACTTTAGAAGTGAGCAGGAGTCAGAATTTTCAGGAGGATATCCAACGTCATTTTTCATAATCTAAATTAAGGTCTAGCCTCTGACTTCATTCCAAGTTCAAGTATTTTGAATCTTGCTAATACAAAAAATAAAAATCAAACTCTTGCATCTTTTTTTCCGGAGAGATGCTCATTTGATATGGGTGGTGTGCAGAACAAGGTTGTTCCTCCTTGTGCTGTATACATAGAACCTTGTGCAGGACAGCTGTAAAACAGCCTGAAGACATGAACTAGAGCAAATACATTAAAAAACTAGACTTTAAATGCCTTTGGACTGGAGCTCCCCAGCGTTCTGTGTTGTGATATATATCCCACAAGTCCTATAATGTTTAGAAGTATAGAGATTTAATGTACAATGTATATACAGAACTGGATAGTTAATATAGGTGCATGATTATTGCAACTTGTAATGGTTCAGTCATGCAAGTGTAACAGTCTAATATAAGTAAGATTAGAGAGAGACTAGAGAAGGGAATATGTTCTTTGATGTTGCTAATAAATGGATTAGCAGTTTGGAAATGAATTCATCACTAATATGCTCAGAAAAAAATCTGAAAAGACTGAAAGATTCAACCACTTTGTGTCAACCACTTTATGTGTTTACAAGGCTTTTGTATTTAGGGCTTATTTCCACGTGGGATTCAACAAATCATGTCCTCTAAAGAGAGGAGGACAAAATCAGCTAAAACGTTTTAAAGTTTATTAGAAAAATGCCTTCATTTTCAGTTATCATGCACTCTTCTCAAGGTCAGTCTATAAAATATGGTATTGAAACATTTGAAACTTGAGTTTATAACAAAAATTTGAGAGGTAGATGTGATTTTCAGGAGAATCTTTTTTTCATTCGTCTTTCTACATAAATGAAGGAAAGAGATTAAAGCATAAGCCTGAGCACTCATTAGATGATAATAACATGCCTGGGTTCTGAAAATATTCTGGGATATTTAAGTGTTGGAAACTCATTTAGCCTATTCATTCGTTTATACAACTCCTCTGATTGCAAGCAAAAAAGATAGAACAGATGCAGTAAGTAATCAACTGAATTGAAGGATTCACTCTTTGATTTGTTCTGGTTGTTGGCTCATATGTTATAAGCAATTTATGAGATGTCAGTTTTCAGAAATTTCATGAGTGAATTGCAGAAGCCTGGTTCAGTGAATGTTTTCAATACCCAGAAGGAGCAACTGATCACTTGATGGCAGATAAGCAATTTGGTAAATCATTGTTAAACTGACCCAGTTAGCTCTGTTTTTTGTGGAAGGTACTATGCACAAAGAGGCATTTAAATATTTGAAGTGTACATAACCTCTGTACAGGCCAGCAAGATCTCAGTTGCTAAAAGACATTGGCTATGTTGTATTGGCAAACTGCAGTGTCCAGATGCCAACAGTATTTATCTATCTTCAGAACTTTTTCTAGTTTTCTGTGTCTTTCCTTCTGTGTTACTGCAATTGCTCTCAAATGTCACCAGTTAACCAAGGACAGTCTTTTAGAAAAAAACATCCGGTCAGCCAAAGCATACCCAATTATCTCCAGAGTAGATGCACAGAGGGGCTAAATCTAGGAGCAAGTTACAATCTTCTCATCAAAACTTGATGAAAATTTCAATCTGTTTTTGGTATAAATTTCCAAACTGTCAAGCTGTAGATTTTTAATTCTGAATAAAGCCAAGAAAAGAAATGCTGTACAATGACAGGCATGGGAAATAGAATGTTACTGAATTTTGGGAAGGGGCGGAGGGGAAACATCATCTAGATGGCAACTTCTTTTCGTATGGTACTTCTTGTCTTCCATCACTGTTTCACAACATGCACAGCCAGTTCTCATGGTGTGGTCTGTCCCTGCTCCTTCAGAGAGGCGAGGTTGGTGCTGTCCTTATGCTCCTGAAGCACAAGGACTGATTGTGACAAGGTGGGTGATGGAGAAGACACTGTTCACCTGGACTTTTTAGTCACTTATGCAAATAAAAAATGAGTGCAAGATGCTGCATTCTTATGTTCATCCATTTTGTATCAATTCTGCATTAGCTTTTTACTGACATGTGAGAGACAAGGAGTCATACATTGGTGTTTCTGATGCTTTCTCGTACAACTGCAGGACTGCACACAAACTTACTTTTATTTAAACAGCTTTCCTAAGCTAGCTTCATCTGCCTTTACTTCTCTACATTAGACCATCTGCTTTTCCTTTGTCCAGTCCTTCTCTCTGAGACCAGTAATTTTCTGTTTAAGAACATTTTAATTTTTTTCCTTCTGCTTTTTATTTTCTGAACCTGCCTCTTTAACTCCTCCTTAGACTTTGATCAGATCTGCTTTGCATCACCCTCTCCTTGCCTGTTAGCCATTTCTGTGACAGGACATAGGGAGAAGAATCCTACCTCTCTGTTGTGAAGCTGAAGCCATAATACCTCACCACGGCTTCTGTGCCCAGTGGAGTGGTCAGAGTCCTGACATCATGTTGCACTCTCCTCGTAACCATGGTGGTTCATCTCCTGCAGTTGTGTGTAAGAAAGGGGAAAGATTTACCTCCTGTATTTTTATTTTAATTCCTTTGAGCTTCTCCTCCAATCCCTGGTCTTTTCTTTCCAGTTCTGCCTCTCTTCTGTCTCTTTCTCTTTGATGTGTGCTTTTCCTTGTTAGTTCTTTTCTCCCTATATTTCTTTTCGTCCAGAAGTCTTTCCTCTCAACCCTGTTGTCCCTTCATTCTGCTCACCACAACCTGCAACAGGGAGAGGGACTCAAGAGAGATTGCATCTTAGCTATCCTAAGTCACCTACAGGCAGAACTTTCCACAAGAAACGAAGTGGGCTTGAAGCACCACACTGTTTAAGGCTGGGATGTAACTGAGTAAGGGATGGGCTAAGAAATAGCTACAGATCCCAGTTTTTAGTGAAACAACTGGCTGCTGCTAGCTGATCTTGGAAAAGAAGTGTAGAAAGCATTCCTAAGGAATAATGAGCAGGCTTATTTCTGTTGCAGGTAAGCTGATACCATCTCCTTTCCCACATTAAAGTCCTGTAATCAGATTTCCCAGCTATTGATTGCTCATTCAGAACTTTTCTGAGAAGTGGTGTAACATCCAAAACTCCAATACTCCAGCCAAGAACTCTAGCAGAATGGCAAGCATGTGACTTATGGCTTGATCAGTCTCAGATTTTATTTTATTTTTTGCAAGACAAAGGAAGCTTACAACACACATGGCTCACCAGAGCATAACAGCATCTGAAGCTAGACTTCTGAAAGTTTGCATGATTAATACTAGTTCAGACAGTTCAAATATTTACATCTACAGCCAGACCTGCAAACACTCTGCAAATGTCCCAACATGTGATTTCTTACTAAAAATCTGCTGAAAAGAAGCACACTGGAAATTTAAGTTATGAATATCCTTTCAGGTCTGGAGCCAAGAATTGTCACTAGATGGGATGTTCAAAAATATGCAAGAAAGGCCTATGACTTAGGAATTCGTTACATTGGGGGCTGCTGTGGATTTGAGCCATATCACATCCGAGCAATAGCTGAGGAGCTGGCTCCTGAAAGAGGTTTTCTGCCAGAAGCTTCTGAGAAACATGGTAGCTGGGGCAACAACCTCAGCATGCATACCAAACCCTGGGTCAGAGCAAGGTATGTATATCCGAACTGGAAAGGACACCAGCATATGCTTTGCAGTGGCTTATGCTGGTCCATCCAGCAGGTTGACTTAACTAATATGGAGAGCTAAATACTACTGTAACCATTCTATGTGTTAGTAATTTTGAAGAATTAAATCTAATCTGGGAGCAGTGAAAGGGAAGAAGGGGTAGTAGGAAAGCTCCAAAAATCTTTAACCCCCTTTAAATGAAAATTTGGTCTGAATGAATGTGAAAGTAATTCATGACAGTTAAGATCAAAAAACTGACATATTCGTGTAAAACAGCTCCTAATAGTGAGTGGCTTACAGTGTTCCTCCTGAGGGATGACAAGACACGTTTTAAATATGTAGCATTTCATTGCATGCTTTCATTCATCTTCCTTTATTGAAATTTAAATTTGGTCTATGCAAGTTAGACAACCCTTTGCAATTGTGGTTTAAGCCACAGTTAGTATTATGAGATGCTCGAAGAAATATTAAAGTTTCCTTTCTTTATTTAGGGCAAGAAAAGAATACTGGGAGAATCTGAAGCCTGCTTCAGGCAGGCCATATTGTCCTTCGATGTCAAAGCCAGATGGCTGGGGAGTGACCAAAGGAGCCAGAGAGCTGATGCAGCAGAAAGAAGCAACAACTGAACAACAGCTGAAGGAGCTCTTTCAGAAACAGAAGTTCTAATCCCCTGCAGCTGCCTAAATGTTAGAATGATTTATCTACAGAGCATCTCATGCTTCACAAGAGAGAATTAGTGAAGATGAGGACCCTGATAATTTATCAGATAACATGCAATGAGAGGAACTAAATGTAGAGAGAATGTGATTACAAATTACATATGTCAAACTTTGACAATAAAATCTTTGTCTGGACAAATAGTTTAGAAACCCCCCAATCAGAAGGAGGTTTGGATTCTCATTGTAATTGAGCTATTCTAACTACTGTACTTTAGCTAAGTGCCATTAATTGGATAGACACTGAAATACATGGAAAATAGTACTTGGCTCGACTCACTAGTGAAAAAGAAAGAAAAAGCCATCTATAAATACTGTATGACTGAATTTCCACTCTAGTCTGTTTTCAGCTTGGGACTATGTAGGAGCTTCCTCAGACCTCAGGATTTGTTGAGGGGAACTTCAGGCACATGCAAGTTGGCAATGCTTCAGACACACAGTTATCAATAGTCACCTCCTTGACTTCAAGAGAATAGAGTAAACTAAAAAAGACAACTTGGAAACTGAATCAAAAGACAAGGAAAATAAGAATGGGGTTGTGTAGGAATTTCTTATATGCAGGAGAAAGATTCAGAGAGAACTTTCAGGAAACAAAAGGGACAGGTAGATAAATCTCACTGTTTGGTCTCAAGGTGCCGTATACACAGGATTTCCTCCTCTGGAGACTAAAAGACTTAAGAGATGATTCTGAAATTTAAAAAACTGAAAAAAAGTAACACAACAGAATAGTAATTGTATTATCTGCACACCTTAAAACATAAGAGCTCAAAAAGAATAACATACCTCCAGTAAACAACTGTAAATTTCAAGTGAACCAGCTAGTTTTGGGATATTTCACTTGAAACGCTTATCTCAAAATAGCACTTAAAAACTGAAAGATTCCTAAAATATAGCAAAATTCCAAAAACTCCTGTTTCTAAGAGTTATAAAACATTCCATGATGGTTTTTTTAGCAGATTGATTCATTCTAGAGAAAATTAGTTTTAGGAAGACATGGAAAATACTGTTAAGAAATAGATTAATCCACCCAAGTTAAAAAACAAAACAAAAAAACCCAAGGACATTAGTACACTGAACTTGATGAGATGGGTTTTCTTAGCAAAGGCATCACTACCCTTGAAAACCATAAAAGATGCATTTCCGTAGCTTATTTTGTGAAACACCACAAAATTTAGATTTGTCTCTAGAATCTCATTTTTACCCATTCTACATTAAAGTCATTACCTTTATGAAAAAAATCATCCTTTAAGTTAGATTGTTGAAAGCTTTTGTTGGGCTACTTTTTATGTGTAAGCCCATGTCATTATTGCTATGTTGATATTCTGCAGTCCAGGAAACATTTTAGTATGTAACACTTTAATGGGAAACTTCAAATATCCTTTTTAGACTGTTATTGGCTGACATACTTTAAAGAAACTCATCTGCCTTCACCATGTTTGTAACAGGTTGAAATAGTTACTACCTGGAGAATTTGCCTTAAAGCCAAAAACACTAATCAAGAAAGTGGATACTTTTAAGTGTAGCTTATTTAGAAAGCATCCATATAAGTGTATTTGCACCACATTAAACCCCTTTCCTTCCTAAATCCTTCTGCAAGTCCTCCCTGCAGAAAGTGGAATGATGCAAAATCTGCAAAACAAAAACTTAGATCTTTGATCACCTCTGAATGCACCCAGCATGAATGAGGTATGTGCGACAAGGTGGTTTAAAATACAATCTGCAATTGCTGAAGAAGTGCTTTGAGCAATCATTAGCAGTTTAGGGACTTCCAGAGGCAAAAGATGTAGCTGGACTGTTTTAAAAAAATTCAATATTCAAAAAATTCCTGTTGAAGAGAATATGAGATCATTTCACAAATCAGATGTTTAAGAACCATGACATTTAAGAATTTGCTCAAATATGATTTTAGGCACTTACTTTTAGATATCCGGTTAAAAAAGAACGGTTGCGGGACGACTGACTATTTTTTACAGTCCCGGACAGTGTGGGTTTCGTGTGGCATGAGGGAGGGGAGGAGGGGGAGAAGGAGATTTACTGCATGGCTCCACAACTTATTTCAAAGATCAAAATTTACTACACAAGTTACAACGGTACAAAGCAACAATTCTTTTTAACAGAAACTTAGCTCAACTAGAATATGTATTTTCTAATTACACTAAAAGTTGTGCTAATGGTAGCTACTTAGTAAACAGAAAAGCTAGCTAATTTATATTAACTGTAACCACCCAAACGAATGAAGCAGACAAACCAATTCTGATCGATCTTACCTACGCGTTGCCTCAGCGGCCAATGTACCCTCAATCCTGGGGAAGTAACTGTGGGAGGGCAACCCCGTCCCAAGGGGCTCCGCAAGTTGACAGATCCGTTGTCACCCACGAAGAGCCCAAGATGGCCTCTGGGGCCAACCTGTTTATACCCTTCAGGGGAAGGTGGAGGTGGAGTCGCTAGGCCAGTTGCAGTTCCCTTCACACTGCAGGCGCAGTCCCTGGCTCTTGGCTGCTGCAGGGTTCAACTCTCCTCCATCGTTGTTATGAGGATCACACCCACAGTCATGGGGTGGGGGGGTGGCCAAACACCCCCAATGGCAAGCTAGATGTCTTGAGCACTCTTCAGCACTGAAGAAAGGAGTTTGAGTGACTGTGAATGACTGCGTTACTCTCGCAGTGGTGGTCCCAAGGAGAGATCCCATAGCTGGGGTAAGAAGGAGTTAATTCCAGTCCACAATGATTAACACTGCCCCAGCAGTGAAAGCAAGTGTTGTCTCTCAAGGTCCTGAGGAGGAGGAGATAATTCCAGACCACAACAGTTAACATTTCCCCAGCAGTGAGAGGAGGCTTTGTTTCTCAAGGTCCTGGTGCCCAGGCAGGCCTTATCTCAAAGTCTTGACATCCTCCCTTTTGGAGTGTGAGGCACAGGAATGCCTCCATTGTAACTGGCACCAGATTGGGGGGGGGGGGGGGGGAGGAGAGAAGCTGGGAGCATCTCCCCATGTTACATTATATTGATTAAAATAGGCTATACTTGGGATTCTCGCATGAAAGTATAATCACAGGTGTTGGGTAACTGTACGGTCTGATGAACTAGGTAAATGATAAGCGAATCTTGGCAACGGTAACTGAAGAAACCGTAAATGGGAAACAATCGTGTAACTTAGCAATTCTGTTGATTATGTTAAGTAACCGAATACTATAGCAACTCTGTTGATTGTATTGAAATAGTGTTATATAACCAAACACTATAAATCAAATATCTAACTTAGCAACTATGTTGATTGTATTCAAATAGTGTTATATAACCAAACACTATAAATATGTAACCAAGGTAAACGGGGGTTGGGATTCTCAGCTTTGGACATGAGTCCCTGAGACCCCAGGCCCTGGATAAAGCACCGCATATAACTGCTTTCGTAGTTATGTGTTTCTTTACGGGCAACAGTTTTCTGGCGACCCAGGTGGGACTTCGGGAGTAGTGTTGACGGTTCGCTTTCCGATTTTGCTCCGTGCCGGCACCGAGGAATTCTCGGGGAGCCATCGGCTGCGCCCGCTCTGCGCTGCTCCTGACGTCCCAAAGTGGTAAGCCCGAAGGTGCTTTATTGTAATATTTGGTTGGGTGCCTGCCTAATAAGACGTGACGGCGATTCACGCAAGGTTGGGCTAACGAGCTCGAGGTCTGGTCTGTGGAAGCCTAGGCGCTGGCCGTCAGACGGAGCGAAAGCCCCGCAGGTCCAGCACTCACGGACATACGTGGCTGTCTCGTGAGTTCGGTTTGGTCTTTTATTTCCCAGCAGAGGCTATCTTTCCGTTTTCTACCCCGTAGATTTAGTGTGTGTGTGGAGTGAATGTGTAAGACCATGGTAATACCGGATAATTCTCCGTTAGGATGTTTATTAAAGCATTGGAAAAGTGCGGGATATTTTCAGAGTATGAGTAAAAGTCGATTTATAGATTATTGTACGAATTGGTGGCCACAATATGAGTATGATGGACTCCGGTGGCCTGAACACAGAAGTTTAGATCCGGGTGTTATAGGTCCATTAATGAGATATTGTTAAGAACTTGAAAAATGGGATGAAGTACCATATGTTGATCTATTTTATGATATACGTAATCATCCAGATATGCAGAGAGAATGTGGAATGTTGTTGGTACATCCCGAAAAAGATAAAACAAAATGTGAAGGATGTGTAGGTAATAAGAAGTGTATGACTTGTTTGGCAATACAAAATTCAATAAGAGAGCCAGAGGATGTATCACTTTTAGTATCACCGACGGCCCCTGTGATGTCCGATATAGATGCAGGGGACGATAGTGATACTGATAGTATTAAGGCGGTAAAACCGTCAGAATCAATTAATACTGGAGCGATCCAGATTAAGTTAACACCGAAGGGTTCGCCAGGGCATTCATCATGCCCAAGACAAGCGCAACGAACCCCAATTGCACAGAGAACAAGACAAGGGAGGAAGGAACAAGAGCAAAACAGTAAAGTATTATTAGCCCCTTTACGAGAGGCAATTTCGGGGACTGATAAAGTATATGTGAAAGTTCCTTTTTCCCCAGGAGATTTAGTAATTTGGAAGCAATCAGCTGGAAAGTGTACAATAATAGGGAAAAAGAAACCACAAAGAGAAATCAGGCAGGATTATTAGCAATGTTACAACGAGCAAATCAAGGAATAAGAGGCAGAAGTAGAGGACGAGGTCGAGGAGGATACAGGGTAGGAGGTGTGCGGGGAATACCTCAAAATCAGCTAGGGATAAATCAGTGTGCGTTTTGCAGACAACAGGGACATTGGAAAAATGAGTGCCCAGTGAAAATGAATTTGGCCCAGCAGACTTCAGTAGGAGGAACACCAATGGCAGAAACAATGATGTTAGGACATTTGGGGCAATATATTAGCTGACTAGATGATGGATTAAAAGTGACAATGGAAATTGATGGGGAAGAGAAACAATTATTGGTAGATACTGGGGCAACTTATTCTGTTTTAAATACTTGTTTAGGAAAGATAGGAGATACGATGATAACTGTGGTAGGAGCTACAGGAAAAACAGAACAACGGCCCTTTCTGCGGCCATTGCATCTAAATTTTAGGGGTAAAGAATTAGATCATGAATTTCTCTATGTACCGGATTGTCCTACATCTTTGTTAGGACGAGATTTATTGTCAAGATTTAATGCTAAAATAATATTTGAAAATGGAAAAGCTAAGTTGCAGATACCTGAGGAAGAAATAGCTAGAATATTTATAGTAAAAGAAATAGCTAATACAACAATACCAATAGAGGTAGAAAACGCTGTAGTACCATGGGTATGGGAGACACAAATACCGGGATTAGCAAAAGCAGCAAAACCTGTCATAGTAGAATTGAAAGAAGGTGTCCAACCGGTAAGAGTTAGACAATATCCTATACAGTTAAAAGCTAGGAAAGGGGTAGCACCATTAATTGCAAAATTTTTGATGCACAATGTGTTAGAAGAATATGAATCTGAATATAATACACCAATATTTCCTATAAGAAAACCTAACGGAGATTATAGGTTAGTTCAAGATTTAAGAGCTGTAAATGAAATAGTTAAAGATATACATCCAGTAGTAGCAAATCCTTATACATTGTTAACATCTGTGGCAGAACAATTTAGATACTTTTCTGTAATTGATTTAAAAGATGCTTTCTTCTGCATCCCATTGGCATTACAAAGTAGGAAATTATTTGCGTTTGAATGGGAAAATCCGGATACAGGAAGAAAACGACAGCTGACCTGGACCAGGTTACCACAAGGCTTCAAAAATAGTCCTACAATATTTGGGAATCAACTGGCACGAGAACTGGAGGATTGGAAGGAGCAAGGATATTTTCAATTACCATCAGAAGCATACTTATTGTTGCAATATGTGGATGACATTTTCGTGGCGACAGAAAGGTATGAAAACTGCATTACTGTTACAGTTGCGTTATTAAATTTACTGGGACAGAGCGGTTATCGAGTTTCTAAGGAAAAAGCCCAAATTGCCCAGGAAAAAGTGATATATCTGGGATGTGAAATTTCCCAAGGACAAAGACGGTTGGGGGTGGACAGAATACAAGCGATTTGTGCCATCCCTGAACCTAGAAATTTGCATGAGTTACGAACTTTTCTAGGAATGACAGGGTGGTGCAGACTCTGGATTTTGAATTATGGACTGTTAGCCAAACCACTGTATGAAGCTTTAAAAGAGCCACAATTAGTTTGGAGTTTAGAGTGTAAAAGGGCTTTTCAAGACTTAAAACAGGCTCTGCAAGAAGCCCCAGCATTAGGATTGCCTGATTTGACAAAAACATTTCAACTCTTTGTACATGAGCGGCAACGACTAGCGCTTGGAGTTTTAACTCAACGAATTGGATCATGGAAGAGACCGGTGGGCTATTCTTCCAAGCAGTTGGATATGGTAAGTGCCGGATGGCCTTCTTGCCTCCGAGCAGTGGCTGCTACTGTAATGTTAGTCCAAGAAGCTAGAAAATTGACATTGGGAACAAAAATGGAAGTATTTGTGCCCCACATGGTGATTGCAGTTTTGGAACAAAAGGGTGGTCATTGGTTGTCATCCAGTAGAATGTTGAAATATCAAGCAATATTGAGAGAACAGGATGATATATTTTTAAAGATAACAACATGTTTGAATCCCGCTGAATTTTTAGGTAGCAAAATAGAGGAAGGCGAGCTGGAACATGATTGTATTGAGGTGATCGAACAAACTTACGCCAGTAGGGTAGATCTGAAAGATATTCCCCTTGTAAATCCTGATTGGACATTATTTACAGACGGTAGCAGCTTTGTTGAGAATGGAACACGATATTCTGGATATGCTGTGGTTACTAAGCTTGAAGTAATTGAAGCAAAGGCATTAATGCCAGTAACGTCAGCGCAAAAGGCAGAACTGGTCGCTCTAATTCGGGCTTTAATACTGAGTACGGATAAGAGAGTGAATATTTGGACAGATTCTAAATACGCTTTTGGAATAATACATATACATGGAGCCTTGTGGAAGGAAAGAGGATTGTTGATGGCTCAAGGTAGTATTATTAAATATCGAACCGAGATCTTACAGTTATTAGAGGCTGTGTTACTACCTCAACAAGTGGCTGTAATGCATTGTCGAGGACATCAGAGGGATGACAGCGATGTGGCACAAGGAAACATGAAGGCAGACCAGGCAGCCAAAATTGCTGCACGGCAAGTATGGACTGAATTAGCTCTAATACCTACTAAGGTAAGCCCGATTACTGCTCATCTCTCTGTAAATCCCTTTTATACCCAAGAAGATGAAAAATTAGCCGATTTGGTAAAGGCACAGAAGAATTTACATGGATGGTATGTAACAGGTAATGGACAAGTAGTAGTGCCTGCTACAATTATGAAACGAATAATACAAACTGAACATAATAAATGCCATTGGGGAGCAGAAGCATTGGTGCAGTTTTTAAAGCGGAGCATTATATCTGCACAAATGTTAACAATAGCAAAAGGGGTGAATGCGAAGTGTCCAGTATGTTTAAAGAATAATCCGGTGCATGATATTCAACCAGGAGACCAAGTGTATGTTCGAAATTGGCAAACGGAGCCTTTAAAGGAACAGTGGCATGGACCTTATTTGGTACTATTGATAACATTTACCGCTGTGAAAGTAGCAGGAATTGATAATTGGATTCATTATACCAGAGTGAAGAAGGTACCATCACAATGGGGGGTAAAAATGATCACTCCTACAAAACTGAGATTTACGTCTTGGTAATACTATGCTGGGTAGGATTAAGTAATGGTTTCGCTCAAATAATACATACATATGCTACTGTACATATAGAAGAACGAATGGATGTAAATTTGACTTGTGATTTTGTTGGAGATATGGGAAGTTCAATCCAAGACATTAGTTGCTATTGGCAGAAGAATGAGTCCAAATTGTCAACTGGGTTTACAATCCGATGGGATAGTGATACACGAAGGGGTACTATGATTTTATCATTGCGAAATGTAAGTAAGACAGATGTAGGAAACTACACCTGTATTGTTTGGATTAAAGAGAGTTTTGATTATGGAAAAAGGGCATTAGAGGTTACTGCAAAATCAGAACCTATGCAGAAAAGAAACAGAGCCAGGAGAGAGTTAAAAGATTTGGAAAAAGATGAAATGCAACCAATACAAATAATCCAGGCGCCACAACAGGAAACACAAGAAAATCTAATGCAAAAGAAAGTTAGCTGAAAAACACCCAGTCTAGAACTGTACAAAAGTATACACTTGTGACACCCCGAAAGTGAAGTTACCTTTCCACCTGTGGTCCTTGCATTAAGGACAGGTTGTGCCTGTAGAGGAATTAAATACTCAATGAGTGAACCTGTAATACAATTCGGAGTGAGAATAGATTGTAGAACTACGATCAGGAGCATAGGAAATTTAGTTTGGGTTACAAGTGATGGACAATGGACGACTCACCTCCCCTTGGATGGGTTGGTGACTGAAATAACTTTAGGGTTACCAACTCTTTGCCCAATTTGGAAGAAAGCGCCATTTAAGGGTAGATTAGAAAATTTACGGATAATGAAGAGAGAAATAAAGGATGATGATGATTGGCAAGAACCATCATCCGGTGTGAAGTTAGGTTGGGCTTTAGAATCATTGTTTGCTCCAATTAGTACTTATCGGAATAGAGAAATGTTGTACCGGTTGTTAGGACAAACGGAAAGGCTAGCAAGAGTGACTAAAGAAGGATTTAAGGAAATAAACTTACAATTACAGGCAACCACAAAAATGACCCTGCAAAATAGAATGGCATTAGATATGCTGTTACTAAAAGAACATGGGGTATGTGGTTATTTACGAGACAAGATTGATCATTGTTGTGTACATATTCCGAATGTTACAGCCGCAGTAGAACGTGATTTGTCTCAGCTAACACAAATTGAACATGTAGCTGAGGAAGAAAGAGAAGAAAGTACCCATAATTGGGTTGCTGCTTTAGCAAAGTCATTTGGATTGAACATCTCTGGTTGGGTAGCATCTTTAATTCAATGGTGTATAATAATTATAATTATTATGTTAGCTATTATGGGAGTGTTGCGTTTGATTCAAAATATTGTTACTAAGGAACGGCAACGCCTGGGAAAAATTTTAAAAGCCGTTACCAGGAAGACTCATGAATTGCCACCGCGATATGAAGATCTTGAACCAGCTATAATCACCAGCTCAAGACAATCACCCCTGGAACGAAGAAATGTGGGGAACCGAAGATGAAAATCCTTGCAGTCTGGAAGACTTGAAGTATTTTCAAAGGGGGGAATTGTTACATTATATTGATTAAAATAGGCTATACTTGGGATTCTCGCATGAAAGTATAATCACAGGTGTTGAGTAACTGTACGGTCTGATGAACTAGGTAAATGATAAGCGAATCTTGGCAACGGTAACTGAAGAAACCGTAAATGGGAAACAATCGTGTAACTTAGCAATTCTGTTGATTATGTTAAGTAACCGAATACTATAGCAACTCTGTTGATTGTATTGAAATAGTGTTATATAACCAAACACTATAAATCAAATATCTAACTTAGCAACTATGTTGATTGTATTCAAATAGTGTTATATAACCAAACACTATAAATATGTAACCAAGGTAAACGGGGGTTGGGATTCTCAGCTTTGGACATGAGTCCCTGAGACCCCGGGCCCTGGATAAAGCACCGCATATAACTGCTTTCGTAGTTATGTGTTTCTTTACGGGCAACACCCACAAGGACCAAATTTTAACAGACACTAACGATGACAGGAAACATTGTAAAGAAGTTTTGAAGCCATTCAAGTTGAGAGCTGACCCAATAGGGAGGCTACCCAATCCCTGTTTGATACTTGTCATTGGCTGGGCTTAGAAAGGCTTTGACCACGGGATGAAAATGAGTTGAGAGGGTCCCTGTTCCTTATTGATCTTTCTGTGATACATCACTAAAGAACCTGCAAACCACTGGGAAGAAAAAAGGGAGCAGTGAAGCAAACAGAGCTTTATTTCCCATTTCTTTCTGTGCAAAATCTTAGTGAGGGATAAAGGAACTGTTAGCTTTGTTAAAGCTTTCCACTGGTCTATTACATGATCTGTTAAGTAAATGTGACACAAACAGCACAATCCTAGAAAACTTGTTTCCTTAGGAAGTCTGTCTGTTTGAAAACTTAGATAATTAAAACTGAAAGGGACTTTAGAAGGTCACCTAGTGTATTTATTATCCTAAGGCAGGAACAGCTATTCATAGGAGATATTTGTCTAACCTGTCCAGAAACACACCTGCTGATGGAGATTCCATGCCATCCCCAGGCAATCTGATTATTCCACTCTCCTTAGCAATTTTTTCCTAGTTGGAATACCCTTTGATGGAATTTAAATCCATTATTTCTTTCCAGTTCATTAGGGATATGAAGAATTTATTCCCTTTGCAGGTTTACATACATTTCTTGTTTCACTCTTTCAATTAAACAGTCCCTGTTCATTCATTCTTTCCCTGTTGCCTTTGTTTGAGCCTGTGATCCATCATATTCCACAAATCACCTTCATCAGATCTTTTCCCAGAGCTTTCTAGCTCTATATTTTTTACCTGGAAGAAGAAGTGAAGTGATCTGAACCTTGGAAGTTCAGATCCAAAAGTGAAAGTCCAATGTCTTTGTCATCTAAAGAATAAACCCTTACAAGGCTGAACGTCAGGACAAGAGGGATCTGAACAAACCATACTTTGGAAGCTTTCTACATGTTTGCGGTCCTATACATGAGAAAATGACTATATTTTTAGTCAGCTCCAAAATTCTCAGGAACCCCATGCAAAGATAAAGTCTGTCCTGTGGCCTGAATACATGCAGCTTAATAGTCAGATATGCTTTCTCCCATCCCGTTTGTCTGATGCATCTGTAAACTGTAGGAAAGCAAGGAGTTTTGTTTATTTTTGTAAAGAAGGAAATTCCAGATAAAGGTATAAAATCACAGTAGACCAAGGGTTTTTTCCTGTTCTTTTGGGAGGAGACTTTTTAAAAAATCCTACCTAATTGGAAGTCTCCATGTACCATGTACTTCTTTTTAAAGCTCTTTATAGCTCATGCCTTCTTTTTCAACTCTATACACAAATGTAGTTGCAGGTTCAATGACATTTTCTTACCTAAGCATGACATAAAGTGGTTTCATATATCAGTCTTGTTCTACTCCATTGACTCTATAGAATATTTAACATAAACTAATCTTATTTCAACCTGAAATGTGCTAAAATATTTTCAGTATAGATTCTATTGAAATAGGAAGTGCAGAATATTTTCATAAAACATATTATTTCAGCATCTTGCTTCATTACAAAAATTCTTCTGTATTACCATGTTTCTTTTATGTTCCATTTTATTGACAGAAATGTCATCTAATGTAGTAAGCTTTATAAGAGATAGTAACCTGCAGTACATACAATTTCAGGGAATTATAATACTAAATTTGGTCAACAGTGGATGATGCGTATATGTTATGGAAAATCAGGCTCGCCAGCCTCCATAACAGGGTCCAACCCTACGTTCCTGCTGAGGCAGAAGTTTGAAGTCAGATTGGAGAGAAATAAAATTTAATGATATGCGTGTGGTAATTACAGCTCGAGCTGGGTGCCTCCGAAGAGGGACCCCGAACAAAGAAATCCCTGGGCAATTATACCCTTACAATCTAAATTCCCCACCCCTTAAGCGACAGTTTGGACCAATAGTAATAGTTAGGTCTGGGGTCTTCCCCTTCTTCACTGGGCCCCTTCATTGTCCCTAGGCAGGCTGCTGCTTTTCTTATCTTCAAGGTTGGGTACTCCTGCTGTCCGTGTAACTTCTTTATCCCTCCAGCTTGAGCCGGCTCTGGGGCCCCCTTTTACTTATCTAAGTAAAAGTTCACAGCAAGTTCACAGCCTGAGGCCTAAGGCTTCAGCAAATTTAGCTACTAATGCTAAGCAAGTTATGCTAAGCGATTAATTCTAGACAGCTTCAGTTCAATATTCTCTAACATATACATATAACTCCTGGGACACACAGCCTGAGCCAACAAATTACCTCACAAATTTAGGAATCAGAAGATGGAATTTTAGTATATTTTGGTCAACACCACCTTGGAGCTTATTTGTCTAGCAAAGTCACGAATCTGAAAAGGAAAGCAAATTTGGGGAACAGAATTTGAGGCAATCAGAGTGGAGAGCAATTGCTAAGAAATGAATTGCAAAGCAGAATTCAAGAAATGCATGTTTGGAATAGGGAGAAGAATCACGATTCTATCTTATCACTAACAAAGTAATAGCAAACACACGTTGATCAAAACATGGTCTACAAGCATTACCTGATATTGATGGTTGTTCCAAGAGTATTTTGCAGCATTCATTTGCAAACATTTGAATGTCAGCATTTCAGTGCAATGAAAAAGAGAGGTTTGTGGCCTGCCAGGGGCTCGCGTGAGAGATGTCATGGAAAGACTGCCAAGGCTTGTCCACGCTTCGGACTATTACCCACTGCTGCTCTTCCATGTGGGCGCTAATGACACCAAGGGCAAACTGGAGACCATCAAGCAGGATTTCAGAGCTCTGGGGATGGTGGTCAAGGGTCTGGGAGCCCAGGTCATCTTCTCCTCAATCCTGCCAGTGAGGGGGAGGGATGAGAGGAGGAGGAGACGGACTTTCCAGGTTAACGACTGGCTGCGCCGCTGCTGTTGGCAACAGGGTTTTGGTTTCTACGACCATGGGACCCTGTTTGAAGATCGACAACTGATGGCGAGAGATGGGATCCACCTCACGAAGCGGGGCACGCGGGTCTTTGCCAACAGGTTGGCCAAGCTGGTAAGGAGGGCTTTAAACTAGGAAAGATGGGGGAAGGGGAGAGTTATAGTGCCAGGGTAGTTGGCAAAAGACAGCTCAAGTTGGGACGCCTCCAGCAGGTGAATGCAGCTAGGGAAGTGCGCGTGGGATGTGGCTATGGAGGACCCTCTTTTACCCCTCCTGGGAAACCTGCATGCTCGATCACCTTTCTGAAATGCCTGTACACCAATGCACGCAGCATGGGGAACAAACAGGAAGAACTAGAGATATGTGTGCGGTCGCAGGGCCATGATCTCATTGCCATTACAGAGACACGGTGGGATAGCTCGCATGACTGGAGTGCTGTCATGGATGGCTACGTGCTTTTTAGGAAAGACAGGCCAGGAAAGCGAGGTGGTGGAGTTGCTCTTTATGTGAGAGAGCAACTGGAATGTATTGAGCTGTGCCTAGGGGTGGATGAAGAGCGAGTCGAGAGCTTATGGGTAAGGATCAAAGGGCAGGCTAGCATGGGGGACACTGTTGTGGGTGTTTACTACAGGCCACCTGATCAGGATGAGGAAGTCAATGAGGCCTTCTACAGACAGCTGGAAGTAGCCTCACGATCCCAGGCCCTGGTTCTCATGGGGGACTTCAACCACCCCGATATCTGCTGGAAAGACAACACAGCTAGGCTCAAACAGTCCCGGAGGTTCCTGCAGAGCATTGATGATAACTTCTTGACCCAGGTGGTGGAGGAGCCAACAAGGAGAGGTGTGCTGCTGGACCTCGTACTAACAAACAAAGAAGGACTGGTGGAAGATGTGATGGTCGGGGGCAGCCTTGGCTGCAGTGACCATGAGATGGCGGAGTTCAGGATCCTGCGAGGAGGAGGCAGGGCACCAAGTAGGATCGCAACCCTGGAGTTTAGGAGAGCAAACTTTAGCCTCTTCAGGGACTTACTTGGAGGAATCCCATGGGTGAGGGCCCTAGAAGGAAGGGGTGTTCAAGAGAGCTGGTTAATATTCAAGCATCACTTCCTCCAAGCTCAAGATCGGTGCATCCCTATGAGTAGGAAGTCAAGCAAAGGGGGCAGGAGACCTGCATGGATGAGCAAGGAGCTCCTGGCAAAACTCAGCCAGAAGAAGGAAGTCTACAGAAAGTGGAAAGGGGGACAGGCCACTTGGGAGGAATATAGGAACGTTGTCAGAATATGCGGGGATACGACAAGGAAGGCTAAGGCCCGTTTGGAATTAAATCTGGCTAGAGATGTTAAAGACAACAAGAAGGAAGACTAGGGAAAATGTGGGGCCTTTGCTGAATGGGGTGGGTGCCCTGGTGACAAAGGATGCAGAGAAGGCAGAGTTACTGAATGCTGCCTTTGCTTCAGTCTTTACTGCTCAGGCCAGCCCTCAGGAACCCCAGACCCTGGAGGCAAGAGAGAAAGTCTGGAGAAAGGAAGACTTTCCCTTGGTGGAGGAGGAGTGGGTTAGAGATCATTTAAGCAAACCTGACACCCACAAATCCATGGGCCCTGATGGGATGCACCCACGAGTGCTGAGGGAGCTGGCGGACGTTATTGCTAAGCCATTCTCCATCATCTTTGAAAAGTCATGGAGAACAGGAGAGGTGCCTGAAGACTGGAAGAAAGCCAATGTCACCCCAGTCTTCAAAAAGGGCGAGAAGGAGGACCCAGGGAACTACAGGCCAGTCAGCCTCACCTGCATCCCTGGAAAGGTGATGGAGCAGCTCATCCTGGAGGCCATCTCCAAGCATGTGGAGGACAAGAAGGTGATCAGGAGTAGTCAGCATGGCTTCACCAAGGGGAAATCATGCCTAACCAATCTGATAGCCTTCTATGATGGAATGACTGCCTGGGTAGATGAGGGGAGAGCAGTGGATGTTGTCTACCTTGACTTCAGCAAGGCTTTTGACACTGTCTCCCATAGCATCCTCATAGACAAGCTCAGGAAGTGTGGGTTAGATGAGTGGACAGTGAGGTGGATTGAGAACTGGCTGAATGGCAGAGCTCAGAGGGTTGTGATCAGCGGTGCAGAGTCTAGTTGGAGGCCTGTAGCTGGCGGTGTCCCCCAGGGGTCAGTACTGGGTCCAGTCTTGTTCAACTTCTTCATCAGTGACCTGGATGAAGGGACAGAGTGAACCCTCAGCAAGTTTGCTGACGATACAAAACTGGGAGGAGTGGCTGATACGCCAGAGGGCTGTGCTGCCATTCAGAGAGACCTGGACAGGCTGGAGAGGTGGGCAGAGAGGAACCTCATGAAGTTCAACAAAGGCAAGTGCAGGGTCCTGCACCTGGGGAGGAATAACCCCATGCACCAGTACAGGTTGGGGGTTGACCTGCTGGAAAGCAGCTCTGCCGAGAAGGACCTGGGAGTGCTGGTGGACACCAAGTTAAGCATGAGGCAGCAATGTGCCCTTGTGGCCAAGAAGGCCAATGGCATCCTGGGGTGCATCAGGAAGAGTGTTGCCAGCAGGTCGAGGGAGGTGATTCTCCCCCTCTACTCAGCCCTGGGGAGGCCACATCTGGAGTACTGCATCCAGTTCTGGGCTCCCCAGTACAAGAGGGATGTGGCACCACTGGAGCAAGTCCAGCGAAGGGGCTGCAAAGATGATTAGGGGACTGGAGCATCTCCACTATGAGAAAAGGCTGAGAGAGCTGGGCCTGTTTAGCCTGGAGAAGAGAAGGCTGAGAGGAGATCTTATCAATGTGTACAAGTATCTGAAGAGAGGGTGTCAAGAGGATGGGACCAGACTCTTTTCAGTGGTGCCCAGCAACAGGACGTGAGGCAACGGGCACAAACTGAAACACAGAAGCTTCCATCTGAACATGAGGAAATACTTTTTCACTGTGAGGGTGACAGAGCACTGGAACAGGTTGCCCAGAGAGGTTGTAGAGTCTCACTCTCTGGAGATATTCAAAAGCCGCCTGGATGTGATCCTGTGCAACGTGCCCTAGGTGACCCTGCTTGAGCAGGGGGGGTTGGACTAGATGATCTCCAGAGGTCCCTTCCAACCTCAACCATTCTGTGATTCTGTGATATACAGTTAGAGCATAATGATGTTAGAAGAAAACTTGAAGAAAGGCTTGTATGCAGAAAACCTTGCATTTTCCTTTCAATTATGTTATTTGGTCCTTTCTTTCTCTAAAATGTCATTTCTTAGTAGTATCACAGTACTACAGCTTTATGCAACATTAAAGATGTTGCCTATTAAGGCAAAAACTCTTTAAAAATCTTGTTTCTCACAATGTGATTTCTGCTCAGACTGGTTTTATTTATGATGAAATTGCATTAAATTGTACTTTAAATACATAGGCTGGTAGAAATACAGGCAAACACTGCCTCCCTGTGATTCATTGCGTGGCTAAGAATGAGGGAAGCTGGAATCTCAAATGGCTTCTCAGTTTTGTGTACACAGACAGACATTAGAAAAGCAATTTACATAATTTCAGAACAAACTCAATCACACTTATATTTGTTACTTAACAAGGAAATGTTTTCTTTCAAAGAACTGCCAAAGATAATTAAGTCTCCAATTGTGCAACATTTCATTCTTATTTTACTGTCTGAAGAAGTGGGCTGGATTGAAGTTTTTCTTTGAATATGGTCAGGTCATCTTTTATGTTAAAAAGTTAGAAAATATAATATGACATACTCTCTAGACGAACAGATTTTAAATTATAAGAAATGGGACAATGGAGAAAAGATGAAGTTAGAAGATGGTATTTAACAAATGTAAAGCTTTAAATATATCATTCTCCTCTTTACCCTCATTACCCTCTCCTTGACCCCCTCAGCACTACTCCAAAGTCCCAGCAGTATTAGGATGCAGAATTTCCAAAGTTTAATTCTCAGTAGTTAAGAAATTCAACCAGATGTCCTCAAATCAGCTTCCTTGTGTGTTCATCCTATACAGTGAGTAATACACAGGAAAGGAGACATTGTGTGGTAATATTAAATGCTGTACAACACTGCATCTATCACACAAAAGGGCAGAATTAAGCTGATTTGACAAACGCACAGTGCTACATCAACTACAACCATTTCGTTCTGCAGGGCTAGAACTCGCCAGGTTTCTGCCTGCTGTCCTGTCAAGACCGCCCTGTACCTGAACAGCAAATTGAGGCTATATTCTTCAAACCTTCTGCTGTCATCCTTGATGCTTTTACCCATGTAAGAATTCTTGTCTCAAACAAATCATTGTTATTCCACCCTACTTTTGTACTGCTACACCTATGTTTAGTATGACTGGTTCTGCTGGTTCTGCTAGTCAAACAGACAGGACTCTTTAAAGACAATTACTATTTGCACCATTGACCTGAAAGATGATTTGCCTTTGTTTTTTGGACCTGAAGCCATATCTGCTCCATTCCATTCACACTGATAAGGCAGCACGAAGGGACAGAAACTGGATTAGCTGTGTTTCCCTGGAAATGAAGCAATACTTGGGTGGCATAAAGATGATATGCCTGACTCTTACCCACCAGCTTCTTCCCACATGTGGGAATATGGAACATTCCAAAGGTGTGAGAACATGGCCAGAACAGCTCACGCTCCAGTTACCTTTGGCTAGAAAATTAAAATAGTTCATCAGTTTTGTCATTTAAGCCTCTGGAAAGAAGTCTGGATGGCAGTACAGAGCAAAGAATTCCAGTCTGTGCATGTTTTATATTCATGCTGCACAGAGTTGTTACCAGCTGCCCAAGGTGTAGCAGCATAACAACTAAGACCCATATTTTTTTACTTCTAATTTTTACCAGAATATTTACCTTAGAGCAGCTTGATGTGCTACTGAAAAGCTGTGTCAGGAAACTGGCCCCTGCCCTCAGCTGAGGATAGAAAGGAGAATAGAGTGTGTCCAGATGCTAACTGTGAGCACTGTCCAAAATGTATGCAGGAAATTGTTCGTCCAAACAAGGATTTGGCCCCTGGTTTTTAAAACTTCATGAATGAACCAGGCAGAAATCCTCTGCAAACCTGATTATCTATTCTGTTCTCACTAATATAAGCAGAAAAGCATGAATCTATATCTACTCCCTTGGATTATTAACAACTGTGCTTATCACATAGGGTTAGTGTGAAACGCTGCCAGACCAAAATTCTCCGCACCAGAACTCCCGTGCAGTACACTTTCCAGTGGCATAACTGAGTAGGTAGGAACAAGGCAGCAGAGAACCAGATCACATATGCATAGTTAACTACAGCAGAGACAAAAGCAAGGATGGACTGTGCTCACTATTAGGTACGTCTTTACTGTTCACAGCTTGGTTTAATAGTCTGGCTAAAACAATATCTGCTTTAATAGGGTGTCTGGTTGACAAACAGTTATTTATCTAAAACATAAAGAGATTCCTGAGTAACACAGCCAATTCTATTACGCAGCTAGCAAGTTGAAGGCTAATAAATCAAAGCTCTTCCATCCTTTTGTCCTAATATCTTGGCCTCATTTCTAAAAGTAGTGCCTAAATGTGTGTTGTGCATGTGATAGATTTACTTATGAATCCAATCCTACAGGCACTCTACAGCTGTACAAGGTGCTTTGCAGACACATCTGGTAGGACATTCTCCAATTTATTTCTGTCTATGGAGTACATGTACATCAAGCTACTATAAAACAGCAAAAATCACATTCATTTACAGCAGCATACAGTAACATATTTGTTATAATCTTCAATGAGCTGATGCATGAATTCATTAAAATAATAAAGCATGTGATACTCACAGATCAATATTTCCTTACATATGAAAGACACGAATATTTTACATGTGAAAACCTGCTGCCCCTCAGTGGTTTCTAAAAGAAACAACAGAACAATGTTCTCACTCACATTAATAACAAGGATCTGCTTAGAATCCAGTGCTTTGGGTTAAAAATTAAATAAAATCTTCAAGAATAGCATGATGTGAAGGAACAGTCTGTAAGCAGAGAACTGATGATGATGCCAGGCTGGTCTACTTATTTACTGAGCCCAGCACATGTACCTCCTTCCCTTCAAGCAGTGTTTGCTGTCATTTCCCATAGGGTGACAATAAACTTCGAGTTAGATTGCAGTCATAAGTCATAGCTGATCCTGGAAATGGCATGGAGGGAAATGCCTTAGTGAAGAAATTCTGAAATTCTTCAGAAAACTGGCCCTGATATTTAGAAGTATTCAGTGTCTGCAGCTACAGATGGAGCCAATGTGACCTGCAAGTAGTCTGCATGACCAAAACAAAATTCTTCACCCAGTAAAGAAAATAAGACTGAGATTCCTCATCTGGAATAACACCTAGTCTCTGCAACCACTAATAGCATGAATAAACTATAAGGATGTAACAGAAGTTTATGGTACTGAAAGTGCAATTCATCTGAAGAAGCTTACATAATTGGATTACATTTATATAACCTCCGTTATTACAGTTTCTCAGTGCTCCATAATCTTATAAAGTGTTTAATTTTACAAGAACTCAGTGAGGTAGGTAACTACTAACCACCCATTTTGTATGTGTGAAACCAAAGCAAAAGAAAGAGCAAGGGCTATATTCAGACTGATTCACATCGGTGCCTAACTTTGCTATCATAAACACTTCCTCCGCTGATTGCACAGGGAGGCAGAGTCTTGCAGTCTTGCAGAGACAGTGCTCTGAATTGCTGAGCTCACTCTTAAACTGGCATGCCATAGTAGTTGCAAAACCAAAGGTTTGGACTGATAGCGTGTGGCCTGAATATGGTGTTAAAGAGCTTGTCCATGATCACGCAAAGTTTACAGTAGAGCAGAAAGTTGAAGTTAGATATTTCCTTGGTCACACAGGTCAGACAGGAAAAATTTTGGGAAAGCAGGATCTCTGTAAGTAATCTTTTAAAGTAATGGCAGTTTTAGGTGAGCCAGAGGAAAGCTCGCTCCTCTTATTTGGCTTCCAAACGCCCTGTAGGAGTTTCTGGCAGATGGTCACATACCTGCTTTACCCCAGGATTCCTTTCTTCCCAAGAGCCAGTTAGCTCCCTCTTTTTTCTGTGACCTTTTTTCCTTGTAAGAGACCATAAGCCTTATTTTCAATCTGATCGAAGATGATTATAACTGATGTGAATTATGCAAAGCCTTGTGTGGCATTTTCCATTCTGGCTGATTCAAAGCCCTGGATTTGAACCCCCCCTCCCCGGACTACCATTCCAGATCTGAATCTGTAGATCAAGCCTACTTCTAGTTTCAGAATTCTTTGTCTAGCCGATCATACCTAAAATTATGACTTGTATGAACATAAGTCACAAATTTAAATCTGAGTTAGTGGATGAATACCATCAGACAAAACTGTCCTTAAGTAAGTTCCTTGCAATCCATAAATAACTCTGCTGAGAGCATAACAAAGGACCTTTGTGTTCTTGCACAGTGGAGCCAAAAATGTTCTTGAAGTAAAGTTTGTTTTCAGTATAATTACATACAGCTCATACATAAAACAGCTTGTCATGCTATAGCCAAAAATGTAGTCCTTTAGATTGCACGAACATCTTCAGCTATCTATATTAAGAGTAGAAACAAATTTATGGTAAGACTGTTTATATTTCACTGAGTCCTTTTTTCATTCCATTTGATATATTACTTCTTGTCTAAGGACACAGTCCTGCAAGAATCTCACTGCTGGCACAAATGGCTGCCTGTACAAATTGCCTTGCAGCACTGGGACTTTAGTCTGCGTATTCAGAACTGTTTAGATATAATTTGGTATAGTGCCTGTTACTGATTCTGATTGGAGACTTTAAATTTTGCAGTGATAGAACTGAGCAAAAAATATAGGAAATTCATTCTCAAGCACAGTAGAAAGGCTGGAGAGTTTGGAGGAAATTCTTTGTATTAGGTGTGCTAAAAACAGAAGGATATGTTCAAAAGCTTAGATGCCTAAGATTTTATTTTAGGAAACAAAGTTTTCTCAGACATCTCTATCAGCTGAAGCATCCGGTCAGGATGAGGCATTTGGAGACTTCTCAACAACAAAATAATCCTTGCGCACTTGCAAACGATGGAAACAATTCTGAGTCTCCCTTTGTCTGGGGAGAACCAGTTTTCACTCCCTATAAGAAAGTACCATATTTCAGCTGGGAAATTTTGTTCCTTTGTCACTTCACATTGCTGCATCCTTCCATTCCACAGTATAATGACTGCAAAGCCAGATGTCTGTTGCACCCTGATTTTCCCTTGTGTTCTCTCTTGTGCTTCAGCATTTAATATCTTCCTTTTTGAGTGCACTAATGGGAAAGCAAATGATGATAATCCACAGGGCAAAGTCTCATTCTTCAGTAGAGTACATTTCTCTGCTGCTGCAACGTCTAGGTTTAGATGGTTCCAGGAAAAAATTGCCTTTTATAGAAATTATTCTCATTGTATAGAAATCCACAGTTAGTAAATGGCTGTTATAGCGTCCAATCTTGTCTTCATCCTTACTCATAAGGACGTCTGTTGGACAGAAGGTGTGCCCATGGCTATGCCATGGTGAGAGGTAGAAGAGACCAAAGGATAATAAAGATGCATTAGAACTATACACAAGCTGCTCTTCTCTATTGGCCATAGGTCAGATTGCTGGAGACCTCAGATTGAAATAGCCAAGATCTGTGCTGAGAACAATCTGTTTTGCTAAGAAGGCATGAACCAGGATGCCACCAAAGTGCCCAGGTCTCTGGAAAAGTGTTCTTATTGTTGAGGAAAACCCATTTCCACCTCAATTTCTCAATTATTTTTTTCCAAGAAGCAAAAAAATATGTAGCTATTATTCCCATAAACAGGCTGGGAACCACATCATCCGAGACCCATAGCCTTCTAATTCTTCCCCCTCACTTCCTTGCCCTGCTCTGGGAAAGAAAAACTGTTAAAGTACACCACCTTCTACTGCTACGCAGTCTGGCATGTAACCAGAGTAGAGCTAATGGTCTAGCACTGCTGGGCCCAGCTATATCAACCTCAAGGGCAGCATGTAACAGAAAGCAGTGGTTCTCTGGTAGCTCAGCAGTAGCGTATAGTAGTAGCTTTGCTGCCTCTGTTACTATCACTTGCATCTGCTTACACTCTATTCACTCTACTGGTACCAACAAAAGGGAACAAGGAAGGCAGCCTAAACCCTTTTGCATTTCCCACACGAGCAAGCGGGCCAGACCACAGTCTTGTCCTGAATGACTATCCATATAAACATGGTCTGGAAATACTAACAATGACAACATAAAATTGTGACATGGTGCATGAAGCAAATTTTTCACTGGTTCACAGGCTTCTGGCTTTGACAGCAATAAGCAAAGCTCTGGTTCACCTTTGTTAGCGACCTCCAAAGGCAGAACCTAGAGAGAAACAATATCATGGAACATATATTGAAGAGGCACATCCAACCAAAGCTAAACTAAAATAATTGCAAAAAAAAAGCCTTTACTTTTCAACTCACCTGCCCCAAACCCTGAAATTGCCTGTTGATTACTTTGCTTTAAAGGTAAATGCTATAAAAAATGGTGAATAAGTACACAAAATACACGTTCCCTACCCCCCGACATACAATGTCACTGCATGGAAAGCCTAACTTTTCATTATAAGGAATGTCACAATGGGACAGATGACTGTACTGGTTTAAATCAAAGTTTTACATCAAAGAAAAGTGAGATTTGCTCCAAAGATTAATATGCATTTTATATTTATTGCTAAACCTCTGAAATACAAGCATTCCAATGACTGCTTGACTAAGCAGTTTCAAACTATCTGGTACGTTGCAGCCAGATTCTGCAGACAAGAATATTTTTTCATTTGAGAGCCAGAGGAGAAGGCAAGCCCAGCAAAGAGGAATATTTTGTGCCAGGGAAGGGAAACTCTGCATATAAATTTCAAATGTGCATCACAAATAAAAGTTGGTAGATATGGGATCCAGCAGAGAAGAACCTACAAGTTGTCCCTTCTTAATTTAAAATTACAGCAGAAAGAAAACCCAAAAATTTAACAATGGAATTTTGGACTCCTGAAGCTTCAAACAGAGGGAACAGAGTCTACCAAAGTCAGACTACCTGCGGCAAGCCTCAAGGTAATTCTGCACTTCAGCCTGAACACACCATAACCATCTGTAAATCTCTGAAAACTAATACCACGCCCTAAATTCTATCTTTGAACGCTATGTGCCTGGACTCTGATAAAAGCTTCAGGCTGAAATAAAGAAAATATTGATCAAATTCACTAGGCATATAATGGGAAAAGAAAAACTAGAAAAGTCAAGCTGAAATTTTTACTAACAAATCTCATTAAATATGTGGAGCTTAGACAACCCAGTGCTCTCTGAAGAGAACTATCCCAGAAAAGGCATGTGCAGAAGTAGAACTAAACCCTTGTTTTTTACTCAGTTTCCTACATGTCCCCTTGAAGTGGTGTTTCAGAATACTCTGCAGCGACAAGTGTTACAGGTTCCTAAACACAGATTAGTTCAAGGTATTCCCATTAACACAGTAATTGTGAAGGTATGTAAATAAGAGACTGTAGACTTTTTAAACAAAAATGAATGTTGTGGTTTTTAAAAACAGGTATTATCAATCAGTCCCAAACTGTGTCATCTGCAGAATGACAGACTCCTAAAGAATATTGTGTAGTTCTCCACTAGTTAAGTTCCCAGTGAATATATCTTTGATCTGTGGGCAATTGCATCACTTAGCCGAAGCTGCTGGAAATGATAATTATCTTCCATTCAGCCTATTTAAGGAAACAACTGAAAGGGACCCCTGGGTTTCGTGAGGGCAGTTTGGCAGAAAATCAATCACCCAGGGACAAAGCCACACTGAGGCCTGGGCAATAGCTGGTTGCAGGGTCCCGTGGGTTCTCCCTGAGTGTGGGAAATAGCGTGGATGCACAGGATTGATTTGAATGCAGAGCAGAGAGAGTGTGTGTGTGCGCATGCACTCATATGTGAAACAGAGAAGTGAAGAGAAACACTGCAGATGCAGACAAACAAAGCAGCAAAAAAGAGACACAACCAGAGAAACAGCAGCAGGATCATGACCATGAACAAAAATAAAGCAAGCAAGAGCTTTTGGGTAAGTCTATGCTGAAAAAGGCTTGGAACCGAGATTAGAGAAACTTGCTCCTTTTACTCAAATCCAAATATACTCAGAGAAATACAGTCAGCCTCAGCAAAAGCACTGGATTACATTAAAAAATACCTAATTGGGTCTTCAGTTTCTTCTTTTACTGGAAATACCCCTTGAGACTCCTCCCAAACTGATGAATTACTCATGCCAAAACAGGGAAACAATATTAAGGCAGAAAACTTGGGAAGCTGTACAGTAACTGGAACTAAAACAAAACATCAGAAGATTATCTGGAATGCATCTGCAACTGATTTAATTTCAGGGTTTGGGGTGTATGCTTTTGAAATTGAAATGAGGAATACTTTCAGCTACTTGCTTCATGATAAGTTATACAATGTCATGTCTGTCATTGATGTCTATATAAAACTGCTGTCTAAAAAAACCTGGGTTGGAATTCAGTTTTGATGAAAATGCAGTTCCTTAGTGCTTTCTCTTAACAGTCAAACTCGTTCGTCCAGAATGGAGATGCCATCTTATTCCAGTCTGCTTCTTCCTTACTTCACCTGTCTATCAGAAAGCAAACAGAACGCACATACCATTAGTGTTAATGAGAACAGCAGTTGTTACTGAACCAAATTGATATATTGCAAAAGAAAATATACCATAAATATACTACAAATTAATTACAGAATTCGCTTGAGTTCCTTTAACAAAAAATTGATGATAAAAAAAATGCAGAGATCCAGCACGACCCATCTACTATATTCCAGGGTATCCGTGCTGCTCCAGACACTACTTTGGTTGAGGTACAAATCTGCATACTTGCTGAATACTAGAATATACTCAGAATATTATTTTTCTCCCCATTGTTACTGCAAGAGCTTACAAGAGATCATAAATGATGCATGATGCCCTTTTCATAGACATGACTGCCCATTGGATTCAAAAGACTACAGAAGATCTCATGGCAACTGAGAGTGGTAGCTAGAGATCAGAAATAACCTTGTGATTGGAAGTGACAGTTCCAAACTGAAAGAAAATGGAGGTAAAAGTACCCAGAAAAGAGTTGGCCAAAGATAAACATGCAAAGACTGTTCCTTTGCTTTAGATTTTAATGATTTTTGAGAGAAGAAAATAAGAAAATAAAATATCTTTATAATATATATACTTATAAAGAAGGGGGAGAACAATACGAAGCTTTTGAGAAAATATTTTAGGATCAAAAACTAAATTCAATTGTGAAATTTTGTCATAAACTGAAAACATTTTAAGTCAAATTACATTTTCTAAGGAAAATGTAGTCAAGAAAGTTCCCTTTCATCCAAAAATGTAGTTAGATATCAGTTGGGGTACCCAAAGAAAGAAGGCCAAGCAACAAGAATGTAAGTGATGGGATTAGAGAGAAAAAAGGGGGGGGGGGAAGGAAGAACATAAAAATAGAGAAAGCAGAATAGGAGAAAAGAGTGAAAGCAGGTACATAAGTATTTGTCTCTCACCGCAGTGTTTTGGAAGGCTTTCTGCTTGTCTTGTCTTTCATACCTAGTGTCTTCCCTGAGGATCTCAGTGTTTCACAACTGTGGAGATGCATCATCATGAAAATGCATTTGCATCAGAGTGTATCCTACATTATTTCAGCCTCCTTTTTTCTTGACTTGCTTCACATCCTCATCATTGACTAAAATCCATCAAAATTTAATAAATGCTTAAATTGCATTTCTGAGCCATCAGTCTGTCTGCAACAAATTCATCACTGCCAATTCACGCCCAGCATTGTGGTTTCCTGTCCTTCTGCAGCCCCACCTTCCATTTCCTTCCAGGCTGCATCTCCCCTGGCTGATAGAGTTCATAGGTGATAAAATGGATTCATGTGCCCAAATAGGCAAGATTGCTTCTTTCAAGGTAATGGAAGATCCAATTACAAAACAGTACTTAGATGGTGCCTGAATAAGGACTAATTCTTCCCGGGCTCTGAAAGCCTTTTATCTTGTAGGTCCAAGGCACAATAGTTTCCTTGCCCTTTACAAGCCACAGTATTACAGACAAAAGAAATGTGAAACTGGTATTTCACAATAAAAATGTTTATTTTATTTAAAAATTTCCCAAAATTTAATTTTCAGTGCATTCATAATGAAACAAAAATGTTTTCCTCTGTCCTTTGAGGAAGAAAAAAACAAAATCATTTTATTTACATTTCTATCCAATGAAAAAAACAGTTTTTGTAACTAAAGTTACATAAAGTTTATGTAACCAAAACAGTTTTTATTTCCAGTCAGAGTGAAGAGAAAAATATACACAAAACCAAAAAGGTCTTTGGCTTCCTTCAAATCTTTTAATACAAAACCACCTGCTTTTGCCTGCGAGCCTAAGGGAGTGAAGGGGCTTGGCCTCTCCCCAGAGCCCTCAGCTGAGGGGCAGAAACTTATGTTCCAAATTGTCCAAAGTGCAAAAGTCCATCTCCATCTGTTCAAAGAAGATATTCTGTTAATCTGAAATTGTATGTTTAAGATAGAACTACTAAAGAAACTGTATGGTGGGATATATCATGACAAGCAGGTTATGAGAACATCTGCTGTTGGCTGAACAGAAATATGGCTCTGATGTGGAAGCCCAGCCAGAGCGATTATTTTGAACACGAGGGACAGTAGAAAGGTAGGGAGGTCATTTGGTCCTAAAAGAAAAGCAGCAAAATAAACAAATGAAGGAGAAACTGGTTAGCAAGACAATACTTTTTCTTATAAAATTAGGTTTTCCTCCCAAGGTAAGGAAGAAAAAAAAAAGTTAATGATGGCTAGTTTATGTTTATTCTGTATCCATTCCAGCTAATGGTTCTTTAAAGAAAAGGAAGTCAGCAGCATAGTAAACCACAGTATTTGAAGAGTTATGCGTAGTTCTACAACTATAATAGGAACAGCAGCTCACACTATCTGATATTCAAAGGCACATGCCCCAAGAAAAGCTCACACTGGGAAGAGAGAGCTAGGAAACATCAGTGTTGAAAAGAAGCAGCAGGCTGTAAATAATATTATTTATAAAAGTCAGAAGAGACTAAAGCTAGAAAGGTCTCCAGGTATCCTTCCAAGGCCTGTGATAAGATTGTGCGGCAAACAAGTAGATCCACTGTGACCCCACTGGGTCTCCTTTCCTCGTCCTAGGAAAGAGTCCTAGAAGCCCAGCTTGGAGGAGGGGTGGGGGAGGGAATACTGCCTCTTCTAGCAGCCTCAGCAAATACACCTGCTGGAGGACAGCACTCGCATGCCTGCCACCATCTCTTTTCACTTGTGCCCCCTTTCCTTCCCCACCATATTTCTTCTTGTTTCTACTCCTCTTCCTACACCTTCAGCTCAATAACTGTCTTAGCCAGCCAGATCACTCTCTTCAGTAGCACCGCTGCAAGTCCAAAAGAGGGAGGCAGAGGAAAGCAATGCCTTGAAACAGCTCAGTGACGGCACAAGTCAGCCAGATCTTGGAATCACCATGTGCTATGCTCAGTCTCCTCTAGCAACAAATTAAATGTAAATTAAAGTCAGGAGCAGAAACAGAAGGTACATTTTCTAACTTGGCTGTTTTTTTCCTTTCCCCTTTTGTGTGTGCTTGTCTTGATTTATCATCAGGGAGGCAGATTCAGGCTTTACCACAACAGCAATAACAGCAGCTCTCCCTCATCATCTTAACTTTTTCTTCATCCAAAAAGAGAGGTTATTACCATCTTTAATACCACCTAAAAGGCTGCCCAAAAAAGCAGTTTCCCTCATTATAAGAAACAGAACAAAACCAACAACCACTACTGCAGTTACAGGGAAACAAAATAAGAGATGTGGTTAAAATCTCACCCAACCACTTTCCCTGCTTTGTTCTTTTCTTGGTGGCTAAGAAAGGTTTAAACCTCCTTTTTCCGATGTGGGTGTTTCCTGAAGGACATTTGGGTGTCTGAATGACCAGACTTTAACCATTCAGTTTTGTACAGTGGCTCATAAATACCTTTGACTCTTCTGACTCATCTGTTCCAGTAAACCATGCTTAAAGCTTCTAATTAATACAGGATGCTACTATCACCTCTCCATCCCCCACCAATGACTCTATAAACACTTTGCCATTGTTTCTTCATTATTTTTCTCCTCCCAGTGCTTTTCCTCTCACTGCTTAACTGTCATTGTTTGGGTTGCCTCCCCATCCCTATCGACTTAGGAGCCCCAGACACCCCGGGTCTCTCCAGGAAATAGCGGTTGTTACATTGATATTCTTTACTGAGCTGAAAGACTATCCTTTATGCTAAAACACATAGGGTTTACTTACTCTTGGTTACCTAATCTTTCAGTAAAGATGAGAAAACACAACACTGATGATGATGGGATGGGTATCGGGTGTTGTCTTATAGTCTAGATCATTCTTATTCTGGCCTTCAAGATTCTGGCCTACAACTGCGGTAGAATTTGTAATTGCTTTTCAGTTCACCCCTCCCTCTGGCCATGGCAGCTGTGACAACATGTCCATTTCTTCCAACAGCACCTCTCTCTGCATTGTCTTCTGCATAGCTGCTTTTCTTGGAATGACTCTGTCTAAGCATGCCAGGCTTCCAGGCATCCATCCTCTCCCAGTTTAGTACTCCCTGTTAATATCACAGATTCTAGATGATATCAAAGGACTTCACCCAATATTAAAACTGCAGAAGCTAAATTCAAGTTAGACATGAGGAAACACCTTCTAATTGTAAAGAAAACCAAGTAGTATAATAGCTTGCCTAACAAGGCTGTGGAATCCCTGTCATTGGAGGCTTTAGGAAAGCAGCCACAGGGACAGGAGCAGGTTACACGCACAGGACTATGCTCTGGGAGAATGAGATGTTCTGCATGATCTGTTGAGGTCCCTTCTGGCCATAATGTTTGATTCTATAATAAAAGTAGTAATCCAGTACCAGGTAATCCAGGTAAGCTCACCATGAGTTCTGCTCAAGCGGCCAGTTAAAAGCTATGATCAAATTACACTGACACATGACTCTTGATAATTGCTTAACATAAGAAATATGTTGCCACCATCTACGGCCCCATTGCATGCTGCCCTTTTTACATCTGCCTTTTCCCACACCTCCTCCCCCCTATTTTTTAGAGTCTGCTCCGACTGCAAACACGTCCAGGCAAATAGCTTACGTGAAATCTTAGCCATACTACTTGGAATGGAAGATGTTCCTTTCAAGTCAGTGAGACAATTCAGGGTAGTAAAGCTAAGCATGTACATGTCCGTAAAATATTAGTGTAATAACAATGAAGATTTGAGGGACTGTGAAGACTCACATTCAAATAACTGTAATAAGGAATTACAAATTATCTGTATTGAAGTTATACTTTTGATGACTGAAATGGCATTGAAGCTTTTGCAGTTCTGCATAGTAAAAATAGTAAAAAATAGTTTTTCATTGCCAGATTAAATACATTCGGTACTACTCAAAATCCTCAGGAAAATTCTAAATGTAATTTGTGAAATTGAAATGAAGGGATGTTGAACAAAGACACCAGATGGGAGTCTCCTGTTATTAGCAGGGTAGCCAGTGAAACATCTCCATTCCCAGAAGGAATTGCTTGAATTGCTCACTGGAGCAAGTGTAAATGTGAGGCAATAGAATTTTTTGATTTGAGATGTTGAACTTCATTGACATATCCAATAAAATCAGAACACATTACATTTGACTTAGTCTAGTCACATCAAGTGAAGATCTTTAGTAGATCAGTTTTTATCAGCAGACCTATTCAAAGCTCTGACTAAAAATGAACAAAAGACAAAATAACACAGGTCAAAAGATGACCCTCAATCTATTCTAAAGGTTTGCAGAAAACAAGAAGCCACTAAAAAGAATGCAGCTGTTAATTACAAAAGAGTCAGTGATATTAAGAAGCAGAAATGGAATGATTAATGCATAAATGAGTTTGCTGCATTGGTACACAAACAAGGAATTACCAGGCAAAATAAACAAGACCATCTTTCAACATTCAATAAACAGAAATAATCATTAAGAAAAGCATTCTTATGTCACCAGAAAGGACTACCAATAGTACCCAATTAACAATACTTAAAGAAGAGCATGCTCTCTTTTTCCCCAAATATATTTGTCTAATAAAAGATATATATCATCCTTCCTTTAAACATTGATAGATTTATTTCTGATAATTATGGTTATGCCAAACTGAATATCTCCAAAAGGAGTAAACATATAGCATATATTTTTGATAATATTAAACAGAAAGGATTTGCCATGGTATGATGACAATAAATTACCAACAGGAACTTGAATGACAACTCAGAATTCTTTAGAACTTGCATCAACAACAAAGAATGTTAAGATGCGCTTGCCGTCTGATGCAATCCTAGAAATAACAACTTGCTGGAAAAGACATCAGCTGGTAATTAACAACAAGCACATGAGAAGTCATTAATGAGAGACATTCCTAGGGATGATCACCTTCTTTGCAAAAACCAAGCAAATATACAATATTGTTATAAAAACTGACTTGGCTTACATATGCTATACCATGTTAAAATCTAACAGAGGGTTGCTAAGATATGTAATAGTAGCTTATACTCTCATTAGGTATCCTTTCGGTAATGCCAGGCATGGAGTAAATTTGTAGAGCAGACTTTGAAAGTCAACCTTGGTAATATGAGGAGTAAAGCCTGAGCTAGCAACGCTGAAGTGCCAGGCCCAGAGCCCATTGCTTGGTATGCTGTGTTAGCCTGATCTCCTAAGAAAACAAGGCTTACACAATTGATACCAGTCAGTCCATATCTCTGTCACTCCACTCCTAATAATATTTGAACATGCTAACCTATTTTAACCAAATTTGAAAACAGCATTCAATCATAATTCGGGTTGGATGAGATCTCAGGAGGTCGTCTAGTCCAACTGCTTAAGTGTCAAAGGTAACTGAATTTTTTTATAAGTTTCATAAAAATCAGCTATTAACATACACATATAAACACAGTTTATACTTTGTATAAGCTGGCTGACCAACTAAGACATACACACCTATATTAACATAGCTTTGGGCAAGTCAAAGCACATACTGACTCTTCCCACATGGCGGGGGAGCCTGAGGGAGGGGTGTACAGGGTGAGTTAGGATATTAAACTTTATATGAGAATACAGGACATAAATCAATAAGAAAACAGTTTTGAATAATTCTATTGGTCCTAATATAAATTGTTTGCCTGAGGCATAAATCCTGTAATTGAAAACAGTAAGGCTCATTAAATGGGCTAGAAAATAGTAGTGTTAGTCTTTTGCATAAAATCTGACATAGGTAACCTTCTGATTTCAATTTAAAAAGCCAGGCTTCATTTCATTTACACTTACAAACATCCTTGTAAAGTAACATGACATGGATGTTGTTTCTACTGTGAAGTGCCTGTAATCAGAAGGTAATTTTTTGCACAAAGGATCTGAGATACTGCTTAAAAGTATTTATTTCTAAAAATAAAAATGTATTGCTCTCCCTTTTTACAAGCCTGATGCTTTCAGCCCAGCTATTCATCAACAGTCACATGATAGTAGTAAAGAACCACAGAAAAAAAACACTTTCTATGAATGCTGAACTTTGTTTGGATACAAAAAAGTGTATTATTTTTAATGCTACACCCTCTCCCATCCCACATCCTTGGACTTCTCTGCTTCTCTACAGAATGTCTACTTAGAGGCTTGCCAAACTGTAATGCCTAGTGACATTACAAAAAGAAACAAAACACTTCTCCCCTTAGCTACTCTTATTCAAGCTACAAGTCATAGATCCATGTGAAATCTATCTTGGACTTCACCACTCTTCAAAATCTGATCATTTGGATTTAAGGGAGAATTTGTCCATTCATTTGGTAGCATGTGGGCTCCTCCGCAGATTTGGACTTCTTTTTAAAAGGACTGTTTCCCTACCTCGGTACTGCCCATGGGATCTCATGGCAATTCAACTGAAGATGGAACCAGATGAAGATACCATCTGTTCCTCCCATACTGAGCAACTGCATCAGACTCAAGTATGTAGCAGCTTAGAGTGTAGCTATGTCTAGCGACAGCAGCTTATCCCATCCAATATTTATCCAGAACAGTTTAATCAGGATGAGAATTTCTTTCGTAAGTTAGGCTAGATGTCAGGCCTTCCATTTAGAGGAGAACACTTGACATCTCCTAGTGTTAGGGTTCTCATTCTTTGATATGACCACTTGAGATTAAGATTTACCTATTACATCAGTGGCATTATTGAGACCCTCCTGCCATAAACTGATTTTATTCTGTTGTGTGGAGTGTTTCTGTAGCACTCCGGAGGACTCTGTTGCAAGACTTCCTCACTGGAGTGCATTTCTTTATCCAGCACTCTGCTCTCTTTGTTGAGCTGTCTCCAGTCTTGCCAGATCCTAAAATGCTGGAACACATACCTGGCAAACTGTAGTTGCTATCAGTTATTATTCCTACTAAAAAGCTGATAAAACTTTGAACTTTTCTATAGCCTGCTGACTTGCATTTTATTAGGAGGCAAAATTTCAAAATGCCTGGGAAAATACTCTGCGCTTAGTAAACATCATACAAGTCTAATTTTTTTATATATTCCAAAGTCCATTAAGTAATACCGGCACTAGTCTGCTTTGTGTTTTAGCTTCTGCCCCAACTCTGCTTCTATACTAGCATACTCTCTTGCTGTGTTCTGATAACTAGAGCTCAGTGTATATATTTTCTAAGATGTTACTCTTCAAAGACTTCAAGGATGTCTGCTCTGCAGTCAAACCTGTGACTGAATCTTGCTTGAAGGTATACAAGGTAGCTTGATAAATATTAGAATATTTTGGTGAAAAAAACTATATCAGTGTTCTTGTGATTTTATAAATTAGAGATACTTGATTTGATAACAGATCATGCTTAGAATCTTTTTTTGACTACACTATTATCATTTAATTTATGATCAAGTGCTTTTCAAGAGTTGGGATTTCGTCCACAAATCACACTGGCACAGAACTACCATCAAGTAGTAACAGTGTTTCTATTAAAATATACATTTATCGGATTTATTTGTTACCCACACTATTGCATTAATTTAAAACTCGAGGCCAGCAATATAGAGAGAGCAATGAGGATTAACTGGACAGCATAAGCCAGTGTTCATGTCACTCCCTTAGGGCGTTGTCATGGTTGGGAATATCAGTAAGCAGAATTCCTTGACTGGTAAGACAGCTTGGAAAGTTACATACAGTGCAAACAAATCTTGACACTATTCTTTTCAGTCAAGTGATACTTCATCTCTTTCTTGGCTCAGTGAAGCTTTTTGTCACTTTGACAGGCAACATATATCAGACTGAAGCTAAGACTTCTTGCATACTGGCTAGAAATGGTATATTTACCCCTTAAGTGCATAATTGAGCAATCTATGTCCATTACTCAATCTATTCTTAGCTTTATAGACTGTATTTAGAAATTTTACCATCCAAGTTGTGACCCAAAGCCAGTGTTGGCTGTGCTCACAACAGTCTGTTATGCTCATCTCAGCCAATGTAGACTGCAGTGACACAAGACTTGCAGAAGCTTGCAGAGGTCAGATGGCCTGGAAATGTAACTGGAAATATGAGCAACTCATCTAGTAGTCAAAGCTTTTCTCTCTCAGACCAAAGGAAAAAATAATTTACATGTTTACAGGAAATGCCAGGATCACACACTAAATCAAAAGCTAGTGGGGCTTCAACCCACTCTTTTCATCCAGAAGGCAATCCATCTGAGGGAGAACATTAACTGCTACTCTACAAACAGCTCCTCAACCTCTCAACAAAGACTGCATTTTAGCAGCTCATTTAAAAAATATTTAATACCCAGAACAAATAATTCTAGAATCATATAGCTTCATCTCCTTTTTACAAATGGGAAATGACTAGAATTTCCAACTAAAGTAAATATCACATCTTAGTAATTTTCTATGAAGGAAGTAAAAAATTAGTTCCCCAAATGAGGTATTCTTCCTCAATTAGGTGTAAGGGATTTCTAGCTGTTTATCCTAAACTTCAGATAAATCTTTCTGGATACATTTGAATTCTTTTAGTATAGGCCTAGTATAATCTTGCAGATAGTTCAGTCTGTCAGCCTATCAATCTCTCTATTGGTCTATCAGGGATAGAGAGAAAGGAACATCTAAGGCTACTTAAAAAAAAAATCTGAGTAGTTTTCTTGTCGTATGTCATGCTGATTATGCTCAATCAGAAGGCAGACTGTATTCACTACTACAGGAACTGTAATTTCCTTTTTTTTTTTTTTTTTCCTTTTTTTTTTTTTTTTAAGATTCATGTAGGTATTTTGTCTAACTCAATGCTTGTTCTGTGGTTTGTGGCTTCCCCTGTCTAGTTACAAATGTCCTTGATTGACTGAGTTGAATTGTGGATGTGGCTAAGCATATTGTTTCCTCTTTTCGTGAATAACATCTTCCAGTGCTCTGCTACAGTCTTGATATTGCTGCACAGCTAGACATACTGTACTTAGAGCCTGGCAGGCATTCTCTTTATATATCTATTTCAAGGAATCCAAAAATAATTCAGACTGGAGTTTTTACTCTTATCTTCAAAGAAAATGTCACTTTTTGCAAACTCTTTGATAAAGTTATCTTTATCTAGTTATGAGAGACTAAGCATGAAAAAATGTATTTTTTAAAAAAGTTAGAAATATTTGTTGCATTTTTGCACTTTATATAAGAAAACAATTACTTTTTAAAACTTTAGATTTCTCAAAACTACAAATTGTTCCTTCTGTCATCAGGATCATTTTCCCTATCCCCATGTACTTGGGTGGAGCATATCAGAATATGGTTTCTGTAAATAAACAAGTTGAAGAATTGCTCTGTAAACCACTAAAGAGAGCTGCAAGCACCATCATTCCTGACTCATCCAGCCTGCAAGACAGCACTGTTCCAATTGTGCCTCTTGTTGCAAATTGTTTTTTTATTTACCACAGAGACTACTGATTACTGTTATATAATTTAGTAAAATTCTTACTTTTATTAGTTAAACTTAGAACTTTTTCCCCTGTGATGACATGTTCAAATTGGAAACTTCATTTTCATATCTTCTGAGCTTTCACAAGGGGATTCTTGAGTATTACCAATATAATTTTTTCTTCATTGAATTCAGTCTGCCTTTCACTTAAACAGAAAAACTAACTTTGTTAGAGTACTTCTTTAGTTAAAAGGTAGAAGAATGACTTTTATGAATGATTTGTCTGAAGGAAAGTTTAATTTGTATTTAAAATACTGGATCCTCTCAGCAGTAAGTGAGAGATTATAATACTCGTTTAGCTTATCACACATTTGTAAAGCTTACCACACAGTAATAATTCCACATGTTCTACAACCGTAATAATATTTGGTTGCAGAAAATTCTTCAGTTCAGAGCCAGCATGTATGCAATGTATACAGTTTTCCTCCTTAGACTGGATGGGCTATCAAATGCATTGCAGTTATCCTGGTTCTACTATACAGTGCAACTCCTTGTGCTTGGGAACTACTCCAAATCTCTTCTTACATCAAAAGAATTAAAGGTAGACATTCAAAGCATTCCAAAGTGCAGATCCAACCATTGCTAGAAAGTATACTTTTGGGTGGATGCTTGACTGAAAGAGTGATACTAAGCCATCACAAAGTCAACAGTGCTTTCATGCAATCAGCTTCTTGCCTCACTTCACATAGACATACTCTAAGAAACACTCTCAAACTTTTGCCAGAAAGAGACTCCCATTAACAACAAACGGACATTGCTATTTGGCTTGCCCACATTAAAATTTGAATCACACTGGCAACAGAACCCTATTAAAAATGCTTATCCAGCATAGCTCTGTTAGCACAGTACTTACTAGCAATTTCAGAACAGGCACCTAAAAAATACTCACAATGCCACAGTATTTTGAAGCATGGTATGAAATACCCTCCCCCTCCATCTCAACTACTGTAAGAAACTCTGCAGCTGGTTAACTGAGAATACAACAGTCTTGCATTTGAACAAAAATCATGTTACAACAGCAGTAGTTTGGAATTGCTTAAACTCTAAATCAGGCTTCTCGGATGACACGTGGCTTTCTCAGAAATGCTTTGTACTAAAACTAGTTTATCCACGGTGTTTAAACATTCAGATTAAGGGTGTAATTTCAGTTCAGCCCGAAGTATTCTGTAGGAGTCACAAACTAGGTGCTGGAATGTTTGTATAAACATTTAAAGGAGTGTTTCTGCTCTTGTTCACAGCATCAGCATGCAGAGGACAATTTAGACATCATTGGGTGAGATCACTTTGCAGTGGTTGAGGTGATTCAATCGAGAGAGGACCCAACCTTTGATCACAGGCAATAGCTCATCTACCCTAAACATGTGCTGGTACGTATGTGCAGTTCCATAGTGTTTCATCCT
Source organism: Apteryx mantelli (assembly GCF_036417845.1). Taxonomy (NCBI): domain Eukaryota; kingdom Metazoa; phylum Chordata; class Aves; order Apterygiformes; family Apterygidae; genus Apteryx; species Apteryx mantelli. The sequence goes on from NC_090020.1 coordinate 61,710,962, forward strand.
GTCACCAGCCCTATTCTGCATCTATTACCTACGGATCTGGATCTGCCTGGGCAGACTACAATTAATTCAGCTGAGAATCTTTGACTACGTCTCCTTCTGTGCTGAACTTGGGTCTTGTAGTTGCCTTGTTTTCCCATCACCAATGTGAACTGAGATCGTGTCTGAGAACCAGCAGGTATAGGCTGAGGAAAGTGATACTGCAAGGCAGAAAAAGCACAGAGGTACTCATGGGAGTTTGCAAACCTACCCTTCACTGGCTTGCTAACTCAAGATCATATTAAATATTACTGCTGGAAACTGCCCAGTGTCAGCAATGACTCAAAGTACTCCCTGCCTTGAAAGTTCTGGGCTTCGCACATTTTTTTTTTCCTTAAAAAAAAAAAAAAAATCAATTAAATTTCTAACCTTGGGTTTCAGCTCACTAGGGATAGAACACTTTTGTCTCTCAAAAAGCTTTTGTTCTTTGAAACATAATAATCCAGCTTGTCAGCTGAGTAACTGCTACTTCAATAGCCCTTTTCATAAGGTTAACTAGGCCTCTCACATGTACAGTTTCCAGGTTAGTGATGGGATCCACATGCACATAAGTGTCATGTCCCAGGCAGCAGCATTCCAGCAGCTCACTTATCTCCAGGATGTTCAGGCTCTCTTAAGAGAGGGACATTCCCCACTAATGGCTTCAGTTCCCACAAACTTTACAACTTTTTAGAAGTGTGGGAATCAACCACAAGCCAGGCTGATTGGGAACTCCTTAACCCACTCCTGCTTTGTGATGGTGAAGATATATTCCACCACAAGTCCTGTTCAAAAGGCAATTACTAGCCTTTAAGAATGTTATTTTAATTTCTTGCTGTTCTGTTCTAAGGTAAAAATATGTAATCACCCTTAAGAATAATTCACCTAAATCTGAAAAGCTTGCCCTTTACATTTTTATGAATGTTGTTGAGTTATGCATTTCTCACAACATGGAAGTCACTGTGAAGGCTACTCAGTGTTCCAAGATAATGTAATTTTGAATAATTGCTATTTCCTTGCAACTTTTTCCTGTGAGGGTACAATTTTGGCAAAATACAACAGTTCAAGAGCTGATAGCCAAGCCTCTCTGCTGCATGAAAAGAGAGGCCTATCAGAAACTTGTTTGTAGCTGTGCAATTTTCAGACTAGTTCTCAGCCAGTTCCCAAATGTTACATTTACCTAAAATCTGCTTTAAATTACAGCAGCTTAACCCTCCACTATCCGAGAACAACCAGACTAACACTGCTTCAGAGACCTTGGCCTCCACAGTAACTTGTCTGGAATACAAGGACTCTGATTTTTTGGCTGATGAGAGATTCTGAATCCATGTTCAACTGTCTTAAGCCTGGATATATACTGTGGCTTGTCTTCATTTTTTAATTTTTTTCTTTCATGCATTATTAAAGACAAAATTGGACTGCTACTTACACTTATCCATTGAAAATTTATTTTTAAATAAATAACAGAAATAGACTACAGTCCCTCCACCAAGATATTCTTGCTTGGCTACTTCTAGATGGGGTATAATCAAATCTTCCAAGTCATTTCAGATGTGTGTTGATCTGATGCTTGAGTTTACAGTAACAGAAAAGAATGCTATTTCTCCTGATGTAAAGCATATATCACCCTCAGCTTTAGCACCCAGATCTGGTCCTTCCTCAGGCTTGTCCTTTTTCCAACAGCTATGACTCTGGATATTCAAGACATAACCATGATTCCCCTGGATATAGGAAGTTAATGACTGGAGAACGTTTGGATTGTCAGAGGCTCTTCTCACATATTTAACCTTCATGAACAGGATGCTAGTCAATGCAGTAACCTTAGAAAAAAGGAGTAACTATGACTCAGCTTCTCTGGCAAACTCAACTGAGAACGTTTTATTCCCCCAGTGCTTCTGCTACTTCAAAAGATGGCAACAATATCACTGATGGGGCAATGAATATTGTCTACTGAACTTACTTTTGACGTAAGTATTGTGGGACCTCTGTATTAAATGATTTCCTTTCTCATTTATACAGGAAGTGAAATGGAATATCCCAAAGGGCACCAAAAACCTGACTGTTGGCCTTAGAATTGCAGGTGATTAATCATTCCTTTCAGGCATGCTTATGAGAGTTGTCCACGCTGGCTTACTGTAACCTATGTGCTCTGCAACGTACTTGGAAGCCTCAGAGCACTGAAGGCACTGCCAATTCTTAAGTAGGACAGGCCAAAAGGAGCATACAAGCGCTGTGTCTCAGCGCAATCAGTTAACTGCAGTTACAGAAGTCCGAAATTGCCCAAGACACCTATTTCGGAGCTGCCCCCAGCTCTCACTGCAGGTGCTGCACTCGCTCTTTCGCAGCCCAACAGCAAGCGCTGCGTGGAGCGCCATCCCGCGCTCTCAGTAAAGGACCTTTGAAATACACGGGTTCAGTCTCTAGTCAGAACGAAGTAATGCAGACAAGCTAAAACGAGCTGCTGAAGCGCCGCATCCTCTCCTCTAACCGTGCAGAAAACCGCGCCGGGGAATAGGAACAGCAGAGACCTCCTCTGCAGACACAGCCTTCCTGTGAGAGAGGTTGCTGCCTTCGCGGCCCCCACTTGCCCCCCGCCAACAATGCGCCGCGAGCTCCCGCGCCGAGGCAGAGACCCCCGAAAGCAGGGGCAGCTGCGGGCGGGCGGCAGGGATGTGCAGCGGCTACCGGGGACAACGGGCCCCTCGGGGCCGCGGGCTGGCAGGGACGGGACGGAGCCCGGGCAGGCGAAGTCAGGGCAGCCTCAGCGACGGCAGGAGGCCGCTGCCTCCCCCCTGCCCCGGGAACCAGGGCCGAGGCGTGACAGAGGGGGCGGGCGGATCTCGCCCTCAACGGCCCCCTTCCCCCGGGCGACCGCAGCTCAGCCGGCACCAGGGGACATCACGGGGCTCCCGCGGGGCCGCCCCGCCCGCACCTGCCACCTCCCCCTCCAGCCCCCCCCCCAACGGCTGCGGGCGGCACGTGTCCCTCCCAGCATCCCCAGCGCAGGGCCGCTGAACGGCTGCATTGTACGTACCAGGGAAGGGGCGGGGCACCGCCGCCCCCGCCTACCATGGGAGAGAGAACAGGCGGCCAGGCGAGAGGCCCCTCTTGTGGCAGGCGGGGGGGGCGGGGCTAGAGGTTGCGCCCATTGCCGTCGGCCGGAGGGAGGGAAGTGGGACCTCAGAAACCACGGGACAGCCAATGGGAAAGGCGCCCCGCGGGGCGGGGCTTCGGGAGGCCGCGGGGCGGGGCCGGCGGTGGGTTGCCGCAGCGCCACCGCCGCTTGTAAACAGATCCTGCCCCACGTGACCCGCGTGAAGTACCTGCGCGGGCCGAGCGGGGCATTGTCCGCGGCGGCGGCAGGTTGATGACCAGAGGCGGCGGCGGCGGCAGCACTCCACGGCAGCGCGCGCGGCGGGCCCCAAGCGGAGGGGAGGTGATTCCTCTCTGCCCTCCTTCCCCCCCTCCCTCCTTCCCCCACCCCCGCGGCTCCAGTCGGGCTCCCGCGCATCCTCCCCGTCCCAGCTCCGCTAAGATGGCTGATGGTGGGCGGTGAGGCCGCGGCGCGCGGGGCCGTGGGGAGCAGTTGCCGGCCGGCGCGCGGCGCGGCGCGGCGGGCGGGGGCGACTGACGGGACGGGAGCGGGAGCAGGGGCGGAGTAGGGGCGGGGGGGCCGCGCAGCACCATGTCCGCCTTCGCGCTGGAGGAGACGCTGGAGGCGGACTGGGTGGCCGTGAGGCCTCACGCCTTCCAGGAGCGGGAGAAGCACAAGTTCGTCTTCATCGTGGCCTGGAACGAGATCGAGGGCAAGTTCGCCATCACCTGCCACAACCGCACGGCGCAGCGCCAGCGCAGCGGCTCCCGCGAGCTGCGCCGCGGCGGCCCCGCGGCCGCCGAGCCGCGAGCCGCCCCCAAGGCCGGGAGCCCCACGGCGCGCAGGAGCGCGGCCTGGGGCGCGGAGGCCGGCCTGCCGCGCAGCTCCTCGCAGCCCCGCGCCGACGCGGCGCCGCGGGGCCCCGAGCGGGGCGCGGCGGCCGAGGCGCTGCCGAGGAGCCCGCTGCGCGCCAAGAGCAGCCCGGCGCGGAGGCCGCCGCGGGGCCCGGAGGCGGCAGGTGCCGCCGAGGACATAGAGGTGCTGGAGCTGGGGAGGGAGGAGGCGGCGGCCGCCTCGCTGTCGCTGCCGTGCTCCCCGCTGCCGGCGGCCGAGCCGGCCGCTCCCGACGTGGAGCCCGCGGGGGAGGAGTGCAGCTGGGCCGGCCTCTTCTCCTTCCAAGACTTGCGGGCTGTGCACCAGCAGCTGTGCTCGGTGAACTCGGAGCTGGAGCCCTACCTGCCCGCCTTCCCCGAGGAGCCCTCGGGCATGTGGACGGTGCTGTTCGGAGCCCCGGAGCTCTCCGAGCAGGAGATGGACGCTCTTTGCTACAAACTACAAGTTTACTTGGTCCACAGCTTGGATACCTGCGGCTGGAAGATCCTTTCGCAGGTGCTTTTCACCGAGACTGACGACCCTGAAGAGTATTACGAGAGCCTGAGTGAGCTGCGACAAAAGGGATACGAGGAGGTGCTGCAGCGGGCCCGCAAGCGAATCCAGGAGGTGAGGCTGCCACATGGTCCATGTCCCTCCACCTTGATGTTACCTGTTTTTTACCCTGTGCCGTCTTATTTAGTTGTTCTCTTCTGCTGCTGCCCTCTCCCTTTGCAGAATTGATCAATCCATGGGACAGCAAAAAAAAAAAAAAAAGAAAAAAAGAAAAAGGTACAGGAAGAGAAAGCCGTCTAGCTTAAAGATAAAACTTTAAGAATCTAAGTAAGAAAATGAGTCTTAACCCTTTCCAAGATCTCTAGTGTCAGGTTTAAGAAGGTGCAGATTTCCCTGGCTGTCCAAGTGTGGCTCAGCACTTCATTCTGTGCAGTAGAATTTAGAGGTTTGTGAGCAAGAACGTGATGGATTTGGCAGGGTCTTACTCTCAGGCTTTTGTCATTGCATTTGCTTTGCACCATGATGTGTTGGAGTCTGGATTTTTCTGTTTAATGGGAGCAACAACGTAGTGTTTGACAGTACAGTTTAGGCTTCAGAATCCAAAAATTTTTGGGTTCCTACAGGCTCTGGGTGCTGAATCTAGTATTTCAAGTGAGACGTTTCCAGTGGAATTGCAATAGCTACACTTACGTTGAGCTGGTAAGTTCTTGGAGCTGGGATTTTACAATTAAGCTACCTTGGAGTTAGGATTTTACAAAAGCAAGCTATCTGGTCCTAGCAAGTTCTAACTGTATTGCCATTGTCAATCAGCATCTGACAAGACTTGGATGTTTCAAGTCATACCAGCTCTCTCTTTCTCTTACTTTATTCTTTTTAGAGAAAAGTAGTTGAGGAGGTTGATTCTGCTAACACTGCCTCAGCCTGTGAAATTTTTTTCCACTTCTTTGTGGACTGAGGTACATGAGGACCCAGATTTTCCCAGTAATTACGAGAATTTTACACTTGTTTCTCTGTTTGTGTAGCCTTGGTCCAGAATGTACAAAGGTCTGTCTAGACATAGCTATATGTATGAATCGGGTTATGGATTTTTTCATTTTGCAAACACCATCTAAATTCTGTTGTATGGATATAAATCAAGGTTGGCTGCTCCAGCTGCTCACATGTATCCTACCATTATTGTGTGTTCAGAAATGTGTGGTAGTGAACTTTTTTTTTCCTGATGGAGTATGAACAGTCCTGTTAAATACATGGTCTTGGGAATGATTATCAAACTCAAAAGTGCATGTTTTTTTGAGAACCGCTGATTCAGAATTGCTCTGCAAGAACTGTTTGTTATCTGGAGAGTCTCAAGTTCTGCTAGCACCAGTAGCATGGGCAAAAAATAAATCAGTTATTGGTAGGTTATGCAAGTTTTATCCATCAAGATCTTGAAACTACAGCATCTTACTCTCAATTAATATTCAGAACTTGGTGCAGACAAAATGTTAGCACGTATATGTGTATTTGACCACAGTGCCACCTTCCTTCCCTATGGTAACCAATCTAGTAGTGTACCTAAAGTCAGTACAGCTGTACTTCTGTCACTGTCTATTGTGTAAATTGATCCTTCTTTAATTAAAGGTAGTTCATGTTTAAGAAAAGAAACCAACAGAGTGACCTGCTCTTTCCCTTTTGGCTCTCGGGTTTCTCTTTTCCTTACCTGTTAGTGGTTTACTTCATTCATGATGTCTTTCTTTTGAGCAAATAGTAGTATCATTTGTCATTGTAATTCTAAGAAAATGAAGCAATGGTTGATGGGTATTGCTGGGTATTTCTGAAATAATAGCTTTTCAGAATGTCAAGAAAAACCTACAGAATCAACATTTCATCTCTTTTTTTATTTACTTTTCCATCTGTACTTGAAATCTGCCTGTAGCTGTTGGGAATGTTGGGTTCCTGCAATTTTAAATGAGTTTACCTCTTATTAGAACTTTGGGGAGAGAGGGGTAAGGGACTGTGTAGAATTTGCAACTGAAAAAATATCAAGGAGTATAACAAATACAGAAGGTCTTCACGAATGTAAACTTGGCCAAAAAGCAAATTTAGAACATGAAGACTTGGGCTTAACATTTTAAAATATGCTTCTGACATTTATAATTGTGTAATATATCTCTTTTTCCAGGACAGATTTCTCTGTGCGATGAAAATATTACTTGTGAAATGCTTGCAGAGTCTGTTGATTATGTTCTTTGGGATGGAGAAAAAAAGTGAGCAGCAAAATCTTTTGCGTACATTGTTTCAGCATCCCCTACTTGGCCATCTGCTGTGTTTCATAAGTTAGACACTAGCCAGTTTATTTTCACAGCAGTTAATAATTGCTGCCCTTTGTAATAGGCATTTTTATCTGTTTCAATTATAAACCTTTAATAAGCCAGAAAAATGTTGCAAGTAGAAACAGATCCAAGATCAGGAAGAAAAAATAGTTGTAGAAGAACTACATGACCTGGAATTAATTTCTTCTGCATAATTTGCCCTTTTCAAATAGCATATCTTTTTATTTTTTCATATAAAACTATTAATTCTGAAACAATTTAGGAACAGTTAATTTATGCTAAAGTAAAAACTTGTATCTACAGGAGGAAGTATTTTTCTACCTTGTTTTTGAATACTAAGAAACACTTGTTTGGAGCCCTCGTTCATTAAGTTTATGCCTGTTTAAAAAATTAATCAGATGCCTAACTAGAGGACTAAACTCCCAAATGTAAACATGACAAATAATCAGTTAATGGCTAGATAAAAAATGTTATTATTTTAATGGAGAGGATGCCACTGAATCCTCATTTGGAATTCCAGCTTCTTGGCCAGTATTACCAATGTTTTAAACTTCTGCCTCTGGAAGGCAGAAAAAGCTCCTTTCTGTACTCCTGTCACTGCCAATTTCCTGGCTGTTACAATGTGGAAGGAGTTACTGTAGGATAAATGTACCCGCTTGTAAATTTTTGTCTAGTAACATCAAAGATGGTGTATCTCTTTGTCATTGCTATATTGGGAAAAGGTTGAATGTGGTCACCATTTTACTGCATAAGAAGTGTTGTTGTTTGTATAATACAAACTATGATTAGGAGGGGTTGGTGAATTAATCATGCCAACAAATGTAGCCCATTGCATGCTTATCCTTTTACTTGCTTCTGCATAGCAAGTTGTGGGTATGGGAAGCCTATCTGTACTTTTATATGCCTTCTTCAGCATCTTTGAATTAATGAGACCTATGAATGTGTCTGTCCCCTATAGCTCTTAAGCACCACAGTTGTCTGAAGTTTGGCAGATGACAGTCTATAGGATCTTGAATGCCAGTTACAAAACTAGAGACTTACTTTCCTTTTATTGTTGTTCAGGAAATCTTTGAATTCTGGTATCTGCAGGCAGACTGTTGAAAGATCATTTTGCATCTCTTCATGTTCTGTGTGTGTTCTTTTAATTGCTTTAATAATAAGTTGAGAAACACTTCTAGTGCATGGTTAAATTCTGAAGACATTCTGAGCCCATCATGTTTTCTTTGGCTAGTTTAAGACTGCCTTGGGAGTGAGGACCTACTGATATTTTTAAACTCTTTCCCCTGTATACTGGAAGATTTTACTAGGCACCAGAAAAGCCCTGGAGACTTTAATTTGATGTTGATAGGCTTCATTTTACTTTTGATTCAAAGGGCTAGAAAAGTTAAGAAAAGTTTTCATTTAAACCTTTTATTTATTTTGTTATGGGTAACAACTCATTGTTACATGAGAAGAAAACAGGGTTTTTTTGTCAGAAAGCTGTATTGTCATTTTTTTCCCTTTCTTATTTGGTGTGTATACACATTTTTTTATGACCTTTGCACATCTCTAGTAGAGAAGCTTGGTTGTGAATGAATGAACTAAGATTGTCAAATCATACAAATTCATAATGAGTTGGTCCACTTGTAACTGACAGACTTTCACATTTGTTGGTTTCAAAGGATGTTGTCACGTATTTCTGTGTTCATCAAAAAAACCTAAGTAATAGCCGCAGTTTAGTCTTTGTTTTGTTGAGCCTCTTCTAATATTTAATGAAAATAATATTCATGATTGTCTCAGTAACTAGGAAAACTTTATTTCCTTGTTTCTGTGCATTCAGTACTAAAATAAATGTGTATATGTTAGGTAGCAGGGCACTATATGAATAATGTGACCTTTCCAGAGGTAAGGTAGCTGTTTCTATTTGATGATCTACTGTTAGGTGCAATGCAGTTTAAAGAGGGATTTTTTTGTTGTTTTTTTTTTGTATTATTGAAATATTGAATACTTCTTTATATTGTTTTGTATTACTTACTTTTGGATTACTGAACAGTTTGGTGTTGAAATCACTGTCAGTAAATTTTCATCCAAACCAGTGAAATATCCTTCTGTGCAAGAGGCAAAGACAACTGAATCCTTTATGTTAACTACAGTAGTTGGATTTAGAAGATACATAAGGTATCTTGTGAGAAAACAGAACACTGGTTCAAATTTGACTTTGGAAACACAGGGGGTTAAAAGAAGATGTACTGTTGATATTTTTTTCTATTGACGTGAATAGAACAGAATTAGACTAATGCTGAACGTTCTGGAAATCCTACTTATTTTTGCTTGAAAGCTGTTTGTATGTGCTCATTAGCTGTAGTGACACTTGTTTTCAGTAAAACTGTTTTGATTCTCTCCTGAATACTTCATAAATAGGCTGTTTAAATACTGTACCAGTACTATAAGTTAGTGCTAACCAAAAGTTAGTATCTATTAGCGGCTGTAGGGTATGCTGTGTAGAATAGGTAAGTAGTCTCCAAGTTATTAGGAAACAGCCACATGATGATAATACTCTGGCTAGTACTTCTGTTGCTGTCCAACCGAAGATGTTTTCTTGGTATTTATCCTTGCCAGCCATCATCTTCTTATTTATATAATCTGCAGTTGGAGTCACTAGCAATTATTTCTGGCTGTTTTGAACTAGTCTTAAGTTAATAAGAATTTTAAAGGCTCGGTATCTGTAGAGGTTGGACTCATTCTGTAAGCATGAGACCCAGCAGTAAGGATACTGTGCTACATTTTCAGATAAGCAGAATGACATGTGGAGTGATGCTTTTCCCCTTCTCTTCTGGAAATAATAAAAGTTAAAGTCACATTGATATTTTTCTTTTCAAAGTGTTTCAGTGAATTTCTGAAATGTGTCTGTATATATTCTGTTATGGCAGGTGATACTACTGGAAGACATAGAATGAAGATAGAAGGGGTTTTATATCATTTGAGATTCCTGGACCCTTATAGCAGAAAGGATAATTAAATAGTGCAACAGCTTAATCATATGGTGAACATAAAGTTGCCGAAAGTCTTAAGATGTGATAACATACCATTCTAAAATACATACTTTAAAATGGCTTCTAGGATTCAGTATTTAAAGGACATTAGACCACATTACTACAGTGTTTGCTTCTCTCCATAGCTTGTGAAGTAAAATGTTCTAAGTCCTATGCAAAATTACTATTTACCTTTTAGTTGGAATTTTTTTATCATTTGTCTTTCTTCCGTTTGATATCTTCCTGACCCAATGCTTATTTTTTTCTATTGCTTCTTGCTTTTAATTCTGTTTTATGGGTAGTATCAAATTGCTTCAGAGATCTATAGACTTGTGGTTGTAGGCTAATTAGAGTTTTGGCTACTGCCTTTGTTTTTCTCAGTCTTTTTATATTGTCTCTTTTCCAGTCTCAGTAGGATACTTTTCCTAGATTTTATGTAATATTTTTCTCTTGTTTTCCCCCCCTTTCTGCAAGCCACATATGGCATACATATGTGGATAGATTTCATGTGTTGTTTTATTAATGACTTGTTAGTTTGACAAGGGCTAGCTGAAGATGATCCGGTACACTACTGTATTTGAAAAGAGTAGAATGCTTATAATAATGTGCATTCCTTCAAGACACACAGAAATGTAAATGATATGTACACAAAGAAAAGAACAACTGCTTGAAGAATTTGCTTACCTGACACAACTTAAGTCTTACATCAAAAATAATAGTAACATTCCTTAAAAATATAGTAATACTGTTCAGTATGACCCTTAGCCCAGTAAGCTTGACCTTAATTTTTAGAAATTAAAGAATTTGGCTTGCCAGTCTCATAGTTCTTGTCCCTATCCAAATACCTGAGAAGAAAAATAGAAATAAAATACAAAATAGGCTCTGTTTAACTGTCTGAACGGGGGTTGAGGAACAATTTTTGTCTTGTGGTTGGGGGAATATTCTGATGATAAGATAAAGTTACTTCATATTTCAGTTCAAAATGTGAATTGTTCATTTCCCAAGGTATAGGGATAGACCTTCCTCCATTTCCCGTTAAAGTTGTTCTAGCTGATATGTAGTTGCAATGTTTTTATGTGCCAGAATATTTTGAAGAGGTGCATATAACCCATGTAATAAACACTGTTATCCATTATGCTGCTTGGAATTTACAGCCCACTTCATTTTCTAGTGGTTAGATCTGCTGTTGGGTTGTTTTTTCTTCATGTTTACCTTACTTTGTCTTCTGGCATATTTTTTTCTCCCTTTTTCCAGCATTATTTTCTTTCTCCCTCCTGTATTAAATGTCCTACAGGACTTAGGCCATCAAATCAGTGTCTTTCAACATTGCTTTCAAAATCTGATAACTTTTTCTTCCCCTCAGTTTCTGGCTGAGATAGTGTTACACAGGCCAGCTTAGCATAAGAAAGCAGATTATTTCTAATCATTACATCTTTTTTACACTTCTTTTTTCAATAAAGGCTTACAGATGATCAGTGGGGTTTACATTGCTCTTTATATATGTAATATTGCTACCACAGAGCTGCAGAAGCCTCTGAAAAGCTGGATCTATTATTTTTCTGTAAGTAGACACATGATCTCTTTTGGGATGTGCTTTTATCATCCCTTTCTTTAATATTAGTAGAATCATACCGTTATAGTCCACCAGGAAATTGCTGCTCTTCAAGAGAACGTCAGTCAAAGTAGGGACTCTGTCCAACTAAAAATACATCTATGGGGTTCTTTTGTTTTTTTTCAGGAGGCAGAAACTTAACAATAAGGAATGTGGTAGGGAGAGAGGGAAGATAGGGCAGCAAGAGAGAGAAGGAGAATTATGATATCCTTAAGACACATTTTGATTAACTATTTGATATACCACAGAAACGCAGAATAGAGGTTGGCAGGGACCTCTGGAGACAGTCTGGTCTAACCTCCCTCCTCAACCAGGGTCACCTAGAGCAGGTTGCCCAGGAACTGTGTCCAGTCGGGTTTTGAATCTCTCCAAGGATGGAGTCTCTATAACCTCTCTGGGTAATCTGTTCCAGTGTTCAACCACCATCACAGTGAAAAAGTGTTTTCTTACAATTAAGTGGAATTTCCTGTGTTTTGATTTGTGCCCGTTGATTCTTGTCACTGGGCACCACTGAGAAGAGTCTGGCATCATCTTTACATTGTCCCATCAGATATTTATAAACATTGATGAAATTCCCTCCGAGTCTTCTCTTCTCCAGGCTAAACAGTCCCAGCTCTCTCAGGCTTTTCTCATATGAGAGATGCTCCAGTCCCTTAATCTTCTTTGTAGCCCTTCACTGGACTCGCTCCAGCAGGTCCATGTCTTTCTTGTACGGGGGAGCACAGAGCTGGACTCCTCATGTGGCCTCACCAGTGCTGAGTCGAGGGAAGGATATATTTGAGCTGGTACTCAGAATGCTATGTTAAATACTTCTTGGCAGTAGAATAAGTTTGCGTTGTGAGGTATTGAGTCTGTTGCTTTAGCTGTCGAGGGTTTCTTCTAAACATGGCTCAATCCACCTCGTCCTTTATTTTCTCTAGAAAAGAATCAACTCTTCAGATTTGGTGATACTATAATTCTACTATGGGTGATGCTGTATGGGTGTCCTGTACAAAAGTAAGAGAAACAAATGAACATATATTGAACTCTGTAGAGGAATCTGTGCCTAGAACATATTTTGCAATTTTGGGTAATTCCAGTGCCAAGTGCCAGTAATATAAAAGTTATTCATTGTTTCTTCTCTCTATCCCAGAAAACGAGCAGAACTAATTACAAAGAAATTCATTTTATTTTTAAAGGTTTGTCACAAGTTGGTGTTAATTTACTATGTAATAAAAACCTGTAAATAAGATATTCTGTTGTCATAAGCATTTTACTATGTTAGAAAATGAGCATTCAGAAGTTTTATGCTGCTACTGGTATTCAGCGTGACAGTAATCTGGGAAAGTGGCATATCAAGATAATGGCAACTGTAGTTTTAACCATATTATTTATACTGATCTTTATTAGAAGACTGAAAATTTTTAAGGAAGGGAGCCAAAATTAATATGCTTTGGAACAGTTTATTTGAATTACTCGTACATCTTTTAGGGTACTAACATCACTATAACCATTCAGAGCAAAGATCTTTGGATAGTTCACTGAAAATCCCTGCGTTGAATGCAATGCTATTTAATAGCAAACATGCAAGAATGTTTAAGAATGGGAATGAAAGAATTATTGTGTCCTTACAGAAAGTAATAATATGATCTCATCTAGAAATCCAATGGTGAGATCTGCTAGAATATGGGTTAGTCTTTAAGAAAAATTACTGAGGCCCTTGGATAACTCGAAACATGATTATAAAAATGGTACAGATCTTTTGGACAGGGAGATTGGATGATCTCATAGCATCTTCTAGTCATAAATGCTATAAATTAATATGGAAAATGTGTTTTTGTTTTAGTTAGTTGTTGAAACTTGGCCAACCATGTTTCTGAAGGAGATGGGCCTGAATATAGTTAAACTAAACCATTATTAGTCTATCTGAAGAAATCTTTATTAGTCCTAAGAATTTTAACAAACAGTGCTAAATTCATCTCTAGTATAAAAAATTACTTACCCCACTGAAGGTTTTGGAGACATTCTTTTGTAAAACCAGTACTAGATTTTTAACTTGCAGTTTCTCCACAAATGTCTCCTTGTTTACTAGTTCTTGCTTTTCATCTGTGTCCTTTCTTCTTAATAACTTCCTGTTAGAGGTTCATTTGTGGAGTTTGGATTTTACTTTTTGATTAACTGTCCTGGTTGTAGTCAGAGAGGAATTTTGTTGTGAAGACAGCTCCCTTGGCAGGCTGGCATCTGAAGCTCATCATCTAAAGCTGTTTAGAGGAGATGTAAATAGAATGCTGGTGGTATATCTGCCTCTTACTCCACTGACTGGTTGCAAAAATTTTGACAGAGGTTGTTTTCAGTTGAAAACCTTTTATTGGTAAGATTTCCTCTGAATTTTCTCTGATTTCCTCTCCATCTGTTTCTTTCTGTTTGTGGTATTTGTACAGTAAAAGTTACCAATGGAGTGGAATGGTAAGGAATTTTTTTATAATCTATAAGGCAGACAAACGTTACCCATTCAGAAAAGTTTGAATGGTTCGTGGACATTAATTTAGCTTTTGGCTATAAGTTCCTCCTGAAAAGATATTGTAAAACACTTCCAGGGTGTCATTCAGCAACATTTTTCATGGTTTCTGAAAGTACAGTTGAGTACTTCTGCTTTTGGAAAAGATACTCAAAATTGTTGTTTTACACTACTATTATAATACTTTTCAAAATGCAATTGTGGTCAACTGTTTATATGACTTTCTTTTAGAAAAATTGTTGTTATTGGTGTGAAGGAACAGGATTTTTTTTTCCTTTGAAAAATATGTTTTAAAGATTTGATTAGCATTTGTTTGTGATGACTTGCAGACAGTTTATGTGGGTCATCTTAAATGAATTGTAGCACAACTTTTCACATAACAGTATTGCATCATGGCTTGTTTTCAGACACTTTAGAAAGAGTTTTGTAAAAGTTTTTTTGATAACTTGGAATCATAGATTATTGTATTAGAAAACTATTCTGTTAGAAGGGACCTCTGCAGGTTGCTAAGGCCAGTCCCATACTCAAAGTAGGACCAAATTAGATTAGTTCCTGTTTAAAAAAGAGCTCAAGTAATAGTGTGTACTTTATGTCTCTATTTTAAGGAAAATTAAAGGCAAAAAAAATTATGAATGCAATTGTAAAGCTTTTGAGGGAGGAAAAACTGTAGATCAGTCTTAGACATTTCTAAAAAGTTATAATTTTCCTAAAAATAGCACTACAGCTTCAGAGCCGAAATTATTGCAGTTTGCCACCACTAGAAACAAGTGACTTCTGACAGTAGACAGTAGGGTTTTTCGGTCTTTGAAGGAGAGCAATATTTGTTTACAATCATCAGGTGTCACAGATTATAACTTAAATCTTTTTTTCACTTCACAGTAGTATAATTTAGCAAAGACTCCACATGTGGGAGGGAAGAGTATATGATAGGAGTTTAAAAAAATCCCAAAGTGCTTGAAATATTGGATTAGTTTAGGAAGAGTTTGATTAATAGATAAATTGTATGTATTATTTCAACTGTGTTTTATTTGTGCTTCTTTTATCTCTATGGTTCAACATGAAGATTTTTATCAGAAGTATTAAGCACCCACATTAGAGTTGGCAGGGTTTTGTTTCTCCCTAATATTTCATCTATGTATCCTTCCCCCCATTTCCCTGTGAAAATAGGAACAAAAACCAACCCAAATGGATAACAACACAGAACATAATTCTGATACTAATTTAAATTGCTCTCTTCTGAAATGTTGTACTGTTAGGAAAGGGATTTAATAGCTTGCTAATGACGTGCTATTTGCTGTTAGAGTGGGAGGAAAAATAGTGTGCACAATATGGGATTTCAGGAGTTTCTTAATACCTTATTTAGCTTTTTATTAGTTAATAATACTATGCTGTAAATGTGGGGATTTTGTTGTTGGGGTTTGTTTTTAATGTTGTATTCAGCTTTTAAATCAAAAATAATTTTAGTTTAGAAACTTTCAGAATTTGGTTTAATCATGCACAGCGTTGTTTCCTTCTTAGACCTGACTTTCCGTGCTTTCACCTTCAGATAAGGTGCTATAAAGGTTGAATCCATGTTGAACTGTAGTAGCCTTTGGAAGTCACACAGAGGTCCATTTGAATTACCCACCAGCTGTTGTCTAATGTTTGAAGGTGGCTAACTAGCCAGCCACCCTATCAGAGGGAGCTGAAGAACTGGCTCATGTCCGAATATGTAACTTACCTTTCATCAGTTTACTGATGCTGAAAGGGGGAGATCCTACGTCTTTCTTTCCTTGAGTTGTGCTAATTCAACTCATTAAACTGCAGGAAATTAATCTGAGAGAAATTCCAAAAATACTTTTCTGCCAGATGCTCAGTTACTTTGTTGAAGGGTCTGAGAAGGACCAAGCCAGTGTAATGGAGGGAGTGAGAAAATGCACCTGAGAGCAGAAGGAACAAGGAACTGGGGTGGAGGTGGAAGAAGAAAGGGAAGGGGAATGGAAAGTGGGATCTCCTTCCAGTAGGAGCAAGCCATTAGTTCAGCTCAGCTTTAAGAAGTAAATTCACTCTTAGTAGTGCTCTGGGTCTGGTTTTGCCACAATGCTCTGTCTCCTTTGAACTAGATTTTAAAGAAGTCTAACATCAGATTAATATTTTGTAGATATTATATATCAGATATTTAAGAATATCTTCTACCACACCAAATGCACTGTAAAACTGGTAAGAGTACTAACTCAGTGCTGACGTTGCAAGTCCCGTGAGTTGACTTCAGAGTGAAGTTGATTATACCTTAAAAATTTTTTTTCTTCTTTTCACATTTGTTTTCCTAGAAGAATGTTTCCTCTTTAGCAGAATGAGTGTTTGGCTAGACCTCTGTGCCCCAACATTGCAAACCTTACACAAAGGAAAGGGCTCTAAGAGTAATGTCATAATATTCACTTAAGTAACTGCATTCATTGTATGCAAGTTTTATTTGATTTAGATGATTGTTGGTTTTGATACTCTTGAAAATGTTTTCCTAACTAACAGCAGAGGTAAGAAGCACAGAATAGAGGGTCTGTGGACCAAAAGCAATGTATTTTATGGCACAGCATGAACACTTACCTTAATGTGTGTTCTCACTCTTCTGGTTTTTGGGTGTTTTTTGATCAGACTTCTGCAGGAAAAGTTAGAACTTACTAGGACATGAGTAGAATATAGCTGTTTGCCAAGCCTTCAGGGTGAGGTGTTGCCTAGAAGTCTTTTGGTTCAATACTACTATGTTCCAACTGATCAGTGATTCATTAATGACTTTATCTTTTAGTTATTTTGCCTCTTTCCAAAGGGAGGAATAGGAGTCCCAGAGTTAACTTTGAAATATGGAAAACTCGTCTATTTTATTCATCAGATTACATTATAATGTAAATACTTATTTCTGTGTTACTGACAGCAGGACAAAAAGCATGGCACTCCTATGTAATTAGCCCTTGTTTGCTATGATTTATATAGCTTGTTTGTGGCTGTGCCATTCCAAGTAATGTATTGAATTCAAATAAATAGCTGGCTTTTATTGGCGCTAATTTGACATGATGGTGTAACTCTGGAATGGCACATCACACAGTAAGGTGAGTTATTTAGATCAGACAAGTGCCATCTTAAAATAAAAGCAGCTTCTACCATGCTGCCCCACATACATTTGTCTTGTTTACGGAAAAGGAGATGCATATTTTTTAATCATTGGCATCTCTCTTTTGAGAGGTCTTCAGAAAAGATCTAATGTGCCGTACTTTGTAGTCAGAGTTGGCAGCTTTAACCTTCAGCCTTGTGATATTCCAGCAAGTTATATATACATAGTTCTACTGAGATTTCTACTTAAAATCTTGTGTGGAAGGAGAGAAATTATGTTGTTCAGTAGTGATGCATACATTGAAATGATGTTTTGTCTCGCTTAGCTACCTTAAAATACTACTTCAGTTCTTCTTGCTGAGTAGTTCAGTTTTTCCTTTTTCTGCTGACTTGTATTACAGGTAGTGTATTGAAATGAGGTGCATTTTGGTAGGCATTATAAGTGAATTTGACAAAAGTGACAGGTTAACAGCTCCTGGGGCAGTAACAAAAGGAAGATAACTGATAAGAGTGAAAGATGGCCAAGGTGGCCAATCTGCAGAGTGCTGGTCTTTGCTTGCTGGTGTGCTGTCCACAGTCAATTTCTCTAGTAGATACTATGGTGAAAGACTGTTTTAAACAGGGTTTAAAGGGGAGTGATGTGGCTCACTTGATGTGAGCACAGCTCTTCACAGGCCTAGAAGATAGCATGAAACATTCTGTGAAAGTGTTCTCTTTTCTTTCTTTAGTACTAAACACCCTTGTTACTACTTCCCAATACCCTGTTTGTTTGTTTGTTTGTTTCTTAGAATAACTGCAAACTTTGATAGACTTGTTTGCTATACATGCTTTTGGTTTGGCTTGATTATTTTAATTAACTTAGTCCTTCTGTAAACAGTCATACAGAAATCCCCGCCAAAACTCAGACATTAACCTTTGCTGTGCTTTGGCGTATAGTTCAATCCCCTATTTTCAAAAGCCTGGTTGAAAAAATTGGACCTTTCAGCATTTTGTCCGCTCCGTAGGTGGATGATTGCTTTAAGTACCAATTACAAACTTTGTGTTTCCAAATCAGTTTCATATGCAACTTGCTCGTTTGTATCTTTCTTTAATCTTAAGAGGTTAGACTGATTCCAGCACTTCTTATGCTGGGCAATATTACCTTATTTACTTGTGCCACCCCGGCTGGCTGTATGCATCTTTTGCATTCTCTTAGGTTGTTTCTGTCCCAAACAGTAAAATCTATTTTACATCTCTATTGGAGAGTCAGGTTTTGGTCATTACTGGGATATTCAGCTGCAAAAGTAATGCAAATATTCTTTTTAAATTACAAAGCAAAAGATGTTAATGGTAATACAATCATGCAAGCAGAAAGCTAAATGTTCTGGCAAGGCTTGATCTTTCAACCACAAAAAGTGACATTTTAAATAAGGGATCATGCATATAAGAGAGAGGAAAAATAAATTACTTATAACACAGATTTCATGTAGTTGAGTGTGTTGCTGATTACAAGGAGTTGTAGGTGTGTTTGTTTTTAATAAGAATGTTTTTGTTTTAAAAACTGCTGTTTAAAGAGAGTTTTAAAAGAGAATAGAAACAATTTAAAGTATGTTCTAGTGTATCAACTTACTGTCTAAGTTCAATTGCTGAAATATTGCATCCAAATTCTATGCACTCTGGAATTTTATTTCTGTGGAACTTATTGCCTGGAGCTCGTTGTAGCCTATTGCTAGTTTATCAACAGGAAGATTTGATGTTTTTATACTTAGGACTGCTCTTCGGTGGAAAGGATGGAGTATCTAACTGTGTCATCTACAGCAGTGTGCTTCTGCTCTCTGAAAATAACTACTCCTTAGTTTTGCCTCAGATTTTAAATACGCTTCTCCAATTAAAAAGCTTTAAAATTGTTTCTGAAAATGGCAAGTAGTACTGTCAGGCTTCTGAGAACCTAAATTCATATGACAATAGGTTATTCTATTGTTATTATTTTAAAATTATGAAAAGCCTAGTAAGTGACTGAGAAGTATCTTTAATGCTTGTTTTAGCTAAAGTTGGATAGGTGTCATGTTACAATGTTTTACAAAAATACACAAAATAAAATGGAAATAACAAGTGAAGTTTTGAGAATAGCAAAGGAAATGTAAGAAAAGACTTTTCACTGATTAAATCAAGCTTTGGATTTTGCTCAAAACCGAGGTTAATCGCATGTAATTGCACTGTCCTCTGTATTGCCTTTAAAGCTTTATAGGCAAAGTATTTTTTTTTAAAAATACTGAAGACAGAAATAATCTTTGTTCTATAGTTCAAATAAATGTGCTGTTAAATTGAAAAAAAAAAAAAGTGTTTCCTGTGCGTTAGAGTCTATCTGTATAATGGTTGCCCAAAATATATGGATTCATTTAGTTGTGAACAATGTAACATCTGTGAAACATTGTTCTTAAAATAAATGCAGTATTCAGTGGGTCTAGCACTAGTCAGGCCTGTACAGGATATTACTCTTCCCTCCTCCACCCACTTCTTTTAATAATATAATTAAAAAATTGTGAAAGTCAAAAATTCATACTGAGGCTGTTGAAGTAAATGAACGGTAACACAGAATGTCTGTGTTGGGAATTAATCATCAGTGGGACATAAAGTATGCCACAAAAATTCTTAATCTATTTTTATGCTAATACACTGAAAACCGCACAGTTCTAAGGTACCAGGCTGATTTAGGCATTTGGCCAACTTAACTAATGTCTCTATCTTACTAAAAGGTACTGGCTGAATTTTCATGTATCGATAGAGTATATCCTCTTGATACTGGCTATGTGAAAATTTGAGCATATTCAATTAACGATCTGTGAGATTGTGGAGGGCCTGTTTTGCCTTATGACATTATTAATTCAGTGGATTCTGTGCTAGACCCAGCATTATTGTTACATGACAGTCTGGAAAGTTAAAAACTGAATGGCAGCCAGCTAAAAAATGGTTCACCTGACTTTGATCCGGGACAGGAAAACTTCCATCAGGCTGCTTTACCGAGCAACGTGGGAGAGGTCCTCTAGGCAGGCAACTTAGCACCAGCTGTCTCCTGTGTCAGTGTCCCCTTTAGGGCTGGTAGACTGCCCTGTGGCACTAAAGCAGCCTGGACTCTTCATCAGGTTTATAAGGCTCTGTCTAGTAGCAGTATCTGAGTTATCAGACTTCTGTTCATGCCATACTGTACTGATGAAGGTCGTTCTTCTAGTGGTAATCACATCAGTTTCAAGAAGTGAGAGAGAATATTTTTGACTCTTACATTTAAACATCTAGACATAACTGTCGTTTCAAATGAGAATCACAAATTTTCTATATTTTTATTTTCATTTTCCAAAACTGGAGACTTTCATAATTCTCCAGTATTTTCTTTCTCTTGTTAGCCTTTAACTCAAATGAAATTTGAGGCAGCAATGTTATGCTGTTGACTTGACAGGACAAAATTATGTAGATGTGCTTTCGAGCTGATTTGCAACATTTCTAAGGTTAATGATCAGATGTTTTCCCCCAGAACATCATCTGACTGAGTCTGTACAGGAACATATTAATAGTTGGGTGGATGTGATGAGGCTGTCTCTTACAGAGCTCAGTCTGTCACAGCTTGGTAGCCTTCCTGCCTGTTTTGAAGAACGTCCCTAGCAGATAGCTATCTGGTTTTTGGTCCAAACCAAACAAGGTGATACTCTCTGGTTTCCAGATCGGTTTCCAGTTTTGTTATGTCTTTTCTGACAATTGTAGTTTATATGAGCCTTCATCTCCATTTTCATTCAAAAAGGTCTTCATTAGGCACAGGAAGTAGAGTCTGTGTTGGTGCTTGGCTCAGGAGGCAAAACTAGCTGCTTACCTTTTGTTAACAATTTGAAAATGTGTATTTTATATGTGAATAACTTGCCCTCTCTTGTATTTATTAGGGTTTTACTCCATGACAGTTTAGTATTTCCAGAGGAGTTGAGGAATGGTTGGATCTACCATCTGCTTATATTCTAGGCTTAGGATTGGAGAAACTCCACTAGAAGCAGCAGGCCAATAGAATTAGATATTGGCAAGACATTGTAAAGATCCTCATTTACTTGTCTTTCCTATCTGCTGGAACATCATGATACTTCACTACTTTATCCGTACAGTTTCTGGCTATGGACATGATTTTCCCTTAAAAAAACAACTAATTATAAGTTTATATATGCTTTTAGAGTCCAAAAAATGTCCTTGTACTACAGTTATGATCATAAAATTGAGACTGTCCTTAATTTTGCAGAAGGCAGACTGAAAAAGTGCCTGGAAATGATGACTGTCTTCCAGAATTTCAGAACTATTAAATACACCTTAAGAATAGTCTGTGAAAGGAGGAAAAATCCCTAATACTGTATTGTTCTGTTCTTGATATTAGTTTACTTAAGGTTCTTCTTTAAATGGTGTAAAGTTTACTTTATTTTATTTTTTATCTGTGGGATTTGTATCCTAAAGAATAGTAGGAGTTTCAAGATGAAACTAATGTGTACAACAAATGTGTATCTCCTTATTTAATAAGCAGATATTAGTAGCCTGAACATTAAAAAGGAAACTAACATTAGAGTGTTGTAGAGCTATTAAGAATAATAGAGACCCTTCTTGTAACGGGTCATTTAGAAGAAATGTTTGTTTTCTTAGAACCTGAATAGAGAGATAACTACAGCTTTGGGACTATAGAAGGGTTTTGTGATAGTGCCAGGTGGAAGTAGAAGGCTTGAATATGGCAACTGTTTCGAGACACTAGCAGCAAGCGAGAGGGGCTGAGGAAGAAGGTGACTTTATAGACTAGGAAATTGCTGGTGGGCTAGAATAACGCACAAAATCCACAGGAACCTAGGACTCAAAACCAGGAGTATCTGAGTTGACTCCAGTTTCTGCAATTGTAGGCAAAGTTGTGTGTGTGTTCAACCTAGAAAGTTCATAAAGCATTAGTTTTATAGCGTGCAAGCCACAAAATACTACCCAATATTGTCAGTAAGAATTCAAATGCCACAGAATATTATGTGCTGCTGGATGAGAGCAGAAGCACATAGCAAATGATCTTGCAAAGAAACAGTTTCCTACGTGAAATGGTCTAGGTAATCCAACAAAATGTTTCATGTTGCTGAGGAATGTTGCATCCTTTTCACTCCATCTCTCCTAGGTATCTTGTCTTGTCTCTGCCAAGCCTAGCTGAGGGAAAGCTCTTCCAGGCTTTGTCATCTGACAGTCTGCGGTTCCCTCTATTTTCTCTTTCAATAATGGCACTCGATGCAATTGAGTGTACTGAGAATATTTCAGGTAGGTGGGCATCCAACTTTAATGAACGGATAGAAGATACAATACATTTATTCCTTAGTTTCCCTAATCTGTGTTCAGTTTAAGTAAATCTGGACTGTGAATATGTGCTTTTGAGATGATGATATAAAGGACAAGATACTTTGACTTTCAATATCTGAAAATTACATAAGAGGAAAATTAATTTCAGATAATCTTGTCTTTGTAAATACATCAAGTACTTCTATATGTCTCTGTGAGATTAGCTTTAGTTAAATAGTTGAATAATTTTTTGGAAATTGTGGAAGATTTACAGCTGCATGTGAGGTCTGCCCAGGCAAATGCCCAAAATAGATGCAAAGCAAACATGTAAATTAATAAAATATAGTAGTGAATTTGTACAAACAGGAATGGACAGACATTTTAGGAAGCCGTTTTTTTAGATGAATTAAAAATAATTTTAGTACTTTATTTAAAGTTTAAAATACTTCGATAATTTCATTAAAAAAAAAAATCTAATGGAAACTTTGCGAATCTGAACTTTTGTGCCTGAACTGTCTAAGGTAAAGTCATAGGACAGAAGGTAAAATTACCAGAAATGTAGATCACTGTTTTGTTTAACAGAGGTGTGGGCGTGTGTGGGTGTGTGTAGTTGCACCGATTTAATGGGGTGCTCTGTGGGTCCAAAGTGCAGGCAGGCTAGAAGAAAAAAGGACTAGAAAGATCAAAATGGGATTTTTCTCCTCTTTGTCTCCTTTCCTATCACTCCTTCTCCCCCACACACACCTGAAAGTGGGAAATGTGTGAAATAGCGTATCTGATTAATATGTTATAGATTCTTATACTGAGTTGCTTTTCCTACTGTCCTTATATCTTTGTGCTCACATTTGTTAGCTTTTGAAGACCCTTGGAAAGCAGTGATCAGTAGGAACAATGAACGTTTTGAGTTAAGGTTATCAGAGAAGTGCTCATATTTGATTGGCTTAGTTCGAGATGTGGGTAGGGATTAAGATTTTCTTTGTATGTCTAAGTGATGATTTTGTGGGTGAGGGAAGATAACAGAAGAGGATAGGCAAATGGTTTTTAAATTTTTTAGCAGGAGTGTTTGAACACATTCACTGAACTGTCATTTTTCTCACTTTTTCACAGCTTCTGGAAAAACATAAGAACACAGAGAGCATGGTAGAGCTGCTTGAACTGTATCAAATGGAAGATGAAGCCTACAGTAGTCTTGCAGAAGCTACCACAGAACTCTATCAATACTTACTACAGCCATTTCGAGATATGAGGGAACTTGCAATGCTTCGAAGACAGCAGATAAAGGTATGGAAATATTAATATTTCCATATGAATATATTAATATTTTCCGTATTAATGGAAAAATCATACCTTTTATTTACATGTAAAGTTGTAAGGTAGGTATTTCTTACTGGATAAATTTTATTTTTAGGAAGTTGTTGCTGCTTGTAAACTTCTGTCTATTCTAAAATACATCTTTAGACAATTTGAAGGCCTTCTCTAGCTCTCCTTAATTTTGGACAGATCAGTACACACTGCAAAAGATATTTGTGTCTGTGCATATAAGGCTATGCACATATTATCAGCAAACCTGCTGTATGTGCGTATTTGAAGTGTGTTGGGATTTTTCCTCTATTGCGAGTGCTTAAATTCCTAGTGAGAAGTGAGTCATAAAATTACCTAGAGACTACTTTTATTATATAGTATATGCAGTGAAGGTTTCATCACTAAATGTTGTCCCTGTTCCTTTTGGTTTCTGCACTCAGAGGAGCGCTTTTGAATAGCGAGCACATCTCTGCATATGCAGCTAGCTATCACCTGGTTAACTTCCTGTGTTTGACTTTTTAACTTGATTGCTGAATTGAATAGGTGAAATGTACAACTTTGTGATTACGGGAATAATGACACTGATACCTAAAAGAGAAAGAGACACATGTTCTACAAGATCGGTATTATTGTTTTTTTAAAGATTGTTTATACAGTAGCTTATTTTTCATTTTAGTTTGCTGAGATAATACGATAAAACATTAGGAGTCAGTGCTTCTCATGTTGTGAAACACTTAAACATGGAGAGTGTATTAATAACATGTAATTTGGTGTAACATTTTAAAAGTTTATTTTTCAAAGAGCTGAAAAAGTATAGCCAGCTAAAGAATAATACATTTTTGTAAAACTGTTTTATAATGTATAGGGGGACTTTATTTAAAAAGTAATTCTAATCTCTTTAGACATTTTTCCTTTTCTTTTAGAGACTTGAGTAAAAAAAACAACTGTCCTCCGTTGCATCTCTGAAG
Source organism: Apteryx mantelli (assembly GCF_036417845.1). Classification (NCBI taxonomy): domain Eukaryota; kingdom Metazoa; phylum Chordata; class Aves; order Apterygiformes; family Apterygidae; genus Apteryx; species Apteryx mantelli. The sequence continues at coordinate 61,735,547 of NC_090020.1, forward strand.
TACTTCTGACGGAACCAGCAGTTCCTAAACAGATCCTAGACTGTAACTTTCTTAGTTGTTATATATTGTGACATAGGAGCTAAAATGGACCTATTTTAGTCTGTATTGCCATAGTCATTCTGTCTAAGCTTGGCTCTTTATTCAGGTGGTCAACATCGTTTTTTTCTGGTTTCAGTTTTAAAAGATAGTGTTTTCCTCTGAGTTTGAGTATAGAATGAGGGAGGCAGGCAGGGGGATTCACGATATCTGCTGGAAAGACAACACAGCTAGGCACAAACAGTCCTGGAGATTCCTGCAGAGCATTGGTGACAACTTCTTGACCCAGGTGGTGGAGGAGCCAACAAGGAGAGGTGTGCTGCTGGACCTCGTACTAACAAACAAAGAAGGACCGGTGGAAGATGTGAAGGTTGGGGGCTGCCTTGGCTGCAGTGACCATGAGATGGTGGAGTTCAGGATCCTGCGAGGAGGCAGCAGGGCACCAAGTAGGATCGCAACCCTGGAGTTTAGGAGAGCAAACTTTAGCCTCTTCAGGGACCTACTTGGAGGAATCCCATGGGTGAGGGCCCTAGAAGGAAGGAGTGTTCAAGAGAGCTGGTTAATATTCAAACATCACTTCCTCCAGGCTCAAGAGCGGTGCATCCCTATGAGTAGGAAGTCAAGCAAAGGAGGCAGGAGACCTGCATGGATGAGCAAGGAGCTCCTGGCAAAACTCAACCAGAAGAAGGAAGTCTACAGAAAGTGGAAAGGGGGACAGGCCACTTGGGATGAATATAGGAATGTTGTCAGAGTATGCAGGGATGCGACGAGGAAGGCTAAGGCCCGTTTGGAATTAAATCTGGCTAGAGATGTCAAGGACAACAAGAAGGGCTTCTTCAAATACATCAGCAGCAAGAGGAAGACTAGGGAAAATGTGGGCCCTTTGCTGAATGGGGTGGGTGCCCTGGTGACGAAGGATGCAGAGAAGGCAGAGTTACTGAATGCCTTCTTTGCTTCAGTCTTTACTGGTCAGGCCAGCCCTCAGGAACCCCAGACCCTGGAGGCAAGAGAGAAAGTCTGGAGAGAGGAAGACTTTCCCTTGGTGGAGGAGGAGTGGGTTAGAGATCATTTAAGCAAACTTGACACCCACAAATCCATGGGCCCTGATGGGATGCACCCACGAGTGCTGAGGGAGCTGGCAGACATTATTGCTAAGCCACTCTCCATCATCTTTGAAAGGTCATGGAGAACAGGAGAGGTGCCTGAGGACTGGAAGAAAGCCAATGTCACCCCAGTCTTCAAAAAGGGCAAGAAGGAGGACCCAGGGAACTACAGGCCAGTCAGCCTCACCTGCATCCCTGGAAAGGTGATGGAGCAGCTCATCCTGGAGGCCATCTCCAAGCATGTGGAGGACAAGAAGGTGATCAGGAGTAGTCAGCATGGCTTCACCAAGGGGAAATCATGCCTAACCAATCTGATAGCCTTCTATGATGGAATGACTGCCTGGGTAGATGAGGGGAGAGCAGTGGATGTTGTCTACCTTGACTTCAGCAAGGCTTTTGACACTGTCTCCCATAGCATCCTCATAGACAAGCTCAGGAAGTGTGGGTTAGATGAGTGGACAGTGAGGTGGATTGAGAACTGGCTGAATGGCAGAGCTCAGAGAGTTGTGCTCAGTGGCACAGAGTCTGGTTGGAGGCCTGTAGCTAGCGGTGTCCCCCAGGGGTCAGTCCTGGGTCCAGTCTTGTTCAACTTCTTCATCAATGACCTGGATGAAGGCACAGAGTGCACCCTCAGCAAGTTTGCTGACGATACAAAACTGGGAGGAGTGGCCGATACGCCAGAGGGCTGTGCTGCCATTCAAAGAGACTTGGACAGGCTGGAGAGGTGGGCAGAGAGGAACCTCATGAAGTTCAACAAAGGGAAGTGCAGGGTCCTGCACCTGGGGAGGAATAACCCCATGCACCAGTACAGGTTGGGGGCTGACCTGCTGGAAAGCAGCTCTGTGGAGAAGGACCTGGGAGTGCTGGTGGACACCAAGTTAAGTATGAGGCAGCAATGTGCCCTTGTGGCCAAGAAGGCCAATGGTATCCTGGGCTGCATCAGGAAGAGTGTTGCCAGCAGGTCAAGTGAGGTTATTCTCCCCCTCTACTCAGCCCTGGTGAGGCCACATCTGGAGTACTGCGTCCAGTTCTGGGCTCCCCAGTACAAGAGGGATGTGGCACTACTGGAGCAAGTCCAGCGAAGGGCCACAAAGATGATTAGGGGACTGGAGCATCTCTCTTATGAGGAAAGGCTGAGAGAGCTTGGCCTGTTTAGCTTGGAGAAGAGAAGGCTGAGAGGAGATCTTATCAATGTGTACAAGTATCTGAAGGGAGGGTGTCGAGAGGATGGGACCAGACTCTTTTCAGTGGTGCCCAGCAACAGGACACGAGGCAACGGGCACAAACTGAAACACAGACAGTTCCCTCTGAACATGAGGAAAAACTTTTTCACTGTGAGGGTGACAGAGCACTGGAACAGGTTGCCCCGAGAGGTGGTGGAGTCTCCTTCTCTGGAGATATTCAAAAGCCGCCTGGATGCAATCCTGTGCAATGTGCTCTAGGTGACCCTGCTTGAGCAGGGGGGTTGGACTAGATGATCTCCAGAGGTCCCTTCCAACCTCAGCGATTCTGTGATTCTGTGATTTCAAACTAATTTTATTTTGACCTATTTCTGTGTCTACAACTAACATAATTTTTCAGAAAGTTCAGCAACCTGAAACTAACTCAGTGAGTTAATGTAAAGGTATTTGAACTAGAAGTCCTTCCGCTGTGTGATAAGTGTCAGTGCCTGGATAATTGGGGTGCATATCTTTTTCAGATGTATTATACTGTTGAGGATTATGAACAATATGCTTAATAAAAAACGTTCAGAGCATGATGAAATAGTCCCCATTTTATTTGAATTTGTAGCACAGAAAAATTTTTGTTCTTCTGTCAAGCAAGAAAAGATAAATATTGTTTTGAATATGGAACATGAATTAAGTTGTTGTTGTTTTGTTTTGTTTTTTAAACCTCATTGATATCTTGGTTTTCAGTTTTAAAATCTCCTTTTTCTTTTTTCTTGAAACAGTAACTTTGGTAAACTTCAGAGACATGTTCTGTGGTTGATTACTTTTGTACATTGTTGCATCTAATGTACATTAAGTTCTCTTCCTAACTTGGCAATTTTTGAGCTGTAAAACTTGGTCATCTGTGTTATGTGGTAGAGGAAGATGCCATCTCTTGTTTTTCATTTCATTGTCTGAGAGAAAGCAGTACTTGTATCTAAGATGACAAAATATATATTACGTTGTGTAGCTAGGGTAGAGGAATTGGTTTATAAATAGAACTTGTACATGAGATGGTTTGTGTTAGCTTGCAGCATATGTGTTTCTGGAAGGCTTAATAATGGAACAAAGCTCCATAGGTTTTTATAAACCCTTAGGGCTGGGGTTAACTCTGTTTTCATGCTTAACAGAAGTATTTCTGAAGCGTAGTACTTCAGTGAAACGGGAGCTGTGGACATACAATACTGTTTAAATGAAGACTCGCAAGGAGAAAGATAAAATTTGGATGTAGTAGGCTATGGTAAGGAAAGAAGAACATGCAGAATGAGTTACTAAAATTGAAGAAAAAAGTTACAAGGATAATTCGGCTTGAATACAAATAGCAGTATTTATTCAAGATCGTCTATGCCTTCTGTAAATACTTTATTTAACATTTTTAGGGCTTTGCTTTTCTGTTTTCGGTGTCTGTCTGTGACTGATTTGTGTGGAAGTTGTTTTGTTTCTTAAGGTTTTTTTATTATTATTATTATCTAAATCAGTTCCATTTTGTCTTTCAGAATGAGATTAGGGAAGAAATCAGTTGCTTTGCCTGTGGTGCTTGAGAACAGTCTTTAGTGTCCTCTCCTTTTGGAGTATGGCATAAAAATTGGAAGATAGATCCTCCAGGTATTAATTTTCTGCTGCTGCTGTGAAAACTTAGGCAAGGGACAAGTTTGTGGGAGGGAAGGGAGAAACAAACAAATGCACAAAATTGTATGTGCTCAGCAGAGGCCTGTTAGAGTAGGACAGCTAGATTCTCTGCAGATGCCTTCCACACTGAATGTGTTCCCTCCTCTTGTGGCGCTTAGTTAATCACTGCCAGGGTGTTTATCATTACCTTTATAACAAATAATAAAAATAAGATAAAGTTTGTTCATAACAACCTAAAGTATTTAGAAGCTTGAAAATGCAGAATTAGTGTTGTCCATGGTAGAAGTCTTTTTATCTCCCCCCCCCCCGCAATTGATCACTTTTTTTTTGATAGCTTTTTTCAATGGGTGCTTTGCCTTATTCAGCGTGAAAGATGGGTTATTCAGTATGGATGAGAAATCAAAGCCGTACTGTGAAGCTGACAGTTTGAAGGACTCCTCTCAGTTATTGCTGAACTTAGAAAACATGTAATGAAAAAGGTACAAGATTGGGGAGGGAGAGCTGATGGCCTTATGAAGTGGAATGCAGCTCTGGAAAACTGGGTTCTGCCACAATTTCCTTTTGATTATGGACTAGCCATCTGACCTAGAAAAAGTGTTTGGCAGTGATGCGTTTCTCATTTTGTGGGCTCCCAGCTTCAGAAACCTGTTTTGTTTGCAGAAATGCTTAATATTTTAAGTGCTACTGAAATCAATGGGGACCTTTCTCTAAGCATAACAAAACGGTGTCCAGCTATCATACATCCTTGAAAAAGTGGGGATTGCAAACAGGGCAGTGTTTTGGATCTATGTTTTTTCTTTCTAAGGTGGGAATAATCCCACTTTGCTCTAAGACCTTGTGGAGACAAATGTAAGCCACTTCCTAATGAATTATCATATCAGATTGAGAAACACTAGAAAAGCAATTCCAAGTTCAGTTGAATATTGAAATGTTGTCTAATTAGCTAGTGTGTGCAAGGGGCTGTATTTTATATGGTAAGTATGAAATGTTGCATTGATAACTCAGCCAAACAGTCAGCACTGTGATTCTGTTCACTGAATGCTGGAGAAGGTATGGTCAAGGAACTGAACGAATAGAAGCTGTGCTCGATTTGTACAGACATCGTTTAATGTCCTTGCTTCTGGGCTGTTGCTGTTTGAGATAAAATATACGTGAAAACCTTCAACCAGTGAGTTTTAGTCTGTTAATTTCACTGTTTGGGTTATTGATCCATTCCTTCTGATCTCAGATTCTCAGATGTAACATAGGCATCAGGCAAATGAAGCTTAATGTACAATTGCTGAATTATATATATTTTTTGGCTGTCTGTCTATATCTGTAGCTTTCCCAGAAGACCTTGAAGAGAGGTATGAACTTAGAACCACAGTGCAAACAATATTTACAGATTATTTTATCTAGCATTAACATTTGAATTCTAAATGAATTTTAAGATGTTCTTTTTGCTAGAAATGAGACTTTTAATGAACCAAACAAAAATCTGTAATGTTTTTGATCTTAAAATTTGTAGATAGAAATGTGAAACTTTTTTTCCACTTATCAAAATGGATTTCTTTCCTGTGAAAGTTTAGCTAATTTTGTTTACATTAAAAATACAGATTGTGGTAGCAGAAAGCTGGGAAGTATTAGACATCAGTAGCTGGAAAACTGGAGATGAAATGTTTCTCCCAGAAGTTGGAAGAAGCAGAGTAGCTAACTGTGATCTGGTGCCTTTGATTTTGGATAGTTAAATCTGAATTTTGTCAGATATTCCATTCTGAAATTAGAGAGGGAGCAGGCCGCTTTTAGTAGTTGGTATTTGGCTGTAGAACTTACTGACAGATAATAGGATCAAGCCTTAAGCCCTTTAGGACCAAGATATAAAGAGGTCTTTGATAGAAGTTACAAATCTGATTACTTGTTCAAAAATGTCTTTCAAAAGAATAACTTCACAGGCCAAAAAACCCAAATCCTTTTACATATATGTGTTAGTGTTCACTGGCCTTTAGAGAGAGAAAGAAACTACTTTCTTATTTTGGATTTTTATTTTGGACAGTACTTCATAGTCATGGTGACTAGGTACTGTGTCTTTGATCAAAACTCAAGTGTTGTCAATGAGAGGCTTTCTTTTGTTAATACATTTTAAAAAACTGTGCTTGGGATTAGACTAAAAATAAAACTTAAGATAAATTGTTTCATAGCCAACGTGTAGGTGCCAGAAAAACTTTGACAAAAGGATTCTTGAAGGTCTGAGTTGGACTGAGTTTGCTTAACTGAGTACTGATACAATCTTTATACAGGTGAGAGACTACAGTCATAATTACCCCAATTCAGATTTGGGAAATGAGAACATTAAAATGTATTTATACATTATATATACTTAAAAGCACTCCTAGTTTCATTGGATGCATTTTCTTTATCTTCACTAACATACATGAATTCACTTGAATGTAAGGCTTAAGGACTTTATATTACTCATGTTGAGGTCTAACACTGGAAGTAAGAGGTTAGAGCAGTAATTAGCTTGATAAATAGCTTAATATAATTTGGGGGGGGTTGAAATTATAGGATTGTTTATTAGTCTATGTTGCTCTTTCAAGCTCCTTTAAGCAGGAAAATCTAACTTTGGCTCAGATGTATTCTGGTTTATTTTTTGTTTTTATACTTTATGGTGAACTGTAGTAGTATTGAACCTCATAGCTAATTTGACTTTGATTTGTTTAAAATGAAATACTTTGGAATAAATTATGTTGCATTTAACATTTTAACTTTTGGGGAAAAAAAAGGGTTCATACTTTGAAAACAAGTTCAAAGCAGAAGATAAGTTTAATCATAAGAATAGCTAACAAAATGGAGAGAATATTTAAAAAAAAATTCTCTCTCAGATTGTGTCCTAGGTTGGAATGAAAAATGAATACATGTTCCATTCTTATTATGAATCTCATGTGAGTGATATTTATTCAAAAATCCATTGCCTGTGCTTGGGAAATCAACTGAAGATGTTTTGGGGAGGGGAACAGTCTTCAATCCCTGATAGTCTAATTTGTAATCTTGCTCCCAAACATCAAATAGACGACCTCTGTATTGCTAAATCCATGGGTTTTTTTATTGGCTCTGGAATAGTTGATGTCTTAGCTGATTTTTGAACTGAGGATTTTTTTTTTTTTAATCTTGTATTATATTTTTGAGTGTGTAGTTGTCTTGCAGTGAAAAATGTGAAAGCAAAGCTGCATATAAGGCCCATTAGAAGACACTGAAGCAGCAGCAATTAAAATATCAAGATTACTTGCAGGCCAGTCAGCTCAACTTCATTCCTTACTTTGGGCAAACGACACCCTCAGGTAGTTACAGACTAGTTAGTGACTTGCTGACAACAATTTGATGAAAAATATCTAATTAAAAAAAACAACAAAATGAAGGTATTATTCAGTGGGCAGAGTGAAACACTGAAAAATTCCTAAGTCTGGATAGTATATCTGTAGTTGAGGAAGTGTCCTCACATCACTAGAAATTATGGTTAAATTTGGATTTTGAAAAACTTGTAGAGTTGGGGAGAAATGGTAATCTAAGTTTATGCAAAATGACTGGATTTGTAATGAAGGTAACAAACATTGTTGAAAATATTCTTTTCTTATTTGAGAAACTGGTGTACTCTATGATAGTCTTTATACTTTCTAGGAAAGGTTGTATGCCAGTCTCTGTTTACATTCTCAGTTAGACTCTCCTGTAGATTTATAAAGCTCTTCTTTATATGAATTCATACCAAAATGTATTACTGATTTTAAAACTAAGTTTTTATATACCTTTGGAAAAAAAAGGTGCTCTAACCTGCAATTTGATGAAAGGCAGGCTGGTAGTCTGCGTCAGTGAGAAACCTGAGCTCTTGGTATGAGACCGCTGACTACAAAACCATGGCATGTAACCAATGTTTGGAGCTGTTCCCCCCTCCCCGAAGTTCCCTTACAAAAGGCTTGCCTGGAAGACCGGGCAATAAAATGAAAATTTCATTGTCAATAAATGTAAAGTAATGCATGGGTGGAACGCTGATGACAACATCTGTAGGTCTACGTACACATTCATATGCACTTAATTAGCTGAAGAAATTGCACTTAATTAGCTACTCCTGAGGAAAAAGGTATGAGAATTACTGTGGGGAGTTCTCAGAGAAGAGTTTGCTGTTCAGCATTTTTTAAGAGGAAAGTAAAGGTTTTGAATTATTAGAAAAGAAAAAACAGAAAACAACATTGCACCTTTGTATATATCTGTGATAAACTTGCATCTTAAACACTGTGTGTGGTTTTAGTCTCTCCCTACCAAAAGGATACTGTAGAATCAGAATAGTTAAAGGATGACAGCAAGGATTGTAAAGGTAAACATTATGAATAGCTCAGTACAGAGACAGAGAGAATAACTTACATCACCTTTGTTTGGAAAAGAGGCAATTCATGAAAAATAAGAGATTTATACAATCATGAATGGTATGGGGAAGGAAATATGGAATGATTTCTTCCCCTATTTCACATGCTAAAAAATAGGGGCCCCTCAATGAAATTTTGGTGCTTTACTGCAAACAAAAGAAAACCAAGTGTCCCCTCTTCCCCCCCTCTTTCTGAAAGGACATCGCTTGCTCTGTGGCAGTAATTTCCACAGTTTATGAGTCCAAAAAAAGGCAGCCCCATCAGTTGTTATCAACAATGATTACCCTTCAGCTCAGGAAGCCTCTAAGCTGGTCTGTAATAGAAGTTGGGAAATATCACACAATCCATAATCTTGTTTCTTAAGTTGTTTCTCCAAGTATTAGTAGTGGTTACAGTTGGCAGCAAGGGCTAGGACAACCTTGGGTTTGATCTAAGATTTGAATACTGGAGGAAATGGTGAGGAAAGATGCAGAATCTGAGTATGCTTTGAAAAACGTATCTTCAAGGATTTTAAGCATGCAGAAAATACGCCATTGTGTGTTCCTGCAAGGGAAAGAGTAAAGAAGGGTGAAACCTGGAAATGCATGAATTTTCTTTTGCAGTGATGGAGGGAAGGAGAAAGAGAGAAAGAAGGAAGAGACCTTGCAGTAATATTCCGCAGGCTGTGGAGGGCCAGAAAAGAATTAAGGTCTTCATGAGACAAAAACTTGATCATGGGATTGCAAGTTTTGCAAGTTCATGTTACCTAAATCTATTAGCAGAATGAAATCTACTTTTTTTGTTTGTTTGTTTTTTAAGTAGTGCTCTGAAAAAATTGATTTTTATAAGCTTTCATAATCTTTGCTGTCTTTATACTGTCTTTTGTAGGGCTTCTTTTGGAGTTAGTTGCACCCTTATCCTTGGGTATTTAATATGTCTTTACTCAGATTTCTTCTTGTCTAATACTTAAGCACCCTTACTTTTTTCTTATCTTTTATTCAGTATATTTGTATATAAAAATTGTCAACCATATTTTGATGAATTCTTGATGGACATGTGCTTAACATTTTGTGCCTATTGTATATATTAAGGTTGTTTTAACTGAAGATTTAAAAATCAATCCAATCCTTTTAATCCACAGGAGGATCTAGAACTTCCTGAAACACGCAAGATTACTTGCTTTAAACAAAGTTTTCAAGTAACTAGTGTATGTCTTGTTTAAAAAAAAAAAAAATCAAACTTTCATTTGGCGAACTTTTTTTCGGCTGGAGTTCAGTCAATGAAGTTGAAATGTAAATAAACGCTGTATAACTGTTGATACACATGGGTAAATATACAGAAGACACAACTAAACAATTAGCCTCAATCCTGTCAATTTCCAAGAGAAAGTACTTGAATTTAGCAGCTTTAACATTCTTTAAACAATTCTTGTTTAGTTTCCGTTCTGTATGTCCTAACATCCTGTTTGCTTTTTATTTTGTTACTGCCTTTACTGTCTATGTCTTTATTGAACTGTAGCTGTCATTCTCCCATATCTTGATACAGATATTACAAAACCCCTGTAGCTTGTACTGGTAGTCCCAGTAAGGACTCCAAACCCTCCAGTGTGAGTTAATTTGCATGTATTAACATTAAAGTCCATGTCAGTAGTCATTAGGATAAAACCAGTAAAACTGTAAAGTCCATTTTATAGCAGATTGCTTTCACTTAATATAAGTTGGGGCTGTACATACGGAATTATTATATATTTTGGGAAATAGTCCTGGGCTACCAGTTGAGAGCATAGATGAATTAAAATCTGTAAGACCATCTTTAAGAAGTCTCTGAATAGATGATGAAGCTGAAATGCGTGCTTTCTTGCTAATATATTCAGGAGGCTGTGGTTAGAATGAGTTGTTCTGCTTCTTGGACTATGTCAAAGAAAGCTTGCTAAATGTTTGTGCTAAAACACTCTTTTCCATATGAAGCTGTTTTCTTTCTAATGTATTGCCTCTGCCATCTGTAATGTGCTCTCAGCTTGCTTTCGTTCTTTCCTATAATTAACCAGTCTGTTGTTGGTATATCTTATTTTTTCTCCTTTTCTGCCTATTATGAGTCCATCTAGGAGAAGAATAATGAAGGGAACTGTTGAAAGGTGACAGATCCCTGTCTAAGTTATAATGTGACCTGGCCTAAATCTATTTCCTGTCAGTCTTGCCCTTTATTGTCCCAGCTGTCTTCAGAAAGAACCTGGAAGGTATTGAAGAACCTTGAGGAGTATTCCTTTATTTAGATATATACTATCTGAAACGTAACAAAATTCTGTAGTTGCAGGTCTGTTTCTCATATATTCTCTCCATAAGCTTCCTTTACTCTCTTTACTGGGAGTGTTTAAAAGAGGGGGGGAAAAAAAGATGGAGTGAACCATAATGACTGTCTGTGAACTCTTCCAGGGAAGAATGGCTCTGTACTCCAGTACAAGAGTCTTGCCTTTCTGATTCGATCTCACTTGCTCACAGGCTGGAATAGAGACCTCTCTTCAGTTTGTTTCCTCTGAAGAACGAATTGCTTTTCTTTCAGGGACATGTTCATACGGTGTAGGAATGTGTTCTTTTATGTTCCATTACTCTGAAGTAATCGTCAATGGAAATAGATGTTTCCAAGAAGTGTTGAAGTTAATGGCTTCTGCTATTTCTTCCTCTTCTTGTGTGCTTCCCAAGAACTACTTTTGTGAAAGCTGTTATAATTTTCTTAGTTCCAGTGCATTATCCAATGCTTTAGCCTGCAAAATATAGAAGCCTTCAAAAATGAATTTTATCTTAAGGTAAAATTTACTTTTTTCTGAGCCAGTTTTACCATAAGGTTTGTATTCTTCTGAAGGTGAATATAGCTTAGGAAGAATTAGCTGAAATGTCCTTTTTGGGAAAACGATTACTAGAAAGAAAATTGTAGATTTGGCTATGTGATCTACTTGTGAGATGAGAGTTTTTTCTCTTAGGCCACACTTTTTCTATAGAACTTTGAGTCCAAATGAGAAAATTTCAAACCAAAAAAGTGAGTTTGAGGAAAATATTAGGGAACTGAAAAGCCTTATAAGTTAGAAAAAACTTCAACCATATTATCAGAGTTCCTTAATTTTTAACTAAAATAAATTTTTACTGAATCAAAAATAGATACATATATTTAAAAGAAGTAGCAATTAGATGACAGTGTGATTTAGTTTTTCTTTCCTCCTTCTGCCTATTTCTATTTTTTGGTACCTTCTCTTAGTCATGTCTAAGTTGGACAATAGTCATCTTAATTGTGTGTTACTGTTGATTCTATAAAACATCCTGTGCTCTTTTTGTGGACTATAAAAGCAAAAGATGCTGGCATCATAAAGGTGCAGTAAGCAAAGGGAAGCCTAAACATAATATGCCTGCATTGCAAACAGTAATGGAATGTAGAAGCTTGTAAGAGTTTCCTTTAATTTCTTAATGAGGGTTACTCCCTTCAGATATATTCATTAAAGGGGATTATTTTTTAAAGGGGAATACAGAAAACAAATCTTCAAAACTCATGGGCCTGTTCACGCTGCTGTTTAATGGCCCATGTGTTTCCCATTTCCTCATTAAATTCTCAGCTAGGATAAACTGTAGATTTGAGAGTCATCTCTTCCTCCATTGCATGAAGGTGTTGTAGGTGAAGAGGCAATTTGCTAGTTTGAGAAAATTGATCAAGCTGCCAGATGTTCCTCATGAGTTGCAACCTCCATAGAAGGGTTCTCCCTCTCTCCTCCCCAACTTTTCTCCCTATTACAGCTGTTATCTTCCCTTAATTAAACTACCAGGGTCTAGGTCTTACCTTCAAGTTCCTGTAATAAGGCACAACTCTAAATAATTTATGTTTTATATATAAAGATATATTAAATCTTAATTTTAAATAATATAAAATGTTTGGGTATATTTATGTATTTGTTGCAGTGGTACTGTACAGGGCTAAGTGGAGTCCAGTGTGGAGGAGGGATTGTCTAAATGGAGAAGTGATCTGGAACATAAGGCTCAGACAACCATTTGGCAAGGGGGACGGTGTATGTTTTACCACTTACTGTTCTTCATCTTTCTTTTTCTCTGTTGATCATCTATCCTGTTGCATAAGGGTGTGACAAGCATAAATTTCATCAGTGACTAGATAATCTAATTGTCTAGGTAGGTTGCACTCAAAAATTGATTTTTTTTTTTCCCCTCCTCCCTTAAGTAATTGGTGATTGTCAATATATACATTCACAATATGGCTCTATTTTTTCTTTTTCTGTCTCCCCAGAGCGTTCCAGGTACATGGCCAAAAGTGGCTGTTTGCACACTCTTTGTTGCTCTCTCCATCTTTTAGTTTATATCAGTTATTTGGCTTAGGCTATAAAGAATGCCAGTAGTTGCCTTCGGAATGGTTACTATCAGTATTTTCTTTTACACTTGAATCTTATTTTTAATGACTTCGTTACATTTCTTGATGGAGAAATTAAATCAGGTGGAACCCACTGGCCAGAGGGGAAGAGATTGCTCTTCCTCTGGGCGGCACTGGAGCATGTTCAGGTGGTTGGAGAGACTGCCAGACACCACAGGGTCTGTGTGACAGGCAAGCCCAGAGCAGGGAGCCTCTGGCTTGGGCAGAAACACTGCAGTGCTGCCAAGAGAAGAAGGGAGAAGCAGGCAGCTGGACCTCAGAGGTGGCAACTTCCAAGGGACCAAATGGGACTTTGCAAAGCTTGCTGCCACTGAGACAGTCAGTGAGCTAATAAAAACAAAGCTGGGAAGCAAGGACCTGCCTTTAAGGACACAGTGTAGCGCGTGTTTGTTGACTACCACTCTGGAGTGTCCTTCTGACAGAGCCTGCTTTCCACAGAATGAAATCCTCTCTTGAAGTGAAATCTTAAAGCAACTTGATCGCTTTCCTTCCCCTTGCATTAGAACATGTCTGGCTGTCCTAGGTAAAAGACAACTTTCATTTGTAATACACAATGCCAAGCTCCTGGCATGCTGATAGACAGTTAACTTCCCTGAGTGTTGTTTGATTCATTTGACTCTTACAGTTGTTACTTACTCCACGAGTTGTTTAAGATGACTTTGGCTGGCAGCAAGTGGCTGCAGTGTATTATCTTATAATTAAGTACACTATCCAAAGAGTGACAAATGCCTCTTTGACTGAGGACCAGTCATTTGAATCAGCCCAAGAGCCTAATCTGAGCATTTTGCATCTCTCAATTCCCAGGACTCTGTCCCTTAAGCCTGCTCCCTCCTCCATCGTTTTGTGGCTTTGGAGCCAGGAAATGGACACTGTGTGTGGGGGGAGAAATGGGCTCTCTCTCCCATCTTATCCAAGCTGCATAATGCAAGGGCCAAAGCAGCCTTGTGTATGGTCCTTGTATATTGTGAAAATTAGATGTGCCTTTTTTTCTGTTGTTTGTTCTACAAGACGCTTCAAGAAGAACTTTCAATAATTGTAAGAGCGTGACTATCTTGCTGAGTAACAAGCTATGTATGTATGGGCTATAAGACTGCTAAGCAACAGGGCAGGCCAGCTCAAGCAGCATTAGTGAAAAGCGTCCATCCTGTGTCTGCAGTTGGGGCTCTCTTCAGGCTTTCATTAAGCACGACACTGTTGCTGAAGCCTCAAGACATGATGTTGGTCTGGTTCTTCGGGACCTCCTTCCAGACAGGGCTTCTTGTGTTTTTGGTGCCTCGCCATATGTATACCCTCCGTGTGAATGAAGGTATGGATGAAATATTTGGGATTGCAGTTAAAGAAAAGGTGCTTCCCTCTTTTGTTGCTTGTAAATATCTGCCCTAGGGAGCAAAGGTACAACTGTACTTTGTACATAACGCACAGCACAAGCTAGAGATTTATGAATAATGTTTTGGCAGGCAAAACCTTATGAAGAACTGTTACTTTGAGACTTTTTACTCTCTTAGAAATGACATCTGACAAGAATGTTAAATTACTCAGTGATCCCATGTCAATTCCAACATCATCTTTACCTAGGAATAGAGGAGGAAGACTTCTGACTGCATTTTTTTAATCCTACTTTTCAAATGAACATGCTGTTTCATAGTTCCCACTACTTGGAAAGCATTAACTTCACTAGTCATTGTTCACTGATCTATACATGCACTTTTATTTGGAAATTTTCTTGTCTGCCTGCTCATAAGCATTCCCTGTGGAAATCATGGAACATTCATCTTTCATCAAATTGCACAGCAACGCATCCAGTAAAATTATTGTTCACCTATCTTTTGTTCACATTTTTATTTTGCCTGTTGCCTTTACAAAGGCTTACAAGAAGTAGACTAAAATATTATTAAACTATGTTTTCCAAGAAGTTGGCATTAGAGGACATTGTGCATTTTTGCTTCTAAAAATCATCCATCTTAGAAATGGGGTAAGTGGAAATTCAAAGGTAGATCCTGAACAGTCACTTAAAACCCTTCTGTTTGTAGTTTGCTCTTTGAGACCAAGTTGAAGTTTTGTAAAATTAACGTAAAAATTTGAGCCATTAGAGCTTCAGGTTAAAATAACTAACAACCCAGAAGATTATGAGTACTTTTTTGTTTTAAGTGTCTACACTAGTGGGGTGTCTTCTTGACTGATATAAATGAAAAATATTCAAAATTAAGGCTTTGGTCTGGCAGAATCAGACTTAAACAAATATTTAATTATTTTGGTAGATAGTCTGTTGTCTGCAGTGGGGACTACGTAGTGAGGACTAAGGTTATGACTTTAACTTTGAGGAAGTGTGTAAAAAATTTTCAGTTTTGGGAGAGAAAGCTGTATGTTTACTAATTTTTAAAAGAAACCACGAATCTTTTACTGGCTTTAGATAGTTGTCACTTCAAAACAAAATTGTTTTAGTTTTAACAGTGAAAAGATATTTAAACTCCCAGTCACTAGGAAAATATGTTTTGAAAAATCATAAATAACAAAACATAGAAGATTACTTCCCCTTCTTCCCCCCTGCCCCTCACTTCGTTCTGAGATAAGAGCATTCATTTACTTCAGAATGGAGTGTTATATGCTGGAAGAAAGCCTGGGTAGAGCACGCTTGTTATCTGAAGATAATAAGATATTTAATAATAAGATACTGTCAAATCAAACTTATATTTGAATTTGTTGCACTTCAGTAAGAATAGTAATGAAACCCTGAATATATCTTTTTCAACAGAAAGGAACACTTTCTAAAGAAAACACTAAAGGATCTTTTTCCTTTTAATAGAAATCATGGTTGTTTGCTGGTGGTTCCCTCCTTTTTTTTTTACCTTTCTTTCCCCACTTTCCCTCCTTCCACCCTGAAACAGATTGCTGTTGGCAAAATAGCAACAATTCATTGTGTTGTTAATTATGGATTGATTTATTTTCAGATCTCGATTGAGAATGATTACCTAGGCCCCAGAAGAATTGAGAGTCTGCAAAAAGAAGATGCCGATTGGCAGAAAAAAGCCCACGTGGCTGTGCTTTCTATTCAAGATCTTACAGTTAAATACTTTGAAATAACAGCTAAAGCACAAAAAGGTAGTTATTTTCTACTATCCTGTACTTCAATTAAAAGATCTTTAAAAGTTGATTTAATGTTTACCTTGTTCTGTATTGTCCTATGTGATTCTGCTCCGCCTCCCGCAATTATTCCTCTCTGAGGAAAATGCATCATTGCCCATTCATTTTTTAGTTTGTCTATTGAATCTTTCACAAATGACCCTTTCCAGAACATCATCAGAAGCAGACAGAATAGAATTTTTTAAAATAAAATTTCCAACAACCTTCTCAGTGTGTTTGCATTAGCTGCTCTGTTTGTCTGCAAAGGATTTATGGACCAGAGTCCCTGATGGATTTTGTCCTCTGTACTGGGTGTGGAAGACCACCATAGCAAGTGTTCATTACCCTTTCATCTGATTTCCTTTTCCTGTCTTCTCTGCCTTTCAGTAAAATTTTTTCACAGCTCTAACTATTAAGCGGCAACTTATTTTATCTACTCAGTGAAAACTGCTCTGTTGTTTAGAAGTCTTCATGGTCCCTGGCATTTCTGTACTTGAAGAATGCAGCAGTTCTGCTAAAGAGTTGTTCCATTTAAACCAGGGCATGAGACTTGCACGTATGTCTGCACTCTTGCTCATACCATTTTAACTTAAATCATGAGTTAATTAGGGCAAATAAACCTGAGGATGTCATTTCGTGTTACTTTAGTTTGACTGTGGACTACCACTGAAAGAGTTTGTGTCCCACTCCTCCCTGCCTGACTGCAGGTTCCTGTCTCTTTCTTTGCATTGGTAATAGTGATTGTGCAACCAGATGAGTGAGCTGTTCTCCTGGAAGAAATCTTTATTGATGAATAGTTTTCCTGTCGTCTCCCTGTAGGATTGTTAGATCTGTCTCAAGGGAAGCAGTCAGTGCAAAATGAATCCTTTCAGTGACAACTCAAATTAAGAATAAAATGAAACTGCACCTTATTTTGAAAAAGCAGCTAAACCAGTTCAAGCATGTTGGAATCCATTTAATTAGAGCACATTTTAAATGTTTTTAATTAAATTGGTTCCTTTTCTTATATAACAAAGACACCAAGTAAAAAACCCTCTTAGTTGGTAAAGAATGTATTTTTACTGTTACTTTACTTTCATTTTGTTCACGTATTTTTTTTATATACAGGATTTTTTTTTTTTAATGTCAGTATTGTTGGGGAAAAACACTGGGAAATGAAATGCCTGGAGACTGTTGACAACTGTAGACCTTTGGTGCACAAGTTGCCAGCCTTTTTGTTTTTGTTTGTTTTGCTTTTCGGCCTCCTGCTAGTCTATTGCAATGAGGTCTTACATACCAAAATAACAGACAGCAGAAGGGAAAAAACAGATGACAAGAGTGATATATATGTGTGTATGTGTGTGTACATATATATATATATATATTTTTTTTAAGTTACCTAATGACAGCATGTAGTATCCTCTAACACTTAGGGACTGGATGCTGCCCCTTTTGATTATGTGACTTCCATGGCTTTTGCTTTGCAAAGCTAAGCATACAGCATCATGTGATTGCTCTATATATTAAAAATGGCAAAAATCTCGTGTGTGTCAGCCTAGGTGTTGTCTGGGGCTCAAGAAGAGCAAGTCTGAATCAGGCAAAGGACTGCTGCTACTCTGAAGTCTTCCTGGAGAATTTCTGATTCATCTCTGCATAACAAGACCATATTGTACTTTGTTTAGTTAATTTGAATTAATACTGTGAAGAAACCTGCTTTTTGAATTAAAAAATAGATGCTTTTGTTATTTAAATTCAATTCAGTATTCTTATAGTATTCAACTTGAGGTCAAACTGAAGTTTTCACTTTATATTATAATTCTTATTTTGCTCTATTGCAGATTTGTATTAAACTAATGACTGCACTGTAGAAGTTGTCAAGGGAAATTGGAGACTAGTAGCTGTTTATTGGGGCTTTCAGAAGCAGGGAAAATCTGGGATGCAGTTTAAGAACACATGGTTGCATTAACTGGATATGTTTCTTAAGTCAAGAGTTTTGAATCTCTGGTTCTGCACAAGTACTCAGAATGTTTTCTCTTTGGGTAAAAAAAAAAAAAAGTGATAAGATGGTCAACAAATAGCTAATTGCCTATTTACAAGAATCCCAACAGTACTTATGTCTTGGATATGAAGACTATTAGTCTGTCAAATGACTGGTTTTGCTAAGAGAACTTTATGTGTTTTGGATACAGATGCGTGCATAGTCTTACAATAGGATCACTGCTGATCTGAAAGGTAAACTGCTAAGCTGGCTGCTTTTTCTCCCTTTTTGTAGCTGTGTATGATCGAATGCGAGCAGACCAGAAAAAATTTGGTAAGGCAGCATGGGCAGCAGCAGTGGAACGTATGGAAAAGCTTCAGTATGCTGTTTCTAAGGAGACTTTGCAGTTGATGCGTGCTAAAGAAATCTGTTTGGAGCAGAAGAAACATGCACTGAAAGAGGAGGTAATTTTTCATTCCAATAAATAGAAAAATAAAACATGCAGAAAAAAATAAACCTTATTAGAGAAGGATTCAGGGCTGATGCACTTTGAAATAAAAAAGATCATTATTGTTGTTATTTGTCAGTTTTTTACAATCAAAACCTATATTTTGATTCTCTCCCCACACATTCTACCATGTTAGGCAAATAGAGTTGCATGGCATTTTTTGTGCCACTTATATATGTTTTCCTTTCACCTTTCCTAATTAACCTACTTACTAATAAAACCCAAAGGCATTTTAACATCTTCTTGACATACCTTTTTGCATATTAACAACTGTTATTTTTTACTGTTAATTTTTATAACTATCCACTGAGACAAATAAAATGAGGAGAAGGCATGGGAACAGAAATCTGCTGCTATGTAATCTCCACACTTTAGCTCTCAGAGGCCTAAACCTCTTTTTGGAGTAATTCTGACATTCCAGATGGAAGATATCTGAACATTAGTAAACATACACACAAGGATTAGCCTCTTGTACTTCATTCCCTTTCTCTGCTTACCCTAACTGTTAAGGCAGTGTTCTGGAGAGGGTGGTGCTAGCAACAGTTTTCCTGAGGAAAGAGACAGCATACATTAAACTGTGTTTAAATGTCTTGGCAGAAAAAAAAACACGCTTACTGGATTTTATAACACCTGCTCTGAAGCAAAAATATTTCTCTCCTGCTTTTAAAATTCTTTATCTTACGGATATTCTATGCTAAGAACTTTGTTATCATGCTAGTATTATTTTACATCTTACCCATACAGTTACTTTTTTTTTAAGAGTATTTTTCAAATGCTTGTCAGTCAGCAGAATTTCGCCGAACTGGTGGCTCCTTTATTAAAAGATTATGCGGAGAACTCAAGACTTTAACACTGTCTGGATTGGTAGATTTGTAAGCTTGATAGAACCGTGTGCCTATTTTAGAGCTTTTGTAGAAGTACGTGTCCTTGCTTGTATAGTAATCATTTAGTGTATTAATCAAGCACTTTTTGTTTCTTAAAAAGTGTTCACATTATAAATATCTAGAATGCTACCACATTTTCCAGGTTTCCATGATATGCAAATCATCTGCCTCTTTCTAACCTGGGTAGTAATAAAATGTATTTTGCTATATGTAATACTTTAAAAAGACTTCTGTGAATAATTGCATTTGCAGAAACAGCATCTTCTGATTTTGATTTTAATACAGAATTTTCCAAGTACTGTGTGAAAAATTGTTAGTTTAGCTGGAGTAGATAGAGATTAGCATAAAAATTGCAAAGTCAATGAGGCCTATATAAACTGCAGGTAAGAGCAGGCAGTGTTGGAAGGAGAATTGTAGAACTGGAGTGAAAGAAGTTTGTTAGCGTAGTTCCTCAAGAATCAATCTCTGAATTGATCTTCTTCATGTTTATTAGTGATGCTGTCACAAGGTAGAATCTGTTGAGGACAAAGTTGGGAGACTTCTTTATAATAAATAATTGAAATGTCATATCACACTGTGAGAACTGGATAATCCTAGAGACTAACATTGTAGAAACAGAATGAAATTACAAATTGCAAAGTGCAGCATTTGATAACTATAATTAAAAAAAGATCTATGCCATTACATATGGGTTCATCAATTAGAAATAATGAAGTAGTGGAAATATCTGGAGATATTACTTGAATACAGAGTGATCATGTACACGTACCATACAGTAGTAGCTAGAGATACCTCAGCTAACTCTAAATTTGCCTGCTCTGGTAATGGAAATGACAGTCAAATTGCCATGGCACTGGCCAAAATAATTAATAATTTCTGAGAAATTTTCTGACCAGTTACAGCCCTTTATTCTTCTGCCAGCACTGGTCTTTAGCTTAAATAGCTCATCTTTCTGCTGGCCTTTTATTTTCTCTGATTTTTTTATAGAAAAGTCCTGTGTCTGCTCAGCTTTCATTTTGTTGGAAAAAGCAAGTCAAGATAGGCTCTGTATTCACCTGATTGTCCTGGTAACCCTCCTCTGTAGTTGCTCCACTTCCCACTTGTTTCTTCAATAGAGGCAACCAAAATTACACGCGTTATTCCAGAAGAAGAGCTAGTGCCATGTACAATAGTAGCAATATGTCTCTGTCTGCTGAATGTACCTCTTGGATTAAATGTTAAGGAACCATAGTAGGTATCATTTAGCCCCTGACTCTAGATAGGTCTACAGAGACATAGCACTGCCTGTTCCTCTTCCTTGCACCTATACAGCAAGCATCTGTTGCATATGAAGGTTTGGGTTCAAGATTTCCCAAAGCCACCAAATCCGTATTCTCTCCTGCTGGACATGCTGCCGCCTCTCTTCTGCTTTGTGAGGCTGTTAGGTACAGCTGATACTCGATCTCCCAACCAGCTGTACCAGGTGCTTAGTCTTCTGGAATACATAGTCGTTTTGTAAAGAGAAAGAAACCATGCTAGCAGGTAATGTGCAAAATGTTATTAGAGGATTATATAGACTATGAAACGACTTACTTGGAATTACCTGTAGCTTTTGGGAGGAATAGCTGGTCTGCTGCTATTTGATTCTTTTGAATCTTCGTGGATGTTATTTAGTGGGTAAAATGTCATAAAACTGTGGGAGTTGGCAGTTGAATTTTAAGAAGAGAGTCCTCTTTTTAGTATTTCACTTAATTTTTTTTACCATTGTAACAAATTCTGTTAAAAAAATAAACCAAATACTAATATTTGCTTTTTTAATACATAGGTTGTTTAAAGACTACTCCAGTCGCATGTTAAAAACCGTGTAAAAAAAAAAGGCCAAGTGAATGATAGTATCTGTAATTTTAATAAAAGACCAATTTTAAGATCTTGATTTATCTAGGAAAACTAGAGATTACAATTTACCACCGATGAACCTCTATATGTGGAAGGAGAATAATATAAATTATAGTGGGATAGAGAGTTTGGGCAACTGAGGTGCTGTAGGAGGAGCTGCCTTAGTTGTGAACTAGGGCACGTAACTTTGCAGATGTAGATACTTGGAATTTGAACAACGTCTGTGAAGTCTGAATTGCAGATTATGTTAGTTGTAATTGCCTTTTTTATATTTGACAGCTGAAACTGTTTGGCCTATTGTTATTTATATTAAAAAAAAAAAAAAGAGGAAAAACTTAACCACAAACTACATATTGAGCTCTCTTATTTTTTTGATTTGTACCTCTTAAATTCCATCTGTTGTTGTCCTGAGTTTTGTTTGAAGGGAACAAAGAAAACTTTCCTTTTGAGGTAGACCAGAGTCTATTTTTGTGGACTGGTTGCCAAGTCTTGTTCTCATGACAGTAAACAGAAACATTAAATCACAGTGAGAGCTCTTTTGTAATTCTCTGAGTATGTAAAATAGTTTGGACAAATGGAAGTGAATGACTGGACACTTAAATTCCAACAAGTCCCTTCTTGCAGGCATAGACTTCAGTAACTCATGGTTTTTTTTTCCCCCCCTTTAAAAGTAGACAGTTCTAAAGATCCAATTTTAGGTTTTATTTTAAACAGTAAATATTCTATGATATTTTCGTAAACAAAATCATTTTCCATCAAAATATTGTTCCATCAAAGTACTTTTTTATATATTTTTTTGTAATTTCATAATTCTAAGAGTAAACTCCTTCTTTCCCGTATATTGAGCATGTTCAGTCAAAGATATACTTGCTTCTAATGACTTCAAGGATTTAAGCACATCCTGGAATTCATGACTGTCATTTAACTTTTGCCTGAGTTGGAGGCATCAGCAGAAATAAGAATTTTATTAAGAATTCTATTCAAAAGGCATGGTCAGCTATCTTTAGCAAGTTGATCTTCTTTCTGTAAGAAATGAGTAATGGTATTGGTAAAGATGCAATATAACAGTTTTCAGAAAAGTATGTTTCACCATGGTAGCTTTCCATGTATTTTTTCTTAACTGTTTTTGTTTTGGACAGCTGTTTGGAAAGGCTAACTAGCAAACTAATTTTCAAATTTAAAATAATTTGAATTTAAGGAGTTGAAATAATAGCTTGATAATAGTACATGCTGTGTTCTGGGAAACATTAAGATCTGTCCATGATCTCCTAAATTGGGAAATTTTGAAGATTTATTTAAATGTATTTGAATTGTTATTTTTAAAAACAGTTTAGGAATGTTTTTGCCTTCTTCACTTCCAATGCTCAACTTGGCAAACTAAAATTGCCAGTAAAAATGACCATTTCATTTTCTTTCCTTTAATGCTACGTAAAATATTTGTATAATATTCTCCAGTTCAAAGAGGTTTTTTGAACTTTTGATTGAAGTAAAAAAACAAAAAACTGTTTTAAGTGGTTATTGTCTTTTTTTTTTTTTTTTTTTAAGAAAAAAGTTGTAAGCACCTCAAATAAAAGACAAGGTGCATTCTATAGACAAAACTTCTGGTGATAGTTAGGCTTCTAATAATGCAATGAGAAACTATTAGAAAGTTACTCATTAATAATGATAACCTACTTTGGTTTTAATAGCAAAATTCCAGATAACTTCTTTTGAAATTGCATAATTAGAACCTAGGTTAATTTATACAGTTTTTACTGGCTAATGACCAGATGACTATTTTAAAGAGTAGGAAGAAGGGCAAAATCCAGTATTTGAAGAGGCTTTTTTGTTTGGATGACTTTGTGTATCATTGAGGTTTAGTTCCCATTTACTCAGAGAAAGAAGATCAGGTAGTTATGGCCACTTAAAACAACTCACTAGAGGTTAGAAAATCAAAACCAAAATTCTTTCTCAGGGCAAACCATTTAGCTCCCTTCCCCCCCCCCCCCTTCTATAGATAGGAAGATAAAAGCTTGGTATTCCTTTAAAAAGACTAAAGTGCTGGAAAAATTGCCTTATTAGGAAAGGCTGTAGTTGAAAAATGATAGAAAAATGACATTTCAGAGGAGACAGTATTACTGTTAAATATTTATGAGAACACGTGGTTCAACAGGTTGTCTAAATATTTTTGAATATTTAGTCTTGGAAAACAAAAAGTTTATAATGATAAACTTTAATGATGGGGGAAACATGCTTCTTCTAGTGGCTGGAATTTTTTATATAGCCCAGCACACTAATTATGAGCGATCATCTTAACTTCATTTTCTATAATATTGTATCATGTAATATCATGACCTGACTATAATTGACTCTTGATACTTAATTAGATGAAGGAATACTTATGTTCTGCAAGTTGCTAGATAGGAGTAGGACCTTGCCTATCATCACTGGCAGAGGGCTTCTTGTTTCCCATAAAACCTTTTAAGAATTCTTTAAAATGATTTTCTACTGCATTTGAAGATGCACATTCATATTCATACTTCAAGACTGGAATTTTCTTCTGATTTTTACTCAACTTTTTCTGAGACTTCTCAGAGAGTAACAGTGATGAATTCAAGTGAATGTTTGAATTGGAGAACAGTCAGTATTCACGTGAGGTGTATTAAAAAAATGACTTGGTATTTTATCTGAACAACAGCAGATGACTTAAAAGACTGGATAATAGAAAATTTAATAATAGCTATTAATATGTATTGCAAGGGATGAGTAGTAGGAATTTTTACTGTGAACTGCAAGTTAGTCAATTTGTAAATGACAGCAGATGAGAGTGACCATAGTCTTATTAGTTGGTAGCACCGTGACTGAGCCAGCAGTGCCACAGGGTGGTACAGCAGCAGGTGCCCTCCAGGCTGGCTAACCAGGTGTCCCTGTGCAGGGCACTTGCAAGATTTTCTTCCACACCTTTCTGGTCACCCCAGAAAGATTAGTTCCAGCTGGAACAGGTGCAGAGAAGAGCTACTCCGATGATCCCAATAGCCAGGAGTTTATTTTACAAAAGGAGTTGCAGAATCACGGAAGAGTTGGTGTTGGCAGGGACCTTGGGGGATCATCTGGGCCAACCCCTGCCCTGCTGAAGCGCAGTCAACTAGAGCAGGTTGCCCAGCCCAGCTAAGGTTGTTTGGGCAAGTAAAATGAAGGCTAAGATGATACATAATTAATCTCCACAAATAGGCTAATGGCAA
The DNA here is from genome assembly GCF_036417845.1 of Apteryx mantelli. Lineage (NCBI taxonomy): Eukaryota > Metazoa > Chordata > Aves > Apterygiformes > Apterygidae > Apteryx > Apteryx mantelli. The sequence continues at coordinate 61,759,883 of NC_090020.1, forward strand.
TAAATACCAGTCAAGAAGAGCTGTGTGTTGATGCTGAGTGTTGGCACAAGAACAAATGGAATTATCTGATTGTGAATACATTTGGAAATATGGAAGAAAACTTCTGGCAGTTAGGAGTGAGGATCTGGAGCAGCCTTCCAATAGGAGTAACAAACTCTGCGTTTTGTGGAAGCTTAATGTTTTAGTTTTGTTTTTATAAAACCAGCACAACAATAACAACATGGAAACTATTTTAAAAATTCACTTTGTGAAATCAGTTAATTTTAGTTAGGTTGTCTGAAAGTGCTGTGTGATGGTGGAAAGCTGGACTGGATGACCCTTGGTTCTGTGTTCCTTATTTCCCTATTTTTCTGTTAACTTTGTCATGAGTTCTCTTAGTATGTGTGTTTATAGTTCGTCAGCGGCTTTCTGTGTTAATCCATATATCTTTGTTACCTTTGTGTTGATTTACAGATGGTATTTTTTTGCCATAGAACTGTTAAGAAAGCTAAGCTGCTGTTGAAGTTCTTTGCTTAATGTGAATGAGATAACAAAGATCTTAAACACTGTTAACTAAATTAAGGCTGGAGAGATTAAATTATTTGCTTGATTTAATGCAGGAAGTTGAGGCACAGCAGGAAACTGAACTCAGATCTCCTAACTTCTAGATCTTTGTCCAACTGCAAAATGTTTCTTTCCTGTAATTACATTCTCGCTTTAGAAGTTCTCCATGCTTCTTTCACTGTGTTGACCAGTCTGAGACTTTTTTACATGCATGTCTTTCCTATCAAGGATACAACAAGTTACCAGTACAGATTAGATAGCAATTCTTATCATTCTTAAAGACTGAAAATACCCTGTTAAATTTTTAATAAACCATGCTGAAACTTTCCCCATAGTGCTGATGTTAGAGTTTTGACACATATATAATATCTCGCACAAAGATTTAATACAAATAGTTTAAATTAGAGGTCCCCCCCCCCTTTCGTCTAAATCAAAGTGAATTTCACAGCTGACTGACAAAAGCACAAGTTCTTGGTTGTGGTAAGAAGGCTGAATGACATTGAATTAATTTGCTGAAAAAAATACTTTTGTTATAGTATGTCTTTTTACAATGAGAAAATCCTTTAAAAATGCCAAATACTAGGCTTCCCTGCCTGGCAAATTAACATTGTTCCTCTTTTATGGGGAAAAAAAAAATAGAAGGTTAAAGCGAATCAGTCCTTTTATCCTTCTGGAAACTAACCTCTAATTTGCTACAAGTGTGCCATCATTATGTCACTTACTATTTTGGTCACAACTAGTAACTTAGTAAGGATGCAGAGTAATAGACTGACATAGCAATATGTCTTGGTGTCACTGTGGACTGAAACATATAAATTATATAAACACCTGTTGATCCTTTTGGGCTGATAACTTACATACATAAAATGCCTTCAGTAAATATGCTGTGAAGTAGAAGCAATTTTAAAAATGGAACTTAGAAGAATTGGTTCACAGGTCTTCCATCTATCAATCTTGCATGGAAAGAAGTGTACTTCAGAGAACTGTTTCCATAGTGTGTAAATAAGCTGTGAAATCCCTATCAATGGATAATGATGCAGATGCTAAAAGCTTGCATGCCATCAAAAAGGGGTTGGACAAATTCATGTAACATCCAGTAAGACTATGCAATATAAAAAGCAGCACTATGACTTAAGAAGTCTTGAGCTGCAAGTTTTGCTAGAGACTGGGGAAGCGTTTTGGGGAAATATCACCGCACTGCCTACTATGTTTTGTCTTCCTAGAAATTTGCTGTTATTCTTTGTCTTAAACAGGATATTGAGTAAGATTGATCTTTGGTCTGATTCAGTACAGATATTTTTCTGTTTTAATGTGGTTATATTTAAGCATTCATGATTTAAAAAAAAAACAAACAACAACTGAGAAACCCATTCTGATGTAATTACAGATACAGTTTTACTCTTTGAAGAAACCACCATAATGTAAAAATCTATTAGCAAATATTTAAAAAAATACATAGTTAACTAGGTACTTTGTTTCTCCTTGGTAGACTTCCCTTTCTAATGATTGAATGTCGGTAATAGAGAAACTGGATCCCCTTTCAACAGAATGACAAGGTAGATCAAAAATCTTCGTAGAATTTAGAATTACTTTCATCCTTCATGTAGGAGAAAGTATGAGATTTATTTTTTGAGAGGGAGAGAGAATTTGGGTGTGGCCCGAACTCTTTTCCTGCTAGCAGGTCTTAGAGATGCGTGGCTTTGAATTCCCTCCAAAGTGAGACGCCACATAAGATCCCCTTGTATATCAGTATTTCTTGAATATGATCTGAATTTCCAGCTGTACTTAGCAGCTAGATCTTGTTTGGCTGAAATGCATGCTTGCCTTTGGGAAGGAGAATGATTTGAGTTCGCTTCCCTTGTTTCTTGTGTCTTGTGTCACTTTTCTGTGTCAGACATATGACACAAATAAGTGCTAGGATATATATAAATATTTTAATCGAGATTTTTTTTCACCTATAAAAAACTCTAGAAACTAGACTATAAAATTCCATACATTCTGATTATCCAGAACTTGAATTTTCTGAGTATTGTTCCTTTCAAGCTGCAATACTGGAGGTTATGAGATTTTTGGAGGAAAAAAATGAAAAAAAGTATTATAAAAGCCTGTGGCTGGGCTTTGTTATGCCTATATCCTGTGCTTTGTTATGCCTATATCCTATGCCTATACAATATAGGCATATAAAATATGATAAAAAACATCCATTTATCCCTTCAGCCAAACTTTTCTAGTTGTAGAGAAATTCCTTAGTTAAATTATTATCATTTCAAGTGGATCAGTCCATGTAATTTTCCCTGTTCCAAACCCTTCTCACTTTTTTCCCCACAAATTTGGCTTTAATAACAGTTTTAATTTTAGTTTTCTAGATGCTTTTAGCAAAGCAACTTTTAGACTTTTTGGACTGAAGATAAGAAAATACTAATTTAATTTTATTTCTTCAGAGAATCAGGTACTGGAGTAAAAGGGTGGTGGGGATATTTCATGTTGTACTTATTGTATGACTTGACAGTCACAAAGAGTAATCCAATGCCATGGATTCTACTGCTATCATATGTAAAATACAACAAGTATTAGAGATGTATGAAACTGTGTGGCTGATCAAAAACTGTTTTCTGTCCTTGTTGTGTGTAATTTTACCATGTTATGTTTAGTGTACCAGACTGTATCTAGCTATAGTCGTATTTAAGTCTGTGATATTGTTCTTCTGATATCCTAGGTATCCTAGAACTGTGTGTTTATTTTCCTTTTCTCTTTACATTTAGATGCAAAGTCTGAAAGGTGGTACAGAAGCCATAGCCCATTTGGACCAGTTAGAAGCTGATTATTATGATCTACAGCTTCAGTTATATGAAGTGCAGTTTGAGATCTTGAAATGTGAAGAGCTGCTGCTGACAGCACAACTTGAAAGCATCAGAAGACTGATGTCAGGTACTTTATGCATAATAATTAACATGCAATCTGTAAAAGATAATTCTCTTCATAAGATTTCAGTAAAGCCTGTGGAAAGGAAATGAGAACAGTTTCTTTACCATATGAAGAGCTGGATCTTTTAATATAAGTACTGTTAAATCAAAATCTGCATCAGCCCATATACATATAGATACAGAAGTTTTGGTCTGGTTCTCATTGTCTGGAAATAAGCATATAAGATACTATGTAAAGTTTGAAAAACTAAGTTTAGGGAGGAAAAAAGTCTTAATTATTGGACTTGTCTCATTTAAAAATTTGTATTGGCACTACTCGTATTCTTGAAGTTATTGATTCTCAAAAGGAATTCCTGCAAATCAGAATCCTTCAGCTAAACTTTGAAGCTTGTTGTATTGCTGTCTTACTGATTAGAGCAACTTACTGATTAGAGCAAACCTTATGGTTTCAGAACCTGTTGTATCATTTGTACTCACAGACTATCGAAATGGTACAGGCAAATCATATAGTGTTTTTGAATCCTATTCTGTCCTTTGGACCTTTCTGTACTTAGTGCTTTTATTCATATAAGCTCTGTGTTATTGTTTAGTTCACAGTACTTGCATAGAAAACTTACATTGAGGTTAGAAGTCACTTAAGAGTAGAGATCTGAAACTAGGTTGCATTGTGAGTTGCCTCTGGAGAAAGATAAAACACAGGCATCATAGAGTCTTCTCTCCCACTCACTGTTGTGTGCATCTCCTCCTTTCATGCTTGTCATCTCATGGCAACAACACTATTTATATGTAAGGAAGCTGAGGCTTGAAAACTTTGTAAGTGACTAAAGAAATGTGGCAGCTTTGACCTTGTGCCTCTATGGGCAGCTAGTTAGTGCTTAACAGAGGGATAGTTGCTTGCACTTGGTAAACAATGCACTTAATTTTGATATTGAAATCACTATACAGTTTGCTTACATGCAGCCTGAAGGAAATCCCTTGAGCAGGAGGCTGAGAAGAAAGGAAATGTGTATCAAAATCCTTACCTTGTTGAGGTGGTAATAGCAAAACCTAAGGGCCCTCAGAGAATAAGCCTGCTGTAAAAACAGCACAGGTCATTATGAGTTGTCACTTATGTTTTCCCCAGAAATCTCAAAAAAATCTCCACAACCTGACCCAAAATGAAATAAAATCCCCGTTCACTAACCAGCCAACCCTCTCCTTCCTTGTTGACAATTTAATTGTTTGCTATTCTGGTTTCCTTTACTGTTTTAAATTTGTAAAGTATTCTTTAAAAAAAATCTAAAAGATTTTTATGTTTTTATTAAAGGCAGCTGTTTACTTTAGAAGTAATTACTGTTTTTAACAACTCTCAGCTATTCCCATAGGACAGAAAATAAAAATTGCCTTTCTTAACTGTGTGGGAATTTTGTTCGAAGGATGAAATGATCTCTTTGGAATTTACTCAGGCGAGGTGGGGATAGAACAATTGTGAAAAATGTTACATTTAAATGGCTGCATCTGGTCAAAACTATTCTGTATCTAGTCTGAGTGAAGGCATTTCTCAAAAATATAGGGGTCTTTTAATATGTGAGGTTTTGTACTGAGTCAGAGAGAAGTATTGTCTCGAATTTTCTGTTGTTTTTCCCTTTTAAACTGTAGTTATAATCAGTATAGTACTAGCCTTTTAATTGAACACATTTGTATGACTTGAAATCTATGCATTTTGGAGGCTTCTAGAGGCTGTTGCTATTCTTTTCTCATTAACTGTATTGGCTCTGCACTGATTTATCGGAGAGTTTTGGATTCTGTTCTGATCTGTGCAAAATCAGCAGAAGAGCAGGATGAAATCCCCACTGAGAATCTTTTGAGAGCAAGATTTGATTTCACTGCCAGTTTGAAGTTGCAGGTTGTAAGTTAGGAGTAGGAGAACATTTTCTTGCAAATTCAGCACATTGGATCTGAAAAGTACTGAATGATAATAAACTGTAGTATTATAAACTGCAGTATCTTACTGTCATTAATCAAACACCTGCACTTAAATTCTCAAAATGTAAACTTATTAGATTACAGTTTTGAAGGGTCTTATCCTATCCATACAAACTATCCATGCATCCTTGTAAAATGGATTTTTGGTGATTGCAGTGCTGTCAACAGAGAACATGATAATTGATTCCTATTTTGTTTTGGTTTTGGATGGCTCTTTTTGGTTTGGTTGTTTTGTTTGGTTGTGGTTTTTTTTTTTTCTTTTGAACAAACACAAATGTTGTGGACCTTCCCTAAATGGGAGTTATTTTATTTGGTTTATTTTAAGTGTTTGAGTTATTAGCAGTTTAAGCACTTGCCAAATTTATATTAATTTTAAAAGCTCAAAAGCTGTTTGTGGAAGACTTGGAATTTTTGATGGAGGATGCAATAGAACTGCCAAGTTTTCTCAGACATTTGGGTGTTTATAAGCCCCATTTAACATTACATTTTAGAACTGCAGTGTTTGACTGGACTGTAGCTGAGCTATTAGGATTTCATTTGTAAATTCCTATCTTTCTGTCCTAACTATGTGGGGGTTTTTTGGGGGGGGGGGTGTCTTCTGATTTTGCTTTGTTTTCTACTCACTGATGTCTCAAAGTGGGTTCTAATAACTTGGTTGTTTAACTGTGGATGAAATATTTATCGTTGTTGTTTTTTTAAGCTGAATGCTCAAGTAAAGACTCAAGGAGGTCTGTTTCTATTAGTTTTTATTTAGGATTAATATACTCCTGTTCCTCCTTTTCTGGTAGTATCATGTCTTCTGCTGAGCTGAAAGTAGCATGATACAATCTGAATTCTGTTCTGTTCTGTGATTCTGTGAATTTTGGTTGCAGCAGAGACCTTACATACAAATAACATGAATGACAACTTCTTTTAAAATGGATAGCATTCTGAAAAAATCCCTGCCCCTCTCTCCAAATTATCTAGTAGCAGGAGTAGGAGGAAGCTGAATGAAAAAGAAGTTACAATCTTCTTGACAGGCAGTTGAATCAGGAGAAATGAGAAGGTTTGGTGGTGCTGCACAGTGGACACTGGACAATCTGCCAGCCCTATCCGCCTGTTTAAGCCAGCAATAATACATATCCCTCTTGGTGTGTTACAATACATATCCTACTTGGTATGCCAGTGAAATAGGGAACAAGCAGCCTTTGCTTCTCCTTCATCCCAACATTCTGCAGGGATTTATAATTCTCGTTCTTTTCCCTCTTGGCAAGAGATGAGAAGCCAACATCAGAGATAAGCTCAATGTTATACTGAATGCTCCACTCAGGAGGCTAAAAATCATGAGTGTTGATAAAACTGTTAGTAATGACCTCCTTTTCAGGCATGTAATGCTTTGGAGGATGGCCTCAAAGTTACCCTCCCACTGCTGCCTCTGAGCAGAAGCAGTGACTGGGAGGTCAAAAACCTCCTAAGAGAGAATTTTTAGTGTTGTTGTGTTGTCTAACTCCCCTTTCATGAAATTAGTAGTAGTTTGTGATAGAGGAATCTCATGCCAAAGGCTTTACGAAGAGCCTGTATGTCCTGAACTTTGTAGCGAAGACCAGAGAGTATTATGGTGCATCACAGGTAACTTAACGCTAGTTAAGAAACCCAAAGATATGCATGGGCAATGTGCCGAAGTTAGGCTACAGACACAAACAAACATTTACAATTGCATTTGGTTTTTTAATACTCTGAGCTTACCTGAATAACAGGCTGTGCTTCATTAATGTTGATTTCTGTTCTTCATATCAACTTTATAAAGCCTTACAAGCTTTGCTCTTTAGCGCTGTCACTCTGACCTTTTGTTTTTGCTCTTCCTCTCAAATGACTATAGCAGTCTTCTACATTAAATCTTGCTACTCAGTGGGGGAGGGGTTGTTGTTGAACAAAACAAAGTGTTAATCAAATACAAACTATTGATTTGACTTTTTGTTGCTGACATTTTTAAAACAGAGAAGAAAGATGAAGTGGTATATTATGACACTTACGAAAGTATGGAAGCCATGCTTGAAAAAGAGGATATGGTAACGTCTGTACATCTGCAAAAAGAGGAACTGCAGAAATTACAACAAAAAATCCGCCAGCTGGAAGCAAGGCGTGGACGTATTTCAGCCAAGAAAGCCTACCTCAGAAATAAAAAGGTACTTTAAACTGCAAAATTCTAGCATACTTAACAAATTTAGTGAAACTTTAAAAGACTGCATTTCAGATACAGCTTCTAAGTCTCTCAGAATTTTCATGGATTATATTTACTACTTACTAAAAGTTGTTTTACACTGTTACTAGACAAATACAATGGCATGTTTTTATCAAATTGACATATTTGAGATTCAGTATATCTGTTTAGCTTTAAGGAAACCTTTAATCAGTTAGAACTGCAGGAGCAGAACAGGAAAGGAAATCAACAGTTACTCTTTTCTGTTAATCAGAATACTTTCATGTGGAGATTGTAGCATGTTTTTACAGAGAGCAGATTTGTATCTTGTTTTTTAATTTGAAGAGAATCTTCAAGGATACTGTCTTACTAATGAGTTACGTATTTTCATTCTCTCATCGCTTCCTTTTAACTTATGTATCGTGCCATTGATTCTCTGTTTTTCTGTACTCGACAAATATACATTAAATCCAATATATATTCTTAATTTGTAAAACTAGGTAGTGTTTTTAAGTTACTTTGTGCTATTTACTATTAGTGCAGAAAATTGTTGCAATATGGCTAATGTTTTGAAATTGTGTATCAAGTGTAGGTAAATATGTTCATTCCTTTTTCCAGAACGACTTGTTTATTGTTCCTTAGCAGTTTGCAATTACATCAGTATGCATTATTAATGAGCAAGGAAGCTTAATGAATATAATTTATCAAAATTTTGAGATGTCAGTTTAATACTTTTTAATAAATATGTTTTCACCCAGGACTATATAGTATAAGGCTATACAGAAGTCTCTGTTAAGACCCTGTTCTGAATTAGTACCAGGGCACGGGATGGTTGTATATTCCCAGTCATCACATGATGTGGGAGATCGCACCTTTATAAACAGTTTCGGTAGGCTTAGGTAAGATCTGTCCTCCCATTTATAACTAATACATCTATATCTAAATCTGAAGCGTAACAGAGGAAATAAAGCAATAGCTAGAAGCAGGTTGTTGTTCCATACTTACTTACAGGGGAGAAGTTGAGAAGCGACCCTGAAGCAGGAATAGAGATTTTCTTAGCTTGACTTCTTACCTGTATAATTAACCAGTCACCTTCTACTGGTTCATTTGTTTTAAGGTTCTACTATGATAAAATACCTTGTTTAAGCTGAAGGAATTGCTTGTTCTAGGCTATATCACTAGGTGCAGCATGCATACTTGTGCACTCAGACACGAAGCAGAGTGTATATGGTAGCATTGCTCATCTGGCTCTGCATCTGGGAGTGGTACAGTCATGTCTGCTTAACATTGTGCTGGAATAGTGTGGCTCTGCTGCTTTCAGGACCTGAGATGATGTGTCCGTGTGAAACTTTGCTGCTGAGCATGCACATCACAGCACTCTCTGAACTAGTTTCAGCTCTCTGTACTAACTTTATTGCCCAGTGTAGAAATACCTGCAATTGAATGCTGTAGTCAGATACTTAGCTTTCAGCTACCAAAGAAAACACAGATTAGAATAACATTTATTTAAATTTGCAGGGGGAAATCAAAGATTTTGATCTGAGCAAAAAGAACAGGCAGAATCAGTTGTTCTGTGCCATTTTACAGTACTTGGTGGGGAGAAAAGAACACAGCCATTTTTATAAGTATTTATGTTAAACAGGTATTTACTGTAGCTGCTCTTACTATTGCTGAATGCATCTCTAACTCAGAGTCCTGCTAAGCTTACTAGTAATTACCTGGAAAATCAAGAGTCTTGTGTCTGATTCAAATATAAGCAAGCATTATATCTTGAATTACTATTGTAGTGACATTGCAAATCACATTGTTAATGAACATTACTTATAGTGCCTATTGTGTGTAGTTGTATTTTATGAACCTGTGAGAAAACAAGGTTCTTGTTCAGAAGAGTGTGCAGTTTAATTTACACATGCAGAACAGCGATGCAGGTGGGATGCAAAAGCGGAATCTCGACAGCGAGAGGGAGTGAGTCAGTGACTGAATGCTGAGTGCAAAACGAATGAGTTGTTGAGGGTGGATTTGGACAGTGCAAGTGCTGTGTGGTAAATCTCTTTCTTGAAAGTATGTCTGTCTGTCATGATTCAGAAACATCTATTGGTGAACCGAGAGTCTAAGAGTCTGCTCAATGCTTTCAGATTGTGTTCCCGACTGTGCTTGATTCAGCAAAGTGTCTTAAAACATAACTGTAAACAAGTGTTTTGGTTTTGGTTGGTGGGATTTTGATGCCCCCCCCCTTTTTTTTTGATCTTGACAGGTCTGTAATCGAAAACAAAATAGCAAGCTGTGCATTAAGTGGTGTGTACCACAATGTTGTGATACATGTAGGAATATAGAAATTATAGCTGTTGCATATTAGCTTTTTGGTGACTGAAGGTACCGTTAAGAGAATGTGTCCTTTCTGGCAGCAGATACCGTGATTAACAAAACAATAGGAAGCAATTCTCTTAACATCAGTTTTTATTTTTTGGAGAAGGCTGTTTCATCATCCAAATATTTGAAAATCTTGTCTGTGAGTTAAGGGGGATCAAATACTATGTGTAGAATAAGGCTTTAGGTAATATAAAGCCTATATACTTCTGTGACTACAATCTTCTTCTCCACAGTCTGCTCTTTTAGAAATCCTTTTCCCTTTTTTCCAGCTGATGCTTTTTATCTTTTAATTTTGTGGTCAAATAATTGTAACAAACTTTTTTTATTTAGAAACTTTGGCTAAAGATCTTTTGTTAGAACCCTCATTCAGTTGTGATTTTGAGCTACTGAGCCAGCGTTTCTTAAGTTTACGGTTTTACTGAGGTTGATGTTCTGTCTCCTCTTTCGCTGTGCTGACATGAGTATAGACTTTCTTCTCTCAGTTTCTTACCCAAAATGTATTTGCATTTGTTGAGCAATCATTTCCTGATGATCCTTTGTGTTGATGCTAGTGAGCTAGTTATTCAAAAATCAGATTTTCATAGTTGTCTCATTATTTTTCCATATTTCTTGAAAGCTAGTGATGGATTTTGCATGCAGGATGTATCTATTGTTATCTGAGTCCACCCCCTGCTGGCTGCCCGGTAGTATCAGTTCTGGTATAGTATGAAACAACAGCTGCTCTGTTAGGGAGCTACACAGCAAAGAGACAGGGTGAAAAAGACATTGCAGAAGGTGTCTAGAAAAATATTTTTGAAATTCAATTATTGTATGTACAGGAAAACTATTCCTTATCGTAAGTGGACAGGGAAAAGCAACTGGCTGGTGAAGCTGTTCGCAATATGTTTGTAGTGCATGCTTTGACCTAGGGAGCTTCCTGACGTGCTGTTGTGTCTGGTTAATATGTCACCTTTGATACTTTGCAAGCATGCAGTTTAAATAGCTAATGCCAAAGCAGGTGCTCTGTAGTTGCAGTAACAGTTGAAATATGATTACTTCATATACTTTCATATTATTATTATATTTTAAAGACACACCAAAACAGAAATCATAAAATATGCCTTCTGCACATACAGAGCTTACTGAATGAGAAGCTGACTTTTTTATTGGGATGCTTTTCAATTTGAAAGGTTGGTTCATTGGAACTAGTTAAAAGAGATCTATATTAGTATTATATTTATGTATATTATGTGCTAATATTATATTTAACTGTGGTAGTTTATCCAGTGAGAAGGGCTGAAATGGTTGATCAGCTTCCCTTTTCTGGTTTGCCATAGAAGCACAATCTGATATGACAGAAATCAGTCAGGTGATTAAAAGAGAAATGAGCAGTACTTCTTGTTGCTCTCTGAATTCTGTACAGTTGGCAGCGTCCTCAGTGAAGTGCTGCTCCAGCCGGACGTGCTGCTCCAGCTGAAGCTTTACCAGTGCCGAGTAGAACAAGAGCGTTACTGGAGATGGGTTGCAGGCCACATACACCCAGCACACCCAGTTATGATGCTTTGTTTTTTGCCGGTGTGAGATTGTCGATTTATGGTCAGCTTGTCATCCACCTTAATCCTCCAGGTCATTTTCCTTAGTGCTGAAGCCTAGCTATTTGTTCTTCATCCTCTGTTTGCAGTCACTTATCTTGTCTACGATGAAAACCCTGCGTTTGTCCCTACGAAATTGCAGCCTTTTTTTAGACCATTTCTGTAATTACTAAAGATGATTCAGAATTCTAATCCTGTGCTGCAACATGTTTTCAGCCTCTCCTAGCTGCTTGCTTTATTTCACGTCATAGAGACCTAATTACATTAAAGTAGGTCATTTCTTTCTTAGTATAAAGTCAGTACCAAATATGTTTTGGTCCATTTTATCCTCTTTCTTTACATACTTAAAATATCTAGCATTATTGTTCTTATGCAGAAAGATTTGAATATTGATGCTAAACAGAAAATGTTTCAGAAAGCTGTACCCCCTAAAGTATTTGTGAGAGTATATTCTTGTAATTTGAATATTAAAGTTTCTCTCATACTGTTTTTCTTTTCTTTAGTCTTGCCAATGTGTCAAAAACCCCTCCAAATCTAAAATATGATCTTCCTCATTATTTTACAATACTGTTTTGATGGAACTTAGCACATAAATAGAGAATAAACTGTGAAGATAAAAGTATTAAGAAAAGTCTTCAGCATCTCTATAACATTCAGAAGTTATTGCTGCATCTTTGAAATGTAGAAATTAGGTAGTATGTACTTTTACAGTTAAAAATTTAATGGATTAACTTTTCCAGTTGTATCAGTTGACCTCTTTTCCTTGGTATTAACCCCACCACACAAAACAAAACACCAGCAACACTCCTTAGCTGTATATTTACCTCTGATGAAGTTGGGAAGAGCATTTCCTCAGAAACCTGTACTCTTGTCAGAGCATTATGTGTATACTGCAGCAAAATTGATGCTCTTACTGTTTAGAAACACTTTAAGACGGTGTGTTTCTTGGGTGTACAGGAGCCCCGGCTACCTTTTCTGTAAGCACTTTGTGTCCACTGTCAGCTTTTAGGAGAATGTAGCTTTTTCTGCAGCTCCATAAAAGTTAATGTTGGGCTTTTTTGTCTCTCCCCGCCTTGACTGCCTGTCTTTCCGGCACCAATGCAGTATCGTGCATGGGGGCTGATGCCCCCCAGGTGCCCCGCGTAGCCCTGGGGCTGCGAAGCTCGGTGGGCTCCGCACGCGCAGGGCGGCTGCCCCTCAGCGCAGCACTCTCCCATCGTGCTCACGCTGCACAGCGCTGCCCGGCACTGCCCCCTCCTACGCAGCTGTGATACCTGTTTCTAACTACGCATCTGACCTTGTTTGGGCCCGATTTCATTGCTCGTGCTGTCTGACTTCCTGGCCTGCGGTACTGCCCTGTGCACTGGTCCATCTCTTGGCTACTCTGAATTCCTGCAGGTTCCTCTTCTTTACAGCTGATGCTTCATGCAGTTCAGTTTTCTTCTATAATCTGTCTGAAGTTTTGAGTGTCATGTCTCATCTTGTCATCTATTGTAACTTGTCCTGTTTCCTTTTTAGTTTGTTGTTCTTATTCTCAGGCGATGCAATAAATGCTTGCTTTTAAACTTGACATTTCAGATGTGAATTTTGTGTAATAAGGGAACCTGCTTGTGCATGCATAAAATTATAACAATTTTATCAATGTTTGTACTTACAGATTGGTTGTACATGCAAAAGATGAAGTGACACTTGTAAATGGGAAGCTGCCTAGTTGCATAAACAGGAATACATAGTGTATTTGAGAGTTAGTTACTATTATCCACATATACTAATACATGGAACTGCACATGGATTTTATGATCCCCCAACTATTTGACAAATCATCATGTCTTGCCACTTCTCTACTGGTATTGTAGAACAGATTTGTCAAGCACTGTTACTTGTATATATTCTTCTAGCACTTAAAAGTAGTAGGTTTGGGGGTTTTTTTTCTTGATTTTGTTTACATTTTATGGTTTCAATTGTAAGTTAAATTAGCTTGGTTGAACAGTTGTCTGAGATTAGTTTTGTAACTTTTATTTTTCTAATTCTTAGTGCTGTTTGTTAAATATTACATTTCATACTATAAGCTGATATTTGAAATGTATATTTTATAGAAAACATTTTATGTCTCTGCAGGAGATCTGTATCGCAAAGCATAATGAAAAGATCCAGCAGCGTCACCAGAGCGAGGAGGAGTACAGATTGCACCATACTGTGCAGCTAGTAAGTTTGAGCTCTCTGCTAGTGAGGTTAGCCTTTAGCTAATTGCTTGTATTCCTCATTATACTTTCATTAGCAGTTTTCAGTGATGGCTGTTTTAAACAGATAAAGTGTATCCTTGACCTTTGGACCATGGACTTCGTGTTATGCTGGTGAGAGGAAATATATAGCTGTGTTAGGGTAACACTGAACCTAAGCAAATAAAGCAGTTCATTAATAGCAGGTTCGCAGTCTTAAGTGATTACTGTTAGGCTAAGGGTGCATGCAGAGCTTGTTAACATTTGCACATAAATGATTCTGGACACCTCTGAGTACAGTATCAGATATGCTGAAATGAGTAAAGAAACCTTACATATTTATCTTTGCATGGTAATAAGATCATTCATTATTTTTCTTTCACTTGCTTTTTACAAAAAAAAAAAAAAGCATTTGAATTGTGTTGTGTAAAATATGTAGTTCCAAACATGTGCTCCATGATTCTCTGAGCAGTCTCATCACAGAAAGTAAGCTAGTTAGTCCAACTGTTGTGTTGTAAATAATACTTTATCTTAAAGAATATTCAAATTCTGGGCTAGGTCTTGGGAGCTGATATAGCATCAATATTTAATAATGATGACTTTGTCAAACATGCATTGAAATCCAAGTCTTTTTAATTCAGGCTCCAATTAGATCAGTGAAAGTGATTCTATTTCATTCTTATACATTTTTAACATTGATATATTTGTCCAGGGAGTCAGTTGCATAATTTATTTTATGAAAAGGCTACTAGTGAAAGACAACACGAATTGGCATACTCTTTCAGGAACTTGAAACAATAAAGCAAAGGACTTTGCTATATGGATTGCAGTTCATTTATCACTTTTAAGAATAAGACTTGCCTATGCTGAGGATCTTTTTCTTGCTTCTCAGACACTACTTTTTTTTTAAATTATTTATTTCACAGATTTGACAACTTACATTATATAAAGAACCTTATGCTATTTTAAATCTTTTTTTCCATTAATAATTTGACTGAAAATTTCTACTATTATTTTAAAATAGGTTTTCAGCCACTGGTATTCATGAAAAATTTTGAAAACATAACCTCAAAGGTGTCCAAACCTGAAACCAGATAAGAATTTCAAATTCACCATTCTTATATTAAAAAAAACCCTAAAGTTCAAGCCTTTGTTTCAGGAAAAGTTCAACCTGATTGCATATGAAATATTCAGGTGTGCTGGTAGGAGAACTATCCTTTGTTCTTCTTGCTGTAATCTTTTCTTCATGCTTCTTTTGTAACTTTTTAGCCCCATTGTTTTTGTTTTGGTTTTGGTTTGTTTTGTTTTAACCACATGCTTCTTGTCCTTGCTTCCTTTTTCTGTTTCCTGTCCTTTGTCAGCCATGTACTCCTCTTCCTCTCCCTAAAGCCTCTATACTTACCCCCTTTGAAAGCGCAGAAATTGGACCTTTATAAGGATACCAGGCAAGTCACTGACTTATGAAAATGGTAGGCAGGAACTGCTTTTATGTTGGCTAGATGAGAATAAAAGTTCACAAAGGTGATCTGAACTGTTAGTGATCAAGATCAGCCTTTAATAGTAACACTTAATGCTATGAGACCTGTAAGAATTAACACTGCTATTTCTGCTTAGAAAGTTTTGTTTACAGTCATCTGTTCTATGATTTTGTTACTTTCCCATTTGATAACTTCTGAACTTACAAGTCCACTAACTTTTTCCTTTGGATAACTAGTGTCTACTTTCAATAAATCTGACTGAAGAGTAGTGTTTCATTTCAAAGATGTAGTAACTTTGCTTAAGTTTTGTGAAAATGGATGACTAGTTAAAGGAGGTGGATCCAAGTGTGTGTTTTCACTGAGGTAAGATCCCCAGGCAAGAAAACCATGTCACTGTTTTGGCTGTGAGGAAGAGCTTCAAACCTTTATTTAGTCAAGTTTACAGAAAATCAGGCTGGATTAAATAATGACATGTTAAGCTCATTAAATACAAAACTTTAGTTTACTATTATAACTTAATTATAATAATTTACTTCCAAGAATTTGCTAAATATTAGCTTCCAAATTTTGAGACACTGAGTTCTATGGCTTCTTGCACTATGAAAATACTAATATTACTTATTTTAAATGTGCAGCCTTATGATTATTATCCTTTTTTTTCCTGGTATGAGAGAAAATGAACACTGGTTTGCTCTCTGGCTAATTTATACCATTTTAGTTTATACTGTTTTTCAGGATAATACTCTATCATGTCTTTTGTTATTTACCATCTTCTAAGGTAAAAGGTTCCAGTGTTTTTCAATCTTTCTTTGCTGAGTTTCATGTTTCTTCAAGGTTATAAAATATGAAATGCATAATAGCTATTTTCTTTTTCTTTTAAGGCAAAAAAAAAAAGGCAAAGCTTCAAAGTTCAGAAATATGTTTATTAGAGAAGAAATTGTTAGATAGTTCCTAACAATTAGAAGAAGAGTTATTTTAATTCAGTTTTTCATGTTAGACATAGCACTGGATGTAGTGTCCAACATGTTTTCCATATTCTTTTTTTAGAAGAGAGATCAACTACAAGATGAAGAGGAAAGAAAGAGTTCCTGGGTTAGTCAGGAGCGACAGAAAACACTGGACAGACTCCGCACATTTAAACAGGTAACAGAAGAAGAGTTATTCTTCTTTTCTGCCATTTTCTTTTGAAGAGGAAATTTTCACTGCATTCCAGGAGCATGCAGAATAATTGAATAATTAACTGTTCTTTAGAAAATCTACAAAAGAATATGGCATTGGTGGCAGTAAAGTTCTCTGGCCATTGCCTTCCCAATGCTTTGATAAGCATTTTGACCAGGCATTTAGCAGACTTCCCTAACAGAAGTATAATCCAAATGATATTTCACACAAAGAGCATTATCATTTGGCATACACCCATCCACTCCCACTGTTTTTCAGAACACCTGCCAGTTCCTGGCCCTCCCTATTACAATCTAAGTCTCAGAAAAGGAATAGAAGATGGAGAGATGGGGAGGCAATGAGGAGAGGGATGAAAGTGCAAGAGAACAGAGACTGTATTAATTGGTGAAGACAATTTTTGTTTGTGTTGAATATGTAATAAAGTACTGGTATGAGAAGTTTGATTACTGGAAAGTTGTATTGCTCAGCAAAACACTGTTTACATCCTTATTCTTTGTAAGGCTTTTGAATTGCATAGTCTCTGTAAATTAAAGCAAGGTTACTTATTACAACCAGCACCTGTTAATGAACTTATATTATATATGAATATGTTTGTATTGATATGAATTCTATTGCTTTGGGCTTGCCACAATGTTTAAAATGTTTTAGACTTGACTTTCAGAAACAGTTTTTACTTTTGCATAAAAATGGATATGGGTGAAACTGTAATTTGAAAAGACAGGCTGCAAATTTAGGAACTAAATTAAAAACACTTTGGAAATTCTCAAAATGTTTGAGGACTTTGTTGCAGAGACAACCATTGGTCAGTTTTAGAAAAGGGAAGCAAGAGGGAATTTTGAATTACAGTTTTCAGAAAAAACACTATTTCAAATATAGAATCTGGTTCTTAGTGAATCCCATTTTTAACCCATGTGTATACCTAACTAGACCAACCAGATCTACGTTAACCAAGAAAAGAAATTAAGAAAATGAATCATTTTTGCATTTTTGCATCACTAATACAAGTGAGGATATTCTTGCTTTGTTTTTTACCTCCAGAACAAAATGAATGAAAATACTTAAATAAATTTTGCTCGTCAGAAAGGCAAAGGCTAATGACAGTTACTTAGTATCTAAAATAGTGTGTTGCATGTACTTATCTAACTGTAAATAACTGCTTCACTTTAGCGGTACCCTGGGCAAGTAATACTTAAATCAACCAGACTACGACTGGCTCATGCAAGAAGAAAATGTACAGGCAGCTCAATATCCTGTGTAGATCAGCCTCAATCTTTGCCAGCAACCATACAAACCCAAGAGAAGAGTGAAGAGGTGGAACTGGAAAGCATAGTTCAGCCTTTGGAAGTGCAGGAATCCAGAAGCTTAGAACAACTTCAAGATATTTTGTTACCTCCCAATGGTGTTACCTCTGAACTGCTTCATGTTAGTACTTCTCCACACATTAGTAATGAGCTTCAACCAGAGACTGTTACTGTAGTTCCACTTCCTCCTCCTTTGCCTCCACCACCTCCACCTCCACCCCCACCTCTGCCTTCCAAGGAAGATGCCACCAAATCCTTAGAGAAAACCGATAGCCTTGTTAAATGGCAGAGCGAGGAGAAGGGAGTCCAGCACTCTTCCAGTGTCCCAGCAGCACATCTGTTTGACAGTAGTCAGCTAGTCAGTGCCAAGAAGAAGCTTAAGAAGACAGGTGATCTAGAGAGTTTACAGAGGAGGAGAGGTAATGTTTTTGTTTCAGTGTATTTAGTTGCAATGTACCAATTTCTCTTTTGAATTGCTATATAGAAAAGTGTATACTCTGATTTATAAATTATTAATGCAAAAATTGTTAAATTCTTTTCAGCTGAAGATTGTTGGCAACTCAAACAAATGTTAGGACCTTTATGACAGTGTACTGTGTACTTGTTCAGTTAAACAGAAAAAGCTTATGAAAGGGATTATGTGATAGACCATGTTATACTACCTAGAAGAGGGAGTTAAGCACTGGCTCAAAGAATCTTTTTCTGTCTTGTTTGCAGTTAGCACTAAGTATGATGTGCTTCCTCTGAGGGTTCATTGTTTTTCAGTAAGAGAATTTAACATAATTTATGACCTAGTAAAATGAACGCCTGTCTTGGGACATAGGAAGCCTTGAGAATGCTTTCTTCAGGGTTTCTCCAAATTTTTGTCCGAAAATCCACAAATCCTTAAGTCCCCTGAGAGCTAAGTGACGATATATACATTTAACAACAATTGAGAATTAAATCTTTAATCATTCAGCAAAGCATGTTAGGAAAGATTTGAAAGATCAAAAACTTAATGGGAAACTGAGTAGACAGAGCACAAGGCTGAGTTGGGAGATATGTTACAAATTTATTACGTGATTCTGTTTTAATTATTTTTAACCGTCTGTTTATTCTTTATCCCATATATAAAATAGAGAGAACAATATCCATGTTTGAACATCATAATCTTGACATTTAGATGAAAAATGCTATATTAGAGCTAAGTTTTTATTTGAAAATCAGTGATGGGATTTTCGAAAGCACTCAGCTGTGCTATTTCACTGAAAGTCGCTGAGAAGAAGTGCCTTGGGTAGGCCTTGATTCACATTAGTGGAATATGGTTGGAATAACCATAACCTTTTATTAAAGATTCCCCACAGCTTTGTCAGTTGCAACTACAGGAAACGGTTGACATTTTCACTCATCCAGATAAAATCAAAATGAGAAATGTTTTTGTCTTACCAGACAGAAACAGGTATGTTTCCTCTAGAATTCTTAAATCCCTGAAATACCTTGAAGCAACTGAATAGTTACAGAACTGTTAAGTTCTTAAGAGCCTTGCAGGTTGCAGGTGTAGTGTTTTAAGTCCATGATTAATTTTGATGCTGCTGTGCTCCATTTTTCTTTTCCTGTGGTTCTATTGTTTACTTTTCTGACACTGTTTCTCCACTAATTCAGCTTTGGATATATGACCCATTTTATCTATCAATTTTATATAAAACATGTATTGTGTGGGTAATTTGATATACATCATAAAAGGGCAAATATAAAATCAAATTACATCCTCCCCCTTGAGAGTATTGTTAGTATCTGCACCTGTACTCTACCTGCTGCTCTCTATTCTGTAAGTTTTAGGATAATGTTCCAAACCTCTTCAGAAATTTGTCTCTTTTCTTTGACAGATGAGTGTTTTATTAAGATCTTTCTTTTCCCCTTCAAACATACAATCCTTTTTTCTTCTTTTACTTCCAGTCTTTTCGTCTTGTCTATCCCTGTCAGTGCCCTTAGTCAGATGGACAAAGTCCACTCATAAATGCAAAGGGTTTTAAAAATGTATTCTACAACAGACATAGAAGAACTGGAGATGGATATTCATCTATTGATTGATAATATGTTGCATTTTGTGTGTGCTGTCTTGTGCTAGCTAGTTTGCAGTGTTGTACCGTGAGTATTATATCACATTCTCTGACATAGAGATCTTGCCTACTTCCAGCTCTTCAAAGAGCTAATGATTTTATTTCTGCAGAGGACTAGTTTCAGGTTGGTGATGAAGGAAGGACTGGTGATAAAATAATAACTGTTACTTCTCTGCTTTCCGTAATTATGAGGGAAGAGTATTTATATGGGCATACTGTGACTAGGTGCTCATACATGAATCAAAAGTTCCATGTTGAAAGTGGAGGAGCAGAAAATTTTATGTTGTTGCAGTTGACTATACCGCTGCTTCCCGCACTGGTATAGAGTAGTAGTCATAGAATTAGGTAAAATCCGCTACAAAATGCAGATGGTGAGAGTGTAGGTTCTCCTCTGTGCTTGTGTTTCTTTGACTGCACAGTCCAGTACTTCGTTTACATGCTTATTACCTAAGTTTTGATGTCAGGACATAGAATGAAGGGTGGGTTTTAAGAGTTTTATTCATTGTAGCCATTTTGATTTTCCTGACTGCAAAGAGGAAAGCCATCTTGCCCAAGAGTTTTACTTCATACCTGATGTGAGTTTACTTGTTTTCAGAAATTATATTTGTTTGCGTAATCCACTTTTGACCTGGTAATGAGGAAGATAAATTTAGAGGCTAAAACCAAAATACAGCTACAGAATGATAAAATTGAAAATGCTAGTCTCCTTTATACTTACTATATGGAACTATTGCATTAACTGCATGTGGCTACTTTTTCTTCTGTGGGAAATATAAATGAAGACCCTGACTGAATAAATTTAGTAAAAATAATACTGAAAGTCTTTTGATTTACTGCAGTGAGTTCCCCGATGGATGAAGTACTGGCTTCCTTGAAGCGTGGTAGCTTTCACTTAAGAAAAGTTGAGCAGAGAAGTCTCCCTCCTTTTCCTGATGAAGATGATAGCAATAACATCTTGGCACAGATCAGGAAAGGGGTGAAACTGAAGAAAGTGCAGAAGGATGTTTTGAGAGAATCTTTTACAATTCTGCCTGATACTGACCCTCTGACAAGGAGCATCCATGAAGCATTGCGACGAATTAAGGAAGCATCACCTGAATCAGAGGATGAAGAGGAGAGTTTGCCTTGCACAGACTGGGAAAATTAACCTGTAATTAACCTAAATTTTAAAGTTATTTCTTCAACACTTTTTGTATAACAATAGCTGCTAAGCCTCAGGTTATGCATTCTAGGAGACTTAGTATGAATGCAACTAAACTATCATTGACCTCTGAACTGATAAAAGTGCAAATATGAACTTAGTATCACTGACTTTTTAAAGGAATTTAAGGTTTATAGTAAGAAAAAACATTTTAGGCACCATCTTAGCCTTTTTTATGTTTGAATACTTTTGCTGAATATTAACAGTACTGCTCCTGTAAAAAGCTCTATACTATTTAGTAAATTGAAGGGACTCTTTGCAGCTTACAAAAAAGCTTTAAAAAGCTTTTAAGTAACAAAGCAGCACAATCACTCTTGGACACACCCTATACTTCAGATATTTTCTAATTGCTTCTGGCATTGTGAAAAACGTAGTGTGTTTAAACACTTCAGACCGAATAGCTCCAAATTGAGGATGATTAGATTTGACCACTGTACACACTGAAATCTCGTTGGTTGTTACCCTTTGTAGCTGCCTCTTTGATAGCTTGCTTTCAAATCTGTGAAGACTTTGACTTCATTGAATTTCGAGAATATAAACAGTAAATTTACAAATACAATTTATACTTCTGCTATTCATACAAATCCCACCAACTTACATTATATTAAACTTCAGTGCCTGTAAGTGCAGATATTAGACTTCAGCAGATTAAGTTAATGAGTTCAGAACAAAACAGAAACTGACAAGAGATTAGTTTTCATAATTAAAGCTGCACTAGTAGCACAAAGAGATTCTTGATTACAACTGCGTACAGCACTGTTCCTCAGTGGTGGTTCTTTTCTGCTGCTGGCACATGGATGAAATTAAGTGTAAATAAAGGGTTCCAGTAAACTTTTCTGCAAGTATCTAAAATTTGGAAAAAAGAGATGTATGACAATCTGTTAAGAATTTAAAAACCTGTTCAAAAATCAAAGGATATTTAAAAAGAATGTAAAACAGATATTTATAAACCTCGCAATGCATCTAGCAGTAGGAAGAAGATAATGTTTTTGAATGTTTACAGTGAGGCAATTCTACCCTGTTTAGTTATTACCATAGCTGGAGAGTGACTATTGATAAGGTGCTACAGCAGTTTAAAAAGTGATGGTGACTTGCCCCATCATCTCCTGTATATTGTGCTGATTATAAAATACTATGTTTCCAGCTGTTCCATTGGTATGCTATTTTCAAACACTACATTCTAAATTTTTAAAAAGGAAAATAAATGTTGCCTTTATTTCCTTATGAAGTAGCCATTGACCACCCTAGTAATTTAATACCGTTTAATTACGGCATGCTGCTTCTATACCAAATGTACTACTAGTTTGGGACTTGGAAATCCAGGAATGGAATTGTACTTAACTCTTGCTGAAACTCATAGTGGAAGCGGTTCTGCCTAGATCTAACTGTAGTCACTGACCACTCTAACTTCTTATATTGTTTGCATACTGAAAACTCCCACTGCCACAGCCATTCAGCAATTAAGTCATAGCTAAAATAACAAAAGACATACCTTGGAACTGACTTGACTTTCTCAGTGCATTTATTCTCTTTTAATTTCCTAGATAATTGACCAAACTTAAACTTTGTGATTTGACTTTGTGGTTTTAGTAAACGTAACTTATTCTTTGCGATCTTGTTTGCATTTTTAATAAGAATACTTTTTAATACTATGGGACATAAAAATGGAAGGAATATATCCAAGAGTGGTATGAATTGTTTTAATCTAATTGGTGGACCCCTAAACATTTTCCAGTGGAAGCACATTCTCTTTTAGAAGTCTTATGTATTCATTGCTGGACAGTATACATGCGTACGGGTTTTTTACCTTTACCTTTGCAGCCCTTTAGAAGGAAGTCAGAGTGCAGGTTGAAAGTCACTGCTGTGAAGTACCTTTAGTGCACCAGTTGCTGTCTCCTTTTCAAGACATGCTGTGTTGAATGTAAAGTGTTCTACCAGTGCACAGTTATGATGTTTTCCCCCTTTAAGATGCAGTCCTGCCAAATGCTGAGGTCTGAGTGTGCTCCTTGGAGATTTTTCACACATCTGGGACTTGCTTTCTCTCACCAACATCAGATTTTATTATGAAAATAATGTAGTTAGATGAGATTTTTTAACAGATAGTACAGATGATTAAAAAACAGATGTATAAGAAGGCTAACAAGTCAGAAAGTAAAAGCTTGCCCTTGCAGTGCAGGTGCATGGAATAATCTGACTTTAGGAACGGAGAAACTGAAACATAGTCCTAGTGAAATTCAGCTGAATAAACACTTTTCACATAGATGAGTGTGCTTACTTGAACGTATAAACTGATTACCCAGAATTCATTACACAAGAATAAAATCTAATAACAGTCTGTTGTAGAAACGGCAGAATAGTTTTTTTACTATCAGGTTAGCAGTTTAATACCATGCTTTATTAAAAAGATTAATCTGTTGATTTTTAAACTGTACGCTCTGCACACATAAAAAAACAGTTGCATAGAGATTTTAGATTGAAAACAGTTATACAAAAGTATATGGGCACATACATTACATAGTTTAATATATATACATTGCTATAGGCTAAATGTAATGCAATTATTTGCTTAAGAATGAAAGTTAAATCTGATATAATGACATATGTTTATCAAATGCAGAAAAGTGTCTTAAAATATATGCAGCAGTGGAAAAGGAGAATATTAACAAGGCAGGACTAATAAGCTGAAGTGATTTCTTTAATTATTGAAGTTTGAAGACAGAATAATAGTAACTGATTGCTTCAGACAATCTAGTTATCTCTTGTATTACCTATTTTGTGAGTTAACGTCTACATAAAGTTGCATGACTACCTTTTTTTAAGAGCAGTTTCTTCCTTATAGTTGCAGTAAACCATGTTCAAAACTACTGAGGCATTTAGTGTATCTGAAGTACTAGTTGAACAAGCAGTATAAAGATGTGGTAGCTCTGTATGAGAAAACAGAAGATTATTGGTTATCAAAAGTAGCCCGAGCCCTTCTGTGTGCATATACGTAATGGTGGTACCCACAAATGCCAATAGTGCATTTTGAGTACTGTAGGTAACGTGAATTCTGGGTTCCTGGGAGTAATGGACAAAGTAGCTGGGTGAAGAAAAGACCTTTTGCTCTCCAGAGTCTTCTAATGCAGTATTTCAGGCCTCTTCAAGCTCTAGTCTGTGTTCACTGCCAACACCACCATAAGGCAAAAGAAGCTGTGGTCATACTCTGTGAGTCCTGGCTCCTGAGTTAGTGTCCTTGCACTGGGAGCAAAGAGAATCAAGGCTGTTAGAGAGACTGCTCAGTATTGAATGTTTGGAATTGCCTGATGCATTGAACAGCGGGGATTTGTTCAGCTGTTTAGCTTTTCAGCAGTTCCTTTTGTTTTTTTTGTTTTTTCAAACAGGTGATTCACAGCCACTGAAGTGAGAAAAGAAACCCCTGTGGAAGATTACTTTTCCTCTTCATTTCTGAAAATTCAGAGCCAGCAGTTTTGACCATCAATTCCACAGTAGGCTTTCTTTGGCAAAGAAATAGGCTTTCTTTGGCAAATGATTCAGTATGTGGGAAAAAACAGCCTGAAATGTTGATTTTCAGGTCACTTTTTTCTTGAATTTGTTCCAAAAATTCTGGGTTGGACAGCAAGCTAAGTTGTTTAGATGTGCATTTTATATAATCAAGAAGAAAAGATCTTCAGGATGCTTACCCACTTTTAATACTTGTGCAAGTAATGTGTGGCCAGTTAAGTGAGAGTGGCTTTTTGAGTGGGGCGAAAACTTGTTGTTAGAGTGACTTTGGGATTTGATTAAAATATCAAAACAGCTATAAAACGTACCCTTCACTGCACTGAATATATCATCTGCTTGAAAACTGACTAAATAGCTCCTTGCAGCAAAGCTTGCGATGTAGCAGTGTGATATTACAGAAAAGAGCAGAATTCCTAATTTACCAGGATAGTTGCACTACAGTAGCTGAAATTCAGTATTGTGCAACTAAAATTTTTTTCTTCTTAGTGTGAAGAAGTGTATGTCAGTATGAAAAATAACAAGTGACTACAGCATAATGAGAATTAAGAGTTGAACTCAGTACATATTCAAGAGTGTGTTTGTTTCCAACATGGTACATTTAGCAAGGCATACTGCAGCTCCTTTTTGAAGGACATATGTAGTCTTACAACTTTTTAAAGTAGACATTTTCATGCTTTTTAAAAATAATATTTAGCTATGCTGAACCAAGTTAATTATACTTTAATCATTTATTATAAGAAGCAATATTTTGTAATTTCATACTTTAAAATTATTTTTCTCATTTGGTTAGAAATGGCTTTTGTTTGATTACTGTAAGTAGCCTTCTTTAGAAAAGATCAAAGCACTTAAACATACTGATACTTCAGTTGTGAAAATTATGCTTCTCTTGTTGGTTTTTATTATTCCCTTTAGTGGCCACAAAAATATTTCTCTTTCATACCCAAAAGCCTGTTGGCTGAAAAACAAGTTCCCTTTTGATCCTGACTTTTTTAAGAAGGAGAGTTGCAACTTCCTCTGCAGTGTATACTTAAAAATAACCGTAAATTTCATGACTAATGGCTGCAGGCAGCTACTCTTATAATATTACAATTCTAAGAGTTATGTCAGTACAGAGATACAAGTAGTCTTGTACCATCTAGAAAATCAACCTTTATTACAATCTTAAGAAAACTAAGTTTTCACTAGTATTTTATTTTTACTAGCATAACATACACTGTGTTTGAGAAAAATACCATCCCTTTCCTATATAGGATATGTTCCATTCACTGTTCCTTTTGTGAAAGACAAATTACTATGTGGATTTTTTTTGAGTGGAGTTATGTATTGCTGCTGTCATATAATGGAACACGTACTGTGTTAATGTTTATAACAGGAGATTTCATGTCTTGCCATTTACTTTTTTAAATAGGAACAGGAGTACTTACTGTAGCAATAGGTTATATCACCTAAAGGAACCTCAGATCTTGGACCCTTCAGCTGCTTTGCGGTGGCTTTCCTGAAAGCAAAGTTCTATCAAACATCTCAAAAGGATGTCACTTTACCCTTGCTACTGACAGGCATTCTCTTAACGTTGTTGCCTTATTTTTAAAGTTAGTGAACACTCATTTTCAAAGCACCTGCGAGCAGCATTATTTCAGAGTTGTATCAGTTCTGCTGTATGAATTGTTTGTCAGGTCTGTGTTCCTCTCTCAGGAGAAGACCAGCTCTGGGAAACACTCAAGTGTTCCCAGGCTTTCCAAGTACCTGAAAATACAAGATTCCCCCCCCCCCCCCCCAAATCTGCTATGAACCCTGAGTGCATGGTGTGATTGTAAGTTGTTTGATGCTATATTTGGGCACCAATTACAGTAATTTCAAAATTTTTTATAATCATTTGACATAGCCTGTACTGAAGGGAGTGGTGTATTTCTGCTCTGCAATTGTCTGAATTTTCGGTCACACCACTCTTCAAAACTGAATGAATTTATGGCCATAACACAAAGCAGATCTATGATTTCGGATGGTAATTCAGATGATACAGTTCATGTGCAACTTAGTGCTAAATTAATAGTGTTGATTGGGCAACTTCTATGTCCATTTTCTCCTGTTTTCTAGCCTGCATTTTTATTCCTTACTGTATGGATATGGGACACTGGCAAAATTCCAAGTCAAGGGAAAATAGTATGATTTACCATATAGGTGTAATGGTCCTCTTGCACAATGTTTGCGTCCACAGTTTAGCACTGTGTTGTGATATATCCAAGTAGCTCCATGCTGTACTGCACTGCAGGGTTTTCAGATTTATTTGCCATGTGGTCTGTCAACTTTGTCTTGAAAATGTGTGCATGATTTCAAAAAATAACTGTTCTTGGTATGTTTTATGCCTAGCTAAAATCTTAGATTCCTGTAATAGCTTAGTTTGTAGAAAAGGGTTTCTCATAGGAACATGTATTTTATGCGCACACAAAAATTAGTTATGCTGAGCGTAGCGATTTATATCAGTTCCAATTGCCATCTTCAATGTGGAAAGTAAATGGTTTTTTCCACATACTGCTAAAAAAAATCCCAGATTTTAATCTTCCATGAGTCACTAGATGTCACAATTTCACATAATTCTCCACTTTGGTATAAAAATTGTGCATATGTAGTATATAGGCTAATGCATAAAATCATTCCCATCCTTCTCGGTAATGTGAAAATTTGTAGTGGGATGGCTGGAGCAGCTAATGGGAAAAGTCTAAGTATATTCACGAGAATCTTAAATTATGACAATCCTGCATTGAGTTTGGCACCTGTCTAGCTGAGAAAAGCTCTAATAAATGTGTTGGTGCTTGAGAAATCATAGTAAGCATCATTATGGAAAGGGCACTTATTCTTAAATATACGCAAGGAAAGAGCCTCCATGGAAAAGACCTTCCTGCAAATTTCTGGTATTTGCCATTTGTGGCTGGACTTCGTTGTTGTGGCTGCATTGTTCTATCGCCAGTCGTTTATCTTAAGCAACTTGTCAGCTTTCAGGATCTTTCCATGCCTAGAAACTTGCTTGCTTTGTTCAAACCAAAACTATTTTAGTTTAGTATAACAGATCCAGTGAGGTAAGGAATTAGGATGCATAATGTTTGTTCTACAAATGCTTATTTGTGGACTGAAAATCTTTTATGAGTGGGAACAAGGAATGAAATACTAAATTTCTACTAAAATAACTAAAATGTAAGGTAAACAACAATAGCCTTTTGATCAGAAATGGAATTTGCATCTACATGAATTTCATTCTCTCCATCATAGAGGCTCCAGATCCTTTAAAAATAACCAATATTCTTATTTTGTTCACTTTCCTACCATGTTTTCATGTTTTAGTTAAGCTGCCTTTTTAGGGTAGATGAAAGCTTTATTTTCCTTAGACATCCCCCTTTCAGGGTTAAAAAAAAAATCTGACAGTCTGCATCCTACACCAGATATCTGTAACAATAAATTAGTTTGATCTTATGTTGTCAACATACTTCACTATGTTATTTGTAAAGAATCATTTTGGCTATGAGCACTATATTCTGTAAAGTCTAATATTAAAGTAATGACAGGAGTATTATTGAAGATTCAACGTCATGAGAAGAGAAAGCAGAAACTTTTACTGGTTAATGTAACCCTTAATTCCTTTGTTGCACTGAATTTCAAGAGTGTAATTTGTGCTCAAGGTTACTCGTGTAAGCAGATACTATTTTCATTGTAATGCTTATGTAATTACCTTACCTGTATTTATTTCTGGTAATGATTCCATAAGCATGAACACTATATTGTTATGGTTAGTGCTAGAAAAATAATGTTAAGAACAAGCAAAGATTATTGCAAAGAAAAGGAGTAAATAGAAGCACCTTACTGGGAGAGTGTGTTGCATGATTTGACTGCTACTGGAGGTGACACAGTAGCACATTCTAAACTTGATTGCAAATTGCTCTTTGGTGTAGTAAGCACATTGACATATTGCCATCAATGCTGTAAAAAGTACAGCGATGGCTGTTTTTAACCTATAAATATACTGTAATTTAATTTTTTCCTACAAAGTGAATTTATATTTAATTGCTGCCTAATACATGTACTTAAAATTTTTAGGAGGGGTGAGGGTGGGTGGGCATGCCAGTATATTTTTGGGAGGGGCTGTTGTTGTATATACATTTCTTTGCACTTCCCATTCAGTTTGACTCTTAATCCAAAACTCCCAGCTCTGACTGTGGTGAATCTGCAACCCAACATTTATGTATTTGTATTGTGATTCAGGTCTTCTCTAGTCTGTGGCCTAGAGCTGCAGAATTTGACAGAAAAGGTCTTCTTTCCATTCTCAAATGTGAATGCTCTGATGTACCTCTAATATGGAAAATGACCAAGCAATGAATTTTACTCTGCTGAGTGTAATATCAATGTAGACTATTATTTAAAGCTGATATCTAAGGCTACTAACCAGTAGTGTGTCCATTTGGAAAAAAAAAAAAGAGAATGATGATTGCTGTTTTGGTGAGTATAGTCTAACAGGGCAGAGACTTTTGTTCAAGAGACTGTCACCAAGTCAGTAATTAATTTGCCTTAGACTAGCTTGATTTTTAAGATTCCTTTAGGAAATTTTTTTGATTTCTGAATTGGGGAATAGGCGTTGGGAACAAGGGACACGCACTTAGCATCTCCCAACATGTTACTGTGGTTGCTATATATGTTTTGGATCTCATTTTACATATTTACAAATAACATCATCATAAGATGAAAGCTCAAGAAATACAGACAGCTGCAGATTGACTTGCATGAATGAAGCCAGGGAGGGTTAATGAAACTAACTTCTTTTTTTTAAGCCTGTTGAATAAATGAGAAATAATCAAAGGAAAACTGATTTGCCATTCACTAGCTTTGTGCAATACTATAGGTAGAATCAAACACTAGCACATTGTGCTTGGCTTTAAGGAAGTTCTTTCACACCATTATATTCAAAGGACCTATTAAATGCATATTTTATTGTAAATGACTCTGCAAATTTACTATACCTAATAATGCTCCATGTTCTAAAGTATTAAGCAAAGAGCGTGCTTAAAAAAAAGGTAAAAAACTAAGCAAACATTTCCAGCAATACCTAAAAACTAAAAAGTTGTAACTGTTTGCCTTTTGCTCTTTTTTTCTTTAGTGCAGCTTTTCTGCAATGCAAGTTTATTGCTGTGTATTTCATGTTTTTTACTATCATGACTCAAGTTTAAACCTGTACACAAAGTACTGAACTCACCTTCTTGTACATGCGATGTAACATCATACTTACAGTTTTGGTGCTTAAACATGATTCCTTTTTTCTTTATTAAAGGATATTTATTTGACCACTGTCTTGTTTTAAACTCAAATGCATACCTGCCTTTAAAAAAAATTTTAGTACAGTTTGGTTGCCACAGAAAATTTCATATATCATTCATTTAAGTTTCCATTGTTATCATTCTTTAGCTCTTCAAGCTGCCTAACTCAATCATTGCTTTATGGCAGATGGTTGTGCCTAAGCTATGCTGCACCAGAAAAATAATTATAATTAGGTAACATCTTTGTAAATTAAGTCACATAAAAGGATGAGATTTTATAGAAGAATCCTGCTTTTAAAGGATGCAGGATGGTTGAGCTTAAATACAGATCAAAAACATTTTCCATCTCTTAATCAAAAGACAAAAACACTATATGAAAAGAGCAGAAATTTAAACCAAGAAATATTAAGAGCTTAGACCCCTTAACTCTTACCTTTTTCAAGTTAACTAGTGGCAATACTGTAACATGAAGAAAGAACAAGCCTCCAAATGCACTCACTTAGTTTAAAAGGATGAGTAACAATAATGTAAAAGATTAAAACATCTGGCTTTTCCAGCTTGTTTTTTTTTGTATATGTACAATATAATCATTTGAAAGCAAACTCAATTACATATAAAGGACTCATATTTTAAAAGGTTTGAAAATACATTACCTATATAACCTGTATAACCTTCACAGAGCTGTTCTGTGAAGTGTGCATTTTGAGGTTTCCTGTATAAGTTGCATTGTTTTGTCTATGAACGTCTTTTCTGATTTCAAGTACAGCAGGTGCAGTTCTAGGTGGGGGCCTCTGCGATGCCAAAGGGAGAATGAAGTTGTGTTTCAGTGTTTGTGTGTTGAGAGACATCAGTCTCTCACCCCTTACATTTCACCAGGTACTCTAGCAGGAGAAGATAGTTAACTGACCTAATGAAATTCTGTTTTGAGTTGACTAAAAAGATGAAAATAAAACCCCAAAGCCATTCTGTCTGCCAGATTTCTGGTGCAATTTATGGACAGCGCCTTTAAAAGAGTCTTTAGCACTTTCCATGGTAAGAATTGTGACAGCCTAAGCACAGCCATCATGCTGCTTACCTCTGTAACACTGTATTTATACAAAATTTTATGAGTGTTTTGAAAAGTTTTACCTTTTTGCTGGAGGAAAAGCAAAAATACACAGCTGATCATTTGCCAGACCACATTTGTCATTTGATTTGTATCTCTTTCTATATATCTATATCTATATCTATCTCCATTTTGTGCTATTACTAATCTAGACATAGACCTTATTAAAAATATTCATGGTGTGTGGGAATATCTCTGTATTGTGCATCTTTTTCCTTTCACTCCTGCATTTCTGGTACAGGAACTATATTGCAGGTAAGTCAGTGTAGGCAAGATCCTAAGCATAGATGATACATTAACATGAGAAAAAAATAAATTCTGTATTTATGGGGGACATCTTAACAGGCACCGCTTTGCACATATAATCCTGAGAAAACAGGAAGAATCTACTACATGATTTCACATTTTTAAAACCAATGTGAAATGGGTTGTATTTCTAGTACAACTGAACACCGCAAAATGTCTTATCAAAAAATAGTATTCTTAAGTCTGTCTCAGTTTTTCTAGTCTGTTTTTTCAGTTCACATGATAATGGCATATGCTATTAATTTTGGATTGTGCTAGAACCAGTAGGAAATGGGTGAAATGCCTGAAATGAGTGAGTTCTTAATCATCACCGTGACTTTTCTTGTGAAAGATCAGCGTTATGTTTGCAAGCAGGGGCAGTTCCTAAATGCTTTCACTGGGCACTCAGCAGCGTGTGATCGCTCCTGGCCTGGTGCGTGACTCCTCACCTGCTACTCTGCGGAGTAAACTTGCAGTGAAGAATGTTTGTTGCCATCAGTGGGTGCCTAATTTGGCATTGGCTTGAGTAGCTAAGTAGCTGCATTTTATGACTTACCTTTGTGAGTAGTCTTTCTTAACAACTTGGAAGTGTATTTAATGCATGCATTGGAATTGCAAATTAATGAATAAACACATTTAGAAGGCTGTGGTTAGTTACTCAGAAGAAGGCCTAAATGTTTGTACGACACATAGAAGATGGGTAGAACCACCATTTATTATTTTTGTTAGTTACATGTCAGATGTAAAGGAAAGGTACATCATTGTAAATAAATCCTCACTGGGCCACAGTCCTCCTCAAACTTACTTATAGAAATAAAACAACATCTCTTTCTCACAGAAATCATTGGCATATTTAGGGTTAGTTTCTTTTACACCAGTTAATACTCAGCAGAGGAGGTGTGGAAGGGAGAGAACTAAAAATGGGAAGCGAGTTTGTCAAATCTCTTCCATCAAAACCTATGAAATGCTCCTTTTCTCAGCAGTTCTCACTACTGCTTCCCATCACAGAGAGAAACCCATTTTGCAAGCGTTGCTCTTTCTAGAGTAGGAGGGAAGCTCACAAGAATCCTGGACTTCTAGGGTAATTCTGAACCAACAAACCACCAGCATTTCACCACTGACAGCAAAACCTGAGCTTTCTGCTTACATCACCCATTGCTTATCCAGCTCTAATGCTACAGCGTTTTGCCACCATCTTTATATCTTTCAGGGATGAGGGACATAATTAACCTAACTATAAAATGTCCTCTGTAAACTTTAGAGTGTATCATGTAGGCCATTTAATTCACCTGTTAGAAGCATCACTTTGCTGATACAAACTGCACTATAGCAGAAGGCTATTTATTTCAAAGGTTTTACCAGTCAGTTATACCAGCATTGCAACATAACCTGTCTTGTTCACAGAAACGCTGCAAGCTTCTGGCCAGTTTTTGGTCCTGCAAAACTGTAGACCTGTGTCTTATTACCACTGAGATGCCTCCCTGTCTTTTTCCCCTGTGCTCTCAAACTCTCAGTTGTGTCACTGTAGCTATACTCTATGCAGATTTACACCACTGTCATGTTTTCTGTCTAGACTTTCATAAGCTTAATAAAGACAACATATCTCCCTTGGAGCCCTGCCTGAGCTTGTAGCAGGAATGGCCAGTGGATAAAATCGTGCACAGATTCTTATCTGTGCCACCGCAGCTGCTGTCTGTCTGCATTAGTGCTGGGGCTCACTCTCTCCTCATTAATTAACCAAACCTCTAGCTAAAAAAAAATTCGGACTTTACCTTCCAGGCTAGTCCCTGCATTTGCCTTCTCCTCCCTTCATTCCTGCTATATTTGTGTGCTGTGTGTGGGATATGTTTGCTGGAGACTGTTGTGAATGCAATCGTTACCTGTATATCTTCTTTTCACTCTTTCTCATCAGTAAAGACAGTAGACTTTTGACTTCGCTGAAACATCTCACTGTGCCCTGTGCTGCTTATATAAGGTCAAGGCCATTCATGGTCTTTCAAATGTCACTTATGGTTTACGCCATTCTTTTATCTTAAACTTTTGCTCTAATTTGCATCACACTCCCTCCGCATACTATTATCTAAAAGTCAAAGGAATGAGAAAAATTAAGAATCATGCAATTCATACAAAGCATTTATATTAGCTATACATTTTTCCTCAGTAGAGATTTTATTTTAATCCCATTAAATTTTTGTAGGAATGTAACTCAGCTCTTATCTTACAAAGCCATCAATGCATGCTCTAATTGCCATGCATGTTAACTGCACAATTTAAACAACACAACAGATGTTTTATGGATCAGATTTATATGAAGCATCATAAAAATGTCTTCCCCCCTCCCCCCCAACTTATTTGCTGTGAGTAAACTGACTGCATCCTGCAAAAACAATTGGACAAAGAAACCACTGAACGCTGCTCTTGGTTTCTGATGCCAGGCCGGGGGGGGGGGTGCAGAGGGGGCAAAAAAACCCCAAACAAACAACCAACACCTAGCGTATCCCTTTGTCACAGGAGCACGTATACCTGTGTCATTCCTGTAATAGTTCCTGAAAAACTATACTGATGGAAGATCACAGCCTCTCTAAATGATCCATTCCAGTACCTACTGGTAGAAGTTTTTTCTTAATAGCTAACTTTTAACTGAAACATGAGCTCATTACATCTCATCCTGCCCATTACCACTGTGTGAACAAATTATTTCCATCCTCTGCAACAGCCTTTTTTGCCCCCCCCCCCCCTCCATCTGTTCTTTAAAATAAGCAACACTGGAGGGGTTGGTCTGTCATAGACCCCGTTGGTCTGGGCTGTGATACTAAAGCTCCCTTTGAGAGGTTTGACCTTTCAGTCCCTGCTGCAGGTGCTCATGGCCAAAAGACTGGATCAAGAAAAGCAACATAATAGACTGCTACGCAGCACCTATATACTGTAAGTTAATCAGTTCTGGGAAAGGACAGGAGAAAGGTGGAATGCAGGCTGCTATATTTCCTCAGTCAAAGGTAGAATTAATTAAAAATGCTTGCTAGACCAAATTTCTGTTCAGGAAACACATTTTGTTACTTTTCTGAAAAATGTGTCTACTCAGGCAACATTTTTAGGGTTTTCCCCTGAAAAGCTGCTGCAGTTTGCATGCCATGGCATGCTTTGCTAAGCTTTGTATACAAACTAACATACATACATACATACATATATATATACACACAACACATGCATATATATAACAACATATACGTGTGTGTATATGTATACACGTGTGTGTGTGTATATATATATATATATAAAACAAATACAGCAGTTACAGACCCAAATTGATACTTCTTTCTTTCCATTTCACCAAAAAAAGAAAAAAGAAAAAATCCAAAACTTCAACACTTCAGCTTTTCCTCTCAATTTGCAATAAGAAACCTTTCTCTAAACAGAAATTCTGCACCCAACCAGCATCTGTCAAAACACTATTCGCTGTTTGGGCTAAAGCTGGGTTCTGCTCCCAACCATCAGCTGACCAACAAATCTAACTCCTTTCTGCCTTACAAGGGCCAGATACAAGAATCTGCTGAATTTGTTTAGTGGCTACTCAGGTATGAAAGATCCTTTTGACTAGTAAAGCATTTAGTAGTGTCACTACCAGCTTGGTTAAATCATTAAAAAAATGCAAACTTCAGAGCCTGCTCCCTTTGGACTCACCCAATGGGAGGAAACTAGCTGGATCCCAAGAGTAATCTTAAGATTTTTCCATTATCAGATCAGCACGTCGTTGCACTAGCCAGTCTTGTGGTTCCTTAAAAAAAGCCTCATAAATAGACTGAAATACTGTAAATTAAAATTTCTTCACCTGTATCAGCCAGGACCCTTAAGTCAATGAAGGCATGATCCCCTGAAACGAACACTGCTATTGCCATTATTGCCAATTATTTATTTTCCAAGTAGATACACACCAGCTTTTGTCTAAAATAAGACCAAGCTATACTTACTGCAATTGCAGAAGTCAGCTTCCAACTTCCTCAAGCAGTGGCTCCCTTTTCTGGTTGCAACACATCAAGAGCGATTTTTAAAATGTCAATGACAAATTCCACAGCCATCTAGCTATTTCTGAGCATCAACTGAAGTTTAACTCATTGTCATTGTATCCTACAAACAAATCCCCCTTTCCACCAGGGTTACACAAGTGATTGCGTATGTTTGGATGTACTGAGATTCTCTGGTGTGCCTGATTGCTCATCCATGTGGCTGACTTTCTCTGTGGTCTGTAATGCCTTGATTTCTTTCTGGATCTTATTTTTAGATACAGAGGTCCTTGTTACAGCTTCATTATTGCAATTTAGCAACTTTTTTTCTCAGTTTCCTGGAAAGACTTTGGACCTACAGCACAACCTGCTACTTACCTATCCTGCCGGTCCAGACTGGAAGTCTTGTAGTTAGATTTCTCAGTCTGATTCAGACACATTGTACCTGCTGTGCAGAGATTTGCTCTAATCTTTGTACAGGATCTCTCAGCAAAATTTCCAAATTTTGCTTTAATTCCTTTGCAACCTATCTCCTATCCTAGATATTCACTGAAATCCTCTGGCTTGACCAGAATTTTTACTGCCTGGCATATAGTCCCTTTCTTTTAGCAGGAAAATCAGCTAAGTTTCTCCCCTCTGAAAACAGCCTGTCAATCCTGACACATTACTGTATCTTAACCTGAGGATATAAACAAATGTTACAGGAATTTTCTATTAGGAAAAATTGCTGGCAGTCAACTGTTTCCACAGTGCAGTCATCATAAATGAAGAGCATAGAAACTCCTGTCTTCTGAAAATACCCGTTTTGCTCACTGTTTTAGCCAGCTCTGACTCAAAATACTTTGTGTTGGCATTCCCCAGTAATGCTTGCTTAGAGCATGCCTGATGCTTCCTCCTTGCCTCTCCTCTCTGCTTCTTTGACTTACCCAACTCCTTCACTGAGGTGAGAAATGTTCAGAAACACAATAGGTAGCACCGCTGCACCTGCATTTATCTTTTATGTGCTTTTGGTTCGGGTTGCTGATGTGCCTGTTTGGAGAGGAAGGCACTGTTTTTTTAAATGTCTGGTTCCAGGATAGAGTTTAGCACTTTCTTACACTTATTGCGAAGATGTGCTTGGCCATTCCAGGTTAAAAAAAAAGAGAGAGAGAAAGAAGTTTTGACTTGAAGTTGCAAATGATAACAAAGACCACCCAACATAATGCTTTCATGGGTTTTTTTTCTTTCAAAGAGGTGGGAAAATGGTGCTTATATCAAACCAGCATATTATTCTGCTTCTCTCCGCTCTGTTGAACAAAATTCTCCCTCCATTTTCTCCCCCTGCATGCAGAATGCTCTGGAGCAAAAGGACTGGATTAGTAACATTGGTGCTACAACTAGAAACGGAAGTTTCTGAACAAAGGACAACAAAACCCTCTGGGGATGCCTCTGAGATAGCCAGCGAGTGAAGTATATATAGCCACGTTTGAGTTGCTTTTACACGCGTAGCAGTGAGGATGTCTAAGTACGGACATCAGTGCAGGATGCCCACACTGGATGCATACTTGTGTTGCTCAGTGACACAGTACTATCCTGGCTCCTCTCGTGAAGGGTGAGATAGCTGGAGCGCTGTGCCTCTCACTGGTTTTTAAGCCATATGTCTCTCTGGTTCCCTACACTGCTGAGGGTTACTGAGAAATGACACTGCTGGAATTACAAAAGAACAGTATATTCAGGTGCAGAGAACATAATGTATTTTTTTACGTTTCCATCTACTGGTTAAGGGCTGTAATGCCTCTCTTGCAGGGAAGTGCAACAGGATCATTTTGCTTCCTACTCCTTTTCTTATTTAAAGAGAACTCCTGTCATCATTTAATGAAATACAACTCAAACTCAGAGAATCTTAACTGTCTTGTTCACTCTCTGAAAAACTTAGCTTGCAAGTATCTAAATGACCATATTTAATTTAGCTCAAAAGGGGGAACTCCCAGACACAGATTATATTTAAACATACCTTGTCAGTGTAGCTCTTCCTCTCTCCTTAGCCCCTGGATGCACATACTGTCTGTGAAGGTTCTGCACTCTGCCTCCTGCTTGATTTACAGGGAAGAATTCTTCCTCTTCAAAAATTATTGCAGTCACAGAAATGCAAGTTCTCTTCATAGAAAACTTCTGGCTTCCTATTCTGTGTCTAGTGGAAGCAAAAGTGGTTGACACACTGCTGGATTCATGCAGTGAGATGAGAATCAGATGAGAATCCCCAGAGCAGGGATGGACAAGATCTGAAACTACTTCAAAATTAAAGGAAGGAAGAGAAAAACGCCCAAATCCAGCTCAAAACTTTGTTATTCAAACACCACAGAGGACAGGCACTGATGGCAGAAAAAAATAGGAAGTATCTTCAACCACTACAGATGACCAGTACCAATACCAGATCTCTAGAGTTGTGAAGATAAAAGAACGAAAGGAAGCGGGGTTTGCAGAGTGCCAGAGCTTTGGCTGTGTTTATAAAGCAGACCTAGTCCTGCTCTTGAGAAGCCTACAGCAGTCATCTCATTGGCACCCATTTGGTAGTAGGGTTTAGGGGCAAGGTGGATGTGCTCAACATTAGCATGATGTGAAGACCTAAGAAAAGCAAGACCCCTTTTAACAAACCTTTTGTTGTTGATGCACAGTTCAGGTGTTCTGCCTGTTGCTGTACAAACCATTCTTGCCCATCTTAGAGCTACCAGTGCCGGGTAAGGGAATCCTTTTGACAACTGTTTTTTCCCCCAAAATCTAAAACATCTTTGAAGGTTATTCCTCCTTCCCATGCCTACCAGCATAAGAGCTGACATTTGAAAATGACACAAAATGCCAACTGTATTGTTCCAGCTGAGCTCTGCTCATGCGAGACCAGGCTACGAGGAAGAAAGCGGCTATAATTATGCTTGTGTTTCTTTGGTCCAAGGATGAGCTGCCAAAAGCACGGAGGCAGTACTGGCAGCTAGAAGTCCCTGAGAGGTTGTGACAAGCAAGCTGTGAGACCCCATATGGTGCAAGAACCCACTGCACTATCTAGAGATTCGCCTGTGCGGCTGGTACTGCGATAGAAAGAGCTGCCCCAGCTTTCCGGCTGCCTTGCACAGCCAGAACAGGGGAGATAAGCTGAACTGGAACCCAGGATCTATCCCCAAACTCTGTTCAATGTTGCCAGGCATTTAACATAATGGGTAAAATTAATCATACTTATCTGACATAAGTGGAGTAAAACAAGGAACTAATGCTATTAAGTGAAAATAGAGATTTAAAAAAAACCTGTCATTCAGTGATATGTTTTCTGCTTAGCACCATTCAGAGGAAGTGCACATATGCAGCATTATTAAGAAAATGTAAACAAGACAATGTGAACATTGCTTCACACAGTTGGGTCCCTTTCCTGAAAAAAATCAGTGTGTAACTGTGCACTTAACTGGCATGTTCACTTACTGAGAATACACACTTTTGGCCAGTGTTTCTTGATGGTTGTTTTTTTTTTTTTAATTGCCTTTTGACATACAAAGCTGATTTCAAATCAGATTTACATTTGGCCTCAATGTAATCCAAGATTTCTGTAATCAGCAAAATTAACTGCTTTTATTGACATTCACACTTCTGCAGAGAATTAAGGATTGCAACATTTTTCCATTCCTCTTCCATGATGTATTTCTGAAAAAGTTTTGATTTTTCCTTTGAAATGAACTTCTTAATGAATGTGGTGTACATAGAATGCTATTCAGTAGCCATTTCAGTACAGAATATAAAAGATGATTAAAAAATTGAGGTTCAGACCCTTATTTAAGTTAAACCTGAAGTTAGTTCCTGGTAGAAAAATCAGCAGAAAGCAGAAACCTTCCACAACTAACAACTGAAAAGGAACACCTCAAAATACTTATCTTCAATTGACGCATTGTTCATTCTCGCAGGGTTTTCTTTAAAAGAATTATCCTGGGAATGCCACCAATAGCATTAAGCAATACTTATTTGTGTTGCATCTGGTTTAGCCCTTTATTTATTTATATTTTACCTGAAAATGTTTCTTCTTAAAGACCTTATAACAATGATTTCTGCATTATCATTTTGTTCTCCTCTTTCCTGGATATTAGCCAGGAAAAGGAATTCCCAGTCTGTAACAGACAGATTAGTTCACATGTTTTAATTTGTACACATAGAAAAATGCAGTTTCTGGATCATTGAGGCATATGGATTATGAACAAGACACTCCAAAAATTAACTATCCAGACAGGGATATACTTACAAAAATCTTTTATGCCAAAGTCAGGATTTCACAACATAACATGCTAATGCAAAATCCAGTAGCACCTGAAAGATTAAGGTAGCTGCTGCTATCACTTGCACATACTTGGAAAAGGGTTAAGAAAAAAATAAAAAGTACATTCTCCAGAGAACAGCAAGTGTATTTCAAAATAAAATTTTTGATTTTTCTTTTCTGTTTGGTAATTTTGTTAGTTTTTTTTTTTTTTAATTCTTTTGCCTTTCTTTTCTACAAGACTCCATGCTCACCATAGAACAAGTTATGCGCAATGTGACTGCTCTCCTCTCCTGGGCAAATTCATGTAGGCATTTTCAAGCTGTAGTACTCAAAACTTTTCTGGTATATATGTATTCATCTAAAGATAAAGACAATGCATAATACCTGTCTCTGGGAAAAGTCATGTTTCAAATAGGCAAATTATTATCTTAAAACAAACGTGGAGAGGCTGCAGTAGGTATAGCCACCTAAATATGAACTTCAGATTAAAATTTCTAAACACTCACCTACTGTAAATGAACATTTAAAGTACTCTTAATATTAGGATGTTACTTATATGTGCACGTATGTCCACCTTATGCCATATTTATATTTGATGACTATTTGGGAATTCAAAGGTGCAGCCCTCAGTAATCGTATTATTTAAAAAAGTGAAATGAAGCATATCTACTGTATGAGAAAAGAAATTCTCAAATATCAATTTCCAATTTTAAATTTAATTTCAATAGGAAAATATTAAAAATGTGCACATCTAAATTTTTCCATGTTCTGTATATACATATGTGTGTGTACGTATACATATAAATACTCATGTACCACACATATACACAAAATTTAAGTGGAAATATTTTTGTCCACTATTCTCCCACATGTAAATGACATCATATCTTTAAAAATGTCAATAATAATATCATTAAAAATAATATTACATTTATTCCAGCATCAACTTTCTATTGTTTTTATTCTTTCTTCCTCCTAATTATGCCCACTGAGCACTAGTCGGCCAGATTCTCCGTACACTTTCACAAATGTGATACCAACTGAATGTTACTGACATCACCAGGGATACATCTGGTTTACAGCAGTGCAAGTGACAGAAGAATCAGGCCCAAATATCCTCAGGTAAATTAAAACCTGGGGGCATCTTCTCACCTGGATCTGATGAAGCTATGCACATCACCATCTAAAATCCACCAAATGAAAAACAGGTAGCTCACCACGAAGTTTTCAACCAGTAGCACGCTGAACCAAACTCCCCCTGCCCCTTCAGTAAATAAAATAGGTGAGAAAATACCCTAAAAATATGGAGAAAACTTAAACATTGTGTACATTTCATACAGTATAATACATGACGGTTTAGCATTTGACCTAAACCATTTTCCTGACTAGTCAGGAGACACCTGATAAATCACTAGTAAAGAAAAAAAAGTATTTTAGAAATAAAGCATGTATTTCTAATATAAATGAGAACCTGTGTGTATTATATGGTATATACATACAGTACACACATAAAAACAAACCTATCTTTTCTAGTTTTGAATAGCAGTCTCTAAGTGGAGAAAATTGTATTATGCAAATTTAATAAGCAGCTAGATTTCATGTTTAACATTCAAATTAATTTGGGGAGCAAACAAAGGTCAGCGCATCTTTCGACTCTGAAGTCTGACACTCATTCATACATTTTTAAAAAGCCCTCTTCAACATTACAAGCATTTTATGGCAAGAATGTACTTTGATGCAAGACACATGACACTTGGCTTACCTTTCAAAGAGTTTTTTTTTAAATAAATCTATTATATAAAGAAATGCGTGTTTGCCAAAAGTCTGTTAAAATTACATCAAAACAACTTTAAAACCTGCTCACTGAGGATAATTGAATTCAATTTCCTGTTTTTAAACATTTAGTTAACAGTTCAAAATATTGCCTGGTGTAGTTTCAATAAAGATGCGATATGAAGACCCATAAAAGAGTAAACATGTCTCCATTTCAATTTGCTATGACAACAAAACTTCTAGAAACAGCCTTCTCGGCTGGACGAGTTCAATGTACGAGTAATCCCTTGCAAAAGCTCTATGCTCTTAATGATGTCTATTATAAACAGTGCTCCCATAAGCCATTATCCACAAAACCTGAAATTCATGTGACATAATGAAAAAGTTGCCTGCAAAACAGGTTAACAGTTAATTGAACATATATATTTGATATTTAATAATGCCAGAAAATAAATCACTGGCTATTTCTTTTTATCTGTGCAAGTCAAATTTTACATTTAAAATTCTTTTTTTTTTTTTCTTGGTGAACTCACCTGCCATCATTGGTTGGCTTCAAAATATATAGTAAAGTGGAAGATAGTATCTCACTGTAATTACATGGAATTCATATGAAAAAGTAAACCTTACACTGGACAATATTGTAGAACACCAGAGTAAACTTCATAAAGAAATACGGTATCTTCCAGTGTAGGTATGTGTGTATATATATATATATATATATATATATATAAAAGTGTGTGTGTAAGTGTGTGTGTGTGTGTGTATGTGTGTATATATATATATATATATATATACACACACACACACACATTTAAAAAAAAAACAAAAAAACAAAAAAAACAACCAACCAACCAACAAATCCCAAAGGAAGAACTTTATACAAGCAGGTATAGTAACTTTGTTTCAATTAAAGATGCAACTCTCTCTCACTCCTGGCAAGAACAAATCGGTAATGGCACTGCTTCTCAACAGTGCAAAGTATCCTGAGAAATTATTAAGATTACAACAAAATACAGGGCTGTCATCACTAAGTTTTTGCACAAAACACAGCAATTAAATATCTTAAATAAATAAAACAGCAGATAACCTATAGTGCGTCTAAAACAAGAAGGGAGGGGATGTGACCTGGGACACTGCTAATTCTTCCATCACTAATAATTAAAAAAGGATTGCATTCAATTACTGTTAATATCTTTCAAGTTATCTATGGCCAATAATGTACACGGAGGTAATTTGTAATTCAAGTTTTTTTGTTTGTTTGTTTTTTTCTTCAACTAGCTACAAGCCGAGTTCTAAATTTTACACTCAAATATGACTCAAATTTAAAACAAGCCCTCTTAGAGGAGCATTTTCTAATTTTGTGCAAGTTTGATGCAGAGCCCAACACAGTCCTATGAAGAGAGACAGTGCATCTTTAAGCTGATTGGCACTGAAATCCCATTTTCTTTAGCTGCATTCTATTAGCTTGGCCAAGTTATCTCGTAATTCTGTTAGTTCAAATATTTTTCCATCAAGAATTTCTAAAAGTGTCTTCAAGTTATTGCGAAAAGCTTCTTGCTCATTCTGACTTTTCTCCAGACGTTGCTCTAGATCAGACAGCTGTCCTTCCAGGTCTTTGTTTCGAATTTCTACTTCCTTCAGAGAAAATACATAATATGTTAATATGTTGTCTATAAACACAAAGCAGACTAACCTTCTGCTGGCATTCATGTGCTATCTTTGTCAATTCTGTTTTTTAAAAGACTTTGTGACCCTTCAAAGTTTCCACTAAACCAAAATCAGAATCCAAATTTTTGTTAGGATTGAATACATACTATCAGAAGCAACTCCTTTCTTCCATCTTTTCATTAATTCATCTAAAGAACAAAAACTTTTGGATACGGATAAAGCTATTTAGTCAGTGACTTGCTCAAGGGTACAGTCTGTACCAAACGGTCTCATAACTCACAAAGATTACTGCTTTACGTGTGAACGAGCACTACCTTAGTACTGTCCCACACTATATGCCTTTTCACACTGAAAATTAAGACTGAAATATAAACTAGCTATACTGATCACAAGGTGAAATCAACTGTAACAAATTTAAAACAGAAAATGCTAGCTGAATATCTTGTCTTGCTGGGACAAGTCCTTCAAATTTTGCCCTCTGCTCTGGAGCACCACTCTGCAATGTCTGCAACAGCTGCTGGAGCACAGAGAGCATGTGAATTATTAGCAAGCTGCCATACATACAAGGAGTTTTAATATAACAGGTGAAAAGATGAAGTAGTAGCACTTAGAAGGTAGCTGATGGGACTTGACACCGAGCAAGTTCTGCTCTCTTTCACGAGGAAGAGAAGCCCACGATCGCTGCGAGTAACAGCACAGCACCACTTTGCCTCATGCCAGCTAGAATGAGAGGGGGAGCTCTGTGCTGGAGCCGCTGACAACTCTGGGTTGCGTATGAAAGAGATGCGAAGTTACAGTTGCTCTAATTTATGCAGGTTGGGTCCCCTCTCTTATGTCAAATTACCAGTATATCTGGTCTGGAATAGCATATTGTTATTTGAGTTTGTCTCATTCATTGTACATTTCTTAATTTCATAATGAATTTCATAATTTCAGTTATGAAAAGCACTTTCAGAGACAGCACAGGGACTGTGCACTTAGTACACCATATACCCTGAGCA
This sequence comes from Apteryx mantelli, assembly GCF_036417845.1. Lineage (NCBI taxonomy): Eukaryota > Metazoa > Chordata > Aves > Apterygiformes > Apterygidae > Apteryx > Apteryx mantelli. Next base: position 61,803,813 of record NC_090020.1, read on the forward strand.
ATCATTTTCTGGAAAAGTGCATAATAAATTAGTATTTATGTATATTAACATTTTTTAATCACCACTTACCTTTATAGCACCCTTTGTGTCACAAATGACTATTATAAAAGTGTATTTGGAGCTCTTAATGGAGCTCCTATGAGTTTTTACTACAACTTGTTTCATCCAGTCACTAGAGAGGGCTATCTGGCATTCTGCTGCAATCGTTTCCTCCCATTATGACTAACTCTCCTTTCTGCCTTCCCACTCTTCCACTGTTTTTATTATTTTATTCTTCTCTCTTCCTCAAAGCGAAATGCACGTGTTAGTATTTGCACTGGAGTGATCTCAGCTGCATCACATGAGACACCCTGACCCACAGAGAATATGTATTTGGGCAGTCAAGAGTGACAGATACAAAAAGGCAGCTTTGTGCCAAAGTCAGTTGCCTAAATCATATTTCCACTTGTAAGGGGTGAGATGGCAGTGCTGATCTGCTGTTGTACCTCTGGGCAGATGAACAATAAGGCGATATGACCGATGCCCAGTGTCCATCACGGGGGTGAGCTCTGGGACCCTCCCAGGTGGAAAAGGCAGAGAACATCAGGGAAACATAAAAGAGAGCTTAGAACCACAACCCTTGTGAGCTGTGATAAGGCTGGAGCCAGACCTGATTTTCTCCTGCCTATGAACGCTAGTATAGCCAAGGGTTACATCCAAACCAAACTGGAATACTTCATTTGCTTCTTATTTGTAAATGGGCTAGTTAAAAATCACTGAGTTTTGATCACTGGTCTTGAATAGCACAGCTGAAAGCAGGAATTGCCCCTTGCTTCCAAGATCAACAAATTAATTACTTTAACATGGAATAATATAGTTGTGGATGCATTAAAGGAAACTAATTGAAAAAGAAACAATAAAAATTAAAATACATTTACTTACCTAACGAATAACTATCTCACAGTTGCTATAAATGAACAATTATAACTGAGGCCATATCTTCTGTAGGTTCTTCTCCACTGGGCCTACTCCTGCACTCCAAATTGAGTATTAGACAAGCACTAAAATGACTGCACAAAATCAAGATCCACTGTGGCATAATGACTAGTAGAGGACAAAAAAGGAAATTTAGGGTTCTGTCAGCTCTGTAGTAACGAGTCATTCCTTTCTTTGGTCTGACTGCTGTTTTTTCACCTTCCCTCATGCTTCCTGCTTCTCCTGTCAGTACACCTCTTCTACTCACCAACCTGATACATCCTAGGAGTTCTCCTTGCCACTGTTCTTAACCAAGAGATAATTAATTTCCATAAGCAGGGAAGCCAGTGATAAAAGGGATCATTTTGCAACAAATTCTTGGATATGAATGTTTTATTTGATGACACACACACCATCTTGGTTTGAAGAACAGCACATTGACCTGTATCTAGCACTGAACATCTTCCTTCAGGCCCTCCTCAAATGCTTTTAAACTTAGGAATCGTTCTGCTGTGAGGTGCTAGGGTGACAGCACCCAAGTTAAAAAAAAAAAAAAAAAAGAAAGCTTTATTCTAAATGTAGTAACTTCCTTATCCATATCCAGCATAAGGTTTTTACTTCTAACTCTCCATTACTGTTCCTTGTCCTGCATCTTTCAAACTAGAAGAGTTCCTTTCTTTTGTTTAAATTTCCAGCTTGTGTATGCCTGCAGTAGCTTATATTTCATTCTTGACATCCCTTTTCTAATCGATATCCATTTAGTTTCCCAAATATTTCCTCAGATATACTTTCTCCCATACTTCCTCCTGTTTTAGTTTCCTTAATTTCTGCTTAACGTATTTAATGACTTATGGGAAGTAGGACTAACTGAAATATGCCAGAAGCTTTTGCTCCTAACTTCTGGAAAATGCTACTCTCCAACTTCTACATTAGATCCTTACACACATGTATCCTAGATTAGTACTAGGGATCTTTGCAATGGCATTGCATTACAAGTTCATATCCAGTTCATGTGCAGTTTACTATTACAAGTTCTCTGCTTCAAAATTATTACTTTTTGATGGGAAGCAAGGAAGAGCTGTTCATGCAATGTATTCTGTTCCTCTAGTTGTGTCATTTCACTTTATTTGCAATTAATCTCAGCCAATATTCAACTGACTCTTCTGATACATTCAGGGCCTTTAGGAGGTTTATTTTATGCTGTTTTTTTCAAACTTCTCTTACAGCAGGCATAATTTCTTGTATATACATTTCTTGTATATTTTCTTCATTTAGAAAAGACATAAATTAGTAACAAGTTAAGTTTGTTGTTTGCACTGTAATAATCTCTTGTAGAATTCAGTACAAGGATCAGAATAAAATATTTAAACTGTACACAACAGCTATGTTTTGGAATCTGCCATAGTCATAAAGATGTCCTGATTTACTGAGAGTCATACTGATCATGACTCATTGATATGCCTTCTCTACATTGCTAATGAAATCATTAGGTAACAAGGGCCTCAATACTTACCTTCACTGTGATAACATACTGCTCCTCACTGGAATTTACCAATAATGGATTTCTAATTCATTCTCTTATATGAGTGTGTCAGAAATGCAGTACACCTTGACATAATAATTTCTTTGTACAGTGGTTTTCATACAGGTGGAATTCCAAAATGTTTTAGAGTTACATAATCTATTTGCAAATACAAGAGGGAAAAAGTAAAGCACGAGAAAAAAGAGCAGGATGAAGAGATATGGACCCTGGAGACAATCACTCTGAAAACAAATAATGAGTCAACGAAGTGAACAGATGTGGGATGGTTAGTCTAGAGTCACAGAAGAAAACGCTACTGCACTGACATCACAGATGTAGGGTGAAGTGGCTCAGAGAGGCCCAGTGTTATCAAAGCAGAAAGAGTATAGCAGTAAGCAAAGATGCAAGATCTCCTACACTGGCTGCCTCAGCTCAGCAACAAACTTTAAGATGAAGAAAGACAACTTTTAACTTGGATCCTACAACAGCTTTAAACTTTTTTTATATAGAACAATTTTGAGAAATTGATTACTTACAAAGCAACATATGGACAAGTATACATACTATACTTATTTAGTTACTAAGATATAAATATACCCCAAGAAGCCAATGAACTCTATAAAGTATAATTTTTAACAAAGGCTTAGCATTTTCTAATTCTAAAACATCCTTAATCTTTTACTAGTCTCTCATAATTCTGCTCACTAAGGATAGCCGAATCCCAGCTCATTAATACTTTTCTTGTGATCTTATACTGCATTTATTGTATACGCTACTGTTAGATCAATTTCCAACTTTCTTTATAATTCCCTTTCGGAATCTCTCAAATAAGTTCCTTTGCATCTGAAAACTTCCATGCTTAGTCTAAAGCCACCAACAATTTTTAGGAATGTTGGAACAGGCTAGCTCAGATATATTCAAAACGGTCTTTAAAGAAACACCATCATAACATACTTTTCACAAATAATTTGACTTAAGAACATGGAAAAATGATTTACTCATTTTTTCTTATGTGGTTTATTCTGCAGGCTAAAATGAGATTCAAGGAAGTTTGAATTCATATAATCAGTTTCAAAGGAAATCTGCATAATAATTTTTACATTATGGATTGTCTGATGAAATTTGGTTTTAGCATGATTTAGATCAAGCCTTGGAACAGGGCGGGTCATCTTTAAGCACTTTAGATTTCAAACTATTTAATGCCTGAGTTTCTAGCTGTGTCAAAACTCTGAAGTCTGAATGCAGAGTTTAAATCCATCTAAACTTTGGGCCAGCCTCATTCAGAAGGCTGGTGTTTCACAAGGGAGGCATGTCTGCGTTGGCTAGTTAGCCCAGCGACAAAAGGACAGGGGTTCAGCTGAAGCAAGGGAGGGCCTTAGCCACCCATGCATGACTCTAGTTAAGAATTATTGAACCAGGCAGTCTTGCCCTATGGATCCCACAGATTTCAGTAGCAGTTATTATCTGTTTACACTGAGTGAAAACATTTCTATTACAAGGTTACTAAACTGGCAGACTAACAGCCTTTATACTGGGGCTTACTGTAAGCTGATTCACAGAAGTGGAAGGCTGCGTATGCTGTATCTAGTAGGCTAAGGTATCTAGCTTTACACACAGTGAAAAAACAACCCAGAATAACAACAAAAACAAAATGATTCTAAGTAATTCCAAGAAAATGTCAAATTCTGCTTCTGAAGTCTGTACTACACAAGAACACTTTAACCTTTACCTTATCAGCCTATGTTTAAAAGCTAAATACAGACTCATTCCAACATGATGATACAACGCCTGATAGTTCAGTGGCACACCAGACCTGTGGGAAGACACTACTGTGAAAATGAGATCCAAACTGCCCAGAACATGTATTAATGAAGGACATCTGCTAACAAGAGAATATTCTGTGGAATTCTAAATGAGATTTGAAACTCCTCCTGCAAGAAAAAAATATCATCCTGCAGCAGGTGGAAATTTTGGTACAAATACCAGAGGAGAGTCCTGGCCCAATGCTTTGCAACACAATTGAACTTATTTATTTATCTGGCAACATTAGTAAACAGAGTGTAAGTTGCTCATGTGAACTGCTCACTTGCTGATCATTTTTCCCTTCTATCTAAATTAATACAATGTACTGTAGCTCACCTGTAACTTCTGGGTCAACGAATCCCTCTGTGCCTGGAGCTCTCTGGCATTCTCAATTTCTTGTTTCAATCTTTCTATTTCCTGGGGGAGAAGAAACAATCTCTTTACCACCACCTTCTCTGACTTAGGCTCAGTGCAGGTAAGCTGGCTGCTGATGCTTCTCCTGAGCAAACCACTTCAGTGATGCCAAAACTGCCAACTGGCTACTGCCTACCATGGCACAGGGAGTTGAAGCTCTACTCCCCATGTTCTTGCATCTCAGTCCCAAAAGAGCAATTCCAGTGTGAATAAACAATACAGGCAAGTATTTCATTTGCTATAAAAGTCCAAGACTCTCACTCCCCCACAGAAGATCTGAAACATTCTTTTCGTGGAAAATTAAGGGTGCTCATAATTACAGAAACAATTTTATACTTTAAATTCAATTTTAGTCTACCCTTCAGCATCTTCTTCAAGCCAAAAATCCAGTTCTCATCTGTGAGCTGCTTATTATGTCACTAGCAATGGGGCTGAGCATAAAAAAATTGTCGTCTTTGACCATTGATTTCTATAAAAAGAGTCTAAAGAAATGGTACCTTTAATTTAGGAAACAGAAAGAAATAAGGTATAAAAATAACAAAAATACATGAAATAATGAATAATGAAAGACAACTTTGCTTTGCTTACCCTCAAGAGAAAAGAACAAAAACAGCTAATGAAACTAAAAAGTATCAAACTTAAAGCTAATAAATACTTTCCCAAAGAGGGGTATGTTTAACTCCTAGAACTCCTTTCTGAAAGATACCTTTGCATCCAACAGCTCAGCATAATTCAAAAGAGCACCTATATGGGCACCAAAAAGGGCAACCTTAGCACCCGGATACTAATCTCTTAAGTATGATGGAGTTTGGAGAAGGCTTTTCATTTTGGGAGGAAATTCCTTACAATTACTGTGTCTCCTGAATCCTCCTTTGAAACAGCAGCTGAACAACAGCCACTGTTGGAGACAAGAAACAGATACAGACACGCTGCTCATCTGAACAAATATATCAATGCCTACTGTGAATCACAGAAATCTCAAGGAACCTCTTATGACACAGGGCAAACACTGCTTCAAATTCACTCCTTCCACCTCCCTTTTCCGCCGCTACAAAGGCGCAATTCTGTATCATTTTAGGATACAAATCCGCTTTCCCTTAGGACGAATGCCAAAGCAGGTGTTACTCTAATTCCTCATATTTCCTGCTGCTGGTCCAGCCCAAGGCAGATGGCACAATAAACATCATCAAATACAGGATGGGAGGTTGGCATACATTTAAGAAAAGGACTGATCTTAGGGATCTGGGAAGTCAGCTATATTAGTCAGAAATAGTCTGAAAAACAGACTGGCTTGAAAAAGAGATTGATCTATTTCTTGCTGTGAACTCCACTCTCCAGAAAAGGGAAAGATGTGCCTACAACTGCTTCACTTCTTAGTGAATTTGGAATGCATCAGTATGATGAGACCTCTAAAGAAATCATGTGTGTCCCAATGCAGACTTACTTTTGCAAGGAAAGATACTTGGTAAAAGCAAACAGGAAAAAATCATATTTTTTGTTGTTCAGATACCCAACTCTATATTGGACTGATGTAATTATATACAAGGAAAAATATTAACCATTTCAAAGAACTTGAAAAAAATGGATTTTTACTTCATAATATCTATAGGAAATACCGCAGTATTTATCAACTGTCATAAGGTTAATATTGAAAGCCTTTAGCAATGATACACCAGAAAAGGTAAGAATAAATGTTAGCAAATACCTCTTCCTTTTTCTTCAGTGTAGATTCTAATTCCTGTATTGTCTGGTTTAATTCTGTTTTGTGTGTGTGGACTGCATTGGCTTGACTGCTCACACACTCTAGCTCAGTCACCTGTTAAAATAAGGAGAAGCAAGACATACAGAATTCATAGAAAGAATTGCAAGGTACTATTACTTCTTTGCATAAATAGCTGCATTTGAAATATACCATTAATTCTGAGTGACATACATCTATTAAATTGGTGAGGGTGTTTCTATGAAGTTGGCATAAAATTCCCTACCAAATTGTTTTGCATAAAATGGTTGCTATGACTTCCAATGTTTACTGTAATATCCTGGAAACAATATATTTAATATGTTGCAGTTTAAAAGAACATTAATTAAAAGTTATACTTTATGGAAGAAACTGAATTACCATTTCAGAACCAGTAATGTCTAAATGATTAAACACAGATCTGCCAGTCTAACTAACCTCTCCATCTGACACTTTTTAATGTTGCACCATCTTAATCAACTAAGCCACAATGCTCACCCACTTCCTGGCAAGCCAATTAACATTTCACAGCCTCAATTTCTGACTCTGCATCAACAACGTAAGAGCAGATACTTAGCTACCAATGTACAGCTGCCAACTTCTTACTTTCTCTAGTTTCAGATCTCTTCTCTCAGTCACAAAGCCAACAGCTAATGGCACAATTTGGATTTGTACAGTTCCTCTTTATTAGCAGGCAGCATATTATCTCCATCTGCCCTTGGATAAGATAAGATACTTGGCAATGGTATGCTCTTTTTTATTTTTTAATTGAAGAGAATTTAATATGCCTGCTATTCACAGATAAATGGTCATCAAAAAATAGCTTGTGTACCAGTGGAATACAATCCATGCAGCAAGAGTTTATGCAGAAAAATCTTTGTTCATGTACCTCTCAAACTACAGACCAAAATATTAGAGTACTTTCACACTGCATGTCTGCATGGATGTCTGCACCGAAACATTTTTGTTTAATAACAAACTGTCAAAATAGTAAAAATACTACTATTTAAAACCCAATACTTCATTTTTTCCAGAATATATGTGCCTGTCAATCTCAGCAGCATCTGTCTATAGAAACTAACAAATCTGGCCCAAAACTTCTTTGAACAAAATATATTATTGTGCCACCCAGTTCTGCAACCAAAAAACCTTTAGGTCTTCATTTAACTTCTTTAGAGAAGTAGCCCCTAGATGGAGGCAGGGCATATATTCTCCAGGACAATTTTCTTTCTTAGAGAACAAAGAACATCTTGAGGAATCAAGGTTGGTGCCCTCCAGCACTGATGTAGTCCAGCTAGTGAAGCCATTGTGATGACAGTGATTTCAGACTCCAAACTGTTTGTAGGCTCAAAAGGTAAATTATTGAGTGCAGGGAGAAGTGAGGGAAAGCCAAGTTGAAATACAGGAAAATTAAAACAAAATCCCTATCAGCTTCTCCTTTCTGAGAACTTCCCCTCTGTAACAGCCATGACTAGGCTAGTTTCTTCTACTAGAAAACTGTGATTAGACATTTTTGCACATTAGGCTTACAAATGAAGATTACAGCAAATTCTTGGGAGGGATAAGGAGAGTAACTTGCTAAAAAAACCCCAAGAACTATCTTATTTGCTGGAATTGTCCCAAAAGAAATAATATCTGTGCTCATGGCAAAAAAGTAATAGCAGTTAGTTCAGTTTTATATGACACTGAGCATTATTGTTACAGTCTCAGATTATTCTCTCAACTTGTTAAACAAAGACATATCTATTTAGATTCTTTGTGACTGATACCAATAGAAGTATTTCACCACTGTTAATTACACAAACACAAACAAGCAGAATTGCACTACCCAGACTGGGATAAATCTATGGCTAAACAGTGTCTGAACCAACATCTAGACACAACTGGAATCACAGAGTCGCTGAATATTTTAGGCTGAAAGGGAACCATGGAGGTCACCTGGTCCAACCCCCCTCCTCAAAGCAGGGCCAAATTTGAAGTCACATTTGGTTGCTCAGGGTCTTACCCAGTCAAGAATCCTTCATCTTCTTCCAGAGCTGCCACACTCACATGCAGGCCCCTATATTCCTTCTCTGGGCATATGGTGCCTTACAGAAAGCTCTAGTTCATTCCTAAGCCTTACTGGAACTCTCAAACTGGGTTTTCACCCACCTCCATCCCTTCTTGAGTTTAACCTGTTAAACCTTTTCAAGCTCTTCTGCTGAACTGAGTCTTGAATTAGAGGCGGAAGCCCCTGTGAATCCAGAGTTAGTGCTGGAAAACCAGGTTCAAGTCCTCTTCCACCTGTTATGTAAGACAGACTGGAAATGCAAGCATGCTAACCACTGTGCTACACAGTAACCCCCAAGCAGGTCAATCTCTCCGTTAAAGGTATGGCACTCGGCAATACCTGTTGGTCTTACCAAGCATTGGCAGAGCAAATGCTCATTTACACAAAGTGCAATAGCCTCAACAGGATGGACAGGGAAAAGCCAGTCCCCCAGCCACCGCTGTCCTTGTGTCTAGTGTCTGATCCTATCACAGAAGAAGAGCTTGGACCGCACTGCTCTCCACAGAATTTTCCCTGGGCTAGTTCACATGGCAAGGAGGTGGGTACGCTCTCAGTGCAACCCCAGAGTCGGAGGCTGGCAGATTGAACTGGTGTGGATAAGATGTTATTGGTCTCAGCTGCTTGTATCACTATTGGCTGGAAACACGTCCTGCAACAGCCCTGCCAGTTGTGTGGGTCACACAAATTCTCCCCGGTATGCTCTGGGCCATACTAACTCAAGACACCTATTGAAATTGCTGCAGCAAACACAGCTGGTTTTGCTTGAGCAGAGGAGGGAGTGCTCCCACAGGCCTTCATGCCAGCAGAGTAGGGGGCAGCACCCTCTGTCAGAAGGGCAATTAATTATCCACAGCTAAATGGGCTGTAATGTCTTACACTGGTCCAGGTTTTCCCTGGGCAAACATCCACCTCTCACTGCCCATGAAAGAAAATAATGCGCTGTTCAACTATTTTGTTCACTGTTCATTGAATCAGTAACTTGAAAGAAAAAAAAAAAACAATTAAAAACAGGTTTACTTCAACCACAGTCTTATTTAAATGCCCATTCCTACAGAGACCCGAAAAGACTTCAAATATCTTCATGATGTTCTCTTCTTGAACGTACCTATAAAAAAGAAAATTGTATTGTGACCCTTTCAAAAAATCTGTGGACTAAGATGGGCTGGAAAATGATGCAATATAAAGAATATGCAATTGAAAACAGAAGTAACAAAAGATAAAGCTCTAGGCAAAAATCTGGATAGCTTTTACTCGCTCTATTTACTTTGTTTCAAATTGAACTTATTATTCTCATGACCAGCGATCCAAAAATCATTAAAAATAATTGTTTATGTGTTATACACAGAAGGGGGCATAAAAGGAAGCTAAAATGCTTTAGCTGACCCTCCCACCTGCTATTTTCAGGGGCATCTTCTCATTAATTTTTTCATGTTTAAGAGAAAGGCTCAATCAATCATTCAAACATTTGCACAGCAACAGTAAGCAATGTAACTGTGATTAAGCCTTGTTTCCAGTACAGAACTTGGACTGAGAAAACAGTCTTTGAACAATAACTGATTGCAAAGATGAAACTAGGTTCTTCTTTTGTGCTATTATAAGACTGCACTGACTTGCATATCCAAAACACTCAATACTGTGGCTTCATATTTGAGACCAAAAAAAAAGGATAGTGCACTCTGACCCTAGTTCTGTGTTGTTTTTTTTTTTTTTTTTTTTTGCATTTAGTATCCAGGAAAGGATTGTATGAAAGGAAAGAAAGTCTGAAAAGGGTTTTTAGTGACTATTTAATGAGCTAATTCTTCTAGTGTATGGCCATTATTATTTTTAACTACATACTTCAGTGAGAAACGTAAGTCAGTTAAAACAGGACAGTGAGCCAACTTGTTCTGGCAAAGCCTAAAACCTTCTCAGTAGAGGCCATACCAGAATTTTCTGGAATTTTTCATCCAGGGCCAGCAGCCTAGAAATAGAGTCCAGGCAGAAGTTTTCACTGTAGCACGCAGCTAGCATGCACTGAGCTGCTGAGAAGACTGGAGGAGGAGGGAGGCTTTGGGCCATGTAATAGAACTAGAAAGGAAAACAGACTTGATATGAGCTTAAGACAGGGACTGCACAAGAGTTTCAGAAGACTGAAGAATCCTTCAAAGAAAACAAACCAAATCAAAACACAGAGAAACAAAGAGAAGAGATTCTATCAATCCCTGCACAAATGACTGCTTGACAATTGAACAGTTTGGTTAGACAGAGGCAAAAATGGAAATGACAGAAATACGGGCAGGGGTCTCCCTCCCAGAGCAATTACTGCCTCAATGAATCTGAGCTATTTTTGCTGCAGGTTGTTTCATTTTCTCAAACCATATTCTTGAGACCAATCTGTACACTTCTGGTCTCAAACAATAATACATTTTATTTGGTACCTTAAATTCAGTAACAACAGATCATAAATTTTTTGGTAAACTTCATACAGAAATTACTTCAACTACCATAGAAATGCAAAGAAAGACAGGTTAAATTATATTTTCAGCATAGCTTTGGCCTATTCTATAGATATACCTGATGCTGTTAACTCATTGTTTCCCAAAGATATTTTTATCCCTTGTATTTATTGTGGATCACAGTATCAGAGGTCTACTGACTCAGGCTACAGTGCAGAATAGAGAGCTCATGTGTAAGACTAAATATACGTATTAATTATGTGCTTTCAGCTAGTTGAGTTACATCCCTAAATGGATCCTAACTGTGACTGTGATAAAAATATTGCATCAGTAATTCAAGATGTACCCTCTACAAGCCCTTTGCTTTCTACAATGAGAAGAGAAATTATGTTGTGTGGTTCAGCAAATCTAGCAAAAACTGCATAAAGCTTTGTGTGATTTATGCAGAAGAAGCTTCTCAGTTCTTCATGGTGGATAGTAAAGACGCAAGACAGCATGCAAACAAGCTAATCAGAAAAATAATTCCAGTATAACTTTCAAAAATAAAAATCTAGAAAGATTTTTGGTGCTAAGAAATGTGAAAATGCAGGATACAAGGAAAATTGCTTTTCAAGTTCACTGCTGAAGGAACAAAAAGTGCACCATACTATTACTCATATACATCATTTCTGACAGCAAATTAAATATTGTAGTTTTCCAAGATTTACCCATAGATAAATGATAACCTGGGGGTAGGGGCGAGTTTAGTGCATTAATATATTACTTTGTGCATAAATATATTACTTTTTTGAACTGAGAAAACAATTAAAGATTTTGCTGAAAAGGACACATTTTTCTCTGTGGGCACTGATGCCTCAAGCCATGGAAATATCAAAATGTTTTCCACAGTTATTTATTACTACAGAGATGAAAGAGGAATAATCCATCATCTGCTTGATTTCTGTGAAGAAAGCAATGAAAACGCAGTAGGAATATTTGAAAATATACCAAGTACATGAAAAGCAATGGTTTGAGCTTCAGCCATGCATGACTGTGTGCAACTGATAATGCTGATACTAATTTCAGGGGACATCCTTTTGTCTACAATCTAATTACAATGTATTTTTTCTAGGTATTTGACCAGCTCATGAAATACATGCAACAGCAAACATGGTACAGATATGTCATCCTTTAATCTTGAAGACTTAAGTCTCATAATTTCCTCATTCTCCAGCAGGGTTTTAGAATTATAAGAGATATTTCATTCTATCAAGCCTTGACTACAAGAAAATGTTGTGGTGTGCCTGCACAAAATATGTTTTATAATTTGTAGACAGAACGATCTTAAAGATTTCTTAGCTTTCTGAAAAAGATGATGAAGATGGGGATGAAGGACTCTTCAGTGAAAAAAACTCTTTTTCTTTCCCAGAGTGACAGTGGTTTGCTTGTTTTTTCAAATTAGAATCTTGATTATGACACTTTTATATGATACCACATTCAGTGAAGGTGCATTCCCACAAAAACCTGAGGAAAGTCTCAGGTCATAAATGCAAATCTGCTCTAAAAACAAATCAAGGCAAACAGAAAAAGATAGCAAGGACTTGCCTTCAGTTCACCACACTCACAGACAAAACTGAATTCACATTTTGATTTCAGGAAACAAAATTACCATAACCTGATTTACCTGCTTTGTCCAAATAAATACAATCTTTTTAGGAAACAGCATTAGCTAAGGGTTGAATCTTGACAAAGTTTAGACGTAGATTATTCATATCAGGGATCAAGCATACAAAGAAAGCTGAGAATATGTGCTAAGATTTCAGAAATCTTGTCCCAGGAAATGCTCTGATACTCTAACTTCAAGTCTGACAACAGATCCCATTTTAAAAACAATCTGCCTATTATAAAAAAAAAATAGCTTATAATAACTGAAATGTATATTGGGGGAGTAAAAATGTAGATGTGAGAAAAAAACACACATCACTTGAAATAAAATGCTCTTATTTTCCCTCTTGTTTTTCCTTAATGCAAAGGAGGAGGTCAGTCTTCACAATGTTTTCTGTTCTCAAGGATTTTTAAAATATTACTCTAAATTTCTTTTTATTAGAAACTAGTTCCTCTGTGAGAAGGATCAGTATAACAGTCCTAATACAGATAATTACAGCCTGCCCTAAAACATAAAAAAAATTTTTTTAAAGAAAAATCTTACAAAGTCTTACGAAAATAAAAAACAAAGTCACTATTTCCCCACATATCTTCTAAAACCACAACTGAACAGTTAAAACAATTAGCCTTTCCAGATCTTACAGCATTGTTTCTAACTCTAATACTCACCCAGAACATTTCTCTGGAACTTTGGTTGACATTTAACATTACGACCTCACTTATGAAATCACAAGACTGCCTTTGCTTTTTAGGAAGTTTTTAGTGTAATAAGGGTTTACTTGTAAATCCAGATTAATGGACTATATACATAAAAATATGGATTTATTTGTACATAACTCCCATACCTCTTGCTGACTTTGCTAACTGCATTTAAAGATACTTGTTTTCTTTAAGTAGCACAGAAGTAGCCCTGGAAAATAACCATGGTTTTATTTCTTTATGCACATGCATTCTTTAATATCCACTTCAGAATTTCTTTTAGCAGTAGTGAAATCAGGGCCCATTATTTTTCAGGGTTTCTTTTTATGACCACGTAAAATGGCATGATATTTGTTTCATTCACTGAATGAAACAGATGGATGAAGAACCAGAACATAATAGGCTAATTTTGTCTTATTTCCTAGGAAATCATAAAATAACAAGCTAGAATTCAAGAGTTACCTCTCTATTCTTTTAGGAATACCCAAGAGCTTGATCATTTGCCTTCATCTCTTCTTATCTCAGGCTTCTTTTCCTGCAGATGAATGATCTTCAAGGACTGCAGCTCTTTTATTATCCACTGGTGTTATTACTCTGTGCTATTGCCCAGTGTCATAGGATGATTTACTTTAACAGCATGCAAGAAAAAATGCACAATTTTCTTTTTTTACATGACAGAGATGAAACTTTGGGTTACTTTGCATAATTCATATCATCATTCAATCCTTTCCTTTCCACAATATCAGGATTAATGTTAGTGCTGAAGCTATTTCATTTGTCCAAAGTAGCTCACTTCAGGTTTTTTATATCTGT